>NC_135382.1:20841239-21489989 GCF_049243985.1 Paroedura picta | reverse complement strand
TTTCATTTCCATCGGTTTCAATGGGAAAGCCACATTTCTAGCAGTGAATAAAGCGGGAATCTAACGGTATCTTAAAGATGCATTCCAGGCTAGGCTTTCGGGAACTAGAGCTTGCTTTGTCAGATGTGCCGGGGTGCAAATCCATTAGGCCTATGCTTTTCTTTCCAAAATGAAAAGAACAGGTAGGGGGAGAGCAAAGAAGACTGAGCAAAAAGAGTAATCAGTTCACTCAAGGTGGGCGAAGACCATTCCTGTTGTTCCAAAGGCAAGAAACTTAGTGCAAGGAAAGCTTTATACCCCACTGAAGTCCCTTCCTTCCCTGAGCTCCACCCTCCTCAGGCTCCACCCCAAAAATCTCCAGGTATTTCACAGCCCAGAGCTGGCAACCCTCCTTTACCATGTATCTGTATTAGCTGCTGCACAAATTGAGGAATTCTCCACGCAAGGCTCATCAATGTTCTAGCTCCTTTCTGTGAAGGTGGAAACCCTTTGCTGTCAGGGGGAAAGACGTCCTCCTCCTGCATCTCTCCCCCATGGTGAGAGATGGTGCTTTCACAAGAGAGCCTCCCCTGGATGGTGCCCAAGCTGATTAGCCAGCCATCTCAAACGCCTGGGCTTTAGGCCAGGGATTTGGATAATCTGGTTATGATTCTCGAGTCCATCCAAGGAGCCCTTTTTGGAGAGCTGTCCAAAAGCCTGTAGGCCCCCTGCCAGCTTCCAGTGTGGGTCTAAAGCTGGGCTGTCAGTCACTTTGACCTCTCCCAGTTGAATTAAAGACTTTAGATGCGGCTTCACCCAGCCACTAAGGTCTACTTGGCGGAGAGGGCAGAGCTGGGATGGGAAGAAGGCCATTGACAACATTTTGTGCCGGGATTCACAATCGCAGTCTTTGGGTCTCCTGACAGTATCTCTTGAGAGTGTTATTGGACATCAAATATGAAAACTCCTGATCAGAAATACCAATATAATTACATGTTATCTACTAAACACTGGCCAGAAACGAAGGAAGTGATCCTGGGGGGAATCTACTCAGGAGGAAGCTACATGGACAGAGGCAGTCGATTTTTGAATCCTGGAGACAGGAGACAATGTCAGGGGAAGGCCACAGCTTCTGTGCTCTGTTGTTGCCCCTCCAGAATTGGCCACACGATGCCAGACTAGACTGGCCAGCAGGGTTCGTCTTATGCGGTGGAACATACTCTTAGGAAGATAGATTCAGGTGAGTAGCCAGGCTGGTCTGAAGCAGAAGAACAAAAAAGAAATGTTGGTTTTTATACCCCACTTTTCACTACCTGAAGGAGTCTCAAAGCAGCTGACAATTGCTTTCCCTTCCTCTCCCCGCAACAGACACCCTGTAAGGTAGGCGAGGCTGAGAGAGCTCACAGAACTGGTCTGCAAGAATAACTCTAATTGTGACTGACCCAAGGTCCCCCAGCTGGCTGCATGTGGAGGAGAGGGGAATCAAACCCAGTTCTCCAGATTAGAGGCTGCTGCTCTTAACCACTACACCAAGCTGGCTCTCATGCACACAAAAGCTTTTACCATGAATGAAACTTAGTTGGTCTTAATGGTGTTTGTTTTACTCCCAGGAAATCATCCTTGGATGGCTATTGTTTGTGCCGCTTGACATATGGCCACCAGATGTTGCAATGCAGCTTTCCTTTACTCCTGTTAAATATGGAATCGTCACTCAGTTCTTCCCTAACCTTAATGTTTGAACATTGACATCAAATATAATCCCGTCTGGGGCAGACATGTGAATAACCACAGAGGTCTTGGAGAATACTCAGCCATGCATCATTCTTTCCCCAACACACTTTAGAGCAGGGGGTAGTCAACCTGTGGTCCTCCAGTAGTCCATGGACTACAATCCCCATGAGCCCCTGCCAGCAAATGCTGGCAGGGGCTCATGGGAACTGTAGTCTATGGACACCTGGAGGACCACAGGTTGACTACCCCTGCTTTAGAGAACACTTTTGATCCCATGCGCCTCTAGTGGCACTGCCCCAGCGCCACATGGGTCTAGCAGCTCTTTGTGGCAAAGATGTATCACCTTCCCTTTTTATAAACTGCTGTTGTATAGTAGTGCATCTGAAATGTTGGCATACATGACTGTAAAATAAAGATTGATTGACTAGATGGCCTGTATGATCCCTTCCAACTCTGTGATTCTATGTCCAAACTTCTTTCTTTTATGGCTCCTCCCACACACATTAAATCTTCTCCATCTTGGCAACATGAGAGCAAGATGCACACTTGCCTCTCTTTCCATCCCAGATAGCTAGATTAGATCACAGCGCTCTCTCTCTCTCTCTCTCTCTCTCTCTCTCTCTCTCTCCCTCCCATCCTATCTAGAAGTGCAGTTCCTAGAATAACCTACTTATATGACTTAGAAAAGATAACGAAGTCTCAGCTAGTTATTGTTTTCTTGCTTGCTTGCACGCTCGTGGGTCATCATGTGGCTTCTGCTGCTGCTTTGAGCCATCCGTGCACTCGGCTAAATATTCGAAATGTCGCCCAACTATTCCAACAGAGAAGTGGAGCTCAGCGCCAGCCTGCCCCAAATCTCTCCAGGTTTTAATCATCCGTTGCAAAGAGGACAAAGACCTGAATTCTCAGAACGTGCTTTATAACTTCACTAACATGACATTTTTTTAAAAAGGGGGATGAGCCACATAGGAAAGAAGAGAATGGGAAAGTAAATGGGGGAAAGAGATGGAAATATTTCTGCCACTGGTGAAATTGTTTTCTCTGCGTCATCATCCGCTCGCTCAGGAGTCAGACAATGGTGTCTCCTGCATGGCAGATCTCTTCTGGCAGCAGGGGATCATTAAGCCTGACATTTCGATACCTCCCTTTGGTGCTGAGACCTGTTGCTTATCCATCTGCCGGGCACATCTTTGACGTTGGGTGGATCCTGGCAACAGCATAATAGCTCTACGAGAATCCCTACAAACGCGGAATGGATAAGTCACAGAGCCAGAGATACAGAGAAAGACAGTGACGCCAGTGGGGGAAGTAGCACCTGGCCAGTTGTTGTAACTCTCAAGTAAAGATAAAGTTAAGGAGGGCTCAGGGCTAGAAAGGGGCTGGGTCTCTGTTCCAAGCCTTCTTCTGATGAGGCAGGCAGCCTCTGAGAGAGAAGGTGACATGGTTGTCTTCTCATAAGCTTCAGGTTCTCTCCTTGGTTTCTGTTGCTGAGTTTAACCATAAAGTTGTCCTGAGCAGGTTTGACCTTGACCAACTGGCATAATGTAGGATGTGTGGCTCTCTGCATGTCTGTGTGTCTCTGCTCTCTGGTGTCTCTCTCTTGCTAACTTGAGATCTGGAGAACGGGGTTTGATTCCCCCACTCCTCCACATGCAAGCAGCCGAGTGACCTTGGGCCCATCACAGTTCTCTCTGAGCTATCTCAGTCCCATGTCCTGCACACGGTGCCTGTTTTGAGGAGAGAAAGAGCTACTTTGAGATTCCTTTGGGTAGTAAAAGAGGGGTACAAAAAACAGCTCTTCTCTTCTTCTTCCTGAGCTCTGGGGTCCTCTTCCACTAGCAAGGATTGGTTTCTCCAGCATCTTCTGTTGCTGGCTGTCAAGACACACACACCCTTCCTTGCTGACAAGCAGGTCCAAGCCAGCTTGTTCTTTGAAGACAGGTGGCTTTAGATCAGTCACTCCCTTTCCCCATGCTTCAATCAGGAATGGTAGTACCTTCCTACCTTCCTGGTTTGCTGCCATGAGGGCTGGGAAAACTACAAAACATTGGTTCCAAGCCCAGTTTCTTCCCATATTGAAGGCAGCTGTTTCCAGATGACTTCCAGGCAGACCCAGAGGTAATGCTATGAAGGAGCTTGCCACAGATATTCTTGGAAGGGTCCCACTGAAGGACGATCTACCAATGCGAATGACACATTCTAGTACAGCTAAGTCCTTTGTCACTTCAGGATAATTAAATCTAGCTAGGCTAGCACTGTATTCTTCATCTCAGAGGCAACCCCCCCCCCCCTTTATCTGTCTATTAGTGTGTGGAGTGAAACAACCTATTTCCAAGCAACAGTGGAAAGAGTGTGTGGTATGTGAGAAATGGATGGAGAGCAAAGACAGACGAGGAAAGGGGAACTGGGGAGGGGCACTGGCACACCAAGCAATCCACCTCATCTGGGTACCTCCACCATAGTTAAGGAGGAGACTGCAATATCCGCTGGGGACTCTGTGGAGCCCCTGCCAGACCCTTCCCCTACAGCTGAATGAAGCCCCCTAAGCTTCCAGACAGTGAATGTAAACTGCTGGCGAGCCATTTGGAAAACATTAAAGGGAATCAATAACAGTGATTAAAGGTTTGTCCTAATAATCAAATCGATCTGTATATCATCGAGATAGGGTAGCTAGAAGGACAATAGGATGAAGAAGAATATCAAAGGACTTTTTATGGGCCGGCACCCAGGCATCCATTTTGGGAGATGGTGCAGATCGACATGACCATATATCACATTTAACAAATATTAAAATATATTAAAAATTAACTCCCACCCATTCAGAAAACCCTTCCAGAACTGTCAAGAAACCCCAGGTTTCACAAAACCCTGGTTGGGAAAACCTGCTATACAGAGTTAATCCAGTTTGAATACATTGATTTTAATGGGCTTAAGCTAAAGCAACTCTGCACAGGAATACGTTGGCCGTTACTTCCCTCCAGGCCTTTGTGAGGGTATTTAATCAGCCCTCTACTCTGCCTATAGATGGGTTTTCTTTATTTCAAAGGTGGCCTCATGTGGTCAGATACAGATTTCCACATGATTTTAAGTGCTTTCCAAAAGAGATCACTTGACACAGGAAAGGGATCTGCTCCCCCAGGAACAGCCAGGGAGAATAGATCTCTGGGGCAGGACGTTTTGTGTTCATTTGTCTACTTACTTTGGGATTTGGAACTTGCCGATCAGGGCTCCATTGGAGAACTCCCTCCCTCTCCAGCAGCTAAACACACAGTCGGAAACAATATCCATTTAAATTATACATATAAGCAGCCACTAATCAACAGCAAACCGCCAGCAGCAGAGGAAGATAGACGAACCTGCCCTGGGTTAAATGAGAGCAGCAGCAAGAGAAGTCCGTTAATTAGTGATATATGGGTATGTATTGGCGCTGGATTCTAGAATGGGAAAATACCTCCTCAACAACCTAGAAGGAAGAAAATATAGAAACTCGATAATTGGGAGCTTATTACAGATCTGTTACCTTTATGTGCTCCTAAAGATCGGTGGCAAGGCACACCAAACCAAGAAGGATTTTTATGCTGGCTGCGATGTAAGATATGCAGAAGGTTAAGCTTCACCAGATTTAGGGTTGGATCGCATGGGTTGGTTCCACTAATGAAGGCATGTTGCTCTAACACAAGGAGCCCAAGTGTTCTTGTCTCCACACCAGCGTATTCATCCAAGCTCAGCTCCCCAACATTCAGTGACAACCCCCACTTTGCTGGTTCTAGCCCAGGCTTTCTCAGACAGGGTTTCACGAAACCCTGGAGTTTCTTGACAGCCCTGGAAGGGTTTCCCTAATGGATGGGAGTTAATGAATTTTAAATGTATTTTTCAAATTTGTCAAACCTTTATCAGGTGATATGACCATATAATACATACCCATATATGGTTATGTGAACCCACCCAACCTCCCAAAATGGCTAGTGATGGGCCTGGAAGGGGTGGGAAGGGGAGGGGCCCCGGGTGGGCATGTCCCCAGCTCTGCTTCCCAGCCATATTCTGCATGATCATGCCAATTCTAGGGTTTCTCAAAGCCTGAAGAATGTTTCCTGAGTTTCTCAATGGTTAAAAAAGTTGAGAAAGGCTGTTCTAGAGGGATATAATGGCAGGTGAGGAAGGATGACAAACTCTATACCAGCTGCAAGGGATCTGGACTGAGCCTTTGTTTCTCTTCTGCTTCTGGGTATTTAGCCTGAGCCTGGCCAGAGGCTCTTCTAGCCAGGAAGGAGGCAGGAAATCCCTTGGCCAGATAAACGGGCGTTAGAGGGACTTAGGGAAGACGGTCTCCCTAATCATCAAGGTGGGGATAATAATACTGACCTACTTCACAAAGATGCAACATGAGAATATTTGGGAATTGTTTTGCAACGTTGCAGAAATAAATGACATTTTTTTCGTACCTCTAGAAGGATGCACAAGAGCCTCTTGTGGCGCAGAGTAGTAAGGCAGCTGACATGCAGTCTGAAGCTCTGCCCATGAGTCTGGGAGTTCAATCCCAGCAGCCGGCTCAAGGTTGACTCAGCCTTCCATCCTTCCAGGGTCGGTAAAATGAGTACCCAGCTTGCTGGGGGGTAAACGGTAATGACTGGGGAGGCACTGGCAAACCACCCTGTATTGAGTCTGCCATGAAAGAGCTAGAGGGCGTCACCCCAAGGGTCAGACATGACTCGGTGCTTGCACAGGGGATACCTTTACCTTTTTAGAAGGATGCACAGAGAGGGGAAATAGGACGGTACCATGGACAGCGACATTCTGAACTTTAGGGCAGGCTAGCTATACAAGCTGAATAGCCTCCTTAAGTTTGAACTTGTCACAGTTCAGAAGTAAGAGTTGGCCACAATTAACACTTGGATGGGAGATCACAAAAGGAGAAGGAGGAGGAGGAGGAGAGGTGGATTCCACCCCCCTTTTCACTACCTGAAGGAGTCTCAAAGCGGCTTACAAACACCTTTCTTCTTCCTACAACAGGCACCCTGTGAGGTCAGTGGGGCTGAGAGAGCCCCAAGAGCTCTGGGAGAACAGCTCTAACAGGGCTGTGACTAGCTCAAGGTCACCCAGCTGGCTGCAGGTCAAGGAGGAGCAGGAAATCAAACCCACGCTGGCTCCCAAGGAAGACAAGAGTTGCAGCACTGAGGAAGGCAATGGTCAAGGGGTGCCTCTGCTCATCTCTTCCCTGGAATGCCACCTGTAAGGTGTCACCATGAGTCAACTTATTGTAGTTTTGGACCGCCCTCCCAGCAAGCTGGCTCAGTTCTGACTCAGAGCTTTCTTCATCTTCATGTAAGTAGAGCTCAGAATGAGCCCAGGCAAAAGGCAGATGTCCTGCAGCCAGGCGGGAAAGTCTGTCACACACACACACACACTTTGCCCTCTTCACCTGTGAGCAGCCAACATTTTGTGGGCCCCCACAAAGTGTGTGTTTTTTTTTCCTGCCTGGAGCCTGGTATTTCCCCATTGCTTAGGAAAGCGGATGTGGAGCGGGATGTTTCCACAGATATAAAAGGATCGTTAAAATGTCACTCCTTCTCCCCGGTAGCCTTTTCAGAGAAAGATGGGATATGCATTGATTGAAAAATGTATCTCTATGCAAGATGTTATTTCCCCCAAGTTGCCGCGTTTCTACTCATGGGGAAGGAAGCGTGAGTGTGTGTGATTGTGAAGTAGTTGAAGATCCAAAGCGATGTGTCATGGGTACCGATCACTTGCAGATCTTACCTTCCATGTGTAATTGGCGGAACTGGGCATGATACAAGACAAGAATCTCTTTATTTTACCTTCAACTGAACCCTTTCAGTAAAATGGTGCAGCCACTGGAACCATTTATAATATCGCACATGTTGGATTAGCAAACTTCCTTCATCTACCAGCATTTTTTTTTAAGCTGCTGTGTCCAAACTATATATATTATATCCCCAGCAAGAAAGGGGTCAACTAGATCTGCCACTACAGGGCTTAATTGCTTGCATCCCATGAAGTGGAACATCTGTGGAAATTCACACCTGATGACCTCCCACCAGGTATTTTTTCAGTGACCTGATCTCACCTGTCCTTCAAAGAGCTCATGGTGGTGTGCATTGTACTCCACAAGCTCTACAACATCTCTGTGAGGTAGGTTAGTCTGAGGAAGAAGCTCACCCGCTGAGATTCATAGCTAAGTTGGGATGGCATGTGATGCCAAGTCTCCCAGAATCTAGTTCAATCCCTAAATGGTCTCAGGCCATTGTGCCCGTGGGACTGCCTCTTCCTGTATGCCCCCCTAAGGGCATTACGATTGAGCCAGCAATATCAGCTGAGGGTCCCTGGCCCCAAGGAGATCAGAGCTCCAAGGAGATCAGCAGATCCCTGGCCCCAAGGAGACCTTCTGTGAGAACCATCTTGGTGTAATACGAGCTGTGTGGACACTAATGTGGAGAAGCCGGTTTGATTTCCCACTTCTCCTCATGCAGCTAGCTGGGGTACCTTGGACTAATTATAGTTCTCTTAGTGCCGTTGTCATAGAGCAGTTCTCTCAGAGCTTTCTCAGCCACACCTGCATCACAGGATGTCTGTTGTGAGTATAGGAAGGAAAAGGTGCTTGGGCCTCCTTTGAGTAGTGAAAAGTGGGCTATAAAAAAACAGCTCTTCTCCTTCTCCTTCTCCTTCTCCTTCTCCTTCTCCTTCTCCTTCTCCTTCTCCTTCTCCTTCTCCTTCTCCTTCTCCTTCTCCTTCTCCTTCTCCTTCTCCTTCTCCTTCTCCTTCTCCTTCTCCTCCTCCTCCTCCTCCTCCTTCTCCTTCTCCTCCTCCTTCTCCTTCTCCTTCTCCTTCTCCTTCTCCTGTCCAAGTGTCAATTGTGCTCAACTGTGCTTTTTTGCCCTGGCCTGGCTTGGTGGATCTTCCCAATGAAATCAGAGTCCTGTGGGGATTTGAACAATTCTGCAGGGCTTGTAAAATGGAACTGTTCTACCAGGCCTATGGTTGAGGCCTAAAAACACCACTAAATTCAACACCATTTGGGGCTGGTAAGACCCTTCTGCTCCCTCTCTTCTTCCTCCCCATTGTAATTTCAGAAATAGGCAACTAGGGTTGGAATTGTTTTAGATCGTTTAGCTTTTAACTCTTGATTCTGTATCACATTTATAGATATTTTATTTTGTACATTTTATTCTGATATACTCCACCCTGACTACGAAGAGACAGGGTGGGTAATAAATGCAATAATTGCTAATAATAACCTCTATACCACACAGGCCTGCAACAGGAAGAAACACATAACAATAATCTTGCAGGCCAGGCTGACTTCTGTGTAAACTGTCTTGAAGATGGAACTCGCTACAATGCATCTGAAGCATCTGCTTTGGCTGCCTTCCCCTTGGGGCTGGATGCAGTTATGCATAATTGAAGGGCAGGTAGACTTGGCAATAAAAAGGTATCCTTTTCTAGCCTGCCATTCCTTCAAAAGCTCAGGAGGACTTACGAGGTTCTTCCCTGTCCCCCTTTAATCCTCACAACAACCTGAAAAGGTAGGCTAGGTTCAGAGAAGAAGAAGTGGCACAACCATGTGGAATATGGTCGGAAAGAACAATTGTGCACATGCCTACTCGGGGCCCTTCCCCTTCCCATCTCCCCCAGGCCTAACATTGGCCATTTTATTGTGGGGGGCAGATTGACATGACCATTTATTGTTATATCACTAGATAAATCTTTTACAAAATAAAATCTTTTACAAAATTAACTCCCACTTATTCGGAAAATGCTACCAGGGGCATCAAGAAACCCCAAGGATTCCTGAAACCCTGGTTGAGAAAGCCTGCATTCCAGGCTTGCCACAGGGTGCTGGTGTTTGCAGCAGCTTCATGCCTTACAGATGTGCATTACATCTGTGATGCTCCTAGCAGACTGCCCTGGATTAGCCTCTTCAGCCATCAGAAGAAGCATAACATAAACTGACCCATGCGAGGGATGCTGCAAAGTATCACCTTATGAAAATGGACATTTGCCATCTGGTTCCCGCTTTACATTTCTGGAGGGGCCGTTGCTTTGAGCTTCTGTGGTTTCTTGTGAGGGGTGAGAATGTGCAGAAGTAGTTGAGAGAATACGGTAGAGGAGGGGAAACAGAGAGAAAGAGAGAAACGCATTCCCAGGAAAGTTCAATTGGCTTAGTTCGACGAGATTAATTAAAATGGGATTTTTCTTGTGATCCCAACAATCTGCTCCCTGCTTCCTCTCGGTACAACTATTATCCACTTTTCATTCACAGGCATTATAGCCTCTAATGAAACACAGTTTCTGCACAGGGAACAGGCTCCCAAGGCACTGGGGAGAAACCAGCTCATTTTGTCCCAGCAATCCCATGAAAGATCTCCATGCAAGCATTTTCCCTCTTATGAATTTGTGGTCTCCTGCTCTTATTGGAACACGGCTTCCATCAATATTTGATGCACTGACATTAGCTGTGTCAAAGACCTGAGCTTTGAGAGAATGATGGCATCCGGGAAGACGCTGTCGGGTGTCCATAGAAAGCCACTGTCTTTAGTGCCTGGGAGGGGAAGCCTTCCGTTCCGCCTTCTGCTATAGGTATTTTTTAATTTAAAAAAAATTAAGCTCCTTTTCCACCCAGTTTAAGGTCTCCAAGGTGGGAAGTAATGCAAACCTTTAAAAAGTTTAAACCAGTCATTCTTAATGGGGGCCATAGGGCCTTGTGGAGGGGGGGCTCTGGCACATTTGAAGGGGGCTACAGGAGTAAGAAGGGGAGAAGAAGGGGAGAAGGGGAGCCCCAAGTGTTTAACACGGTGCCCTAGTAACTGAGATACTCTTCTGGCACATATGACATCATTAATGGGTAGAAAGTTTGATTTTGTCAAGAGAAAGAGAAAGAAATTATGTAATCTGTCCCTTTGCACGTGCTTGAATGAAGACATTCAAGGGAAAAAATGAATGCACATGCCTCTCTTAGTCAAAAGTTCCAGAAATCTGTCTCAAGACAAGGTATGCGGAGTATAGTTATTTCACTCTTAGCTTAGGCCTTTTTTAGCCTACTTCATTGTGCAACTGGCCAGCCTGTTACAGAAGAAGAAGAGTTGGTTTCTATATCCCACTTTTCACTACCTGAACTTGCAACACCTTTCCCTTCCTCTCCCCACAACAGACACCCTGTGAGGGAAGTGAGGCTGAGAGAGCCCTGATATTACTGCTCGGTCAGGACAGCTTTATCAGTGCTGTGGCGAGCCCAAGGTCACCCAGCTGGCTGCATGCGGGGGAGTGCGGAATCAAACCTGGCTCACCAGATTAGAAGTCCGCACTCTTAACCATTACACCAAGCCTGCTCATATGAAAGCATAATCCCTAGACATATGAACAGTGATGGTCAATGAGAAGAACTGGGGCAATGCCAGCTGGCAGGAGACAGATAGGAGACAGACAAATCTCCCAGGGAGATAAATTCATCCTTTTGTCATCATGAACTAAAAGAGAGCCAGTTTGGTGTAGTGGTTAAGAGTGCGGACTTCTAATCTGGCATGCCAGGTTCGATTCCGCTCTCCCCCACATGCAGCCAGCTGGGTGACCTTGGGCTCGCCACGGCACTGATAACTGTTCTGACCGGGCAGTGATATCAGGGCTCTCTCAGCCTCACCCACCCCACAGGGTGTCTGTTGTGGGGAGAGGAATGGGAAGGCAATTGTAAGCCGCTTTGAGCCTCCTTCGGGTAGGGAAAAGCGGCATATAAGAACCAACTCTTCTTCTTCTTCTTTCTCAGGTTGCTGAACATCTAGCCCCAGATGGGCAGGGCATCCAGAACAGAACCTCTGAGGTTCGTATGGATCCCTAAGAGGTACAGACTTCAAGGTTTATAGGGAAGGGATCCTGGGAGCTGGTGTAAGAGGAACAAGACTGGAGTGGAATAGTCCCCATGACCAGGGATGCCAGATCTGCTGAGATGGAAGAGATGGATGCAGAAGTTGTCAGACCAGTGCCGATGCAGGGAGATTAATAAATTGAATATTATTCTTGATAGAAAAATATTTTTAGATAATAGTGTGACTTGGAGCGGGGGTGGGCAGTTGGCAGATCAGGCTTGGAAACAGCAAGTGGGAGCTGGCTGTCTACCTGCCATCTGGTTTCCTCTCTTTATGAATAATGAGGATGATCCATACACAGCATTTCACAGCCCTGGATTATTATTCAGCCTGGATATATGGGTATGGTGCTGGAAGGACCCGCAGTTCTTCATGGGCAGAAGGCATGCTTTGCATGCAGACACTCTATCCCTAGCATCTTTGGTTAAAGGACTTCAGGGGGCCATGATGGAGAAAGATATGGTTGAGAAAGCCACGGATGAGAAAAGACTGTATTCACTGGCTGGATCCCTAGGCCAGGCTTTCTCAACCAGGGTTTCATGAAACCCTGGCATTTCCCGGATGGGTAGGAGTTAATTAATTTTGTACGTATTTTTTAACATTTGTTAAATAGTTATTGCGTGATCTGACCATAGGTGGTCATGTCGAGCTGCCCCCACTCCAGAAATGTCAGTGATGGGCCCGGAGGGGGTGGGAAGGGGAGGGACCTTCACACAGCTATGCTTCTCAATCATATTGTGGACAATCATGGCAGTTCTGGATTTCTTGAAGCCTGAAGGATGTTTCAGGGGCTACTGTATGGTTAAAAAGTTGCTATTGTGCAGAATATGGTTGGGTAGCATAGCTGTGTCCATGCCCACCAAGGCCCCTCCCCTTCCCACCACCTCCAGATCCATCATTGGCCATTTTGGGAGGAGGGCAGGTCAACATTGACCATATGTGGTCATATCGCCCATTAAATGTCACATGGAGAAGGAACACAGATTCTTCAGGGTCCTTGTGCCGTTGCTGAGGACAGCAGCACAGTCAACTTCAGCCACCTTTGGGGCTTCCACAAGAAAGGAGGTGGCTTTCCCTCCATTGAGAAGACTTCCGTTGAAGCACGGTTCCTGCCAACGCCCCATTAGCAGCCAGGCTGCATTGTTGCCGCGTGATATGTACCTTGCTCACCCTTCGCCTTTTGTTACATTTATCCCTGTCAGAATATGATGAGTGAGCAGAGATGTGGAAGTAATAATATCGAGGTGTAAAGAGGGCAGGGAGAGATATGTTCTTTCGGTCTAATATTCCTTTTGCAACCTGACTCTTCCAAGGCTGGGGTTTATGAATACCAGTTATTGAGATATTTAGAAAAGCCCATGGCTTTGATGTGTTATGAGTGGATCCAGCTTGGGGCGGGGGTTAAGAGCAGCAGCTTCTAATCTGGTGAGTTAGATTCAATTCCCTGCTCCTCCACATGCAGCCAGTTGGGTGGCCTTGGGCCAGTTACAGTCCTGTAAGAGCTCTCTCAGTCTCACCTACCTCACACCCCCAAATATCTTGGGCTGGCCTTGGCAGTGATGGGCCAGCAAGTCGGGCTCTTGCCCTCTGGACCGGGTTACCTGGTCTAGGTCGGGAAAGTCCCAGAGACTGAGTTGAGGGGTGAAGCCTGGAGAGGGCAGGGAAGAAAGTGGGGTGTAATTCTCAGCATCTACCCTCTATTTTCCTTTAGAAGAACTGATCTGAGTTGTCTGGAAATCAGTTGTACTTCTAGGGGTTTTCCAGGCTATGGGCTTCTGGAGAGCCATCCCTCTCCCCTGGGGCCACCCCTGCAGCTGCTACAGTTACATGCAGATTTTCATGGGAGTAAGCACTAATGGAAGCCGTGTGATTACCTTTTTTTGTTGTTGTCATAAATATACGTAATATTACCGTAACGTAATTCAGAAAAGCTTCAATTGTGCAATCAAAGAAAAATACTTGTTTTGACAAGTACTGATTAGTCCCTCCCTTTGAATTCCCTTCCCTAATCAGCTCCTGAATTACAATCAACTTTGGAGGGGAATGAAAGATACAGAGAGTTTAAGCACGATGAGAAAATATTAGAAGGGAAAAGGAAAACAGGAAAGAGCGGAGAATCAAAGCATTTAAGAAGAAGGGGCAAAGGGGGTCCTTTTTTTTTTCCTGTGGATGAGATCCCCATAAAAAGTTTTACTTTCAGTTAGGGAACCATTCTAGAAAACGGCATGGGATTTATCCCTCCTGTAAGACATGATTCATTCTTTAATGGACAAGCCTAAAAGGTCTTAAAACCAATTTTCAGTTATAGGTGCTGAACGTGATTTTCCAGAACTGCAAAATGATATCCTTCGCTACCAGCCATGCTCTGGCAAGCTCGAGTCTGTCAGGTTTGAGGATCTCCCCCAAATTGCAAGGAGATCCTGCAGTGCAAGGCAACAAAACCAGAACACTGCCAGGCAAAGGAAATAGCTAATGAGTCACAAACTGGGCATTTCCATGTCCTCTGCCCTAGAACTGTCTGTGAACTAGCACGATTCAGTTGTTAGAGTGTCAGATTAGGAGCTGGGTAATCCAGGTTCAAATCCCCACTCTGCCATGGAAACTTGCTGGGTGATCATAGACCCATCGTGCCCTCAGCCTAACCTACCTCACAGGGTTGTTGTGAAGATAAAATGGGGAGGGGGATGTTTTAAGCCCCTGTGAGTCCCCAGTGGGTAGAAATGAATATTAGGTAAACCTTCACACCATCTAGTGAGTCAAATTGTTATTTTGCCATGTTGCTTATGGGTAACTTGGGCCAGTCACATTCCCTCAACCTAAACTACCTCAGGACAGTGTGAGGAGAAAATGGAGGGCAGGAGAATCCCTGCTCTGCTATAAGTTCACTTGTGGACCAGTCATGGCCTCTCTCAGCCTAGCTTCCCACACAGGATAGAAGAGAATAAAACATTGGGGAAAGGCCCACGTGTTTCGAAACCTCCTCTGACCCTTTCTGAGCAGGATAAAAGCCACACTCATGCACGCTTGTGTCCCCCCTCCCCCCCCCAGATATCAAAAAGGTTCTGAGGCAACCAATAAGTACAAAAAACACTTCTTGTCGAGTGAGCATGTGCTAAAGATCAGCGCACAGCAAGGTTAACAATTCCATGGTGAATGCTTCATCCTGAATCCCAAACCCAACTAACTGTTGAATAGACCGTCAGGTTCAAGGTCATCTGAAATGACCTTACAGAAGGCTGTCAAAGAAAGGACAAGCCCCTTTAAGTACTTCTGGGGCTGAATGGGGCTCTGAACATGTCAGGGCTGCATTTTTGACATATGCTGATTTGGGTCAGATTATACTGAGAATCTGCTGAGTCAGCTAGAGCAGTGATCCAGTGCATAACTAGTATTCCTCCTCAAGGTAGGCAGCAAGGGAAAGTACCATATTTGCCGGCGTATAAGACGACTGGGCGTATAAGACGACCCCCCAACATTTCCACTCAAAATATAGAGTTTGTTACATTACATTACAGTACTATGGGCCACTATGGGCAGCTATGTCTATCCCAACTGAAGTGCACCTGGCGTATAGGACGACCTCCCCTCTTGGAGGCATGTTTTTCAGGGGGGGAAAGTAGTTTTATATGCCAGCAAATACTGTAATTTAAAAAGCCCGCCCTCAGCTCACTTTCCCCACCCGATTTGCATCAAGGTACATAAACCTGGATCAAAACGGAGCCTGGATGTATCCGTTCAGTGGCCATTTGGTGGTGAGAAGCCAAGTTTGTATAATTGAAATAACACACACCTGAGAATGCTTTATTGTTATGCAGAGTGAGTAAGGCTGCTGGGGGACCTACTTTGGAGTAGGCCGGGGCTGTACGGCTGAGAACTAAACCAGTACAGCATATATTTCAATTTCTGCCACTTTCTATTTTCCTCCTGAACTGATTAAATTAACCGGATTCCCATCCCCTTCTCCTGCAAAATGCAAACATTTTGAGAAACTTTGTGCCTCTGGCTATGCCTCACTCAATTATTTATATCAAGCACAAAATAAAGTGTTAAGTGGATTGTGTGTCTGTGTCTGTGTGCGTGTGCGTGTGCATACGAGAGAGAGAATCAACGGATGAGTGAATGAATGAATATTAGTGAAAGCATAAGGTCAGCATTTCAAAGCTCAGGAGTGGCACCCTGACTGCTGAACCCTGGAGAGGGGGAAGGGCTTGGAGACAGAGCATCTGCTTGGCATGAAGAAAGTCCCAGGTTCAAATCTGGGCATCTCCAGTTAAAAGGATCAGGTAGCACTGGTGATGTGATGGCCATTTGGTTTGGTTATAGTCAGTTCAGACGGGGACCCTTGAAAGCCACAGCCTGTCTGAGTAAACCACAGAATATCCTGCACCATCTTCTCAGTCCAAACAGCCTCCTCTGGATTATTTTAAGCCTTTGTATGGAAAGAAGAGAGGTAAAGCAGGTGTGGGGGGGAGGTGTATCCCTTCTATTTTGCTCTACCCCCTCCGCCCAGGCATGGGGTGTGGCTCCAGTTGGGCCAGTGGTATCTTCCGCCATCATCTGCATTGCTCTCTCCCTCCTGGCAACCCCATTGGCGGCTCCATGTTGCAGGATCCAATCACAGGTCAGGAGACTTGTCACAGGCTCTCCCTGCTCCACATGCATGCCTGCCCTCCATTGGCTTGGTTGTCTATGTGACAGCCATCAACGATTCTGAATGAGATGCCAGACTGCAAATGGCCAAGGGAAAGAAACACCCTTTTATAGATGCATTACATGAATGAATGCAACATTTCAATAAGCTTTGGGATTTCTGTCATGCTCTTTCCCCAAACGTCAGAGGCAGGTACGTCAAAGGCAGGTACAGCAGAACCAGGAATGATGACCCAGAACAAATCCATTTGGTTCTGTGCAAGATTGGCTTTGGTCTTGAGAGCCCCTATCAAATATAGGTATCATCCCCAATCCTAGGTAAGACCATCATCTCCTCCAGGGTTTGACTGGCCCTCTAGGACAGGGGGAATGGCTGGATCTATGCCATGAGCATTCCTGCCATGGCCCAATCAGCCTCCCATGGGCTGTGGCTCCAGTTGGTTCAGCTTGGTTTCTCCCAAATCAGGCAAGAGAAGAGAAATCTGGTGCAGGGAATTACCATCCCCCAGTTCCAATTTCCTGCCTCTCAGGAATTGAGGAGGGGGGAGGAAAAAATGGCTTCTGTGTAGTGGCGCTCTAGGCATTTCACCCAACCTCTATAGCAAAGACCACAGAGACAAGGAGAGGCAGCCTAGAGCGTTGCCTGGAAGTGACCTCACTTCCTTGCCAAACTCTGCCCTCCCTGGGCACTGCCTCCCTTCAGTTTCCCAACATTGACTAACAGTGTTGGGAACCCTGTCATCCAGGTCCAAGCTTCATGGTCCCTGTGATGTCACCAGCCCCGCCATGGCCACCTGGTTTGGCTAGCTCCAGGGTTGTTTCAACACCCTCACCTACCCCTGTGCACCTCCCATTTTGAAACATCCTTTCCAGAGCCAGGACAGATATTCTTAAGTGTCGGGCTTTATTAAATCCTGATAGCAGCTATTTCCAAGGCCGTTCCCTCCTATATTTCTTTGAGGAAGAGCCATGGAGGGGCTCAGAGGACAAGTTTGTGAATCGCTGTTTTCACGCTACCAGGATAATAAGTGCGGGAGGGAATTAAATGAAATTCCATTTCCCCCCCCTCTAGACGCCTGCTTAAAAGGAAATTCAGGATTTTCAGAGATGCCCCTGAGACATACATTCATCTCCTGGGTTTCTGTTTGAGTATTTTCTGGCTGAGTGCCTTAAAGAGTGGGGAATGATTCCTAAGGAATAAGTGGGGCCCTGTGTCCCATTTCAGGCTTCCTTATCCAATTCAGAGGGATCTCTGACTTTCTGTTCCAGGGCTCTGTTCTCAGGTTTCAGGTGCTGTTTTGACACCTTAGCCTCTCTCTGTGCATTTCTGAGTGGCTAATGTTTTATGAAGGGTTCTATCAGGCGGATGGGTGTTTGAATATTGATTAATTTTATGAGGAACTCACCCGTTTTTGGCTTGCCTCTCCCATAGAACAAAGATCCCCACTTCTCAGACTTGCTGACAGGATCTGGTGTGGATGACAGAAGGGAGCCCTTTGCCCCACTCCTTCCTCTCGCCTCTGTTTTCCAGGGGCGGGGCTGTGTGGAGACACCAGGGAAGACAACCCTCTCCATCATTCATTAGAAAAGCCCTCATGCTTGGTTCCCCCTAAATCAAGAGGAGGGACATCTCTCCAGTGCTTATACTACCACTGGAGGTGGTGTCCTTGGTCATTATGGGAATGTGGGAGTTTAGGTTTTGGACCCAAAATACTGGGTGCAAGAAATCACTGGGTTGGTTTATTTAGCTATTTATATTGGTTTTCACTATTTATAGTCTGCTGTTCTCATTGGGATTCAAGGTGGATTCAAAGGAGGAGGAGGAGGATGAGTGGTGGTGGTGGGGTGGTTCATATATGCTGCTTTTCTCTACCCAAAGGAGTCTCAAAGCAGCTTCGATTCACCTTCCCTTTCCTCTCCCCACAACAGACACCCTGTGAGGGAGGTGGGGCTGAGAGAGCCCTGATATCACTGCTCAGTCAGAACAGCTTTATCAGTGCTGTGGCAAACCCAAGGTCACCCAGCTGGTTTCATGTTGGGGAGCGCACAATCGAACCCAGCTTGCCAGAGTAGAAGTCAGCACTCCTAACCACAACACCCAGCTGGCTCTCTCCTTGGTGCAAGTTGGTATGTTCAGTGGGCTGGGACATCCAGTAAACAATGCACTGGGGGGGGGGTGGTAAACAGTGGCTCTCTAGATGTCTCATGAGCTCCTGCCAGCATGTGTGGATATTTGAAAGCAAGCAGAGAGCTGACGCAGAACTGAAATAATGCTAAAACATAGCATAAGCTCTGAAACATGACACATGAAATGACGCAGGGATTACAGCGACAGATAGGAGAGGGTAGCATACTTTACACAGAACCAGTCCTTTTACCAAAGCATCTTTCCGTACCATTTCCTTACAGTGTACTACAACTGCTGCTGCTATTGTTATTATAATTATTGTTGTTGTTGTTATTAATTGTTGTCATCAGGTATTTGACTGGTGATGGTTTTCTTCAGTCTGAGGTCTAGCCAAGTTCTTGGGAATCACAGAAGTATCTTT
This sequence comes from Paroedura picta, assembly GCF_049243985.1. Lineage (NCBI taxonomy): Eukaryota > Metazoa > Chordata > Lepidosauria > Squamata > Gekkonidae > Paroedura > Paroedura picta. The sequence goes on along the minus strand of NC_135382.1, from coordinate 21,471,205 downwards.
GCAGGCTTCTTGCTGTTCCAAGCAACACTGTCTTGGTGTAGTGGTTAAGACTAGCAGCTTCTAATCTGGAGAACTGGATTTGATTCCTCATTCCTCCTCCAGTTGCTGCCTGATGGGTGACCTTGGGCCAGTCACAGTCCTCTGAGTGCTTTCTAAGCCTCACCTATCTTATAGGTCATCTTCTTCTGGAGTCGAGTTGGACTTATTTGCTCAGTGCCCAAAATGTCCAGGTGTTTCTTGACACTTCTAGGCACTGCTCCAAGGGCTCCAATGACAACTGGCACAATAGTCATCTTCTTCTCCTTGAGGTGCTCTAATTCTAAAAGTAAGTCTTGGTATTTAGTGATCTTCTCCTGTTCTTGGTTTTCTGTTCTGCTGTCTCCTGAGATTGCAGTGTTAATGATCCAAACCTCATGTCTCATTCCCCCCTCCCCGCCTACAATTATGAAATCAGGGGTATTATGCTCTAGGGGTTTATCTATTTGGAAGTACCAAATTTGTTTCAGGATTCTCCATGATTGTGTAGCTTTCCCTTCCTCCCCTCACAACAGACACCCGTTGAGGTAGGTGAGTCTCTTCCACCATCATCTGCAAGTAGAGGAGTGGGGAATCTAACCCAATTTTTCGAATTAAAGGTTGCTGCTCTTAGCCACTAAGGCCCTCCTGTTTATAAGGCCATGGCATTTCTGGGGGGGTTAGTGTGGGAGAGAATATTTTGTACTATGTGGTTGCATTTGGTTGAAGGCCAAACTAGGATTGCCAGTTCTGGGTTGGAAATCTGGGTTGGAGATTTGGGGGTAGAATTTAGGGACAGAGAAAAAAGGGACCTTAGCAGGGGAAAATGCCATACCATTCACCCCCCAGGCAGCCATTTATGTCAGGTGAATCCATCTCTGTAGTCAGGAGACTAGTTGCAATTCTGGGAGATCCCCAGACCATGCCTAGAGGTTGGTAACCATCAACATGCAAACTCCCCCAGGATTTCTGTGGTGTTTTTTTTTTTTTTAAGTAGCCACAAACTTGACTGGAGCCTTGGAGCTGGGAAGGGAAGCTCTCACCTTTCCTCAGGCTATTTTCCCAGTCAACGTCTCTCTATAAGTCATTTTACCCAACCCCTTTCCCTATAAAGGTCACAGTAAAGTATTTTTGTCCCCTGCAACAACCCTACGAGGCACAGGAGTGTAAACCTTGGACAGAGTCACCCAGTAAACTTTGATGTTAGTGTCAGGATCAGAATTCTGATCTCCTAGATCCCAGCCCAACATTTTCACATTACCATTCTAAAGCAGACTTTTTTTTTGTTATTGGCCTGATTTAGAGTAAAGCAGGGGTTTCAAAAATGTTGAATTTCCTTCTGCTCATGACCTGCTTCTGGTAATTTCAAACAGTGCCACTCCCCCCTCACCCTGGCCTTCTTTTGATGTGCATCTTCCTTGGAGGGTTTTTTTAATGTTCTAGTTGAGGGCTATATAGCACTTTAGTGCTATAGCAGCACTATTAAGATGCCTTGACTCAATAGTGCTGCTATAGCACTGGAGTGTTATATTAGTTTAGCACTATAGTGATCAACTTGGAACATTTTTTTACAAGTCGGCAGAAGATTGTGCGGTGAAAATGGCAGGGATAAAAAAGCGGCATCGCAGGGAGCAGGGCAGCGATTTTAAACAGCACACTACAGTGATTCAGAAATGCAACGAAGGGGCAGGAAATGGAAGACCGCAGCTTCCCTCATAAGTGGCTCAACCAGGCTTTCTTAACCCGACACAAGCAGGTTGGTATAAACAGGTAAATAAATTCCACAAGCAGCCAGTTCCTCAAACAGGCCTGTCTGAAGTGACAGAAAAAATCCATTAGCAGCTAGTTACCAAAGCAGAATACAAAGACAGTTTGAAAATGGCCTGTCCGTCAGAATCACCATCCCCTCCCCAACACGGGGATAGCGGAACTTCCTTTTCTTATTTTATCCTTTTCAAAAAGAGCCAGTGCAGTCTAATCAGAGGAGACCCAGGTTCAAATCCCTACTCTGCCATATGTGAACTTATCGTACTCCCTCAGCCTTATCTATTTTACAGGGTTGTTGTGATCATAAAATGGGATGTGATGGTGGGGGGGACGGACTGTATGGTGCTCTCAGGGCCATAGAGGGAGGACAGGACAGAATGGTGAGGCCTTGATATTTGTTGGGAGCATTTTTCCTAAGCCCTCTTCTCAACTGATTGCAATTTATGATTTGTGTGTCTGGGCATATTTAATGACTGTTCAATATTTGATGCTTTATTATCCTGAATGGTTAGACTTGTTTGTTACGGCTAATTGTAAGTGATTGCTCATCGCCAGAAGCCACTTTGAAGAGGACAGCATGTTTTAAAAAAAAAATTTGTTTGCCAGCATGATCACAATTCAGTGTGACCAAGAAAGGAAATTAAGGAGGGAGGAACAGGGCTATGAACTAAGGTTGCCAACAGCCTGGAAAGGGAGGGCATCTCTCAGTCTCTTTGAGAGAGGCCTAATGGGATGTTATTTACCACGTGCTATTATTGACGGGAGGCGGAAAGCTTCAGCTCCCCATTTATAAACATTATAAGCCTCTATTAAAGGAACAGGACCTTTTAAATCCGGACTGCTGCCGACTCTAAAATGAACCAAGAGAAACAACAAATTGTGTGGCCAAAATATGAATCTGTGTCTTGAGAAGCACGATGAAAAGAGGGTAAGTATAAAGTCTATATTACCAAATCTTGATTCTAAGCAAAAACCAATCCAGAGGAAATAATCCTTCCAAACAGAGCAGACAAGACTAACTTGGATAGAACAAGGCAGCTTCTGGTGTCCATTCCCAAATTGTGTCTGAGGAAAGGTGCATGCACAGGAAAGCTCATGCCTAGAATACACATTTGTTGGTCTTAAAGGTGCCGCTGGACTCTAATTTTGCCCTTCCCTTCACGGACACACACTGATACAGATCTCTCCTCCCTGGACATAATGGCAAATCTCATGTAACTCTCAGCTTGTCTATCCAAAGCTCTGTACAGGCCTTGTGCATTAGGCTCCCCTGCAAAGCTATCTGAATCCACACATTGATTTTCGTGGGGCCTCCTCTAGAGCAAAAGGAGTGTGGACGGCAGCCAGTCTACCCAATTCACATTCAGATAAGAAATTCGTTCTGTTTGGATTGTGCGCGTGTGTTTAACCTCTCCCGGTTCCTTCTGAAGGAGACTCCATTCCGCAGGCCTCATGGAAGGAAATGCAAACACAGCAGTGGCCCAACGATGGGGGAAGTCAACAGGAAGAGAGTGATATTGATCCATCTTCAATTAAGGCTGGGTCCAGGCACAGTGGAAGCAAGTCTCAAAATGGCAAGGAGGAGGGGCCGGGGGAGGGTAACGACTGTGCTGTCTGGGAGGCTAAATCAGGAAAGGGGTTAGGGCGGGGGAAGGGGGGTTGGCAAGGGGAGAGCGTTAAGTGTGTGTTTTGGAAGAGCTTTAAGTGGGGAAAGATCGCAGATCTACCCTCCCTCCACCCAGATCATCTTGTCTAAATTGGTTTTGCAAGTCAGAAAAGATCACCTGTTTGTAACTGGCCAGTGTAGATCCGAAAAGTTACAAAGCTGTGGGGAAGATGCAATTTGAATATATATATTAGATGGAATACTTAAAAAGCTAGTGCGGTGTCGTGGCTAGAATGCGGAACTAGGACCTGGGGGTGCCAGGTTCAAATCTCTTCCTGCCATAGAAACTCATGGGGTCACTTGGGGCCAGTTGGTCCATCTCGGCCTTGCAGGATTGTTGTTGTGAGAATAAAAGGGAGACTATCGGTATTGTAAGGCACTTTTTGTGCCCATTGGGAAGAAAACTGGAGTGTAAATATCTGTACAAATATGTTTGCCAGTGACTTTCAGAGGCTATATCTAAAAATGAAAGTTCCTTGTACAAAAGTAGAATATTTCTGATTTTCAGATGCTTGAGGGGGGGTACACAAGGAATCTGTACTCAACTTGCTTGGTTTTTCTTGCTAGACCAGGCTTTCTCAACCAGGGTTTCATGAAACCCTGGGGTTTCTTGATGGCCCTAGAAGGGTGGGCATGCACAAAGCTATGCCTTCCAACCATATTCTGCATGATTGTACTACTTCTGGGATTTCTCAAAGCCTGAAGAATGTTTCAGGGGTTTCTCAATGGTAAAGAAGTTGAGAAAGGCTTTGCTAGACAGACTGAGGTCTGGTCTGGTTGATGGACTGTGCAAGATCTGCAGCGTGCATGGCTGAGCAGAATATAGCATCCTGTAGGGGGCATCGGAAGAGATGTGTATTTAGCATACCGTATTTGCCGGCGTATAAGACGACTGGACGTATAAGATGACCCCCCAACATTTCCACTCAAAATATAGAGTTTGTTACATTAAATTACAGTACTATGGGCAGCTATGTCTATCCCAACTGAAGTACACCCGGCATATAGGACGACCCCCCCACTTGGAGGCATATTTTTCAGGGGGGAAAAGTAGTCTTATACGCCAGCAAATACTGTAGTTTAGGAACTTCCTGATGGTTTTCAAATTATCTCATCCAGTGTTCTGATTGGCTCAACAGCAGACTTCCTGCTTTTGAGCACGTTTCTTCCCTGCTTGCCTCCAGAACAGCAGTTGAGTGACAGAATGGCTGCAGGCAACCGTTTGAATGGTTAGTTAGGTCTCATCTCTCTTCTTTCTATACATAGTTGTTTCTCTTCCTAACAAATCTAATTTATTCTTAAACTGCCTGGTGCTCTGCTCCTTAGTATGCTTAAATTCTGCTAATACTGATGGCTTTGTGTGTATGTGGACTGCTCTTTTGTACGAAAGCTCTGCCCATGAGGCTAGGAGTTCGATTGACTCAGGTTTCCATCCTTCCGAGATCGGTAAAATGAGTACCAAGCTTGCTGGGGGGTAAACGGTAATGACTGGGGAAGGGAATGTCAAACCACCCCGTATTGAGTCTGCCATGAAAACGCTAGACGGCGTCACCCCAACGGTCAGACATGACTCCATGCTTGCACAGGAGATACCTTTACCTTTTATTACCTATTTTACAGGGAACATCAGAACAGTCTGGCTTGTTCAAGACACATATCTTTGATTCAGCATCCTCTTTTCAACAGTCACTAACCAGAGACCTCCAGGAAGACCTCAAGTTCTACATGCAGGCAATAGCTGTCTCTTTTTGCTTGTTCTTCTGCAGCACCAGGTGTTCTAGAATGCACTGCCCCTGAACATGGAGGCTCCATTTAGCTATCACATTTAGCTTGATAGAAGAAGAGTTGGTTCTTATATGCCGATTTTCTCTATCTCCCCACAACAGACACCCTCTGAGGTGGGCGAGGCTGAGAGAGCCTTGATCTTACTGCTTGGTCAGAACAGTTTTATCAGTGCTGTGGTGAGCCCAAGGTCACCCAGCTGGCTGTATGTGGGGGAGCAGGGAATCAAACCTGGCTTGCCAGATTAGAAGTCTGCACTCCTAACTAGTATACCAAGCTGGCTTTCTGCAAGCAGAGCACTTCCCAGCTCATGAGGACTGGAGGTACTTGAAGAAATCACTCTCCTTCAGCCAGTCCTCTGACGTAGGGCTGTGGTGAATCCAAAATGCTTCTCTGGGTTCCTTAAAATGCAAATAAATAAGCAAACAAATAAGCAAATAAATAAAAGAATGAGGGGCATTTCCCACGGCTTAAAAATAGCACAATGGTTGCCGATTGAAAACGCTACTAATTTGCCATAACGCACGACGTCGTCAACAATCTGCAACAATCCTGAAACCGATCAGCAATAAGCGCTTCGTTGTGGCGCTTTCAGGGGAATCCAGAAAACTGGATTCACCCTCCGGATAGCGATACACTCCTGCAACCAATCTGCAACACTAGCGCTAAAGACCTGTGCGTTACCATTGTAGCTGGTTCTTCAAAGTCCCTCCCCCTGGATCTCTCCTCCAAACTTCCGGCGAAGCGATCGCCATTTTTTTTTCTCGGAGCGAGCGGGGATAAACGCACCGGCGAGCCTCTTTCTGTTTAGAGGCTTCCCTGGCTTCAGTCCTTCACCTTTAGTCACTAAGCACAAACCACTTAAAAGCCCGTTTGCTGAAATAAAGTCCCTTTATTTTTTACACATAAATTCAGCCGAAAATCGAGCCCGTGAGAAGGGGGGGGGGATTTTTTTTTATCACTCGGGGCAGCGTGCAAACGATCATACAATCAAACGATAGCTCACAATAGGCAGCTGGATGGGTCTCTCCGTAGCAACGAATCTACACAGATTCGTTGCTATGGGTCTGTTTTTTTTTTTAAAAAACCTTCCTTAAAGGGAAAGCGGCTGTTTGGGAGCATGCTAACGGCTGCCCATTGGCTGCTTGACGGCCAGGGGCGGGACGAGCTTGGCAATAGCGCTTCCTTTCTAGCGATTTCTGCCGAGACCGGAAGCCTGTGGGAAACGCTAAAAAACGCAACTGATTCCACTACAAAGCCAGGTGTGCAAAACGACGAATTCCACTATTTTAAATGGCGATTTTTCATTCCGCAAACAATTTGCAACAAAGATCCCCGTGCGAAATGGCCCTGAGAGTATCTATCCTGTTGCTCCCCCCCCTCCCCACAAGTTTTAAAATGGTATTTAATGTGGTTTTTTAAACATGCTATACATCACCTTAAGTATCTTTGGCTAAAGAAAGAGACCTTAGGCACCAGGGGATGTTATTGGCCTTATGCCATGAAAAAGCTGCCCGTTTCCATGCATAAAACTTCTCTTAAAGGAACAGGGCATTTTTCTCCAGGCCCTTGACAACCCTAGTAACTCAGCAGAAATTATGATCCCACATGAACTGGGGGTCTGTTTGGAGAAGAATTCATCTCGTCTGCGACCTAGAGGGCGTCCTCAGCGTAGCTTTCTCTTCCGGGGACAGCTCTGGGCGGCAGCCAGGAGAGGGTATTGCAAGGAGCTTCTGCACCAAGGGAGAAGGCAGGAGGAAGCTTTCGCCAGTCCCCAGGCCTGGACCACGGAATGCCCAAGGAGTGATTCAGTCCAATGTTTCACATGTGCAATAGAAAAAAGTCACGTGACATGCCCACGTTGTTTGATATAGGATGCTTAAGGCTGATGCTGAATTGAGCAGGGGGTTGGACTAGATGGCCTGTATGCCCCCTTCCATCTCTAGGATTCTCTGTACTTAAGTGAGGAAGAACCACAACCACATTCTGCATGATTGCGCCACTTCTGGGGTTTCTTGAAGCGTGAAGAAAGTTTCCAGGGTTTCTCAATGGTAAAAAAGTTGAGAAAGGCTGTGCTAAAAGTTGAGAAAGGCTGTGATGCATGTAATGCAACCAGAAGTGACTGGCAGTCCTAGCTGTGTGAGCAGAATTGACCTCTGACTTCATCAGGCAAATAAAACACAGAAACCAGCATCGCCAAAACCCTGCGCTTTCCCCTCTCTGGCTCCTACCCAGTGGAATGAGCACCTTGAGGAAATGCGGAGGCAATCTCTCTAGAGCAGGGGTAGTCAAACTGCGGCCCTCCAGATGTCCATGGACTACAATTCCCAGGAGCCCCTGCCAGCATTCGCTGGCAGGGGGCTCCTGGGAATTGTAGTCCATGGACATCTGGAGGGCCGCAGTTTGACTACCCCTGCTCTAGAGGCATGGAGGAGTTGCTGAGTTCTGCTTTATCCGCAAGGGCTTTTAATACCTTGTAGTTGACAGGGCACATTTTTTAGAGGGGAATCTATGGGTGTTTATTATGTTTTTTTAGAAATGAATTTGTAAGCTGCCTCGAGCTATGAGAAAGGCACTGGGTGAATATATTTTAATAAAATGCAATCAAAAAGGAACCTCGAGAGCAGCGAAAGAGCACACGGGGACCCACTGACTCACCCCCCGCCCCCCACCCCGGCCATCAGGGAGCTTGCTCCTTGGTGCTGCCAATGGATCCAGGCAGGCATATTTCACTGCATGAGGCCTTGTATTAAAGATGAGACATGAATCAAAGTCTCCTTTAAACAAACATATTTACTTTATGGGCATGTTTTCTCAAAGCAGCTCCAGCGGGGACACTGATAGGACCCTCTATAATCCGAAGATCGGCTAAGTGACAGTTCTATTGTTCTGGCAAGGCCAGTCTCCCAGCAAGGAAGGGAACAGGACTCTCCCCGGATTCTACCCAGCCATGTCCAGACGTGATATTCCACGGGTGATGCCACTCCGGACAGCCAGATACTTCTCTGGGAATTGCTGATACAAGCGAGGAGGAAGAAGAAAGCTTGCTTTTTTATACCCTGCTTTTCACTACTCAAAGGAGTCCCAAAGCAGCTGACACTTTACTCTTCCTCTCCCCACAACAGACACCCTGTGAGGTAGGTCAGGCTGGGAGAGCTCTGACAACTGCTCTGTGAGCTCTAAGAGAACCCAGGTTCACCCAGCAGGCTGCATGTGGAGGAGGAGCGAAGAATCAAACCCAGGTCTCCAGATCAGAGTCTGCTGCTCTTTAATCATCACACGATGCTGGGTTTCTGTGCACCCACCAGGCCCCAGAGAGGATTGGATATGATGCTTTGTTGAATGATAGAATCGTCGAGGTGGAAGGGATCTCCAGGGTCATCTAGTCCAACCCAATGCACCAGGCACGAACTCACAACTACCTGACCACCCACAGTGACCCCAGTTTCATGCCCAAGTGATCCCCACCACCACCAAAAATCTCCAGAATCCAACCTGGCCTGGAGGAAATTCACCTACCATCCCACAGTGGTAATTAGCAATTCTATGAGTATGCAAGGAAGGGCCACGAGAGACAAGACTGGCACATCCCTTCCTGCCCACCCACTCACAATCTGCCTGAGTTAATAAAATCAGTATTTCTTTCAGGGGACTGTCTAGCCTCTTTAAAATTTCCAAAGAAGGAGAACACACCACCTCCCAAGGAAGCCTTTTCCACTGAGGAACTGTTCTGTCAGGAAGGGCGGAACAGAAATCCCTTGACCTTCAGAACAGAAATCCCTCAGTAAGCCAAATGGCCATGATCCCTTAAAGAAGAGCTGTTTTTAATACCCTGCTTTTCACTACCGAAAGGAGCCTTTTACAAACACCTTTCCCTTCCTCTCCCCACAACAGACACCCTTTGAGGGTGACAGAGCTCTGAGAGAGCAGCTCTATCAGGACTATGACTAGCCCAAGGTCATCCAACTGGCTGCATGTGGAAGAGGAGTGGAGAATCAAACCCAGCTCTCCAGATTAGACACCACCGCTCCAAACCGCTACACCCAGCTGGCTCTCTTAACCACTATACCAAGCAGCAGGGGAGACACTTGCTTATCTATTTGTTTTTGCTTTACTTATCTATTTAAGACCTGTTAAGTTGCCCTGGTGTGGAGAGCCCTGAGTAGCCCAAACTCAGGGTCGGGCCCACTCCTCATGGGTTTTCAAGGCAAGAGAGGAGCAGTGGTGGTTTGCCATTGCTTCCCCCTGTTTGGGAACCCTTGTCTTCATGGTTCCACCCAAGGCGTAACTCTGGCTGACCCTGCTTAGCTTCTGGGCTAGTCTGGGCTACTCCTATGGTGCCTGGTCTCTCTCTTTGCAGTGACGCCTCAGCAAGGCCCTTGTGTGGCTGGGCTAGGCAGCCAGCCCTGCTGGGGGTTTCATGTGAGGACCTTCATTCCCTGTAATCTCCAGAGGTTGGGACCTTCTGCATGCAAGGCATAAGTTCTCCCACCAATAGGGCCAATTCACACAGGATCAAGTCCTCACATTCTTGTGTTTAATGGACAGGTGTCGTCTTACTACTCAATGCTCAGAATGTAATTCCGAGAACTGTGCAGGTCTAAATCGAACCCACAGGACAGCACATGTGGAGAGAGAGCACTAAACCCCCAGATGTCATTCCCCAACCGGAAATGCCTCTGTTGCTTTTTGCCATAATCGGAGAAATAGTGTACCAACTTCAGTGTGCATTCAGCTTCCTCAGTGGGGAAATGAGGGACTTCCTGGTGCTGTTTCAGGTCTAGAACTCCTAGCGCACCTCTGATCTGACAGCTCCCTTTTGTACGTGAGGGAGCACGAGGAATTCCTAATGGCGTGAGCTGGATTTCCTCTGCAGAGCAGTAATCGAGAGACCGCATCTGCTTAGAGCAGGGGTCCCCTGCCTATGTGAGCCAGAGGGCACCGCAGCAGGCAGGGAACAAGATTATGCATAACTTTCGAAGTAGGTACAACTTTAGACTTCTACAGAGGAACGCAAACATCCGGGCAGACATTCTTAAGCAAGACACCTTTTGATCTGCACAGCCAATCCGAAGCCTAGTTTGCCAAGCCCCACCCACTCCCTAAGAGCACTTGGGCTTCATAATGCCCCCTGGCAAAGCAACATGCGGGGGACCCCTGGCTTCGAGTCACTTCCCTGAAATATTTATTACAAACACTTCTACGCCCCTTGTCACACCAATGACAGGAGCTCACCGTGGCTTACGGAAACCTGACCTGCGGGCCATAATAATAGTGCCATCAAATTGCAAAATGACTCCCGGTGGCCTCCAGAATCACGATGTCTCAAAGGCGAGAGGCATCAAAGAACGCAAGCAGCCTGGCCTTTAAAAGAACAAAACCCCAGCCTTCTGACTAGGCAGAAAAGCCTGAACTAAGCCAGGATTCTCCGGTAGCATCAATAGCCCAGAGCAGGCTGGGATCTCCTCTGTAGCTTAGGCCAAGTTCCTGTTCGTGGGAGTGACACCTTCAGTGTTTTGTGCAAGTGAAACAAAGAAGCTCCCTGTCTGTTGAAGGGAGGAGAAATTCTGCCGCCGTGAGCTGCAGGTGCCGTTTCCCAGATCCGAGGCAAAGCCCAGAGGTTTCCCCTCCCTTTGGATCACCCGCAACACATCTGCCTCTTTCTCTCTGTGTAAGCCCCCCCCCCCTTCCTGCCATCTACTTCTGGCTTTCACCTTTTGGGCGATTACTCACAACGGCACCCTCTGGGGGATGAAGCCGGGCTGATTCGCTTTCATAACAATAAATCAAAATTTAGTTAACTGTTAAAGTGGGAGACGGAATTGCGAAGAGAGTTATGCCTGGAATAAAGTGCCACCAATTTCAATGAGGGTTTCTGCTCCTACCCAGGACATACACACACAGAGATATTCGTGTGTGTGTGTGTGTGTGTGTATGTAGTTCTGCCCAGGTAACCAGCCACAAACTGCAAATTCACCTGGGATTTTGCAAATGCTTTTTGGGTCAAAACATCCTGGGTTATTTTATTCTGAAGTCAAGAGGCAAGCAATGTGCCACTACAGATTATTATATATATATAAATCAATATTATATGTGCATGTGTATAAACATATATGAGGAATATATATAGATATATATGGCACCCATAAAAATTAATTTCCTCGATGGGCAATGTATAATTCAGGAGATGCTCGTACACAAGAAAAAAGCCCCTCCACATTTTAATGTCATTTTTATAAACAGCCCCTCCTCTCCTTGATCAAAAATTTGCTTGTCGCACAGTGTCAGTTGTGGCTGTTTCGTCACAACCCTTCATGAAAATCCATTAATATAGATCAAAATTAATGCTATCTATCCATCTCTCCAGACAACGCAGATTCTATCTTTTTCAAACATACCTCTACAGTCTCTTTATCAGGGATAATTAGATAAAGAAGGGTGTCAATCAAAGCTCTATCTAGGGTCCAGAAAGCAATAGCCAGTGCTGGGTAGCAAATAAGAGTCTCAGACTTGGAGTGGGGAGAATTAGGTTCAAGTCCCTGTTTTTCCTTGAAGCTTGCTCTCTCTCCTTTCTCTCTCTGCTTAACCTACCCTGCAAGATTGTTGTGAGTGTCGGAGAAGGGAGAAATTCTTCCTGTGGCAAGAAGTTTACTTGATGATTCTGGGCCGGTCATGCAGCCTCACCCTAATCAGCCTTACAGGTGTTGGTCTGAAGCAGCAGAACAGAGTTTGCGTCCAGGGGCACCTTTAAGAGCACCACGTTTTTACCCAAGGTATCCGCATTCTGTGTACCCACAGGCTTCTTCAGGGAGCAGAGAATCGGGTAGGCTAGGCTGGAATCCTTTGAGACAGGGTGCTCTGGGTTCAAATCCTTTCCCCTGCAGCCCCACCTCTCTCTGGGAGACAGACACACAAGGAAATGGAAAACTTTACTAGGATCTTAACTGATGGGAAGGTTTCCCTGAAAAGACTTTCTTTGTAGTGTTGGTCAACTTAAGGGGAGAAGAAGATGGGGAGGGAAGATGGGGGGTGGGGGGAGGGAAGATGGGGGGAGGGAAGATGGGGGGTGGGGGGAAGAAAACTTTGGAGGGGGGGTTGTTGAAGGGTGCCCTAATTCTTGGGCGGGGCTCCCCAGGGAGGCGGATTCCTGTCCGCTGAGCGGTGCCCAGGCCGACCTGACCTCCGCGGTCCTGGTGCTCTCCGGGGAGGCCGGACGTGGCTTGGTGGAGCCGGGAGCTCGGCGTGGACGCAGGGAAGCGAGCCCTCGTGGCGGAAGCGGCCGAGCGCGGTTCCTTCGGCGGGCGAAGGGCAGGTGCCCGGCAGGGGACCCGCTTCTCTCCGGGCGGGGGGGCGGGGGGGCGCAGTTCCCGGCTCTCTCCAGCTGGAGCGGCGGGCTGCCCTAGCAGGTTGCTATGGCGGAGGCGAGGAGGAGGGAAAGACGCCGAGAGGAGGAGGAGGAGGAGGAGGAGGCTGCTGCGCCTCGCCTCGGCGCTGCCCTGCAGGCGGGGGGAGCATCACTTCGCCGGGAGCCTCGGAGAAGGAGGGGGGGAGAGGAGGAGGAGACGGGGCGGGAAGAGAAGGGAGGCGGCCGGCCGGAGCCCAGCCCCGCTCCGCTCCATGCGCGCCCGGCTCTTCCGCGCAGTTTCCCCCGCTCGCCTTCGCTTGGCCGGGAACGAGGCGGCGGCGGCATCGGAACGCGCCCACCGACGGAGCCGGCCGCTGTTGGCGCTGCTGCTGCTGCTGCTGCGGTTGCTGCTGCGGCCGCCCCGCGAAGACGCCAGGTGGACGCCGAGATGCGCGGCTGAGCGCTCGCCTTGCGCCACCGCCGCCCCGCCCAGGTGAGTAGCGCGGCCGGCTCCGGAGCGGGATCGGGATCGGGATGGGGATGGCGACTGGCTGCGCGGTTCCTCCGGCGCCCGCTTACTCGGGAGGAAGTCTCGGGGGACGGCGCCCGCGCCCAGGTGCACTTTCCAGCCACTCCCTCGCTCCCGACCGGGCAGGCGAAGCCTCGACTCGCGGGGGGCTCTGGGCTGCGTGCGGAGAGGAGCTCAAGGGGACCCGGGAGCGTCGCCTTCCTCTCGCCGGGGGGGGGGGGGGGGCTGAGCACTCTGCACGCGCCCAGAGGCTCTTTTTTCCCACCGGCGCCAGGAACGGCGGCCTCTCGCGCGCCTTGGAAACAACCCGGGGGGGGGGGCAGTTTGGGACTCGTCGTTCCCACGTGCATTCATGTGGGGTGGGGTGGGGTGGGGTGGGGTGGGGGTGGGGGTGGGAAGTTGCACGGGATGCCCGACTGTTGGCAAGAAAGTTTTCGGTGGCAGCTGAGGAGGGGGCAGGACGACTGCGGGAGACAGACCGAGGACGCTTTGGGGACCTCGCGGTGGCCAGTTGGAGACAAGGGACGCCCCTCTTTTCCCGAAGGACTCGATCCTGGCTTCTCACGGAGGACAGGGGGCGCGAAGAGAGGCAAACTCTCCACTTTTTGTCCACATGCAGCCAGCTTGCTGGCCTTGGGCCAGTCGCAGTTCTCTCGGAGCTGTTCTCAGAGCAGTTCTCTCCGTTCCACTTCCCTTACAAGGTATCTTTTGTGGGGAGGGGCAGGGAAGGCAATTGGAAGCCGCTTCGAGCAGTGAAAAGCGGGGTATAAAACCAACCCTTCTTGATCACGGGCGTAGCAGGACAGCGCTCCTCCGGCGTGGTGGCAACAGGCTTTGGCTCCTCCGCGCAGCGCCTGAGCACGCCATCGGGGGGAGGGCGGGGGACGCTTCGCTGAAGTCCGGCAGGGCTTGAAGGCAACAGGACGGTGGGAAGCCCGGGAAGAAACGCTTTGGGTGGCGCGGAACTTGGAGAGCATCAGAGTCCTTCGTGGACGTGGGGGTGATCCTCCAGGTAGGTCTGCCTTCTTAGCCCCCAGGTGGGGGGAGGGCGGGGGGGGGCAGGCTCGCCCACGGCCGACTTTTCAAACAGTGTTTTTCTTCTTCAAAAAGTCACATCTCCCATTGATGACGCCTCCTGGTGCACTTAGAAACTCTCACGCTGTCCCAGCTGATCCGCTTGATCCTCGTGTCTGCTGGTGCTCCGGCGCTTCGGATACGGAGGACCCGGCAGAGGGGAAAGTTTGTTTTTTTTTGGTGTGTGTGTGGGGGGGGGGGAAGGAGGTAGGAAGGCGCCTCAGTAGGAGGAGATCTGTGGTCGGCAGGTAGACAGTCCCACCTTCAAACTTTGGCAGGTGACAGGCACGGCTTGATTCAGGGCTACACTGGTGAGTTACCAGCCTGCATGGAAACCTGAATAGAAATGAGGGAGCCGTAGTAGTTTAGTGGCTGACCAGAGTGTCAGACAAGGACCTGGGAGAGCCAGGTTTGAATCCCCAGTCTGCCCTGGAGCTTTGTTGGGTGGCCTTGGGCTGGGCACACCCTCTCAGCTTAAGCCACCTCGCAGGGTGGTTGTGAAGATGAAACGAAGGCAAGGAGAATCAGGTAAGCTGCTTTGTATCCCTACTGGGGGTCCTGATCATGTGTATTCAGAACTCAGGAACCCTGCTTAGCATTGCAACTTTACTCAGAAAGACAGTGGACAGGTGAAATGGTGTTGCAGGGGGTGTCTTCTTGGAAAGATGTGTCAAACTCCTCTGCTCACCTGGGTGGCTTTTCCACAATGTGCTACAGGTTAGAAAAGTGGTCCTGGATCTCCCTCCTTGCTCATTGGCAGCTGTGGGTAATTCTAAACGGGCGGGTGCATTGTAGCTGGTCAGGAAAGAAGGGGCCTTTTTGAAATGTGTGACACAAAACAATGCCAGTTTCAATAAGCACCTGGATTTCTGCAAAGCAACAACAACAAAAAGGTAGGATGCTGGGACTTGAAGAGGCTCTACTACAACCTGATGCCAAGCCAGTAGGGAGCTCTCCTTCCCCAGTTTCAGAAACGGGAGGTTTGCAGCACATGTTTGCAAGAAGCTTCCTCAGTGCAAGAGAGCTGCCCCCCTGCATTGGGCTGTCTGCCTTTCTCCTTTCTTTGTTTTCCTTCAGGAGAAATAGCGGTATACATTTGGATGCAGTTTCTTCTTTTGCCAGTGGATAGCAGATACACAGAACTTTGGTCCTAACTAAGAAGCAGGCAGTGGCCAACTGCCTTGCGAACTTCCTGGTCTTGGGGTCCTTAACAGCTGATGATGATGAAGAAGAAGGACCATACCTTACATGGCCTTTATCTATAACTGAATCTCAGCTGTGCTTTTTTTCTTCTCCTGAAAAAGCTGCTCTGGAAAAGAGGTGTTTGAAGCAGAGAAATATGGTGACGAGTGTTTATGTGGATATTTTAACCCTTAAACTTTCCCCACTGGTTGCAACCCTGGTTCAAAATGTGTATGCGTGCTTACCTGTTTTCCCAGATTTGTTTTTTGCATGCACAAAATCCCAAGTTCATTCCCTAATAACTCCACTTTTGTAAAGTTTGGCTAACCGGGGATGTGAGTGACTTCAGCCTGAGACCCTGGAGATCCCCTGACCTTGGTGGTTCAGTGGTTTGACTCCGTAAAGAGCAGCTTTGTACATCTGTGCATGCATTCAAATGTGTATCTTTGGTCCCCATGGGGCGAGGCAATGGCTTGAGACTGGGAGTTAAGAAGCAGTTGGCAGGGGGAAGGGGTATAAACCCTGCTCCCCTCGATGCTTCTGTCCAAAAATCGGTGTCTGCATTTTGCAAACAGAGTCTTGTCGAACGTGAGTTTGTTGTGCTGTGATGGGGAACTTGCGTTGCCTTCAGAAGTTTGCAGTTCTATAGCAATGTGCCCCTAAGAACAAAGTTACAATCGTGCAGGGAAACTGCCGGAGTATCTTTGGGCACCTTGCAGATTTACAGTGTAATGAGCTGGAACCAGCAAGACTCTTTCCCTGCTTTTGCTGTAGCATTGCTTCTCACAAATGCACTCTGACAGTATGAACCTGAGCTCTATTGCGGTGAGAACTTGCTTGCACTCAAAGCACATCGCGGTTCTGTTCTGGGTTTCTTGTTCGTTTGTTTTAAATGGAAAGAGTTGTGGTTTTGTGTTTTCAAAGATCGGATCGTTCCCTGCCTGGATTTGCTGTCTGGGAGTTTTTCTTCCAGAACGGGCATTGGACCTTTTGAAAGGAGCAGACAAATACAAAAGAGACCAACAGTCCATCCTGCGTTCCTGTTCAGTGTCAATTAGGCCACTTTTAAATAGGGCGGGGCGCGTGAAATTTCCCATTGCCAAATTCATTGAAGACTTGCCAGGAACTGAAAGGAACACCTTGCTTGCCTGAATCCCTGGAGGGGGGGGGGGGGGAGTACTTCTTTACACACCTGAAGAGCTTTTTCACATGGCTGTTTCCCCGAACCCTGCAAACCTAATGCTCAGCCATTCTCATTTTCCTTTGATTTGTTTACCATTTGTTTCAAAAACTTATGCCCAGTGTATCGCTGTCTGAATGTCTTAATACAGTGAAGCAATAAACCAAGGTTTCCAACTGCCTGGAGGGGTGAAAAAAAGCCATGTTCCTTGAAGAGAGGTTTAATGGGATCTTGTTTACCTTCATGCCACAAAAAAGTCTGCCCGTTTCCACCCATCAAAACCTCTGTGAATGGAACACAACTTCTTTCTCCAGGTCTCTTGGCAACCCTGTTCCTTATATGTGTTTCAAGTCACACAATTCTCCTGGGAGGGCAATTTTGATCCTTGGGAAAGGGCTTGCCTCCACTGATATTGGTTTTGCTGCTCTCCCTGCCAGGTTGGAGATGGCTCCGTGGATATGGGGATCCGTCTGAAATCCTGGGAACGTTTTATTTTATCTGTTCTTATATGTATAATTTTCAGTGAAGTAATGGAGGAAAGCCTTAGTATAATATTCAGATCATGGTATAAAGGTAATGGTATCCCCTGTGCAAGCACCGAGTCATGTCTGACCCTTGGGGTGACGCCCTCCAGCGTTTTCATGGCAGACTCAGTATGGGGTGGTTTGCCAGTGCCTTCCCCAGTCATTACCATTTACCCCCCAGCAAGCAAGGTGGGTACTCATTTTACTGACCTCGGAAGGATGGAAGGCTGAGTCAACCTTGAGCCGGCTGCTGGGATTGAGCTCCCAGCCTCATGGGCAGATAGCTTCAGACAGCATTTCTGCTGCCTTACCACTCTGCGCCACAAGAGGCTCTTATATGATCATGGTATACTTTTTGCAATTTTGATTTCATCAAGGCTTAGCTCTGTATGGCTATGTTCATACTCCTAATCTCTGTCCAGTTCCTAGAGATGCAGGGTCGGAGGCTGGGGTGATGAACCCCAGGAGTGATTTAAGGATTCATGGGGCCTGTAGCACTAGAGGTGGCTTAGGGATTTGTCCCCACAGTGGAAAAGGGTGTCCTTCTGAGTGTCCTTAAAGAGGGAAAGGGGAATGAGAAGAGAGCCTATGGCCCTGATCCATGGGGAGCTCTGGAAGAGTAGGGCCCATAGCACATGCTACACATGTTATACGGATAAACCAGTCCTGGTTAACCCAACTCAAATGCTGATGTTGTGTAACACCAGGCTAATTAATAACAATATAGCAAAATACCCATGTAGGTTATACAATATGAAATGATTGTGCTCATTAAAAAGTTCAGTAAACCCATCTTGAAGCTTTTGGCTGAAAGACATTCCAGAAGATGGAGAGATGTTTGAAAAGTACTTTTGACTTCTGTCTATTGCAATTTGTACTGAAGAAGAACAGAGAGTCGAAACAAGCTGGCCTAGCGGGCTCCTGCGGGGGTACGTGGAGCCACTTTCATTTCTGTTGGATCATTGTCAGACTTAGAGAGCTGTCCATCATTGTTGATGGAGTGCCTGTTCTACTGTGAATGGCTGACATGCATGAAGAAGATTAAAGAAACAAAAAACAGAGAGCATTCCCTCAAAGTGGTTTATTATTGGACAATTTAATGAGCACAGGTTCTTAGTTTCATATTGACCATTTATGCACTGGAGGTTTCATGCTGGAGTGCAGGCTGGAGTTTTAGTCACGGTGGGTTGCCCCACCTCTTCCTGTACCCACACGGGGGAGCATTTGGCCTGGTGCACCTCATCCACCCCCGATTTTTGCTCCTGCACGAGAGCTGGGGCAGTGAAGTTCCCAGTGCATAAACGGTCATTGTGCAGCTCACACAGGTATTTTTTTCTGTTGCAATTGCTGTGCATACCGTCTGTGTCTGCTTTTCTGACAGCCATTGCATCTGTCATTTCCTTTCTGTGTGAAGTCAAATGTAATGCCTGAGAAGGACTTCTGTGTTCCACAAGATCTGACTATTAAGAACGGCTGGTCTCTTCCTGCTATGCCAAGTTTGATGCTTTCCCCTGACTTGAGTGGGAAAGGTCTCTATTCCTTCCAAACATGATGATTTCAGGACCTGAAATTATGAGACTGGATCCCCCAAACTTCTGAGGAAAGACTTTTAATCTCATGAAACTGTTTGCTTTGAGAACCAAGAGCTTCCTTCCTCTTGAGACCCACCCCCATGTTCTAATGTGTATCACTGACCTGGACTACGCTCCTGATTGGATGAAGTCAAGGCCAGACCAGTACTTCATGCAGAGACACTCTGAGGAACCTCCTTTGACGATAAGCTCTTCCTCAACCTATACAACTGGATTGATCAAATGTGCAGAAGAAGGGCAGAATTACCTGTCAGTCAAGGGATGTCGATTAGCAGGAAGCGGGGCCAGAGCAGTAAATCTTGCAGAGATGCAGCAGGAAGTTTTCTCAGTGGTTTGTCTAGTTTGAGGTCATGGGACAAGTTTTTTAATTTATTTCTCCGGGCCCCCAGTATGCCGCCACGCAGGATCTGGACAACCCACAGCTCTTCCCCGGCAAGAACAGTCCCTGGCCAAATCCCCGTTATTTATTAGCAATGCTGCCATTTGATGAAAGGCTCTCATTTTGCCAGACAACTACCTTCTCATCAATTCCCTTCATGTCTGTGGGATTTGCTCTTTATTCCAGGAGGAGGCCATGAAAAGCTCTCTGTGCTGAAGAATAAGCTCTTTTGAATTCATGGGTTTCCAAATTAAACTTTGGCTGACACCTGCTACTGAGCGCAGGGGAGGAGAAAGGCACAGCCGGGGTGACTGCTTAGGTCTCTTCTAAGTAGTGCAAAAGTGCAAAAAGAGAGGGGAGAGAAATCATAAAATTATTCCAGGCAGGCTACGTGGAGGTTTGCTTTCCATGAACCTCTCAGTCTGGGGAAGCTACTTCAAGCGGGTAGGGTAGGAGGCGGGGAAACCTGGGACAATTAAACTTCCCGGATGTTATTGGGAGAGATCCCTGATCGATAGCAAGTCAATTTGTTGAGTGGAATCAGTCTTATTAAAACAAACATATAAATGAGTATTGACACTTCCTCTGGTTTGTCTGTTCTGCCGTGGGAAAATTAAGAGCATTTTCAACTTGCCTTTGGATTTCATTTTAATAACGGGTTTTTTAAAGGATTTTTTCTATCTTGTCAGACAGACGTCTTGTCAGACAGATGTATTATATTAACTGGCTGCTAGTGGAATGTATTTTCCCGTTCATACAAACCCACTGGTGTCAGGTTAGCATCATCGCACTTCTGAATCACTGTGGCCCCTAGCACGTCTTACAATACTGCTTGCCCCACAAAGACACCTTTCTTGATGCACAATCTTCAGTGGACTCTTTAAAAAAGTTCTAAGTTGAGTGCTATAGCACTAAATCATTATAGCAATTCATTGCTATAGCAGCACCATTGGGTCAATTGGTTTAGTGCATCCATTCTCAACTATTTTTTGGGCATGGCCCGTTTAGAAGGCTTCTCAGGTTCCAGGGCCCCCTGCAGTAGGCTGGCTGCTTGTGCTAAAAAAGGCCTAAGCTAAGAGTGAAATAACTATACTCGACATATATATTATGCGTGTGTGTGTGTGAGAGAGAGAGATTTCTAGAACACTCAGCCAAGACAAGCATGTGTGTTGTTTTTTTCCAAGCACACACTAAGGAAGAGATTACAAGATTTCTTCCACCCACCGCGCCCTTGATGAAAGTCAAACTTTCTAGCAATTAATGATGTCATACGTGCCAAGATGGGTCTTTCATTCATTCAGTTCCCAGGGGCCCCCATTAAATACTTTGGGCCCCCATTTTCTCATTTTTCAGTCTGTGGCGAGCCCAGGGTCACCCAGCTGACTGCATGTGGGGGAGAGCAGAATCGAACCCGGCATGCCAGATTAGAAGTCCGCACTCCTAACCACAACACCAAACTGGCTCTCTGAGGAAACCCTCCAAGGAAGCTTGGTGTGGGGGGGAAGTGGCACTGTTTTAAATGACCATAGTGCTTCAGAGGGCTCATTAATGGAAGGAAATTCGATGTATGAAGCTCCCCTTCCTGTGTCGCTTTACTTGAAACCAGGCCCACAACGAATAGCATCCGGTTTAGAATGGTAGCATGAAAATCTTCTTAGTGTATGCTCATTCCTGCTGCTGAAAAATTTAGACAGCTCCATAACATAAGGTCAAAACTTAATTATTTACGGATGGACATCAATCAGCTTGTGCAGATGATTTATTTATAAATCACCAGAGCTGTAAAGTGAAACCGTGAATTCTGATTTATTTTTCCTAGAAAGAGGATGCATGCTGGGTACTTGCTGACCGGTGTAAAATGAGGGAAGTTCTGTATGGGCTGCAGGGAAGAATCTCACAGCTCAAATGAGGCCTAGGAAAATGTTTGTGTACATTTGCTACCTTTCCCTAATGAAAATGAACACTTACTAATCTCAGGATTTCTGAAAGGGTTTTATGTTTTAAAAGGGGCTCAAATCACCCTGTTTATGAATAGAAGAGCAGTATGGCAGGGGTAGTCAACCTGTGGTCCTCCAGATATTCATGGACTACAGTTCCCATGAGCCCCTGCCAGCAAATGCTGGCAAGGACTCATGGGAATTGTAGTCCATGGTCCTCTGGAGGACCACAGGTTGACTACCCCTGGAGTATGGGACAAGTATCTGGGACTGGAAGACCTAGAATGGAATCCCCAGTCTGTCAGGGGAGCTTACTGGGTTTCCTTGGGTCAAACATTCCTCACAGGGTAGCTGTTATTGTGAGGATAATGTCGAGGTGCAGAGAATGATGTCAGCTGTTCTGGATCCCCTTTGAGGAGAAGTATGGGGTATAGACAAAGTAAATAAACTCAGAATTCAATTGCTTGCTCAGAGCAGGGATGGGTCACCTCTATGACGACTTGAATCCAATTACTTAAGCCAAGTTCGAATTTCAAGTCTGAACTTGGTCTATCTCACAGAGAAGGGTTGCCAATTTTGACTATTTATTATCCAATCCCCAGCTGCCAGATTCATCTGATTTCCTCTGACCAATTCAACAGCAAAAGAAAAAAAAATGGCAGAGAACAGAATTGCGAGTATCACAGCCAATGGCAGCCTTCCGGGCATTCCACTGGTCTCTATGGGCTTTCATCCAGAAATGACATCACAGCATAAGTGAATCAATTTCCTCAGGGCTCCGCCCATAGAAAGCTACCAGATGTTGCTGGCACCAGGCCGACAACCTTGCCTAAGGAGACTTCCTCCAACAACAGTCTTTTCCACTGGAGGAGAGCTTCAGCTTTGGTTGAGTGAGACATTGAGTGAGACAAGCCTGGCATTGCAACTCCAAAGGTATTCTGAGTCTCTGTTTACTTCCAGTTAGGAAGTGGGGCAGCTGTGTTTTTGTTTGTTCTCATATCTGCCTTGATGAGAGACGATGTGGGAGAGGAGGGGGAGTAGGGAGACTGCTTTTGAGGCTGATATTTTTGCGTCTCTGTGGGCTCCCTGCCTAGTCCCATACCTGGGGCTCCCACAGGTCACCTGTCCCCATCTGAGCTGGGCCTGAAAGCAGAATATCGCCAGCTGTGTACCTGGGATCACAGGGAATGATTTATGAATGGAGGGAATATGTAACTCAGGCTTTCTTAACTTTTTAAACCATTGATAAGCCCCTGAAACATTCTTCAAGCCTTGGGGAACCCCAGAGATGGAGCAATTGTGTAGAATATGGTGGAGAAGCATAGCAGTGTGCATGCCTACCTGGAGCCCCACTCCTTCCAGGCCCATCATTGGTCATTTAGGGAGGGGGAAGCGGGCTGACATTGACCTTACATGGTCATATCACCCGATAGATGTGTAAAATATTTTGCAAATATATAAAAATGAATTAACCCTCACCCATTTGGGAAACCCTTCCCGGGCCATCGGCAAATCCCTGGCTTTAATGAAACCTTGATGTAACTAATTCGTAATGACTATATAGTGACTAAGACCCTCTTGTGGTGCAGAGTGGTAAGGCAGCAGACATGCAGTCTGAAGCTCTGCCCATGAGGCTGGGAGTTCGATCCCGGCAGCCGGCTCAAGGTCAACTCCGCCTTCCATCCTTCTGAGGTCGGTAAAATGAGTACCCAGCTTGCTGGGGGGTAAACGGTAATGACTGGGGAAGGCTCTGGCAAACCACCCCGTATTGAGTCTGCCATGAAAACGCTAGAGGGCGTCACCCTAAGGGTCAGACATGACTCGGTGCTTGCACAGGGGATACCTTTACCTTTACCTTTTATATAGTGACAATGTAGAATTTTAATACCTAAATTTTAGGTTTGACGTGTTTGTATTTTAACTGTGATTTTACAAAACTGTTGTAAGCTGCTCCAAGACCACACTGGACAGGGGAGGCCTAAAGGTCAATTAATTAATTAATTAATTAATTAATAAAATAGCTTGGCACTAGATGTGAGGGGAGCCTTCTCCTGTTCAAACCCGTTTGCTGCTATTGGTAGAAGCTCTCTTCTGTGTTTCAACATTGCTTGAAGCAAGAGGGGGGATACTTTGTATTTTGTAAAAATAAAACTTGGTGCTTAGTGGGGTTTTTTTTTTTTTTTTTTTTGCAAATTGTTGATTTTAATGATTGGTGTCTTTGAAAAAGGATCTTTTTTACGCTTCACTTTGTGACCTGCCTTGACCAGGGCTTTTGGAGGGGTGGCACCTACATTTCCTAAACTAGTAAATGAATGAGTCTCTCATGTACTCTGCCTCCTTCTCAGGGTTGTTATGAGGACTGGAGAAGAAAATCTATGTGGGAATTCCTGGGAGAGAGGGTAGGTTTAGGGATGCCTGTCTCCAAGTGGGGAATGCAACAAACAAAAACTGGGGAACACAGTAAATGGAAAATACCGGGGGGGGGGGGAAGAGTGGTTTGTACAATTGTAACTCTGAGACTATAGTAAACAGTGCTTCCAGGAATGCAAAATAGTCATTTATAAAGTATCAGTGAGACAATCACTAGTAAGAAGCAGACAAGACTGTAAATGTGCGTACAATAATATGACAGTACAAAAAATAATTTAGGCAACAGTTGAACTGGTTAGTTCCAACTAAAGTTCAGGGGAGGATCCGGTGTTTCATAGGGTGGCTTTCACGGTGGACCCAACAGATGTAATAATATTATCAAGTTCCTTAGGGGAATAAATTACAATCCTATGGGACTGACATTTCTTCTTTCCCTGGATCATTGAGCAGGCTACGTGCAGCTTGAAAAAGTACCATTGATGTAATAAATTAGCTCACTCTTTGGAGAATTCTTCCGAGTCCGTTTGTTATTTATTCTCTAGGCACCCCCCTTGCATTTTATATGCAGCTGGGGCCACTACGTGATGCGTTCTCCGTCGATGCCAGCTTTGCCTCCTGCCTTCTCTAGTTCCGGAGAGCATGAGAAAAGATAGCAGTGCATTTGAAAAGTTGCGTCTCCCTTGGGCTGAGGCTCAGCTCACCAAGGCAAAGAGTCTTGCGGCTCTAGAAAGTCTGATATTTATTGTAGCACGAGGTTTTGTGAACCAGCCCCCCCCCTGCCCCTTTCAGTATTGTGAGATACAAGAATGTGTTATTTTGGATGCAGCAGACTAGCCCATGGGCCTCCAACCGTGTTAAGCTTGTGGCCACTTTTAGAGTTTTGAGTACAGTAGCAGATGCGCCTACAAAATGGCTGCCAGTCACGAAATGGGGGTTGGTCCCCAGCCAAGCATCTGACGTTGATGGAGGCAGCTGTTTCAAAATGGGTGCCCCCTGCAGACACAAAGGTGATGCTTCTAATAATATCTCAGGTGTTCTTGTGGAACATCTTCTGCTCCAGTGAGGCAGAGAAAAGCCAGGAATAGCTCTTGAAGAGGTAAGAGGTAGATGCCAAGAAATGTGTCTGTGTCATCGCGTTTGGGATCACCAGACTAGTACTGTAGTATAAGTTGGATATGTTTTTCAATGTGTTCCACCGTAATGCTTTGAGCCATCTAGGCCATTATTATTTTGGGTTAACAGGTTTGGGCTGTAATTTTGGTAGATGCCCAAGACTGTCTCCTCAAATGCTAGGAGCTTGGGGAGAGGTGATGCCTGGGGAGCTTGGGGGAAGAAGAAGATGAAGAGTTGGGTTTTATACCCTGCTTTTCACTGCCTGAAGGAGTTTCAAAGTGGCTTCCCTTCCCTTCCTCTCCCTGCAGCAGGGCACCCTGTGAGGTAAGTGAGGCTGAGAGAGCTCTGACAGGTCTGCTCGGTCAGAACAGCATTATCAGAGGTGTGAGGAGCCCAAGGTCACCCAGATGGCTACACGTGGAGGAGAGGGGAATCAAACCTGGCTTGCCAAATTAGAAGTCATCGTCCTTAACCACTATACCACGCTGGCTCTCCAATGTCATTTCCAAGTGATGCTCTAGCTCACCTCCCTCAGCCTCTATGGTGTTTACCACAGAGACTTGCTAGTGTGTCACTATATGGAGGCCATTTTTTCTCCTGTCCCTCAGTCCTTAGGGCCTGGAACAGATAGTTTTCTGCCCAGAGCTGGTAAATGGGAGGTCTAGCTCCTCTCTTTTAACAGTAGGGGATGCCTGATGTATGCTATGACAGGGGTAGTCAACCTGTGGTCCTCCAGATGTCCATGGACTACAGTTCCCAGGAGCCCCTGCCAGCATTTGCTGGCAGAGGCTCATGGGAATCATAGTCCATGGACATCTGGAGGACCACAGGTTGACTACCCCTGTGCTATGACACCTCTGCCCTGCAAGAGTCCCTGTTCCTTTCATTTGCTGTTACTTGCCTAATAATAAGTGTGTCATAGTAGAGCATTCTTAGACTGGAAAGGACAGAGAGAAGAGGGGAAGGTATGGTTGTGCTGCGTGTCATGGCCAATCTGCATATGCTGAAATGTCCAGCCTGAAAACTCATTTAAGAAATTGCAAAACAAACAAACAACAAAAACTCCCTGGAGTAGATCTAAACATCTTCTGAACTTGTTTTCAAAGTATTGATGTGTGGTTTTTTTGCCTGTTTCTCCCCGCCCCCATTTGCTTTTCAAAATTAATGTCCCAGATCAATTGGCCAGCTTCCTTTTTTAATGCTTCTGCTGATCACAAACAAGCTGACTCCATTAAGAAATACTTACAGCTCCCTGGGGAGAAAATGGCATGGAACATGTAGGCTTTGCTTTAGAACTTTTTGGGCACCAAGCTGGTCCTGTCACTTTGAGGGATGTGCTGGATCCTCTCCAGTTTTATTTCTGCAAAGGGAGTGGTGATGTTACAGTAGCAATATTTTCCAAACAAACAAAATAGATTTTCATTGCATGTACATTTACAACCTTTGGATCATGTTCAGCATCTTTGTTTCTCCTGGCTGGCGGAAATGGTGTCACCCCCCTCCCACCACAACTTTCATTGTCTTTTCTCCATCTTGACTTCACCAGCTGAATGGGAGGATGGCCCTGTGGTATCCAGCCAATCAGATCAGACCTGGAACTGCCTTAGACTGGCCCATGGTCTTCCGAGGTCTCCAGGGTCTGCTTGGATTGACTGTTACAGTTTCGTCAAAATGGAATTGAAAGAATGACAGATATTACATAGCAGTATAAAGAGAACTTGGAGCAAAACAAAATAATATGAGGAAGAAGATCAGGGACCACACAACCCCTTCAGACTGACTGGATCCGGCCGACGGGATCTAGCCACATATTGGTCAACTGACACATTGGTCAATTACAGTGCAGGCCTAGGATCTAAAGCAGGGGTAATCAACCTGTGGTCCTCCAGATGTCCATGGACTACAATTCCCATGAGCCCCTGCCAGAAAATGCTGGTGGGGGCTCATGGGAACTGTAGTCCATGGACATCTGGAAGACCACAGGTTTGACTACCCCTGATCTAAATCTTGGTCCTCAGCAGAACTACAGACACAACACAGACTACTGGTTTCTCAAGGTCAGTCAAATAAATAAAATAGTAGTTACTCAGGCTGGCAGTGGCTTTCAGGAAGAAGTTATTTCACACCACCTCTTAACCTATCCTGTATCTGGAGATGCTGAGGACTGAACCGGGGCTCCCTGTAGGCTCAGCCACAGCCTCACTATGTGGGTTGAAATCAGTCACGGCAAGTGAGAGTCAGCACAATACTAGCATGAGCTCCTCCCAGTGGGGCTTCCCTTGCAATCAGAGATCACCTGATGACATCAGGATTCTAGGTAAGGCAAGTGAAGGCAATGGAGAGTAAAAGCAAGGGAGGGCATGGGAAATAAACAAGTGGATTTCCATCAGGAGGCAGAAAGTTAGGAAAAACATTAGAAAAGGGAGAAAGGTTTTTTTTGGGGGGGGGGGGGTACTTCCCCAAACCTTTTGCAAGTAGCTGTGAATAGCATGAGTGCTCAGAGCATCAGAGGACTGGACAGCCAGGTGTCAGCAGCCTCTTTTGAGTCTCCCTGAAATGTTCCCCTTTAGGATTGTCACTGGGTATAATTGCAGCGGGGGATTCACCCAAGCATCTTCTGAGTCGAAATGCAAACTGCATCTTGTTTATTTCCCTGAGCTCTAGAAATGTCAAGATTAAATTAGCTGTGGAGGAGAATGAAATGTGAAGAAAGCGGGGACTGTGTGTGTGTTTGGGGGGGGGGGGGCAGAAAAGAGGGCCAAAAGCATGAGGAGGGAGAAAGGGGGGAAAAAACCTATGAAGAGATCCGTGCTGCCATTGTGCCAGGCTTTGATGATCACCCTCCCCCTGCCCCCTCAACATTCCTTCACATCCCATATAGCAGCCTTTCTCAACTTTTTTACCATTGAGAAACTCCTGAAACATCCTTTAGGCTTCAAGAAACTCCAGAAGTAGTGCAATCCTGAAGGATATGATTGGAAAGCACAGCTGTGGACACGCCCACCCATGGCCCCTCCCCTTCCCACTCCCCTTCCAGGCCCAACACTGGCCATTTTGGGAGGGGGAAGGTGAATTGACATGACCATATATAGTCATGTCACCCGATAAATCACAAAATAAATAAATGTTTAACAAACTTTAAAAATATGCTGAGATTTAATTAACTCCCACCCATTCAGGAAAGCCTTCCAGGGCCATCAAGAAACCACAGCATTGTACTCCCCTGTGGTCTCTCCCCTGCCCACTCTCAGATCCACCCCCAAGGTCTCCAGTTTCCCCCCAACCCAGAGCTGGCAACCCAATCTGAAAGGTGTTTTATTCGGGCAGAACTTGATTCCTGAAGACAGGCCGCTGTGATGCACTTGCTCATCCCTGCCAGCACTATTGTTGTATGCTAAATGCCATTGTGCTATAATTCCCAGATAACAACAGATGCCAAACCCCCCAGCACGGCCAGGCATGGCCCGTCCAAATGCAGAGGCCTGTTTCTCCAAGAATAGGTGGCAGAAAGCTGCCCACGCAGAGCATATCTGGAGAGCGTTTGACATACAAATTCATCAAGGGAGCTTTTCGGAAGCAAATTAGTTTTGATTCTGAGGCTCGTGGGGAAGGGGGTGGGTCAAAGGTCCAGAGATGGACAGAGAGGCACAGCCTCAATGTACAGAGAATTCTCCCCTCCCCTGCAGCCTGGAGCATGCCTCACGCGTACGGAAGCACGAGATGGCAAATTTTATAGATTAGTCATGGCCAAAGTGGGCTTTTTCACACCTCCCCCATTAAATAGGCGTGAAGGGGCGAAACACCACCAAGTGATTAGCACAGCTTGTAATTGAGTGGAATAATGAACGTGTGAGAATGAGTCACTGGGCAAGCACTGGCATTTCTTTCTGCCTATGAGGGGACAAAACGCACACGCGCAAGGGTGTACGTCCCAGTGGTGCTGCGATTTCTGGCTTCGATAAAGATTTTTGGCAGGTGAAGTCCACCCCTCCTTCCGCCCCCCACCCCCAAAAGGAAGGCTGTATTATTTGGCTGGCAAAACATTGAGCACAGAAGTTAGATTTAACACTTCTTGAGCATCCCAGATCCAAGCGTGAAGAGTACAGGGCAGGGCATGGGGGGGGGGGGAAGGGATAAGATAGGAGAAGACTGAACATGGCAGAGAGACAGCTGGTCTTCCATGTCAGCTTGGGGTGGCAGGAGGGTTGCCAACCTCCAGGTACTGTCTGGAGATCTCCGGGGGTTTCAGCTGCTCTCCAGGCAACAAGGATCAGTTCACCTAGAGAAAATGACCACATTGGAAGGTGGATTCCGTGGCACATTTCCCCATTGAAGTCCCTCCCCTCTGCCTTCCTCTGCCTTGCTCAGGCTCCACCCCCAAAATTGCCAGGTATTTCCCAAGACACAGCTGGCAACCCAGGTGAGGGAGAAGCGTGATACATTTCAATTATGATGGAGCCAGAATCTGGTCTCCTTCGGAGTAAAGTCCTGTTCAAGAGTAAGGGCCCACAACAGAGCCTGGAAGTGGGTGTTGCTGGAGATCCTAAGACCATTTCTGCATGAGGAGACGTACCTTGTTTTAGCCTCACGTTGGATTCCTTTGGATGCTGCGGGTTGACTCTAGCCTTTCTGCATTTGGGCCTTCCTTCCCTCATTTCCCAGACTGAAATTCACAATATGCTTTCCACACTGAGTCTGAGGGAGGCAGCCTCCCATCATGCTTTGCTCCTTTCCCCTTTTCAAAAAATGGGTTTTTTTGCAAAATGGTGCCAGCTTGCACCTTTGTTTTTGTTGCACCCCTAAATCTCACCATTCGGTGTCCTTGATCACCTCTCCCCTTTCCCTCCAAACTGTCCCAAATGTAATTTTTTAAAAAAATCCTGGAATTATGTCATATTATAGTGTTAGAGTGCAAGGCTGCTTTTTAAAAAACTTAGGCACAGCGTTATAACACGATCACCCTCCCACCTTTTTAAAGGCAGAGTTTTTGGAACAGAATGAGGGAGGGGGAGGATGGGAAGGGGATGGAGCATGAAAACAAGGAAAGGGATGTGTCCAAATAACTCAAAATGGTGGGGGTGGCAAAAAACCAAAATGAATGCATTTCTGCACTGAACAGCCCCAAATTAGACCCTGCTTGAAAATATCAAGTTGAGTTTTATACTTATTCAAATTGAAAAAGTATCTTATTCCCGGAGGGACGGACCAGAACCAATGGGATGAAATTAATTCAAAAGAAATTCCGTCTAAAAATCCGGAAGAAGTTCCTGACAGAGCGGTTTCTCAGTGGAACAGGCTTCCTCGGGAGGTGGTGGGTTCTCCATCTTTGGACATTTTTAAAAAGAGGCTGGATGGCCATCTGACGGAGAGGCTGATTCTATGATGGCTCAAGGGGTGGCAAGATACAGTGGATGAGCAATAGGGTAGTGAGTGTCCTGCATTGTACACGGGGTTGGACTAGATGACTCAGGATGTCTCTTCCAACTCTATGATTCTATCATTCTATGATTCTATGTGGGGCAGTTAGGATCTGCGCCTGAAGAAGTGGGTTTCAGTGTGGAAATGGATGAAAAAAATCGACTCTGCAAAGGCAAATCCGAACGATATTGCTAGTGTGGAAACAGAGAACGCTCTGCAAAAACCTGTTTGGCTAAATATTGGCCAAGTCCTTTTTGAAAGCATTAACTTCATTAGAGAAATGAAAAAGGCATATTAATCACCAGCTGGTTTGAGGCTAATGTTCATTACCTAATCAAATGAATTGTTGTTGTTGTTGTGGGGGAGGGGAATGATTTCTTCTCTCATTTTTTTTTAGAGTTAGTGAATTATAGTAACGTTTAGGACCATTAGTTAAGGTTTCCATAAATGTGAATGATTCCCTTGGCTTTTCGCCTGGAACATCAGGGTCAGTTTACAGTTTCAATTTAAAAAAGAGATTATGCCAGAAGTAAAGCAAAGCAGCAGCGGCAGAAGCAGCAGCAGTAGCAGCTATTTTGGGGTTTTAAAAGTTCGCTTTCAAGGGAGCTTCAGCAGCCCAATCCTTCCAGTTCGGAGATGCTCCCTGCAGTTGCAGCAGATGGCCACTTGGAGGAACATCTTTCCGGTGCTTAGACACCCCCTTCCCCTCCCACACAAACATCAGCAGCTCCTCACTCCTGCTTGGTGTTGTGCTTAAGAGGGGCGGCCTCTAAATTGAGGAGCTGGGTTTGATTCCCCATTCTTCCTCCACATGCAGCCAGCTGGGTGACCTTGGGCTAGTAACCATTATCTTAGAGCTGTTGTTGCAGAGCAGTTCTGTCAGAGCTCTCCCCCAGTCCCACCTACCTCACAGGGCGTCTGTTGCAGGGAGAAGAAGGGAAGGCGATGGTTAGCCACTCAGAGACTCCTTTGGGTAGTGAAAAGCAGGGTATAAAAACCAACTTCTCCTTCTTCTTCTTACCCTTCCTCACTTATGAGACCCAGGAGGGGGTTGCCAACCCTGGATTGGGAAGTTCTTGGCGATGTGGGGGTGGAGCCTGGGGATGGCGGGGTTTAGGGGTGGGCCTCCAGAGGGTGGAATGACACAGAGTGGCCATTTCTGTTGTCTGGAGATGAGTTGTGAAGCCAGGCTCTACCTGGATTTTAACCACACTGGATAAGGAAGGTGTGTTGTGCAGCAAGGAGATCCTAAGACTGGCCGGTGGTGGTTTGCCATTGCCTGCCCCTGCGTCATGGCCTTTGTATTCCTGGGAGGCCACCCTTCCAAGTTCTGGCCAGGGCCGACCCTGCTTAGCTTCCACGATCTGATGGGATCGGATTTACTTGGGCTAGCCAGTGTTTGACTGCAGTCAGACTGCAAGATTGATTGCTGTGTGAGGAAGGCACAAGCTCAGCAAGGCGCCAAATGGCTCAAGTCCAAAGGAACCGTGTGTCAATACCTGCCCTTTGCCATGATCTGGATGCCCCAGGCTAGCCCAGTCTCATCAGGTTTCAGGGACTAAACAGGGCTGGCCGGGGTTAGCATTTGGATGGAAAACAACCATGGCACACCAGGGCTGCTATCCTGAGGAAGGCAGACAAACCTCCTCTGAACATCTCTTGCCTTGAAACCCTCCCCCTATCCCCGGTGGTCGCCAGAAGTTGGCTGTGACTTGACAGCAAGAAAACTACAAACCCCCCTCCTCTTTTCCCAGCTGCAGTCCCAAGGCTTACTCTGCATCTTCTGCTGTGCTTACCCAGGCTGAATGCTACTGAGAGAGAATGTTGAGCCAGTGTTGTGTAGTGAGTGGCTAGGGCAGGGGTAGTCAAACTGTGGCCCTCCAGATGCCCATGGACTACAATTCCCATGAGCCCCTGCCAGGGGCTCATGGGAATTGTAGTCCATGGACATCTGGAGGGCTACAGTTTGACTACCCCTGGTTTTGGTAGGACTTTGGAGATCCAGGTTCAAGTTCCCCACTCTGCCATGGAAGCTTCCTTGGTTGCCTTTGGTCTAGTAGTCATTGTCTCTCAGCTTGACCAACATTGCAAGGTGGTGAGGAGGATAAAATGGAGAAGCAGAGAAGATGGAGTGAACCCGTCCTCCCAGTAGCCCTCCTTCACACTAAGTGACTTTCCTCTAGCTTAAGCGGCTGGTCCTCCAATGAAGGAGCAACTAGCCTAGGAAAAGACCCCTTAGATTGGCAGATGGCTACAAACATGAGCCAAAAGAAGAGGTGGGATGTAAACATTTAAATAATTATCCTACCACATAAAAACTGCATGGTCCTTCCGACAACATGCTGCTCTGATTGGCCCTCACTGGGGGACATGCCCCCAATAGGGTGATGGCAGTCTCCGACTGAAGGCCAATCAGAGGCTCTTCCCCGCTCCCCTGCTCCTCCTGTTCCTCTGCCATGCCACTTCCTGGCACTAGCTGTGAGGATGAAGAGTAGCGAGGAGGTAAGCCTGGGAGCTGGGGATGGATGGCCAGCCACACTCCACCCTGCTGCCAGCAGGGCTCAGGGAAGGCCATCCAGCTAAGCTCCACAGCAGCTGCACCACATGCCCAAGATTCTTACCCACGGGGAAAGCTCAGGAGGGCTCTCCAGCCCACCTTGTTGCCTGGTTCTCCCTGCAAAGGGTGACATGGCTTCTGCTGAGTGCAGCAGTCCAGCCAGTGAGTTTGGTTGCTTTGCTCTGCAATAGCCCTTCTGCCCTCCCACCCTTCAGTGGCCCAGTTTAAAAATGGGCTTTGCTACTAGCATTTCAATTAAAAAACATTTTAATGTGTACTGTAACCAAACTTTGCTCAGTGAACTAGTAGGCTGTAGTTCAGTGTAGGCCACCCTGATTTCCTAGGAGGAAGAGTGGGATAAGGTAAAATGCTAGATAAACAAAATTGCATGAGTACCAGACATTTCACACAAAGATTGCCGGGGACAGCTGCATGGTGCTGTGTTTAGTGCGTGTCATGTGGATTTTATAGTTTATAGCCAAAGGCCATTACGTTACATACAATAGATATAGTTAAAATCAATATCTGATAAACAAAGTATAAACAAAGCTATGGAAATAAATTGGATCCCAGTGAATACCAAGCATTAAAAGGTTAAAAACATTAACTCTCTGATGGGGCAAATTTGGCTCGAATTTTCCTTGCAGCCAGAGCAAACAATGATACATTACACCTAAGCAAAGGATGAGTATCTGATAACAGAAGGGCCAATTTATCTGTGGCCATGTAAAAATTTTGCTCCAACAGAAATCTTGTTATGAATTTAGTCCTTGGTTCCAAAACAATCGAAAACAGTCTTCAAAAGCAGGTCCTCCATAAATACAGAAGCGTAAGGCTAAAGGTGCCCTGGAGTATCGACCGAAGTGTGACGCCAGTGGGATGGTTTGCCCTCTTTAGTAGCTTTCTTTTGGTCAAAGTGGCCTTTCTTGACTTTTGTACCATTGAGAAACCCGTGAGACATTCTTCAGGCTTCAAGAAACCCCAGAAGTGGCATGATCGTGCAGAATATCATCAGGAAGCATAGTTGTGGACATGCCCGCCCAGGGTCCCTCCCCTTCCCACCCCCTCCAGGCCCATCACTGGCCATTTTGCAGCCATTTATAAAATGTAAGTATATACAAAATTAACTCCCATCTATTCGGGAAACCCTTCCAGGGCCATCAAGAAACTCCAGGGTTTCATACAACCCTGGTTGAGAAAGCCTGGGCTTTAAGAACGCTTCCCGCTGGGCTCAAGAGGAGAGACTGGGGACAGGCGACTAGCTTCACTACCTACAGCTCAGAGCATACGTGAGCTGACTCAGCTGTTGTCAGCGTGTCCACACTCCTGTCGCACCTCATTCCCAAAATACTGCAAGTGTTGAGAAGGCAGAGACCGTGCACACTAGTAAACTTGTAAGATCTTGTTCCTGGGTGAGTCAGACAGTGTTGATTTCTTTCCATCGAAAAAGGTATAACTGGAAGGTACATTCCAGTCTTGGGCCTAGGGTTCCCAACCTCCAGGCAGTGGCTGGAGATCTCCCGTTTTTAACATGTGATCTCCAGGCGGCGGAATCAGTTCACCTGGAGAAATTGGCCACTTTGGAAGGTGGACTATGCCAGGGGTAGTCAACCTGTGGTCCTCCAGATTTCTATGGACTACAATTCCCAGGAGCCCCTGCCAGTGTTTGCTGGCAGGGGCTCATGGGAATTGTAGTCCATAGAAATCTGGAGGACCACAGGTTGACTACCCCTGGACTATGCCATTCTACCCTACGGAACACCCTCTTAGGAGGGAGTTCCGTAGGGTAGAATGGCATAGTCCAGGGGTAGTCAACCTGTGGTCCTTTATACCTTTATACCCACCTCCATTCCCCGAGATCTCCCAGTATTCCCCAGTTCAGAACTGACAAAAACCTACTTGGGCTCCAATTCAGTACACCTTCGGAAACCCAGAGCTTACAGCACAAGCTGTGAGCCAAGAAAATCACATCTCTCTTGAGCCATAAGGGCACATGCTAGCTCACCCTGGTAATCCTTTAGGGCAGGGGTAGTCAAACTGCGGCCCTCCAGATGTCCATGGACTACAATTCCCAGGAGCCCCTGCCAGCAAATGCTCCTGGGAATTGTATTCCATGGACATCTGGAGGGCCGCAGTTTGACTACCCCTGCTTTAGGGTCTCCCATCCAAATTCTAGCCAGGGGCAACCCTGCTTAGCTTCTGACATCTGGTGAGGTTTGGCTACACAGGTCAGGGCTTGTTTTAGACTAGAAGAAGAAGAAGAGTTGGTTCTTATATGCTGCTTTTCACTGCCTGGAGCCTCAAAGTGGCTTACAGTCACCTTCCCTTTCCTCTCTCCACAACAGATACCCGCCCTGTGAGGTAGGTGAGGCTGAGAGAGCTCTGATCTTACTGCTCAGTCAGAACAGAAGAAGAAGAGTTGGTTCTTATCTGAACAAACTCCTCTGTGAGAACAGCACTATCAGGGTTGTGACAAACCCAAGGTCACCCAGCTGGCTGCATGTGGAAGAGCCGGGAATCAAACCCGGCTCACCAGATTAGAAGCCACTGCTCTTAGCTACTACGCCGAGGCATGGTTAATCTGGGGTCCCGGGGAACTTGGCAGTAGACCATGAATGGCTACTTGCATTACACCTGTTCTAATCTTGTGTGCATTGTTCTTCCAAATATTAGGAGCTCCCAGCTTGTGGGGGCTATCAACAGCCTTGGGGGGGGGGGGACTGGCCTGCGAGGAGGCTCCTTACAGCCAGATGTCTTTTTGCAGCATCTCCAGCTGAGCCTCGCTGGCTTTTATTTGGCGAGAAGAAAAGTGATGATGTTTTTAGCCTTGCCACATCTCCAGAATTGCAAAATAATTAATGTAGGGAAGGATAATTTCCCCCAACAAAAGGAAGCCCTGGAAAGGTGGACCCCGGGCCAGTAAAACACACGGGCCTTTCGGCTGGCCGGTGCTCGGGTGTCACGAGCCCTTTCTTGCGCTGGGATTTAGAAGTGTAATTATATTTTTCATTTAGCCAAGTGCTGGGAGGGAAAACAAAAGGCTGTTCGCGAGGCAGCAGCTCGGGTTCCGTGTAGCAAAGCCGTATATTGGCTTGGCTGCTAGAGGGACTTGGAAGGAAGCGCCCGGCTCACCCAGCGATTCTCCAGCGGTGTGCTTCCCTCTGGTGCATGAAGGATGCCTTGACGAAAACAAGGCCTTGGCTGGATCCCACGGCAAACCCACGGGCTGTGAATAGGGGCCAAAACATTGGGAAATGAGCCTCATCCCTGCTGGCTTCTGGTGTTCCTGAAATAGTTTTGGAGGCAGGCAGAGTGGAAGAGATGGCCCTCGTTCCTTTGCGAGCAGCTGATGCAGGAGCAGAAGCCAGAAGAAACCCGGCCCTTCCTTTCTTGCCTGCTTCTCTCCAACTGCAGATTAGGCCCTAGGGTAATTCTGGCAACCAGCAGGGGTAGGGGGACTTACCAGGGGCAAAGAGGAGCCTAGGCTGGGGATGTGGCAGCATAACGTCTGGCTTGCGTTGGTAGGGTGTAGTGGTTAAGAGAGACGGCCTCTAATCCGGCGAGCCAGGTTTGATTCTCTGTTCCTTCACATGCAGCCAGCTGGGTGACCTTGGGCCAGACTTCGTTCTCTTAGAGCTGTTCTTGTGGAACAGCTCTCTCAGAGCTTTCTTAGCTCCTCCCACCTCACAGGGTGTCTGTTGTATGGAGAGGAAGGGGACTGTAAAACCCCTTTTGGTGGTGAAAAGCAGGGTATAAAATCCAACTCTTATTCTTATTTTTCTATGGCAAAGGGCATCATACACAGGACAGCTACGCAGGGACAGCACTGGTTCCCCCCAAAATGAAATATCAACTTGTTCAACATTAGTAGGCATGAGAGTCCTGTATGTCGGGTTGGGGAGGGACAAAGTCACAAGGAGTTCTTTTGCCAGCAGCTCCCATAAAATGTGCAGGATGCTTAGAAGTCAGTTCAAGTAATCTGAGAACCATGGTGGACTTCAGCAGAACTGTGTAAGTCATGGCAAGGATCTGATGAGTCCAGAGTGCTTTAGAAGAAGAAGAGTTGGTTCTTATATGCCGCTTTTCTCTACCCAAAGGAGGCTCAAAGCGGCTTACAGTCGCCTTCCCATTCCTCTCCCCACAACAGACACCCTGTAGGGTGGGTGAGGCTGAGAGAGCCCTGATATTCCTGCTCGGTCAGAACAGCTTTATCAGTGCTGTGGCGAGCCCAAGGTCACCCAGCTGGCTGCATGTGGGGGAGCGCAGAATCGAATCTAGCATGCCAGATTAGAAGTCCGCGCTCCTAACCACTACACCAAACTGGCTCTCTTATGTGCATGACCAGCAGGGCAGCCCGGACCAGCAATCCAGAGCTTACCCTGGATCACATTTCCAAGTTCTCATGTTTGCTGGAGGATCCGAGGAAGGCTTTGTATGACACCTACAATGGGTATTGCTTCCAGTTCTGGGTTGGGAAATCCTTGGAAATTTTGGGGGTGGGGCCTGGGGAAGGTGGGGTTCGGGGAGAGGAGTGGGCTGTAATGCCATAGTATCCATCTTCCAAAGCAGATTTCCCCCAGGGAAATTGTTCTCTGTAACCTGGAGACGAGTTGCAATTCCAGGAGACCTCCAGCTACCACCTGAAGGTGGAATTTGGGGTCTCCTGGATGCACACCAGTCCTCCTCTGCTCGAAGCTACATGTGTGGAGAAGCAGCTGAAACCTTCTCCCCACTATTTGCACATCCTCAACTTTTCCTGCCAAGTTGTTATTGGATCTGGTGCAAAAATCAGGTTACTTATGCTGCTAATTTTTGCAACAGAGCCATTAGTGGTTCCACAGGGCAAATTAGGGACATGAAATGGGGGGTGGGGGTGGGAGCTGCATGTGTCTGGAAGGGACAAAAATCACACATGTGAGAGTTTGAAAATGCAGAAAGAGCAGAGCACCATCCTGCTGCTGAAAAAAAAAATATAAAACAGTTTTTATTGATATGTATAGAAAGAGAGAGAAGATAGAAACCTAGCCAACTAGCTAGCTGTTGTCTGCAGTCATTCTTCTGTTGTCCCGCAATTGCTCTTCTGGAGGCAAGCAGGGAGAAAGTGTGCTCAGAAAAGTAGGAAGCCTTATCTTGAGCCAATTGGGACACCAGGGGAGATAACTGGAAAATCATCACAAAGCTCCTATCTATGCTAAAAATGCATCTCCTCTGCTGCCCCTCTGCCCCCCTCTTCATGGTCATGGGCTGTTCAAAGAGGCTGACCCCCCCCCCCCCTTTTCTGGGCTGCTCTTTCCATCAAAGTCTGCCTCCAACAAATTCTGTTCAAAACACAACTGAAGGCTTTATCCGGCGGCTTGGAGAACATGCTAAATGTGGATTCCCCAGGGCTGGGCTGCCATCCAGAGCGTCGCAATTTATCCTCCTCTGGCCCCGGCCTTGGCACCTGAACTGTGGCTCGGCTTCTCGGGAGCTCACGCTGCCCTTATTCAGCTTCTTTGATGGACACTTCGAGTCCCCTTCCAGATTTTGTGGGCGCTGACATTCCCCGTTAAAGAAACAGAAAACAATTCTGGCTCCAGGGATCGGAGAACAAAGCTGAAATACTATTCCTTTTCTCTGTGTGATCTCTCCCCCCTCGCGTGTCTAATGTCAAGTAATAAAACAACGAAGCGTGGTGGTTAAGTGATGAAAAATTATTACCTAACTTTGAGTTATGGAGCGCTTCTGCACGAGAGCATTTAAATTATATTAGGCGGAGGCATTGCCTGGTGAGAGGGCTGCGATGGAGCTATAATTGCGACCGCCCCTCAACGGCTGAGGCTAAATTTGCCAGAAATGAATGAGGGGGCTTGAAAAATGGCTGAATTATGCTGTGTTGTTACTCATCTTGTTTATAGATGGGATGCCTGAGGTAGGGGGGTTTTCAGCGGGGTGGATCTGGCCTGTTAGCATTAAGTATGGATGCTGGAGCTGAAGCAAGCAGGGAGAGGAACTTTGGGTGGATTGTTTGTTGCTTTAGGATGCTTAGGGCTGATCCTGCGTTGAGCAGGGGGTTGGACTAGATGGCCTGTATGGCCCCTTCCAACTCTATGATTCTATGATTCTAAGTACATTTGGCAGTGGAATAGGCTGCCTAAGGAGGTGGTGAGCTCCCCCTCACTGGCAGTCTTCAAGCAAAGGTTGGATAAACACTTTTCTTGGATGCTTTAGGATGATTAGGGCTTATCCTGCATTGAGCAGGGGGTTGGACTAGATGGCCTGTATGGCCCCTTCCAACTCTATGATTCTATGATTCTATGATTTGACTCGTTCCTGACAGGGGTGGGGGTCTGGAACCTCCCCCCACCACCACCCTAAGCTGCTTGGAAGGCGGGTGGGATGGGAGCCTAAGCTTAGGGTGCCACTTCAGTTGGTGGTCAGCCTTTAAAAACTTCTGTTGCACTTTTGGCTACCTTCTCTCCCCCCCCCCTCAAATAAGTACTTCTTTAGGATGAAGCTGCCAGCAACAGGGTGGGGTCTGGATTTAAGTGTCCGGCTCCTTTTAGGGAAATAGACCTTACTGAAGAAGGAGGGGGAGGAGTTGTAGTTGGTTCTTATATGCCGCTTTTCTCTACCCAAAGGAGTCTCAGAGAGGCTTACATTCGTCTTCCCTTTCCTCTCCCCACAACAGACACCCTGTGAGGGAGATGCGGCTAAGAGAGCCCTGATATTACTGAAGAAGAAGAAGAGTTGGTTTTTATTTGCCGCTTTTCTCTACCCGAAGGAGTCTTATCCCAGAGCTGGCAACCTTACCCTCCCATGATGCTCTGGAATGGGCATGGACATTTGAATACACTTGGACTTACAACCTTTAAGTTAGGCTTTCTCAACTAGAGTTTCATGAAACCTGGAGGTTTCTTGATGACCCTGGAAGGGTTTCCAGAATGGGTGAGAGTTAATTCTAATTTTTAAATATTTTTTTGAAATTTGTTAAACATTGATCAGATGATCTGGCCATATATGGTCATGTTGACCCACCCCCCTCCCAAAGTGGCCAATAATGGGCCTGGGGGAGTGGGAAGGGGAGGGGCCCCAGGTGGAGGGGCCCACAGCTCTGCTGCCCAACCACATTCTGTACAATCGCCCCAGTTCAGGGGCTTCGCAAAGCCTGAAGAATGTTTCAGGGGTTTCTCAACGGTAAAAAAAAGTTGAGAAAAGCAGCTTTAAAGTGATGCTTTCATTAAACACAACAGACACGGTAGCTTTTGAAAGCACATTTAGGAAATGTGGTTGGACTCCGGCAGTATTTTTGTTACTGGCTCCAACATTGTGCTCCGGGTTCAAGAGAAGGAGCGTAGCCCTGGCTCGGGAAGAGAGCCCGCTAGCTGCTGCTCCTTTGCAATACTTGGGGGAAGAATGTGGTTTTCTGCTGTAGGATAATGCATTTGTTCCTGGCATGGGCTGCAGAACCCTGCTCAGCCTCGCTCCAGACGGAGGGGGGTTTGGAAGGAGGCCAGCGACGGAGCGCCTGTGATTGGCTGCCTTTGTAGCATCAGCTGTACGGCGGGGAGTTGGAGGCTCCCAAAGGTAGCAAC
This sequence comes from Paroedura picta, assembly GCF_049243985.1. Taxonomy (NCBI): domain Eukaryota; kingdom Metazoa; phylum Chordata; class Lepidosauria; order Squamata; family Gekkonidae; genus Paroedura; species Paroedura picta. Next base: position 21,431,201 of record NC_135382.1, on the reverse strand, counting down.
AGGATCCCCCAAGTTATCCCCGCACGTGCTCCAGCCAACTGGATAGTTGCTCGCTGAGGACCCTGCGGAATATGAGCAAATTGTTATTTACAGTTGGTATGCTAAGCAGTGCACTCTGTGCTTCCTGTGCAGCTGTCCGGCAGGCGATGGGGAAGGGGGGCGGAGCTGGCAGGCTTCCTTGCCATTTCTAAGGAGAGCAAAGACCATTGAGGGGGGATTTTGCCTTCAAACAGATTCTGGAATCTGAGTCCCGAAAAACATCAGTCCTTTGTGCTACGGAGGGGGCCGATATCCTCCTCAGGAAGGAAGTTCCCTTCTGCTTGCGTTGGCTTCCCTTGGAATCAAAGCCTGGAGACTTCGTTGTCCCTGGGGATGGTTCAATGGGCTTTTGTGTTTCTTGCACCTGCACATTGTTGTCTCAGTGTTCTCCTGTGTTGTACATGTCCAGTGCCCAGAATCCAAGGCCACCGTTTCCTTGTGTGTTGGTGTGTGGGTGTAAGAGAGAGAGAGCATCATTCCCACAAGGAGAGACAGCATGCTATGATTCTCTTAGGAGTAAAATTAATAATGCACCATTGTCCAGAAGAACAGGAAAAGACAGACCCACCAGCTGATGTAAATTACATAACCACGTTTCTTTTTTGGGGGGAAGGGGAAAACTGCCTGTCATTTTTAAAACCTTGCCATGGATTCCGCAATAAACCACATCCAAGATTTTAAAATTTACAAGGAAAACATGGTCTTGCAGTCTCTTGCAAAACCTCTCTCTCTCTCTCTGTAAAATAGCATTTAATGGCGACTTCACCCATGCTCTCCAGATGTTCCATAAATTCTTTTATCAGCCCGTGAGCTGCAAGTGCCGCTCCCTCCCCCTCCCCGTGAGCTACCGTGAATAACATTTCTGCCAAAGGCCCGTGGGAACAGCCCTCCTGTTCACCGAAGAAAACACAAGGTGAAAGGAGTAGTGATTTCTCACCCTCCTCGGTGGACTTTTGCAAAAGGTAGCATCAGCAAAGTCCGACAGATGGGCAAATGGCACTCCCTTCTCAGAGTTCCGTGTGTGCAGGCCAGAGGGTTTAGGGACATTTGTGGAGCCTTGCTCTGCAACATGAGGAATTAAGACCCACTTCCTCTTTGTGCCTTGCTTAAATCCTTCCCCACTCCTTCCAGTTAGGAACAGCGGGCCAGCAGAGTGTGGAAACATACCTGGAGATTTTAGGGCTCGCACCTGAGGAGGATTTCTTCAGCTATACGGTTGACCCTCCAAAGCAGCCGCTTCCTCCAGGAGATCCCCAGATGCCGTCTACAATCCAATGTACATCTGGGAAAGAAGGCATAAGGCAGTTGCCTAGTAACTAGAAACAGAAGGCATAGGGCTGGGCGGAATCTCAGGGTTTATAGAATCATAGAATCATAGAGTTGGAACTGATCTCATGGGTCATCTAGTCCAACCCCCTGCACCATGCAGGACACTCACAACCCTATTGCTCATCCACTGTAACCTGCCACCCCGTCACAGAACCAGCCTCTCCGTCAGATGGCTATCCAGCCTCTGTTTACAAATTTCCCAAAGATGGAGAACCAGGTTTCCTCTCTCAGGCTTTTAGCCGACTCAGAAAGTATCTCCCAAGACCACTTTTCTCTCTCCTTCCATGCCCATCTGACAGGGCTGGCTCCCACCTACCACTGTTTCCCTTCCCTTTGGATCTGGAAACTGATGGCTTACTGTCTTGATTGTACTTCGCCATTTAATGGTGTGTGAAAGTACCCTACAAATAGGCTTTTGCAACCTTTCCCAATTCTTCTTCTTCTTCCCGTGTGTTGCTGATGTTCAAGATGGCCGACACTCTCGGTATGCCTTCTTTGGGCTGTGAAGAGGAAAGGCAAGGATCTGAGTGTTTTGAAATCAAAATGAATCTGTGGAATATCCCGAGATCTATTTTAGCAAGCATTTCAAGTGAGGCTCTGTCAGTTACACAATAAAGATTTTTAATATTTCTGTCAGTATCATTTGATCATGGAGAAAAGGCCTAGAGTCACCAGGCTCAAGGCACTGTCTGACGTTCTCTTGGAATTGCAGCTGATCTCTACATTCAGTTCTAAGGGAGGAAAAGGCAACTTTGGAGGGCAGCCTCTAAGCCAGGGGTAGTCAAACTGCGGCCCTCCAGATGTCCATGGACTACAATTCCCAGGAGCCCCCTGCCAGCGAATGCTGGCAGGGGCTCCTGGGAATTGTAGTCCATGAACATCTGGAGGGCCGCAGTTTGACTACCCCTGCTCTAAGCTATGTCAAGTTTTAGATTTTTTCAAATGGTCATTTATTTATTCTTTTAATGTACATAGAGGCCCTTCATCATCTGAGGCCCTGACCTGTAGTCGACTTGAGCATAACTAGCTCAGAAAACCTTCTGAGACCTTGGTGTTCCTCTCCCGCCCTTCCCCACCTCATTCTCCTGCTTGTGTGAACTGAGCCTACGGCCTAATTTAAGTGTGATGCTTGGAGTGTCAGAAATTATAATGCAGTGTTGTTCCTTGCTTCTTACCTGTGTTAAGGAACTGGCAATTTGTGGGCTTTGCTGTAAGGCAGGGGTAGTCAAACTGTGGCCCTCCAGTTGTCCATGGACTACAATTCCCATGAGACTCTGCCAGTGAATGCTGGCAGGGGCTTATGGGAATTGTAGTCCATGGACATCTGGAGGGCCACAGTTTGACTAACCCTGCTGTAGGTCATGTACCCTTCGTTCTACAGCACGGCTTGGAGATTGCCGTAGAAGTTATCTCTGTTGCTGTCTATCCTGCAGTTGTTCTAAGCCAGGAGTAATCAACCTGTGGTCCTCCAAATGTCCATGGACTACAATTCCCATGAGTCCCTGCCAGCTAACACTGGCAGGGGCTCGTGGGAATTGTAGTCCATGGACATCTGGAGGACCACCGGTTGACTACCCCTGTTCTAAGCCTTATCCTTGAACTGATAGCCTTTCTCGTTACCTTCCCTGTTTCTCTTTATCTGTGTGCCCAGGGATACTAGGGTGCTGGTAAGGCCAAAGCACTTTCCCATGAACCTTTGCACTCAAGCAGTGCACTGCAAAGAGATAGGGTAGCAGTCCAGTTTAAATGAGCTCTCCTACACAGACAAAATCCCTCCAGTTAGGCATCATGTTGTAGCATGACTCTTCAGTCTATGGGAGGAACTTCTTACACCCTTGATGGAGAATGCTATGGCACCACAAGGGGCTACCATCACGGCTTGGTTCTCCAAGGCTGGTTGCATAATTTGTTTGAAATGGAAGCTCTCCCCTCACACCCAAACTTCAGTGGAGGCTCCTTGCATTGGATGCAAATGCCACCATTAGAAGAACAGATGTACAGTTTTCATCCTAGACAAAATTCAAGAGGTCTCCTATAGGGTTCTCAGCTGTGGGTTGGGAAATACATGGGGTGGGGCCAGGAGTGGACAGGATTTGGGGTGTGGAGGAACATCCATGGAATATCATGCTACAAAGTCCGAAGCTGCCATTTTCTCCAGGGGGATCTCTTTGGGCTGGAGATGAGCTATGATTCCAGGGGATCCCCAGGTCCCACCTGGGTGCTGGCATCTCTACTCTAGGTCTGAATCTTAGATCATGATAGATTCACCCTTAAAACCTGTCACTGATCTCCTGGGTATGGAGCCACTTTGTGAACTATTATGTATTTGTTTCCTTTAACTCTATTTATAGTTTGTCTGTTTCTGAGACTCAAAGGGGTCTTACGCAATGCAAGTCAATGCAGTGTAATATAGGATTTCACAAAGCAATTTATTTGTAGGGAAATCCTACCCTCCTAGGTTAATCTCAACTCTACCAAGCCAATCACCCTGAGCCTCGGCCCCCATATTTGGAAATGGCAGGCAAATACTGCTGCCCAACCTTAAACACATGAAATTGCCTTTGTACTCAATCAGGCCCCTGGCCTATCAGGTCAGTCTTGTCTACTTGGTCAGTGGCTCTACAGGGACTCAAACAGAGGTCTGCTCACCAGCTGCCTAACCTTTTTGAATGACAGTGGCAGGGAGAGATGCTGGAACCTTCAGGGTTTCAGCACCAGGGACAGCAATCAGGTTTGCATTTATAAAGGACCGAGTTTTTTGTCTGTTTCTGCATTGAAATTCTCCTCTTTGAGTGCAGTCCTCAATTGCCCCCCTGCAGCAAAGGAATCCCTAGAAAAATGGTTATCATTTTTTAAAGCAGGGACTAAAGGGGTCTAATTCGGGAAATCTAAATGTGGAAATACAACGGGGTCTAAAAGTGGAAATATGTGCAAATGAGTTTTCCCTCACGTCCACCATTTTGAGTTGTTTGGGAAATGCCCCTTTCCTCGACCTCATTCTCCCTCCGCCTCCCTCTTTCCCTCCCCCCATTCAAAAAAAATCTGCCTTTTCAATCATTCCCTACTCCCCAGAGTGTTCCGAATGTAAATTTTAAAAACCCTAAGTTATAACATTATAACATCAGAACACTACTGTGCATGACTGTTTTTTGAAAGTTACAAACAGCATTGTAATGTGACCACCCCTTTACAACACGGTTTCTACATTTAAAAATAAAGCAGTCTTCCTGCTCACATGAAAGCCATCCGGGTTGTGCTGTGATCTTTGCCAACGCTTTGGTACAAATTGGGTTTGAGAAACACTGGAGAACAGCCCAGAAACCCCAGGAGGTGCATGAATGCCCTGTGGCACTGTGGGAAAGCCCTTCCTAAAAGCACTGCACCTGGGGCAGAGAACCCATGTGGGAATGTCCACACACCTTACAGGGCTGTGGTCCAGCTGACAAGACAATGTAATGAGATGCACTGTATAGATGTCCAGTGTTATTACTAAAGAGGCAAGTCCCTGCACCCTCCTTGTCTTCCATTATCTGACAAATAATGAAGCCAAAGCTGGCCTTCGAGGCCTGTTTCCAGGCTTTCTAGGAAGCGCCTGTTGAAAAGAGGCAGGCAGAAGGAAAAAGGAATCCGGTCGTTCTTGGGTAGCGAAATAAATCTGCCGTGTGATGCCTCTTAATGTTTGTGCTAATGTCGAATTGATTATTGATTGTAAGGTCAGGGAAGTGTGTTTAATTAATCTAGTTAGCAGCCTTCCCCTTGCTACACCTTTCCCTTGCAATTTTCTCCCCTGTTCCTGCACAGGCAACACTTAAGTCTACGCTTGTGGCTTTTTAGGGTCTCTGTGCACCAAATGTGCAGATGCTAGACCATGTCTGAATGGTATCTGAGGGCCTGAACTACAAGCAGGGAGAGTGCTGCCTTTCCCTGTTTTCATCCAGGTACGTTTTATAGGGGGAAGCAACACAGTTACACACATGGGGCCCCAACTCAAGCGATGCTGTGCACGTACTCAGCTCCCAAGTACCAAATGTACCGCTTCAAGCGTGTCCTTCTCTCGCCTGATAACCCCCGCGCAATGGCCTGCAGCTCTCTATTACCGACTCTTCCCCAATAACTAGCCTGAAGTTCTTCTGCTTTGGCTCCGCACCGCTGTTCCCTGCCTTACAATTTCCCGAGCCTGTGAATCATTCCCGTCCCTCATTTATTCTGCTACCTTCGAGGTATTTATAGACCAGGATCATCTTCCTCTGGAGTGGCTGCCAGATTGCATGAGTCCGACTCCCCTTGCCCTCTCTCGCTTCGCTTCCTGGCTTGTTTGGCTTCCTTTCGGACAGCAGCCCCGGTGATGCACAGAATTTCCCACCAGAAGACATCGTCCCTTTTCAGACGGCCCTGTGCAGTCTGCAGCATTTGCAGAGGGGGAGATCGCCACATGTTTGACATTGGGGAGTATGAAAATAGAGCCTGCCAGGGTTGCCAACTTCCTGGGGGGACCTGAGTTCTCTGTTAATTACAACTGGGCTCCAGTGTCGTGAACCAGCCGGCTCCGGCACAGCCAAATAACTCTTCTAAGGAAGAGACAGTACTGAGGAAGAGCCAGCACAGTACTGGCTCCATATCAGCAACGAGGATGAGTCTTTGCAGGAGCAGGGCTGAGGCGGCTGGCAGGGACTTAGTGTGATGTTAAAAGCAGCAAGCAAGGGAGTGGCTGTATGGAAGCCACATGTCTGTTAGTTACTGACCTTGCAGCCTGAATTCTGGACTGATTTCCTTACTTCTGCTCTTGGCTTGTTTTTTAGAACTTGTAGGTTGTTGTTGTTGTTTTAGAACTTGTGGATTTTCCCCTTGGAAGTGACTATAAGTGTTGTCAAACTTTTATCTGAACCCTGGAATGGTATTTTGGTAACCTTTGATGGCTAGAACCTACCTCTATTTGCCTGCTGTGTGTCGGCCATCAGAGCACCCAGGCTGTAGAGCTCAGTTCCACAGGAGGAGGTGGCAGTTTTGAAGAGCAGCATCATGTCCCCACTAAGTAACCTTCCTTCCTTTCAGCTCACCTTCCACAGGTGCCAACCCCAAATGTCCTGGAATTTCCCAAGCAGGAATCTGCAGCCTGAGCAAAGGGACAGGAGCATTGCACTGAGGAGATGTGAGGCAAATGAGAAAGCTCCTCCTGTGGTGGGCTGGCTGGAGTTCTGGCTCATTCATACATGGTGCCATCTCTAGATGTTGCTTCAATCCAGTGCTGTTCATGTTCAGCCTGGAGGAGAGGAGGTTGAGAGGGGGACATGACGGCTCTCTTTAAGTATCTGAATGGTTGTCACTTGGAAGTGGGCAGGGAGGGGTTCCTATTGGCAGCAGAGGACTAGACCCACAGTAATGGGTTTAAACTATGTGTAGAATAGATTGGCTGGATATCGGGTGGGGGGGAATTTCACAGTCAGAGTATGTGGAATGGGCTGCCTAAGGAGGTGGCGAGCTCCCCCTCACTGATGGTCTTCAAGCAGCGTCAGGACAGATTCTTATCATGGATGCTTTAGGCCAGGGGTAGTCATACTGCAGCCCTCCAGATGTCCATGGACTGCAATTCCCATGAGCCCCTGCCAGCGTTCGCTGGCAGGGGCTCATGGGAATTGTAGTCCATGGACATCTGGAGGGCTGCAGTTTACTACCCTACTTTAGGCTGATCCAGCATTGAGATGGCCAGAATGACCCCTTCCAAGTCTATGATTTGGATCGAACATTCTTGAAAACGAGGCCTGGAACTGCCCATTTTTGGCTCTCAGTCCATCTCTGCTTTGTATTCCAGTCTTCCCTTCTCTGCCCCAGGGGGATGAGGTCAGGCTTTACACATCTCTTCAGGGTCTTGTCACTGTCTGTGCTTTCTGAAATGGAACCTGTTGTGATGTTTTCATCTTGCTGTAACTACATTTTAAAATACATTCTTCCTTCTCAGTGGAGTGGAGGGAAGCCCTCCAGAACCAGTTTTTACACCCAGTGCTTACCCCCCCCACCCCATCCTTTCTCTTTTTTTGGGGGGGGGGGTGGATTAAAGGCTAAATTGTGCCAAATTGCTGCTCCGGCTTGTTCAGCACTCCCTGCCTTTCTTGCGTGCTTTCCAGCAAAACGAAATCATTACATGCAGAACGCAAATTGCTCGACTTCTTCCATAATCACACGCGGATAATTGACACCGCAAGCTGCAGTACATGCAGCAGAAATGCTTCTGGCTTGTTCTCCTCTCCTCGGCCCCCCTCCCCCTCCCCCAAGTTGAAAGGTCAACAGGAATATTTTTCTATAACTTGACAGGCACACAAGAAATAACGGGACTCATTTGTGGTCAGGTAATTCACAAAGAAATCTATAAATCAAGCTAAGAGGAATATTAGATCATGCTCGTATCGGAACCCATCTGGCCTGGTTCATGAAAGAAATCAATAAGAGACAGAGCGCTTGGAATTGCCAATGATTTATGTCCTTGTGTCCCAGGGAAGGAACATCTGCAGTTTAAAAGTCCCATCCATTCCGGACTTGACCTCCGTGCCCAAGTGGCCTCTCTGGGGTGGTAAATATTTTTACAGGTGTCAGGCAAGTCCCAGGCTGTCCCCAGAAGCGCACCCCTGATCAGAAACTCCATTCAAATCACAGGGTGCAGCATTCCTTTGAGCAGCATGACAGCAAGGCCAGCTCAAGGTTGGGAAATACCTGAAGATTTGGAGGCTAGAGCCTGAGGAGGTAGGGTTTGAGGAGGGGAAGGGCTTCAATGGGTATAATGGCATAGAGACCACCTTCTCAAGCAATTGATCTCGGCCTCCCGGAGATCAGTTGTAATCCTAAGAAATTTCCTGCCACCCCCTGAATAGAATCATAGAATCATAGAATCATAGAATCATAGAATCATAGAATCATAGAATCATAGAATCATAGAATCATAGAATCATAGAATCATAGAGTTGGAAGGGGCCATACAGGCCATCTAGTCCAACCCCCTGCTCAATGCAGGATCAGCCCTAAAGCATCCAAGAAAAGTGTGTATTCAACCTTTGCTTGAAGACTGCCAGTGAGGGGGAGCTCACCACCTCCTTAGGCAGCCTATTCCACTGCTGAACTACTCTGACTGTGAAAATGTTTTTCCTGATATCTAGCCTATATCGTTATTGGCAACCTTAATAATGTCTTGGTCCTGCTTTGCCAATCCAGCAGTCACAGGATGGGAGCCAAGAGTAAGGGCTGCTGGCTTGTGAAGAAGAAGAAGAGTTGGATTTTATACCCCACTTTTCACAACCTGAAGGTCTCTCAATCACCTTCCCGTCCTCTCCCCACAGCAAGACACCCCTGGCAGGTGGGGCTGAAACAGAGGACTGCTCTGTGAGAACAGCTCTATCAGAACTGTGACGAGCCAAGGTCACCCAGCTGGCAGCATGTAGAGGAGCGGGGAATTGAACCTGGCTCACCCAAATAGAAGCTGCTACTCTTAGACACTATATTAAGCAGAAGGGGAGGGGATGGTGTTCCTGTTTCTGCCCCCCCCCCCCGACCATGCCTGGGATACTCAAAAGTTTTAGGTGGTCGGTGGGGATACCAAGGAGGAATAGTGGAACTTGGACATTTTCAGTCTTGATTCAGAATGGGTTAATACCCTCCCTCCTCTCTGACCATGTCACTGAAGCACTGAAGAGCTAGCTATATACATTCTGTATAAGCTGCCCATCCGTCCCGCATATCACGGGACAACCATGTGTTCTCCGAAAATGTCCCGCATCCCGGGGCTTTTTTCAAAAGTCCTGCCTGGCCTCGGCCAGTGCAGAGGGAGGCGCCCCGGGCCCGTCTGCAAGCAGTAATAGACCAAGTCTGCAAGCAAGAAACTCGCCACGTTGCTAAAGGATCCCATTCTTACTTTTTATACTTTGCCCCAGGGAGATGAGAAGCTGCACAATAAGAATTTCTTTAGGTTGAAGGGAGCCAGTAAGATAGATAGTTTAGATGGTTTATTCAGTACAGCACTTGGGTCAGATAAAATTTGTTAACGAATACAAGTGTGAAATATTTCAGGATATAAGAGAAAACAAACATTTCGCCATATGCTAGGAACGTACGGCAAAAGATAAGTTGAACAGTGTTGGGATGTTATAAGTAAATAAAATGTATACAAGATTAAAAATTTGACTTAGGTACACAAAAATTAAAAGTTAACATTTTTAAAAAGTTAGTTATTTATTGTTCTCTAAGTCACTTTTTGTAGGTCCTTAGCTGAGTATTTTGGGCATTGTATATTTGATCAGGAGAATAGATGGTTTCGGATTATGGTATTGGAGACGAATGCTGCAAATAACATGGGCAGCCAAAGTTATCCACGAGATAATTTTGGAGAGGAGCAAAGAAGGCAAAGATACTACGGCTAAAGCTCTCCTACTTTGGACACATCATGCGATCAAAGTTGTTGGAGAAATAATTAATGCTCGGCATGGTCAGCTGCAAAAGGAAACGTGGTCGCCAAAGGATCTGCTGGCTCGACACGATCAAAGCTGACACAGGGATGACCATGAACCAACTAAAAGAGGTGGCCATTGACAGAGACGTGTGGTGAAAACTTTCCTATCGAATCGCCGAGGCTTGGACACGACTCAACGGATAACATCATCTTTAAACAGCCCGTGGCGCCACGGGCGCCACGGACTATATAATTCGTTAAGCCCCCTAGAGGTGGGCTTTGTCCATGATGAGGAAGGGTCCGGGTTGGACCCTTCCTCACGACAGACAATCGGAGGGACCAATTGGCAGGCGCAAAGCGCCTGCCGATTGGTCCCTCCGATTCCCAGGCTGAGCAACTGCGAGCCGCGCGCAGCGCGGCTCACAGTTGCTCCCGGACTGACGCGGCGAGAGGCGCGAAGCGCCTCTCGCCGCGTCAGACCGCCGCCTGAGGGAACCCCCAGCAGTCGCGCAAAGCGCGCCTGCTGGGGGTTCCCTCCCTGCCGGTCTCCCCTTTCAAAACCCCTTTTTATAAAGGGGCTTTGAAACTAGTCATAATCATATTTGGGCACAATATTTGGCAACTTGTGCAATTGTTGAGGCTTAACCTTTCCATAGGAAGACTTTAATTTTTTTCCTCTTCTGTATAACTATGAGAAGAGCCTCTTGTGGCACAGAGTGGTAAGGCAGCAGACATCCAGTCTGAAGTTCTGCCCATGAGGCTGGGAGTTCGATCCCAGCAGCCGGCTCAAGGTCGACTCAGCCTTCCATCCTTCCAAGGTCGGTAAAATGAGTACCCAACTTACTTGCTGGGGGGTAAATGGCAATGACTGGGGAAGGCACTGGCAAACCACCCCGTATTGAGTCTGCCATGAAAACGCTAGAGGGCGTCACCCCAAGGGTCAGACATGACCCGGTGCTTGCACAGGGGATACCTTTACCTTTACCTTTATAACTATGAGAGACCCAATAAGTGCCCTGACTGACCAAACCCCCATAAAGCTTGGAGCCAGCCCTGGATAGAATTAGCCCAACATCCACATGTTTAATTTTTCTAACCTAGGATTTGGGGTTAGCTCCTTCCCAGTCACAGGGCAGAGTGTGTAATATCCAAAACAAAAACCCTACAAAAGGTCCATTTTCCTTCCAAGCTTGTATTTGTCACCTTAATCCCCACACCTGAAAAATGTACAGTCCAAATTTAATCCTACCCCATGTCATATCAGACACTGAAGCTTTTGATCCGCTTCAGAACATACAGGATTTATTTGAAAGCTTTTTGACGTACGCTTCACATCTCTCAACTTAATAAAAATCTCCAGCTGGCCTCAAGTTCAACCTTCCCAAGAGGCAAAATGGAAAGTGCTAAATTGTCTCACTGCAATCTGGCCACGCTCAGAAAACTGAGGCAGAAATAGGATGTGTGTGTGTGTGTGTGTGTGAGAGAGAGAGAGAGATTCTGGCAAGTCTGAGGAGAAGGGAGATGTTTGTGTGTGGATGGGGGAAGGAGAAATAAGAAAAAGACAGTTCTGAAGAGAGACTGCTGGTATTGTGGGGATGGAGACAGAGGTGAGAGAGCAAATAAATATAGACAGCTTGCTAAGAAATTCAGGTTGAAAAGGGGATATGAGACACTGAAAGAACGATAACCTGTCTGAAATAAGAGGAGACGTTGGGGGGAAAACCACGCAGAATGAATATGTGAAGAGGCTTAAGGATTGAGAGGTGAGCAATCGACTCTGGATGCTCACTTGGATACAACAATGATTCCTCAAGATGTTGCCCGTGGGCATGTGGCACCCACAGAAATATTTCTTGGCGTCAGCTCCTTGCTTCTCCAAGGCAAGGAGCCAATCCTGTTTCACCTTCCACCTTAATGATGCAAGAGTTGCATCAACTTTGTTTCTGGATGGAGTGCCAGTCCAGGTATGCACGTCCCCAGTCTCATATCTGGATCCTGGAAGCTCCTCCTCCTCTTCGGAGAGATGAATCTTTGGAGAGTTCAGCATCTGACTCCAAAGTCGGGAAGGGGGTGGCTTGCAATCCCAGAAGAAGGGATGTACTAAAAGGAAGCTACTTGTTGAATCTCAAAATTGAGCAGTTGGATGCAATTGCACCATAGGAAGGATTTATTTCCCTCTCTTTCATTCTTCCCACTTGGCCATGATTCCTTGCAGGCCCCTAAGTTGTTGCATGTAACAGGAATATCAAATATATTCAGCCCTTATTTGTGTATTCAGGGAATGTCTCTCTGGTACTGTTGTACTTCTGAACTGGGGCTGAAGGCTCTGGCAGTGTTTGGCTGAGCTGTTGCAATGTCATAGAATGTTCAGGGAAGCAAAGAGCATAGAGTAGAGACATGTGATTTGATTCAGATCAGTCGAAAAGCACCCAAATTGATCTGGATTTTGGCACGGATTGGCCAAATCTGTTCCGAATTGGCATTTCCATATGTTTAAATGGCTGAATCAACCTTGTTTGAATTGCTGAATCGTGATTCAGGGTGATTCGGCAATTCGAGCAAAAGGCCATTTAAACTGTCTTTTTGTCTTTGTCAGGCTCTGGGGGATGGAGGTTTGAGGTAGAGGCATCTTTTGACTGTGGAGGGACCATTGAAATATTTTTTTCGGATTTCGAGGTGCCTGGAAGTGATCTCAGCTGGCCATGTTTCCCGGCCACACCCCCTGGAAGTGACATCACACACACAGAGAGAAATCCTGGTGAATTTTAAACTCTGTAAAAAACACACCTCTTTTTTTTAAAAAAGCTCTCATTTGTTTACAGTATGCATGGCCTCGTTAATAAAGTAACATGCTTGTTACAAGAGAAGTCAATTGGACAGGGACATGGAAATGGCTGGCTCTCCCCCACCTCCATTTTGTAACCCCCCATGCTTCAGTGCCATTGAATGCTGCCATGGTACTGAATGGTACCGCGGTTGGGAAACCCCAGTCTAGACTGACCAGGGAATTCTGCCCATTGAGCCACAATGGGAGCAACAAGAGACTATGGGGGGGGGGGGGCTCCCTGTATTGATTCAAGAGAATGTCTTGGCTCCCAGATTCTAGTACAGAGAATACAAAACATCAAAATTCACACAGAGAAATTGCCAGGGGCAGATCTTCAGGGAGCCTATTCCCTTCAGCCCTACCCCAGCAGTGGCTTGCCACGGTCAGTTCCAGCTGAGCTGTCTTGCAAGGTGCCCCTTCTGAGTCAGAATAATTTGGGGGCCCTCAACTGGAATGTGCTCCCCTTTCTCCATCTTCTTCGGCCGGCAGTATTTGCTCCTTGTGCTGAGATTGACAGGCTGTTTGCTAATGACCGAATCCTTCTGCCCCAGGGGTTAGCATCATTATTTCTTCGTCAAGCAACTCTTCTGCAACGATTTACCTGTTTCAAGGGTGGCTCCGCATGACACGTTGCGCTATGAAAATAAATCAGTGGCTTTTTGGCCTTTCCAGCAGTGGCAAAAATGGAAACAATTGTCGATTGGCGCCAAGGTGTGAGAGATTTGGCAGGGAAGTTTATTTTCCTAGGGCCATAAGGACTGCAGCCCTAAGCACACTTCATTCATTTTTTTAATGTAAACCATTTATGTACCCCACACAACATTGTCCCCCCCCCCAATTCTATCCTCACAACTGTTACCCGCCACGAGCCTATGGGGAGTGACGGGAAATAAATATAAATATAATAATAGTAATAGTAATAGTAATAGTAGTAATAGTAATAGTAATAGTAATAGTAATAGTAATAGTAATAGTAATAGTAATAGTAATAGTAATAGTAATAGTAATAGTAATAGTAATAGTAATAGTAATAGTATAGATAAGTTAAACGGAGAAAGGGTGGCTGACCCAAGGCTCTCCAGCAAGTTGCCATGCCAAAACTGGACTTTGAAACTGGTCCTCCCACATCCTTTTTTTTTTAATGATTTTTATTTTTATTTTCCAGAATTAAAGATACTGAAATACATGCAATCTACATTGTTAGCACAGAAAAAACTGGTCCTCCCACATCCTAATGCAATACCCTAATACAGGGGTGGCCAAACTGTGGCTCCCCAGATATTCGTGGACTACAATTCCCATGAGCCCCTGCCAGCATGCGCTGGCAGGGGCTCCTGGGAATTGTAGTCCATGGACATCTGGAGAGCCACAGTTTGGCCACCCATTGAACACAGCAGGGTTTCCTGCTGAGCAGCCATGCATGATTTTGGGCAGTGCATCAGGTTTAATCAGAGGCCCACAGTGCAATGATGAGGATTGCCAGATCTGGGTGGGGAAAGACTTGGAGACTTTATTTATTTATTTATTTATTTCTATACCGCCCTCCCCGGAGGCTCAGGGCGGTTTACATTAAACTTATAAACAATACATAGAACAGTCTTCATTAATAATCATACAATAATAACAGTGGTTGTAACAGAACAACTGTATAATAAACAGTATAACAATAATAATAATATAACAGTATAACAATGCAACCGTGCAAATGGCACAACAGGTCCAGAGCACTCTGGTGGAGTTCTGGGAGGAAGGGGGGGAAAGCGGGGGCCCTGGAACCAGGAATGGGTGGGATTTTGGAAGGGACCTCAGTGGAGTCTAATACTATGGGGTCCACTCTCCACAGCAGCCCTTTTCTCCAGGGGAATGGATCTCTTTAGTTTGGAGATGAGCTTTAATGCCTGCGGATCCTACTTGGGGATTGGTATCCCTCATGACAGTGACAACTGTTGCTCCATTCAGGACTGGATTTCTAACCACTTAAAGCTTTAAAGCAGGGGTAGTCAACCTGTGGTCCTCCAGATGTTCATGGACTACAATTCCCATGAGCCCCTGCCAGCAAACGCTGGCAGGGGCTCATGGGAATTGTAGTCCATGAACATCTGGAGGACCACAGGTTGACTACCCCTGCTTTAAAGCATTCATCCATGGAAAGGCAATGGAACCCTATTGAAAAGCACAGGACATGCTGAAGGCTTTCAGACGAAATCAGCCTGTTGGATTGTACCCTTGTTGGGTTACTTGGCAGGATTGTCACTGGAGAGATAAAGGTCCATTTCTCATTATCCAGTGGATTAACGTATGGTGAATAGACAAGGTTGATGATTGCATAGGGCCATATTTTTTTACATATTTCTCGAATTGCCTTTGGTCAGCTTCTTTGCTAACCAGTGAAGCGGGGACCAGTCACCTTTTTGAAAGCCATGGTCTCTTTTCAGGGGAATCCAGTCTTCCCACATCTATCCCTACGTTTCTGAGAGAGTCATAATTTTTTTTAAGAATCTGGCATTTTGAGCCCATCTCTGGTTTATTTTGGACTGTTTGATAAAAATTCACACTTTTCAAAAACGCTAATTCCATGTGCAAGTTTGGTCCGTATGTTCCAGGGAAGGTGTTGTTGTCCTTTTTGTGCATTCTTTGTGATGACAGTTTCCAGATAGTTTTCTTGGCAAGTGAAACAGCAGCAAGAAGATCTTGGTTCCTGATCCACACGACTGCCAGAAAAAGGAGAAAGTAGTGATGGCCATTGGCTAGGCTCTGTAGTGGGACATTTGGACAGAGGAAGGAGTAGGGTGGCCAGCTCCAGGTACAGAAATGCCTGGAGGTTTTGGGGGCAGAGCCTGAGGAGGGCAGAGTTTGGGGAGAGGTAGGACTTAAAGACAGTTATGATGCCATAGAGTCCCCCTTCCAAAGCTGCCATTTTCTCCTGGTGATCTGAGATCAGTTGCACTCGTGGGTGATCTCTAGCTACCACCTAGAGGTTGGCAACCTTAAGAAGGAATGATGTGTCAGGGTGCCAGTTTGAGAGCCGGTTTGGTGTAGTGGTTAGGAGTGCAGACTTCTAATCTGGTGAGCTGGGTTCGATTCTGCACTCCTCCACATGCAGCCAGCTGGGTGACCTTGGGCTCACCAGGGCACTGATAAAGCTGTTCTGACTGAGCAGTGATATCAGAGCTCTCTTGGCCTCACCTCTTTCACAGGGTATCTTTTGTGGGGAGAGGAAAGAGAAGGGAAATGGAAGCCACTTTGAGACTCCTTTGGGTAGAAAAAACTCTTCTTCCTCTTCCTCCTCCTCCTCCTCCTCCTCCTCCTCCACCACCACCACCACCACCACCACCACAGACATGGCTCCCTTGAGTCCCCTCATTTGAATTGGCAGCCTGATGACTAAGTGCTATCAAAGCAAGACCTAGCAGAGGGGTACCAGAACTGTAGAACAGTTTACTATGGCTATTGTTTGGATCCTCTCTCCCTTCCACTGCCTTTCTGTTCCAAAATATCCACCTGCTTTTTTTCTTTAAGGGGGTGATGGTGTTACAATGCATTTTCTAAGTTTTAAAAAAGTAGTCTTGCAGTTTTACACAGCAGTGTTATAACGTTATAACGTTGTAACTCAGTTTTTTAAAAAATTACATTCGGGACACCTGAGGGGAAGCGATCAACAGCACAGAATGGTAGAATTAAGGGGCTCAATGAAATCAAATTCGCAAACAGGCACCATTTTGCTGCTGCTGTCATTCTAACCCACCTGCCATCTCCCGACACAGCTGGAAGCCTGCTGGTGCTGATATTTGCTGAGGATTTGCATGCGGCTGTGACATTGCATAGCATCGCTAAGCCCACTATATGCAGGACCACAGCTTCCGGTGCACAGGCTGCAAACTGAACGTTCGGCTCACCTTCTTTTTCCTTGTCCCTCCGTCGTTAATTAAATCTGTTCTTTTCTCCCGGGTGACAATTAAACATCTGCAGGATGTGGAGAATTTTAGTGCTGGGCAGGGAAGGAGAACCCTTTGCATCTTTCTGTTCTCCGCGTAATTGCTCTGATTTTAATGAGGAAGGCTCCCCCCCCCCCCCCCGCCGCCTTCCACCTTTTCCTGAACATCTTAACTGTGGCTGCTTCGGAGGATCATTTGCATATCACTTCATCAAGTTAAAAAGGGTGTGAAAATGCCACACTCTTTTACTGTCCCTATGCTAGGCTTGTAATGAAGGATAAAGTTTCTCTCTAATGACTGTGGGGAAATTAAGTTTCCAATCCCCGGGGAGTCTTGAAAGAGGCACTGAGGATATCAAAAGGACAACCAATCAGGGCAACAGCACCAGATAACAGTGAAGGTCTTCGGCAGCTGCTCATCTGAGAACCCAATGAATTTTTGTCTCGAATTCTGCGTGAATCCGGTTACTGCATAAGACCCCCCCCCTCCAAGAGAGAATCACAGTCTTCGCTGGGACTTGGAAGTCCACACAAACGAAAATCGAAATTGGTCTACAATCCAAAGCAGCATCTAAATATCTCATCAAATCTCCAGCTTGTCTAATGTGGAGACTGCAGTGCGTTTCTTCTCCTCTATTCTCTGCTTTATGCAGGTCTGGGGAGTTTTCATTAGTGACGGAGACAGTTTCGGATGACTGCTGGCTTTTAAAGGTTCAAAAGGAGAGGCGCCACTGCTTCTTCGTCCCAGCATGCTGTGCTGCAGCCTAAATTGTCCCAGCATGCTTTGTACCTGGCATAAATTAACCTTCACTGTTTGCACAATCCGTCCTCTGTGCTGTTTTAAGGCTTCAAATGGAAGCTTCCAGTGGGTCCCCTTTCCATTTTTTGGGCCTCCTCCCTTGTTTTGTTTTGGTTTCATTTAACCTGCAGGCTGAGGGAGAAGCCTACAGGCTGCGCTTTGTCTTGGCAATTTTTGTTTGTTCTTTAAAACGCAATTATTTTGCTAACCTGCTCTTGCATGCAGCAGAGCATTTCTGCAGGCAAAAAGGTTGCCACCTTCAGAGCATGACTTTCGCACTTCTTCAGGCACCACAAATGCGCCCCACCCCTGCTGCTGGTCAAAGGGTGGGGGGGGGGACCTGGCAAACCTACCCCCCAAATTGACCCACAGATTGGGAAACTGACCTAGAGTGGCAGAAATGCCCAATTTCCAGGGCAGAGTGAAATTAGGGGTGAAATTAGAGTGAAATCTCATTCTGTGCAAAATGCACCCTAAAATTCAGAGGTAATTCGGAAGGCGAGGTTGCAGGATTCAGCAGTGAGGGCTACCCTTGTGATGAGCAGAAGGCGGCAGGATTAGGAAAGGGCTGTTAAATAAGAAATGTTTCCTTAGGCGATTCAGCAGGGCTACCACACAGTCGTATTTTCTGTCCATCGAGGTTCCATTTGCCCTGACCTGGCTGGAGTGGCCTCATCAGTTCTCAAAGCTAAGAAGGACTGGCCCTCATTAGTACTTGGATGGGAGACCCCCTCGCCTTGCTCGCTTTCCAAAGCAAAAGTTGAAGTGAGGTGGTTCGCCATTCTTTTGTCTCATCCGAGAATTAACCAGGGTAGCCTGGGTAGCTTCATGAGATCAGACAAGATTGGGCTAGCCTGGGCCACCCAAGTCAACGAAAGAGGGCATATTCTTAAGCCAGCCTTTCCTGGGCATTCCTCGTGTTTTGTTGTGAACAGGCAACCGGCTGCACGTAAAAAATCTTACTGAAGATCCAGAAAAAAAAATCTCAAGCACCGTTGCAAAAAGCAGCCAAAGAAATGGACAAATGGGAGGGGACCCTTCTCCTGCTGTGTCCACTAAGTCTACTCTCTCTCACTATTAGGGGGAATCTCTGCACAATGTGCTGGCCCCTCCCTGATGCACGCAGCAAGCCGTCTTTGGGACAAAGCTGTAATTTTCACCTCGGGGAATGTGCATGACTCCAGTCGTTCTCCCCGAGAAGAAGGCTACTCAGCTGGAAAATTGCAGTCTGCAGCCACAGGGGCTCTTCTAATAGCTTCTTGTTAGAGGCACCCAGTGTTTTCAGCGATGCAACGAATCCGTTGCTGGACGTCTGCGTGGTGGTTATTTCGCCACAAGCAGCTAAAGGCTGGCACATCAGCGGTCCAAGAAGGCATGCAAGCATGAAAGCAGGGTAGCATGCCTCCCTGTTTATTATTTTCAGTCCCCCTTTCTCACTGGGACTCAAGGCGGGTTACAGGTGTGATAGAACTATTTGCAGAACAGTCCGTAGGCCGATTACAAGAATATGGAAACCCAACAGCAAAGATTCCTAGGAAAAGGAGCCAACAAAAAAATTACACAATATATTGACATTGGACTCTGGAGAACAACATAATGCTATGGAACTGGGACTGGAGAACTGGAAAGAAGGCACAAACTCTAGCAGAGGTCCCCTCCTAGTCTGAGCAGATCCATTGTACCATAGCTGTATGCCCCTCCCCCCCAAAACAATAGCAGTTTGCAGATTTTTGCAAAATGTTTGGAGAAAAAGAAGACTTGTGCCCCACTTTTCATTACCTGAAGGAATCTCAAAGCAGCTTACAGTTGCTTTCCCTTCCTCTCCCCACAACAGGCACCCTATGGGGCAAGTGGGGCTGATTGGGCTCTGACAGGAGTGGTCGGTGAGAACAGCTCTAACTGGACTGTGACTAGCCCAAGGTCACCCAGCTGGTTTTGTATGTGTGTGCAAAATGTTGTGAGTCTGATCACTGTGGACGTGGCCTCTCTTGGAGGCTCAGTCCAAAGTTGCATGTCCTGGCTTGGGGGGTGGGGGTGGGCAAAGCCTTGCTCAAAAGGAGCATTTCTTAATGACTGCGGATGCTTTCTCTGCAGACAATTCTCAGCTGATATCCCCCTTCCAAGGTCAAGCATGATCTCTTCAGCGGAAGGAAAGGGTTTTAGGTCTGTCCCAGTGTGTAAAGATACAGCTGTTCTGCAAGAGACGGAAGAGAGAACCAGACGGTTCCCTGCTGTGAGTTGACTGAAGGACCTTCCAGTACAGGAGCTCTCTCGCTTGCTCTCTCTCTTTCTTGAGGGGTGTGTGTGTGTGTGTGTGTCTGATGTAAGCGCAGCAGATCTGCTGCTTTGTAGGCATGCCTCTGGGCTTTCACCTGTGTTTTACTTGTAAATGAAGCCAACATCGCAAAGGCAGTGTAAGACTGCAGAGGAAACAAGCCCAAGGAAGTATTGATTCAGGTGGGTAGTCGTGTTGGCCTGAAGCAATGGAACAAAGTTTGAGTCCAGGAGCACCTTTAAGATCAGCAAGGTTTAATTCTGGGCAGGAACTTTCTTGTGGATTTAGAATAGCAGAATCATAGAGTTGGAAGGGGCCATACAGGGCACCTAGTCCAACCCCCTGCTCAACGCAGGATTAGCCTAAAGGATCCATGAAAAATGTCTGTCCAACCACTGCTTGAAGACTGCCAGTGAGAGGGAGCTTACCACTTCCTTAGGGAGCCTGATTCCACGGCTGAACTACTCTGACTGAAAAAGATTTTCCTGACATCGAGCCAGTACTGTTCTATAAGTAGTTCAAATCCATTGCTTCAGGTCCTTCTCTGCTGCCACCAGGAACTTCCAAGTGGTAACCTTTTAGATCAGGGGTAGTCAAACTGCGGCCCTCCAGATGTCCATGGACTACAATTCCCAGGAGCCCCCTGCCAGCAAATGCTGGCAGGGGGCTCCTGGGAATTGTAGTCCATGGACATCTGGAGGGCCGCAGTTTGACTACCCCTGTTTTAGATACTTAAAGAGAGCCATCATGTCCCCTCCTTCAGGCTGAACATTCCCAAGTCCCTCAGCCTTTCCTCACAGGGCTTGGTCCCCAGGCCCCAGATCATCCTCATCGCTCTCCCCTGCACCCTCTCTATTTAACCCACATCATTTTTGAAGTGAGGCCTCCAAAACTGTACACAGTATTCCAGGTACGGTCTAAGCAGTATGCTATACAATGGGACCGTGACATCTTGTGATTTTGATGTGATACTTCTGTTGACTTAGCCCACGATGACATTTTACTTCTTTACCACCACATCACTTCAGATAGAAGAAGAAGGGTTGGTTCTTATATGCCACTTTTCCCTACCCGAAGGAGGCTCAAAGCGGCTTCCATTTGCCTTCCCTTTCCTCTCCCCACAACAGACACCCTGTGGGGTGGGTGAGGCTGAGAGAGCCCTGATATCACTGCTGGGTCAGAATAGTTTTATCAGTGCTGTGGCCCAAGGTCACCCAGCTGGCTGCATGTGGGGGAGTGCAGAATTGAACCCAGCATGCCAGATTAGAAGTCCGCACTCCTAACCACTACACCAAACTGGCTCTCAGATACATCTGTAGAAATGTGCCTGCACACAAAAGCTTATCCCCCAAATTAAACTTTGTTGGGATAAGCTGCCTGAGGAGGTGGTGAGCTCCCCCTCACTGGTAGTCTTCAAGCAGTGGCTGGACATATATTTATCGTGGACGCTTTAGGCTGATTCTGTCCTGAGCAGGGGGTGGGACTAGATGGCTTTTATGATTCTCTATGATTCTGTGCCGATGGACACAAAACATTGTTTCAAGTAAGTGCTGCCCATGGACATTCTAAGAGCATGGAACAATGATGATGATGATGATAATGAAGAAGAGTTGGTTCTTATATGCCGCTTTTCTCTACCCAAAGGAGTCTCAAAGTGGCTTACAATCACCTTCCCTTTCCTCTTCCCACAACAGACATCCTGGGAGGTAGGTGAGGCTGAGAGAGCCCTGATATTACTGCTCAGTGAGAACAGTTTTATCAGTGCTGTGGTGAGCCCAAGGTCACCCAGCTGGCTGCATGTGGGGGAGGAGCGGAGAATCAAACCCGGCCTGCCAGTTTAGAAGTCCGCACTCCTGACCACTACGCCAGGCTGGCTCTGAACAGCGTGCAACAATATTTAACTTCTCAGCTGCAGGTTCTTGGAAATTCCCACTCAACGCCTTTGGAGGAGAAGCTTTTGACTGGGGGGGGGATGTGGGTGCTGGTATACCTACCCCCACCCCCCCCACCCCAGGGCTCACCTCCACTCAAAAAATTATTTCAGGGGAATTATTTACCGTCATCCTTAGAGCGTACGCAATGCAGCCTAACTGCAGATCCATTGCAGACTTTTTTTTTTACCAGATCTGAAAGCTAAAATGCTTGTAAGTTCACCAATGAGTTCTAACAGCGAACTAGAAGGATGGCAGAAATGGGATAAAAATCTCATTTTTTCATGCCTCATCACTGAACTTTAGAGACACTTTAAAAATATATATTCTAGAGGTTGATTATGATCAGCGCACCCGCAAGTCACTGATCTTTCCCAAGTTTCTCACAGGCAAGAAATTGAGCCTGCAGAGAGTCTTTCATCATAATCAGCCTGGCGGGGCCCCGTAATTCATAAAAGAGATCAGGATATATTGAGATCCAATATTGTTTTAGTTGCAATCAATATTAATAATTGTTTGCATTTTTTTAAAAACTGCAAAATCTCCATTGAAGGATGTGCAGAGATCAGTCGGGGAGTTTTTGGAGCACATTCGGTTCCCTTGTTATGCTTAAAGGCACCGTAATTTAACTTTCAAATGTCTCTTTTTCAAAAAATAAGAGAAAGAGAGAAAGAAAGAAAATTACAGGAGATGCGATTGATCTGCAGAAGAAAACAGTTATCTTTTATTTATTTGCAAAATGTTAGGCCTTGGCTTTAATTATACATGAGCAAAATAAGGTCAGTATCTATTTTATGACGATCTGCGACATAAAACCGAACAGTTTATATGAATAATATTTATTCAGCGGCAGGCTGCAAAAGTCTGCCAGTTCTTCTGCTGCTTATGCAGGCAGAGGGTTATGCACACATTAGCAAAGGTTAATTTCGGAGTACCAAGGGGAGGGTGACCTTTCGCATCCTCTCCAACCGAAATTGCATTAGAGTTTTCAGAGGGGGTACTGTTTTCTTGTCTGCTCTACTGCAAAATTCTTGAATCAGAAAGACTATCTGGTAATGGGTACTTTAAAAATTAAGTACTGTTGCTTTTGAACATTTTCTGTGGCTACCTACAATCTATGTCTATATGTGATGGCAGATCTGTTAGGCATGGAATAGCTTTGGCTGCTTCCAGGCGATACAACAGACAAGGACACACCATACAGAGGCTATCCAAAACAAGCAACAGGTAACACTGGGTGAAGGCCACATTACATTCACGAGGAGCCGTTCTCTTTACTATGAAATACAAGTTTAAACGTACACGAACATTAATATGGATGCTAAAACACTCCAGATCTTCCAAAGGATGTCTAAACGAGAAAGGTCTTTGTTTCTCTGAACTGATATTGAGAGTCTGACAATGGGAACACTAATTCTCGAAAAATTCCACTCCGAAGCTCTTCATAGATAGGCTATGTGGAAGATATATGTGGGTCCCAGACCGCGGAAGGCCTTAAAGATTATAACCAAAACCTTGAATGGAGCAGAATTGTTCTCTCTTGCCCCAGAGGGACAGACCAGAACGACTGGGATGAATTAATTCAAAAGAAATTCTGTCTAAACATCTTGAAGAAGTTCCTGACAGTCAGAGCGGTTTCTCAGTGGAACAGGCTTCCTCGGGAGGTGGTGGGTTCTCCATCTTTGGAAATTTTTAAACAGAGGCTGGATAGCCAATCTGACGGAGAGGCTGATTCTGTGAAGGCTTAAAGGGGTGGCAGGTTACAGTGGATGAGCGATAGGGTTGTGAGTGTCCTGCATAGTGCAGGGGGTTGGACTAGATGACCCATGAGGGCCCTTCCAACTCTATGATTCTATGATAGGAATTAGGTTTGCCAGCTCCTAAGCAATAACAAAGTATAAACAGAGCCCCAGTAGACAGATGAGACAGACCCAACAGCACAGCAAGTCCTGTGTAAGCATGTACTGATAAGCCATGACAAAATGAAGAGCCTTTTTTTCTTTTTCTCAATCAACCTTTTAGTCAACCCAAAATACAATTGTTTCTGCCTAACAATGGCTAGAGCAGACTTTCTCCATCAGGGTTTCGTGAAACACTGGGGTTTCTTTACTGTCTTGGAAGGGTTTCCCAAATGGGTGGGAGTTAATTAATGTATAATATTTTTAAAAAATGTTAAATATTTATTGGGTGATGTGAGCATATATGGTCATGTTGACCTGCCCCCCCCAATAGCCTGGAGGGGGTAGGGAGAGGGTGGGGAAGGGAGGGGCCCTGGGTGGTCGTATCCACAGCTCTGCTTCCCAACTATATTCTGCACGATTGCTCCACTTCTGGGGCTTTCAAAGCCTGAAGAATGGGTTTCTCAATGGCAAAAAAGTTGAGAAAGGCTGGGCTAGAAGATATAAAAAATGTAAAAATTCATGAAAAGCCACCCATTCCAGTGATTTTTCACCTACAGACTTCTTCAGATATTCATTTACAGAAATCAAGCAGGTTGGAGTTCCAGATGGCTGCCAAGGCTCTTGACTGGCTCCAGAACTTAATACATGAATACCTGAAGAAGACAGCAGCTGGAAAATTGCTGGAACCAGTGGTGGTGGTTGTTTTTAACGAATTGTTAAATGTTGTATATTTTCTAGCCTTACTTGTTGGGTAAAAGCAATTATATTTTGGATTGATGATTGGCAAGGCTGTTTGAGGAATAGAAAAAAAAAGACTCTTAATTTTCGTCAAGGCTTATGAGTACAGGAATGACTGTGCTATTGTAATTGTGTTTGCTTCCCGGCAACACTAGGCAATGCCCTGTCACTGCATCCAGTACCCAGTTACCAGTCGAGGCAGTGGTGGGAGAGGGGAAAACGGTGTTGCTGACACCATGATGTAATTTCTTGGCAAAATCCTAGATACGATGTCACAGGCCACTATCACGCTCTAGGAATTGCACTGGGCTCTATGGCCTTCATTATAGAGATTGGTAGGAGTACTCGAGTGCTGTAGGGGCAGGTGCAATGTCACGTCTGAGTTTTCACCTGGAAATAATGGCAGAATACCCATCTTTTTCCAAAGTTCTGCCACTGGAAAACTCCCAGGGGTTGCCAGGGCTGGGTTGGCAACTTAGGTGCACCCCCTCCCATGGTGCTCTTGCCATCCTTTCATAGGCATATAAAGAATTTTTCTTTTTCTTCTTCACCTAGCTGGGGGTGGCAATGATTTGGAAAGTAAAGGCTACCTGACTTAGCCTCGTCCACATGGGACTAGACCTGGAAACAATGCAGTCATGCCATGGGGGTGAACCCACAGCAAAGCTTATTTTAATGTTTAATGCCCCAAACTACTGCAAGGCTCTTGTTTTCTGGTTGTCTGGCTCTCTGTTCCCATGGTTAAGACTGGGTCAGTGCACACATTGTCACTGCCTGAAATGAGTCAAAAGAACCCAGGAGCAGAGGGTATGTGGGGTGGGGGCTTGTATTATTGTTCCTATGTGGCAGATAGACTAATAATTATTCCGCTGAATTCAGAAACAGATCTGACGGAAAGGGGAGGGGGAGGAAACATGTCTTTCACTTCATATGCGTCCTCGTGCCACAAATTACCAGTTCGACTCCGCGGGTCTTATTAACTCGTGGGTGGCTGGTGCGTGAAAGGGAGAGTGTGCTCATTTTAATTAGAGGTTTCACGTTAACACCTCAAATAAAGATTAGTGGGGGATCGCTCCGTCTTGGAATCTGGCGTGTGCGTGCGAGTCGAAAAATCACCTTGACAAAACAGATGGAGCTCTCAGTCGTTAGGGAGAAAGTGTTTGTGCCGTTTCGGTGACAAGCAAATTAGTCACCGGGACTTTAAAGATGAAGCGGACTATTTTTTTTTGGGGGGGGGGGAAGCTCTGAAAACAGCCACACTGTGCTCAACTATGAAAGATGCTCACATGATGAAAGAGTTTGTTGTCCCCACAGTTGCCGCAATGTCCCCTTCTGAAAGTCTATGGAGGTACATGTACCACATCCTCCTGAAACAGGTTGGCGAGATGCAAATAAGGAAGCAGCCCATAGAGGAAGAAAAAGATTTCTGCTTTCCCCCAAACTGTTGCAACCCCTCCCCGCCTTTGAGGAGATTCTCTTGTTGGCTTGAGCAGTTCTGCTTGCTCATGAGACTCTATGTCTGGCCAATTATTAGACTCACCAATGAGTTTCACTTGCTCCTGAAATCTTGGGGCAAATGGAAAAGTTATGGAATGGAAGAGGGGGAAGAACCAAGGGAGCTTGGGGTGCTCCTTTACAAGTGATAGATTAGCAAAGCACAGACCGAATCCCGAACAGGTGTGTCATGTTGCTATGCCCTTCGGTTGGCCATAGAGGACAGACCTTCTTACAACTCTGGGCTGGGCAGCCTTTCTCTAGGGCCCTCGTCTTTGGAATCTGGAACCGAACAGATCCAGGGCATTGCGATGGCTAGAGTGTCGGGCTAGGATTTGGGAGACCCAGGTGCAAATCCCTTCTCTGCCATGGGAGCCTGATGGGTGATGTTGGCTAGTTAGAATCATAGAATTGGAAGGGACCTCCTGGGTCATCTAGTCCTACCCCCTGCACTATGCAGGACACTCACAACCCTATGGCCCATCCACTTTCACCTGCCACTCCCTTGAGCCTTCACACAATCGGCCTCTCTGTCAGCTGGCTATCCAGACTCTGTTTAAAGATTTCCAAAGATGGAGAACCCATCACCTCCCGAGGAAGCCTGTTGCCTACTCTCAGTGTAACCTACCCCACAAGGTTGTTGTGAGGCTAAAAGGGAAGTGAGGGGACTGGTATAAACAGCTTTGGGTTCCCATTAAGAAGAAAGACAGGGTCAAAATGGAGTAGATCTGCCTTTCTCAACTTTTTTATCATTAAGAAACCCGTGAAACAGTACACGCTCCGCATTGGCTTCTGTAGGAGGCAGGATTGTGGACTAGTCATTTTGTGGTGGAGCCTACTTCCATTATGAGCCTCTTGTGGCACAGAGTGGTAAGCAGCAGAAATGCAGTCTGAAGCTCTGCCCATGAGGCTGGGATGGGGATTCAAGGTTTCTGTCGAGTTTCTGTTCTGCTGGTTAAGAGGAAGTCTGAACGATTCTCCCGTTCGCCATTGATGCAGTCACAAGAGCATCTGGGCCGCTTTTTATCAGAATGGGGGAAACATGATTATGATCGTTTTGGATCTAGAGGTAGTTTAACTGCTCATCAAGGTCCTTCAGGGCTTTCTCATTAACTCGCTAATGGATGTAACATGTTATTATGAAGATTAGTAACTCACAAAGCCCATGGTGATTTGTAGCCTCTATGTGTGTGGAGGGGAGGGGAAGGGGGGATATGTTTTCCATCATAAAAGCATTTCTTCAGCTGTGTATTAAGCTCCCCCATAATACCCTACAGCAGAGGTAGTCAACCTGCCAGCAAACGCTGGCAGGGGCTCATGGGAATTGTAGTCCATGGACATCCGGAGGACCACAGGTTGACTACCCCTGCCCTACAGAAGCAGGAATCTCCTGTACCTAGTGAAATACAGGGTGGGAGCAGGAGAAGATAAGTAATTTTTAAGGTGCTTTCACAAGAAACAGTATGTCCTTCCTCTCTTTCTAATTATTTTGATAGATTTTGATACAAAAAACACACACACAATACAAACCTGTGCTATAGATCCACATCTGTCTCTCCCCCCCACCCCTGCACTCCCTTGTTGGTTGACACTCATGGGGTGAAGTCCCTGTTCTTTAATGCTGCTTGTTACTCAGAGCGGTGACCTGCCTGAACACCTGTTTTTGCATCCAGTTGCTCCCATCCTGACCCCTTTCTGGTTGTTGTTTGGGACACACCTGCCTCCATTCTGTGAACCTGAGGGCAGGGACCTGAGTGAATTTCCCAGACCCTGATTTGCAAGCAAAGGAGAACATCACACTTAGGGTATTCCTACATGTGTGTCTGGTTGTGCAGTATCTTGTGTGAGCCAGTCTGGGTCCTCTAATGCATTGGGGGGGGGGGGTGAGGTGTTCCACAAGATACTGTGCAAGGGGAACTGTGCTAAGTCTGTTCATGTTTCTGTTTGCACATTATTGGATCCGAGGTGCTGGATCCCATCCGTAGGCCCATTTTCTGCTTGCAGTGCCTTTATTTTAGTCCATTCCTGCACACCTTAAGACAGTGGTTCTCAACCTGGGGGTCGAATGACCCTTTCACAGGGGTTGTGGCAGGGCAAGCAGCTTGGCCGGGGCAGGTGCCATCTATTAAAGGGTGGCAGCATTAGGAAGGTTGAGATCCACTGACTTAAGAGAATGGTTTTGTGGAAGAGATCAAATGATGTCCTGTATTACCCAAGCTGGATTTGCTGCCTCCTCTCATGCTGACCCTGCCACCTTCCTGGGTCAATCCTTGCAAGAGGGTTGCCGACCTCCAGGTGGGCAATAAGCAGACCAAAGGAAAAGGGACACCTGTTTGGTAGCACAAGGCCACTGAATCCAGCATCGCAAGTAAACATACAGGGAGTCTTCAATCTTCAAAATGCAATTTCTTTAATAAGAAGTATTCTTTCATAATCCCCACTGCGTTTTTCTCAATAGCGCTTTATCAAGGGATTCCAAGATCTTTGTATTGCGTTTGTATTGAAAAAAAATTATTAAAACATGTCATGAATACATACATAATAATAAACGATAAAGTAATCAAGAATTACCGCAGCTGATCACTGTATTGTTTATTATTAATATTTGTTTCTGTCGCCTTAGCTTCACTATCCCGAGAGTGATTTTCTAGAACTGAATATCCTGCTGAATATTCCCCATATGTATTCATGACATGCATTAATAATTTCTTCCAATGCCAACATTATTTTATGCCCAATTACTAACCATTGTTTTCATTTTTAAGATTTTGGAATTCCTTGATAAAGCGCTGATGAGCAAAACGCCGTGGGAATCGTTAAAGAATACTTCTTATTAAAGACAAGACAATTAAAGAAATTGTATTTTAAAGACTGAAGACTCCTCGTGTTTCTACTTGCTATGCTGGATTCAGCGATCTTGTGCTACCAGATAGGTGTCCCGAGATCCTTTGGTTTGCTTCTTGTTCTGTATATCAGGGGTAGTCAACCTGTGGTCCTCCAGATGTCCGTGGACTACAATTCCCATGAGCCCCTGCCAGCAAATCCTGGCAGGGGCTCATGGGAATTGTAGTCCACAAACATCTGGAGGACCACAGGTTGACTACCCCTGCTCCAGACTACAGAAACCAGTCTATATGAAGGAAATGATTGCTCTAGGGAGCCAACTATATAACACTGTACCCTGCTTGGGTCCTTCTCTTCCTCAAACTTCATTCTCCCCAGGTTTTATCCCCCAGTCTCCCGGAATTTCTCAACCCAAAGTTGGCAACTGTATACTGCAGTGAGCACATATGACGTTATACAACTTTATCATGATGTCAAAATTGCCCAGTGACATGGAAACAAAACTTAACGAGGCAAAAGTAAAGTTAATGTTGAATTCTCCCAAGTTAGAGGCAACCGACTGGTTATATTGCCCCAAATGTCACTGGCCGTTTATTATTTAGTAATAAAAAGTGCATTCTATGTTAGCTGGTCCTCGTGAAAAATTCCACTTTCCTCATGTACACCCAGACAAGAGCGTAAAATAAGTTCACTTAAACACTTGCGGTTCGGTGCTCTTCCCCTCAGTAGTCTCCTCCACGGGCGCGTCCCAAAATATATAATTTCAATTCCCCTGCAATAAATGAATTTTCGGGCTCCAAACCACCCAGGACGCAACTGCAAGTTTAATTTCCAGCGAACGCAGCAACCCCACAATTAAACAGCAGCCTGGCGACATCTATCCTGATGTGTGAACTGTTTGAACTATGCCCTAAACAACTGGCACATTATTGTTGAACGTGGGCAAATGAGAACAATAAAAGGAGGTCTTTATTTAATTATGACTGCGATATTGGGCACTACAGAGCTGTAAATTCATAGCCGTGACAATTTACTCCCTTTTATTACAGTTTTAAATGGGGAGAGGAAACTTTTAAAATGCCATTGGTTCCCTGCATGACTTCATCGGTAGGGAGTTGGGAAGAGGTTTAGAGAAGATTGAGGGGCACCCCTGGCAGGGAATGGGCATAGGGTTGCCAGATCCAAGCTAGGAAACTCCTGAAGATTTGGGGAGGAAGCCTGGGGAGGACAGGGATGTTAGTGAGCTCCAGTGCCTTGGTTCACCATCCAACGCATCCATTTTCTCCAGGGAAACTGATCTCTGTGGTCTGGAGATAAACTGTAATTGTGGGGGAGCTCCAGGTTCCACCTGGAAGTTGGCATCCCTATGCTCCTGAATTATGGTCTTCCACCCACAACTAAAGACCTGCAAGCAATTTTAGTAGCATTTAAAGTGAATGCTACTACCTGAAAGTCATGTTATGAGCAGCAGCTTCTAATTGGTGAACCAGGTTTGATTCCCTGTTCCTCCTCCACATGCAGCCAGCTGGGTGACCTTGGGCTCGCCACAGCACCGATAAAGCTGTTCTGATTGAGCAGTAATATCAGCGCTTGCTAAGCCTCACCCATCTCACCGGGTGTCTGTTGTGGGGAGAGGAAAGGGAAGGTGATTGTAAGCCACTTGGAGACTCCTTTAGGTAGAGAAAAGCGGCATATAAGAACCAACTCTTCTTCAGTAATATCATGGCTCTCTTAGCCTCACCTACCTCATAGGATGTTTGTTGTGGGGAGAGGAAAGGGAAGGCGATTGTTAGCCACTTTGAGACTCCTCCAGGCAGTGAAAAGCAGGATATAAAAACCAACTTTTCCACCTCCTTATTCTGTCTCAGGTGTTTTGAGGCTGGTTTGCAGTTCTTCTTCTTCTTGTTAATTTTATAGTCCAAAATATAAAATTCGCAGATATGAATCAGGCAGATTGCAAGGCATCCAGACAGTCCACTTGTAGCATCCCTTATTCAGAGCATGGTTAGGGGCGGTCAGTAGAAGTACATGGCCATAGCAGCTTTGTGTTTCTTCCCCTTCTCGTAGGTCTGCCTGGAATGGCGAGCCCGCTGAGATGCTGAGAGGATGCCTGCGACCCGTGAGTCAGAGACGGAATATCTTTTCTTCTTCCTGAGGACCAAAACTGGATTGGTTTGAGGCCGTCAATGATGAAGCTGACCTGCATGTTCTCCTTCATCCTGCTGTTTGGAGCAGCCGGGCTTGTGGTCTTCATCCACCTGCAGGACCCAGAAGAAATTGTCCATCAACAAACACCAGGTTATTGTTTTTCCGCTGTTTTCTCCTGAACTGGTCCTTTTGCAATTAATATCCAGTGGTTGGAAACATCTTTGCAGTTCATGGGCTTGTGGTTTCCTTTTGGGGTGCCTGTGCGTGCTGAAATAGCACTGGAAACATTTATTTTGCTGTCAATGGAAAGCATCCTTTGCTTATCTCTGACGAGGCCTTAGGAACGTTGTGTGGGTGTTGTGTCAAGGGTGGTCTGTTCCTCGCAAAGGCTGTGGAGGTCTTGCCCCAAGAGAAGAGTTGTAATGTTTAAGGAATAAGCCCTTTATTCAATGTTGCCTTGTCCCATCTGAAAGCTTGAGGCAGATCACTGTTGGTGCGAGATAGATTAGAGAAGATGTGCTGATACCTGTGGTCTCTGAGATGGACCGGGAGTGGCTGCTTGTCAGTGCTGAGCTACAAAGGGCATTAAAGAAAGCTCAGGTATTTTGGATCCCTGTTGCATAGTCCTGGTTCTAATTAGGGTTGCCAGCTCCAGGTTGGGAAATACCTGGAGATTTTGGGGGTGGAGCCTGAGGAGGGTGGGGTTTAGGGTGGGGAAGGAGTTCAGTGTGGCATATTGCCATAGAGCCTACCTTTGAAGGGGGCTGTTTCCTCCAGGGGAACTCATCCCTGTTGCCTGGAGATGTGCTGTAATAGTGGGAGAGCTTCATCCAGCATCTGGAGATTGGCAACCCTCATTCTGATTGCAGTGAACCCAAGCAAAGGTTGTTGCAGTGAACCCAAGCAAAGGTTTTAGCACTCATGTCATTTTTTGTTGTGAATGCTAAAGGTTTCTTGGTTCATTGTCTTCCCCTGAGCTCCCTTCATGGGCAGGGTGGGAGGTGAGGCATCTCTGAAATGGTGAATGAGCAAGAAGATGTTTCTTTGGCTCAGACCAGGTTGGGCAGTTTCCCTTTCTGTTCCCCCACACGAGCCCAAAGGGGCTAGGGGCAGGATTTTGGGGTTTCTGGGGAGGAAGAAAAAGGAGGAAGCTTGTGTGGATGCTGTGTGTGTAATTGTAATGCATTTTTCAGTGAAAGCTTCTCCCCCTATTGAAAACGTACATTTGGATCGGGAGGCTGAAAGGTGGGGAAACTCAGGTCAACTAATGGGGAGGTGGTGTCCCAAGGTATGGCACAGACATTTCTGTTCTCTGGCTGTAGAAGTGGCTCTTGCTTCCTCACATTCCCACATTTCCCACACCACGTAGAACTAGAGTAGGAAATTGCTCTGTGTAAAGTGATCCCAATTGTCACCTAGTTGTAGGGTTGCTGGCAACTGGCCGGAGACCGGGAGGTGGATGGACTTGAGGGGGATAATGTGATTTCAGTGGTATAATGTCATTTCGGGAGACCCCCCCCCCCAAGGTGATGTCATGTTGCCCTAGGATTCTGTGGGAACTCTATGTTAGCTTGTATTTCCTGCTTTCCCTGTTGATTCACCAAGTGGCAGCACACATTTAGGGGGTTGCTAGTGGGAGCTCTTCCACTGTAGTGGGAGACCTGGAAGCCTTTCCGGATCATAGAATAATAGAATAACAGAATTGGAAGGGAACTCCTGGGTCATCTAGTCCACCCCCCACCACCGTACAATACAGGACACTCACAACCCTATTGCTCATCCACTGTCACCTGCCACCCCCTTGAACCTTCATAGAATCAGCTTCTCTATCAGATGGCTATCCAGCCTCTTTTTTAAAATGTCCAAAGATGGAGAACCCACCACCTTCCGAGGAAGCCTGTTCCACTGGCTTTAGCTGTCAGGAACTTCTTCCGGATGTTTAGACGGAATTTCTGTTGCATTAATTTCATCCCACTAGTTCTGGTCCGTCCCTCCGGGGCAAGAGAGAACAACTCTGCTCCATCCACTACATGGCAGCCTTTTAAATACTTGAAGACTGAAGGATCGAAACATTCAGAGGAGATTGCAAGCTGCCTCCAAATCTCCCCGTAGCATCAGCCTGAAAGCCAGG
This sequence comes from Paroedura picta, assembly GCF_049243985.1. Taxonomy (NCBI): domain Eukaryota; kingdom Metazoa; phylum Chordata; class Lepidosauria; order Squamata; family Gekkonidae; genus Paroedura; species Paroedura picta. The sequence goes on along the minus strand of NC_135382.1, from coordinate 21,398,380 downwards.
TGGACTTGTGCTTTCTGACTGCCCCAATTCCCCCAAAGCAGAGCAGAATTATCTCTGAGGAGAGATCGTTGCTCATTCTTAATACCTTCAGTCCAGTTTAATTTGGGACGGTGTAACTTATAAAACAAGGTTAATAAACGATAGTTTGTTTCTTTCGTTTTTGCTGTCTGCTCCGGAAAGGGTACTTTATTGGCTGCAGTCTGAGCAACCACAGTACGGGAAACCTTGATGTACTACTTAAGCCAGAATAAAACGAGAGTCATAAAACTTTAAGTAATGCTTACATTACTTTCTGTCAGCAAAGTACTCCTGACAGTAGCTGTTTGTGTTGATTTGTTACTATCCATTTATTTTTTTTTCCCTGTGGTTCACACTGCAACCTAATTGTAATCCTGTACTGAGAAAGCAATATCAAAGTAATTTTCCACAACATTAGTTACAATTTTCTTCTGATCTTTCAAGTGAAACAATCCCATCCTGTTGGCTTCTCTGAACATATAAACCTTGATTACATTTATCTGTTGGAAACGAATGCTTACAATATATTTATAGATAGAGGTGCCTGGGATGCAGCGAGTGTCATGGAGTTTTTTGGCTACTGGCTAACAAAGCGTTCCCAACCGATACTTAGACGCACTACAATGTGTTTTGCTCAAAACAGACACCGTTTGTGACAGACAGCTCTTTACAAAGGGCAAAACAGATTCCCTGAGCATCCGTATTAAATATAGAACATAGTTTGCAGGCCGCGGCAGACATGATAAATTTACACAGAGCAGACACTCGTAGACGTGCTAGGATTAATGTTGAAGTGGAATCTGTAGAAAATGAATGTTCTGTAATTCTGATACTTTCTGTGCAAGTACAACGTCTGAGGTAACCTTGTCACCTGCCTCTCCGCAATACTCTTCTGTCTGAACCTCTGAGCCATTTTGCTGCACCTTCAAGACCCGTCTGTTCTGCTGACTGCATCTTCTCAATTCTGGCATTTCTTTACCTCTTTTGCTTGTTGAATCCAGTTGGCTCCGGTCATCAACAAAATCCTCTTCAGGTGTATCTCTGATGGCTTCACAACAGATCTAGTACGGCAGCATCATCAATACAATTGCATAGTTTGCCACAAGTAACCGGATGAAATGAGTCTGTATGAAGCAGAGGGCTTAGAGAGCAAAAGGGAAGGAGGGCACCGGCTTTGAGGAGAACAGGAGTGAAGCAATGCCTATCTGTTTGCACCTAATGTTGAAGAATCACTGAAATTGGGTGGCATGTTCAAATATGGGAAAGAACTAGGGGCATTTCCCACGGCTTAAAAATAGCACAATGGTTGCCGATTGAAAACGCTACTAATTTGCCATAACGCACGACGTCGTCAACAATCTGCAACAATCCTGAAACCGATCAGCAATAAGCGCTTCGTTGTGGCGCTTTCAGGGGAATCCAGAAAACTGGATTCACCCTCCGGATAGCGATACACTCCTGCAACCAATCTGCAACACTAGCGCTAAAGACCTGTGCGTTACCATTGTAGCTGGTTCTTCAAAGTCCCTCCCCCTGGATCTCTCCTCCAAACTTCCGGCGAAGCGATCGCCATTTTTTTTTCTCGGAGCGAGCGGGGATAAACGCACCGGCGAGCCTCTTTCTGTTTAGAGGCTTCCCTGGCTTCAGTCCTTCACCTTTAGTCACTAAGCACAAACCACTTAAAAGCCCGTTTGCTGAAATAAAGTCCCTTTATTTTTTACACATAAATTCAGCCGAAAATCGAGCCCGTGAGAAGGGGGGGGGGAATTTTTTTTTATCACTCGAGGCAGCGTGCAAACGATCATACAATCAAACGATAGCTCACAATAGGCAGCTGGATGGGTCTCTCCGTAGCAACGAATCTACACAGATTCGTTGCTATGGGTCTGTTTTTTTTTTAAAAAACCTTCCTTAAAGGGAAAGCGGCTGTTTGGGAGCATGCTAACGGCTGCCCATTGGCTGCTTGACGGCCAGGGGCGGGACGAGCTTGGCAATAGCGCTTCCTTTCTAGCGATTTCTGCCGAGACCGGAAGCCTGTGGGAAACGCTAAAAAACGCAACTGATTCCACTACAAAGCCAGGTGTGCAAAACGACGAATTCCACTATTTTAAATGGCGATTTTTCATTCCGCAAACAATTTGCAACAAAGATCCCCGTGCGAAATGGCCCCTAGGTTTGCCAGGTTCAAATTGGGAAATACCTGGAGATTTGGGAGATGGAGCCTGAGGACAGCAGGGCTTTGGATGGGGAGGGACGTCAATGGGCTATAATTGCTATAGAGTCCACCTTCCAAAGCAGCCATTTTCTCCAGGTATACTGACCTCCGTCATATGAAGATCAGTTGTCATCCCAGGAGATCTCCAGCCACCACCTGGAGGTTGTAATCGTGACTCTGAAGATAGTAAATGATGCTTCCAAAAGTGCAAAATAGTCATTTATAAAGTATCATCAAGACAATCATAATAATCAAATGATACTGTAAATTTGTGTATAGTAATGCAACAATTCAACAAGTGTGATAATTTAGGCAACAGTTCAATGGGTTAGTTCCTATTGAAGTTCATTTCCCATTTACTGTGTACCCCAGGGTTTTTTTTTGTCGTTGTTGTAGCACCTGGAGGTGGGTAAAACTTGAAAAACCCCAAAGGAGGTGAGGAGCAGGAGTTTTAGGGTTGCTAGCTCCAAGTTGGGAAATCCCAGGAGATTTGTGATGGAACCAAAAAGGTTGAGAAATACGAAACTTATTATCATCAAAATATATTAAATGCATGATGCTGAACTAGGTCAACTAAAATCAATACATTAAAATTGCCGAAGACATACGAAAACCCTTTGGGTCACACAAACAGTATCAAAAATATGCCACAAATAACAAAACAATCTTAACCATTGGATCTTCTTCAGAGGTCGGTTTTCAACTGACACATGCATAAATAAAATATCCATATAAAAATACTTTTACAGCCAGGGAGATGAAACAGTTCTGCATCATAATGAAGTGCTGATAAATATCTTGGGTCTATACTAGGAGAATAATGAATTCACATTCACCGGGTTGATTTCTGAAAAAAAAGCACCATTCTGTAAAGCTGTCCGGAACTGAAGTGAAATCAGCTGGGTGTGACTGTGGGCATATCAAAAGAGCAAGGGACAAGAAATGTCTTGCAAAGGCAACACAGGGAAGATCAAGCAGGACATGTGGTCATATTTGACCCAATGACTGTTTACACACTGGGAACTTCAGTGCCCCAGCTCCCGTGCAGGAGCACAAATTGGGGGCAGATGAGGTGCACCAGACCAAATGCTCCCTTGTGTGGGTGCAGGAAGAGGACCGTTTATGCACTGGAGGTTTCATGCCAGGCTGCAGGCTGAAGTTTTAGTCGTGGCAGGTTGCCCCACTTCTTTCTGCACCTACACGGGGTATCATTTGGCCAGGCGCACCTGTTACAGGAGGCAGTTCTAACCACAAAACATCATGAAGTTATGCATAACTCTGATAGTAGCAATTCAACATTTAACATTCAACACAGCCACTCAGAAGCCCTGTTGGGCAAAATGTTCCACATAGCCCCACCTGCTTTCTAAAAGGACTTGGTAGGAAAGGTGTCAGCTGGTGCCATGGCTGCCATATTGGGGACTGTCAGTGGTACTCCACATCACCGACTACCTAAGCAGACATGGCAGGGATCGAACCTGGGATTTCGGAATGCCAAGCAGGTGGCCTATCACTGACCCATGCTTCCAGATTTCTGGGAGACTCTTCCAAAAAGCTGGCCTTCTCCCCAACAGGACTTTGTTGGTTCCAAACACTTCCTTGCCACGACCACCTTGAGCTTTCCCTACCTTGAGCTTTCCCTACAACTGTTTTCTATTTTTTCTTCTTTTTCTACCCCTTCCCTTGTTCCAAAGCTTATTTTTGAGCCAAAGGGGAGAGTAGTTCCTCAGCGTTTGACCAGACTCAAGGACCTTTCTAAAAGGATCCTCCTAGGTCTCCAGGAATCAGTTTGGCTGGCTTCTGTGTCCTTTACTAACTTATTAGTCAAAGCTGTGTTATCTTGAATCATTGAATGAATTGTTTTCTTTTGGGATTGTTTTGTAGAATTGAACACACCGTGTGTGTGTGTGTGTGTAAATTAGAATATTGTCCTTGTGCAGGTAATTACATTGCCCATACTTTATTTTATTTTTTAAGTGATAGTAATGAGGATATACGTTGGGCCTTTTGCGAGGTAGTTTCCAGGAAAGGCTGTCCTATTAAGGCAGAGAGGTATTTCGGGCAATGATTCCCCATGACTGCTAACAAGACATTTACATAATGTGATCCTTTGCACAATGGGCGATTAGGCACCCAAAGATTTTACATTGGCAGAAAAACGCTTGATAATTGCCCGCACTGTTCTCACCGAGGTGACACGAAACCGGCAAGCAGGCCGGACTGTCCATTATGGCTGCACTCCACTGTGAACTGTCTCCGAATAATGACTACCTCCCGAAATGTGCAGAATTTGTAATGAGCCAATCAACACCTTTCCCTCATTATCCGGGACTGACCCCTCTGCCCTCGTAGCTGACATGATTGGGACGCTGCCACCCAGGGCGACCGGACAAATCAGCCCCCTGCGCAAAGAGGGAGCAGCTGAGCCGAAGCCTCAGGGATTGTCTACAAACTGCATCACACTTTTGAAGGACCCTTTTGACACTCACCTATCTCTTTAACACATGTTGCCCCACTCTAACCAGTAGAACTAAACCTTTCTTTAGAAGAAGGAAAGAAGAATTGGTTTTGATACCCTACTTTTCACTGCCTGAAAGAGTCTCAAAGTGGCCTGCAATCACCTTCCCTTCCTCTCCCTACAACAGACACCCTGTGAGGCAGGTGGGGCTGAGAGAGCTCTGACAGAACTGCTCTGTGCGAACAGCTCTATCAGGACTGCGACAAGCCCAAGGTGATCCAGCTGGCTGCATGTGGAGGAGTGGGGAATCCAACCTGGCTCGCCAGTTTAGAAGCTGCCACTCTTAACCCCCGCACCAATCTGGCTCTCTTAGGTTACTTCCTCTTAATCGGTGGTATGTTTCAACAATTCCCAAGTTGAACGGGACTGTTGGGCTCTCTGGATTTTGCCGCTTGGATTAAAAATTGCCTTGTTTTGTTTCACACTGAAATATTATAACATGCCACCTTGAACTCTGAATTAAATATAAGGCGCTCTAAGCTTCTCAAAGAAAGAATAGGATGGAAGGGGATAAATAAGCTTTTAAAACAAAGACTGAGAATAAAAGTATTGAAGTCATTCTTGTACACACAGCGATGCTCCAGCAATTCAGACTTGCAGCCACTTCAGTCTTCGGAAGAGTGTGTATATGTGTGTGTGTGTGTGTGTGTGTGTGTGTGTGTTTGTGTGTGGGAGGGTGTTACTGCTGAATCCTCCCCCCAATCCGATGCCCATTTTGTTCCTATTCAGTTTCTGAGAGTCTGGGAAAAACCTGCTCCAGAAGATCTACTTCCCAAACCACTACATATTAGAAGACAAGGTTGCCAGGGCTTTACTCTCAACTTCCCCAGCTTTTGGAGCCGGGTATAGGGAGGGAAGTATTGGCTGTATATGACAACCACACTTCACCTGAAAGTGATGGCCGGGCACTCCAAGATGGCTGGGTTTTACCATAGAGTTTTGGGGAATTTCTTGAGCCTCGTGATATTAACCCACATCCCTTCCCCTATTCTCCCGTCTCCCTTGCCAGTCATTTGAGCAGGGATAGGGGAGCAGGGGCAGAAATCTGTTCCGCAGGAATAAGCAAATAGTACATATAGAACAGCCATTTTCAGTGGTAAAAGGTAAAGGTATCCCCTGTGCAAGCACCGAGTCATGTCTGACCCTTGGGGTGATGCCCTCTAGCTTTTTCATGGCAGACTCAATATGGGGTGGTTTGCCATTCCCTCCCCCAGTCATTACCGTTTACCCCCCAGCGAGCTGGGTACTCATTTTACCAACCTCGGAAGGATTTAAGGCTGAGTCAACCTTGAGCTGGCTGCTGGGATCGAACTCGCAGCCTCATGGGCAGAGCTTTCAGACTGCATTTCTGCTGCCTTACCACTCTGCGCCATAGCAAATTTGAAGGGGGCCACAGACTGAAATATGTGAGGAGGGGAATCCAAAAGGTTTATGCAGGGTCCTGGCAACTGAACTAATGAAATGCCCTTTTTGTCATGTATGATGTCATTGATTGCTAGAAAGCTTGACCTTTGCCAAGGGAATGAAATGAAATAATGTGTGTTTGAATTAATGCATTCAAGGGAAAAAAAATGAACGGACATGCTTCTCTTGGTGGAAAGTTCTATAAATTTGTCTCATGTATATAAGACAAAGGATGTTGAGTATCATCCACCCACTCTTAGCAATGGCCCTTTTAAGCTTAGCTCATTGCCCAGGCAGCCAGCCTACTTCAGGGAGCCCTGGAACCGGAGAAGAGCTCCTAGAAGACCATGGAGAACATGCCTGCTTTGGAAGATGGGCTCAATAGGATTATGCCCCGAGATCTCCCACCTCCTCAATTCCCACCATCCAGGCTCCATCCAGGCTCCATCCCCAAAATCCCCATGTGTTTCCCATGCCTGTCCACAGTGCGGGAATCACAACTACCTGCCTGCCCGCAGTAGCCGCAGTTTCATGCCCAAGTGATCCCCCCCTACCAACAATCACTGAAATCCAGCCTGGCTTGGAGGAAATTCACCTACCATCCCACAGTGGCAATCAGCAGTTCCCTGGGTTGGGTATGCAAGGAAGGGCCACAGGAGACAAACACGGACATATCCCTTCCTGCCCACCCACCTTAGTTCACCAAATCAGCATTTCTGTCAGATGACTCTCTAGCTTCTGCTTAAAAACATCCGCTCCCAATGAAGATTTATGGTGAACGGGTTTTGATCCAGTGTCTCTCAAATATCTTCAAGCTTCGAAACAGCTGGAAATCTGGGGAAAGTGGAGACTGATGTGGGTGGGGTTTAGGAAGGGGAGGGACCTTCACATGTGGCCATTTTCTTTGTGTGAGCTGATCTCTGTCTCCTGAAGAACTGCTGTAATCCCAAGAAGTCTCCAGCCACAAACTGGAAATTGGCCACCCTAACTGATGCAGCCTTTCTTTTAAAGGCAGTTCCGCATTCCCAACAATGCACAATTGCCTCTTGTTAGGGGCAATATTGCATTGTCAAGTTGTCGAGTTGCCTGCCTAGCATTTTGGGTTTGTGCTGGAAATGCATAAGCATGTAAAATGCAGGTGAAAACCAGGGAGGGAAATTGGAAGAAGGCATGGGGGCTCCGAATGATCATATAGAGAGCTGATTGGACAGTACTTTTGCACAGATCCCAGACTGACTGTAAATCAGCAATACGCAGAGGGGGAGGCAGACAATCATTCGGAACTTTGATTGTTCACATCTGGCCAACAGCAGTTTACTGCATGATTCATGAGCTGTGTAGCACAAAAGCAGGTAGGCGACTCATTCCATGACCTGGGACAGGCTAGGGTGGCCACAAGACAGCCGACACTGCCCAGAAGAACGGATTAATGAAATAGTTCAAGGTCCTGTGAATCCAAGTGCCCAAGGAGAAACAGGGCTTCCCAATGTGACTCGGCATCATTCTCCTTCCCCCCCCCCCCCAGCTCGCTTTGACTTCTTCCAATCAGCTTTGACTAGGTAATTCTCCCATGGTGTAATGTCTGATTAGATTATTCATTCACTCCTGGTGCACAGATGCCGAGGAATCAGTTGAGCTTAGAGGAGGCTCACCCGGTATAGATGATCATGGAGAAGTACGGGGGGATGGGACACACCATGCTGTCAAAGTAACTATGTTGGTGCTGATTTAGGAGTGCCCCGTGTCTTCCCTTTTATGCAGGGAAAAGGTGTCTCAGATCCTTGGGGAGCTTTGGGTTGCATAGCCCAATGAATCGTACAGTGACTAGCAAGTATTCCAGAAATGGGGTCTGCTTTTCCCGCATATTTCAGAAATGCAGATGTTATTGGATTTCTAGATGCGTCTTTCAAAAGTAATATTTGGATATGGAGGACACATAAGAATTCATTCCCAAAGCTTGTCTTGAGATATACTGGAGACTGTTTACAGTACTGAACTAAGTACTCACTTTCCAGGCCTGCTGCTTATTTGATACTCTGAGAGTATTTTGAGATGTGTTTATGACTTGGAAGTTAGCTGAACACAGTAACAGGCAGCTGGCAAAGGTCAGAAGAAAGGCTGCCTATGGTGGGTGCCTATTGGCTAGTGCCTGTGAAGTTACTAATGCATTGTCCACTCTCAAGAGCAATTTTGCAACCATTATATATAATGTATATTTGTGTGCATATGCAACTGTATGTAAAAATTGATTTTGGGGTTACAGAGCCTTGATTATGGAATACTCCCATCTCTCTGGTTCCCCTGATGCCTGGATTCCTAAATTTGGGGGCCAGGTGAAAACCTTTCAATTCACAATTCGCCCTTTGTGATTACGGAACGATTTGTACATTGCTTTGTGCTCTCAGTGAGTAAATAACTTGATTGCTGCATTTGTTTACCCTTGAAAGGTTGCTGCTCTGTGGCAAATATTTTGCTGTATTGGCTGTATTTTTTTTATGTGGCTCGAGCCATTGTTTGATTTTAAATTATTGATTTTTAGTGATACTGCACTTATTGCCGATTGCTTTTCAGTGTTTCTCAGTGGGCTGGGACTAAAGTTCCCTTGAACAGAAGGGGGTGTCACTCCCACCAATTCCCCCTTTGTGCTGCAGACCTCCCCAATTTGCCCTTCCTGTCGAGTTGCCAAACTCTAGGTGCCACCTGGAGATTGTCTGCTATTAGAGTGGATCTCTGATGACCAAGTTCAGTTCCTTTGGAGAAAATGGCCACTTTAGAGGGTGGATTCTATGGCCTTATACCCTGCAGAGGTCCCCCTCCAAACCCCTGCCCCTCCCAGGCTCCACCCCCAAAATCTCCTGATATTTTCCAGCCCAGAGATGGCAACCCTATCTTTATGCTTTTCCTGTTGGACTATGCAATCAGAACTTGGATTGTTCACATCCAGCCAACAGCAGTTTATCCCCCAAGGAGAAGCATTTTGGGGAGGTCAGTGGGTCACAGCAGGTGTGAGGTGATGGAAAGTTTAATCTCAATCCAGCCTGATATATGCTTATATCCTCATTTTCTTCAGCAGCTCTTTTTGGGGAGATCTATCTAATCAACAAACCATGCAGTCTGTGCACATGAACCCCTTAAAATGCACATGAAAATACAGATGGCCCATCCAAGGCATGCAAGAATTAGTGTAGCTCCTGGGATAATATACCTCTCAAAGGCACCCCTCTGACCCAGGATCCCCTCTTGCTTCCATGCAAGCACGTAACACAAATGGTGAGGCTGAATTCTTGCAACTTAGCTGCTTGTTTAGACAGTGTCTGTGCTTCCTCTCTAGATCCTGCTTAAGGCTTGACAATAAAGCGATGCTTAACAAGCGTATAAAACAATAAAAACAAACCAAGCCAATAAAACCCGATCAATAAAAAGCTGCCAAACTCTAAAGGTGGCATAAAACAAACAGAGCAGTCTAAAATGGTTCTGATAAATCAGTCTTGGAGGTTTGGAACATGCCTTCAAACATCTTTTAAAAAGATGGACACTTCCCCCTACCCTTTAGTTAAAAGTGAACAGCCTTCTGTGAAAGAGAAGGTGAAGAACCTGCTGTGATCATCCTTGAAAGATGCTCTTGTCTCCAGGGCCAGAGTCCAGTTCTCAGGAGCCCTGGGTAGAGAATGCTCCAGACCCCTCTCACTTTTAGGGTTGCAGGTTGGGAAATTCCTGGAGACTTTGGGGGTGGAGCCAGGGGTGGTCAGGATTTAGGATAGGGAGAGACTTCAGTGGTGTCCACCCTCCAAAGCAGCCATGTTCTCCAGGGGAACTGACATCTGTTGCCTGGAGATGAGCTATGATTCCAGGGGATCCCCAACTGGCATCCCTATGACTTCCCTACTTGCCTGTGTATCCTTCACCTCATGACCCCCTCCCACAGGCACCTGCCAGTCTTCTAGGGCCCTGGGACATCCATGCAGCTGGGAGAGCTGATGCTGCTGTCATGGCTGGTGCCCTCTGCCATATATATATATATATATATATATATATATATATATATATATATATATATATATATATATATATATATATATATATATATATATATATATATATATATATATATATATATATATATATATATATATATATATATATATATATATATATATATATATATATATATATATATATATATATATATATATATATATATATATATATATATATATATATATATATATATATATATATATATATATATATATATATATATATATATATATATATATATATATATATATATATATATATATATATATATATATATATATATATATATATATATATATATATATATATATATATATATATATATATATATATATATATATATATATATATATATATATATATGAAATGTGTAAAAACATTTATCAGGTGATATGGCCACATATGGTCATGTCGACCCACACCCCCCTCCCAGGATGACCAGTGATGGGCCTGGAGGGGATGGGGAGGGGAAGGGCCCAGGGTAGGCACGTACACAGCCATATTCTGCAAGATCCTACCACTTCTGGGGTCTCTTGAAGGCTGAGGAATGTTTCTCAGTGGTCAAAAAGTTGAGACAGGATGTTTTAACCTTTTAAATTCTTAATTTTTAAAAACTTTTATGTTGATATCCTTTTTTGCTCAAACATAATATAGAAGAAGAAGAATTGGTTCTTATATGCCACTTTTCTCTACTTGAAGGCATCTCAAAGTGGCTTACAGTCGCCTTCCGCTTCCGTTTCCTCGCCCCACAACAGACAACTGTGAGGTGGGTGAGGCTGAGAGAGCCCTGATATCACTGCCCAGTCAGAACAGTTTTATCAATGCCGTGGCGAGCCCAAGGTCACCCAGCTGGCTGCATGTGGGGGAGTAGGGAATCAAACCCAGCATGTCCACACTCCTAACCACTACACCAAACTGGCTCTCAGTTTATATGCCAATAAACTGATCCAAATGCTTGTCCTAAAGTGTTACAAGCTTTTTGTTTATGTTTCTTATGTTCCTGTACTCTGGTCTATGACTGTACAAACCAACAAACAAACAAACAAACAGCTGTCATCATACTCCACTGAGGTCCCTCCTTGCCCCAAATTTCACCCATCCCCCCCTCCACCCGCAAAGTCTCCAGGTCATTCCCAACCCGGAGCTGGCAACCCTATCCCCCTGCCCCTCATTTGTCCCAGCACGCTGAGTCTGCCGAATTGAATCTGGGCTGCCCTGCCGTTCCACGCTATTACTTATTCCAAGCACATGCCCGCATCGTGTTAGGTACAAATTACCAAGCTGTGTACACAACACCGCGATAACGGCTCATCTCCATAACGATATCCTACTCGACGATGCACAGCTTGTTATCTTTACAAGGAACTTAAAAAAAAAATCCTTGACAAAGCAATTGAGGATAAATAGGGATCTCTGTGCGGTTTGGATGAAAGCGTGTTCCTTTTTTGTGCTGTCAAAAAGACGAGGGTAACCGTGTATGTCTCGGCTAATACCGTCAATATAAGCCAAGGCCCATAATATTCAAATGCAAAAAATAAAGAAGCAAATTACATCTTATTGGAACAATCTGCCGTTTGAGAAACAGATACAAACTTGGGAGCTTCACACACTCTTCCTCGTCTGCTTATTCCAAGGAGCATACATAGCTTGTCTTTCCTAATTTTGCCTACGCGACAATCCTGTGAAGTAGGTTAGCCTGGAAGAAAGTGATTGGCTCACCTAGTGAGTTCCAGGATGGAGCAAGGATCTGAACCCAGGCCTCCTGGAACCTGGTCAGATACTTTAACCAGTGAGCTGCCCTGCCATTCTCAACACTTCCTCAAACACAAATGAAAGAATGTGAAGCCAGTGGAGTGTATCCCCAGTGCCAGCATGGAGGCCTATCAGGGACACATGACTATTCAAAACAGAATTGTAGAATCATAGAGTTGGAAGGGGCCCTACAGGCCATCTAGTCCCACCCCTGGTCCATGCAGGATCAACCTAAACTAAAGCATCCAGGAGAAGGATCTGTCCAGCCGCTGCTTGAAGACTGCCAGTGAGGGGGAGCTCACCACCTCCTTAGACAGCTGATTCCACTGCTGAACTTCCCTGTCTGTGAATTTCCGCCCCCCTGATATCTAGCCAGTACCGTTATACATGTAGTTTAAACCCATAACTGGCATTTACAAGCATTTAAAGCTGTGATGGCTTGGCAAACTCTGACTACGGAGAGAGCATTTACCACAAGCTGCTCTGGGAAGGATCTTCCTTTCTGCTTGCATTATTTTGTGAAGGCCCCCCAACACGGCCAGATTCACGGTCCCATTGTCTCTCTCCTTCACATATGTCTTTCTTTCCCCAAACAACCGATATTCTTTAAAGGTCAAGAATTTGACTGGCAGCCCACCAATCATTGGCCATGTATGTTTGCCCTCCTGGGGCTTAATAAAAGTCTTGCTGTGGCAGCCTGCTTGGTAATATAAAAATATTTATTTATTTGAGCTATTTGAGTTATTTTTACATTTACACCATGTCCTTCCCCAGAGGCTCAGTGCAGTTTGCAAAGAATTCAAAAATACCTGGGAAATGTAAAGGTTCAGTATTAAGATTTTCAAAATGTAAAATAATCATCAAATATTAATCATGAGACCAGATGGTTCCAGACTCCCCAAGTAAAAAAAGAGGAGGAGTAAGATGTTCACTCAGGTGGGCTTCAGCTGCTTGGGTTATAGGCAGTGAAGCCAGGAACTATTAAGTGTTTATGTGTGTGGGGGATCCCTGGCTCCTCTGCCCTGCTTTATGACCTGCAGTTCATAGAATCATAGAATCCCTTTCAATCATGAGTTGAAAGGGAGAAAGGGACCTACTGGGTCATCTAGTCCAACCCCCTGCACTATGCAGGACATTCACATCCCAATTGCTCATCCACTGTCACCTGCCACCCCCTTGAATCTTGACAGAATCAGCCTCTCTGTCAGATGGCTATTCAGCCCCTGTTAAAAAATTTCCAAAGATGGAGAACCCACCACCTCCCGAGGAAGCCTGTTCCACTGAGAAACCGCTCTAACTGTCAGGAAGTTCACAAGTTCTACACTTCTGATTTTTGTCATATGCTCTCTGGAGGTAGCTCCTTGAACACTTAACTGAGCGTGGCACTCCCTGAATAGATCTGATAGTCTACATCAAAAAAAAAAAGGAAACCAGAATATCTGGAATTCAATGTGCACTATCATCAAAGACACTATAATTTTTTACAAAGCCATTCCTATATGGTTTATAATTCAAGATATTTTTACAAGCAAAGATTTATGTACAGAAATTAAATGTGTTACAAGGTGAATGACCAAAGTCCCTTAATTTCAGTGGTTCTCCAAAACTGGAAGAAGCTGAGGACTGTTGTTGAAGAACGTGGCTGTTGATGATCGGGGAAATAGGGGGGGCAGCTGTATAAATCACCCCCTCGGATTCAAGGATTCCTCTTCAAGCCACTCAATAGGAGGAGTAGCCCCCATAGCCCCCTTTGTGCTGCTGCTGTGCCTTGCTTACAGTCCGCCCCCAGCTTGGTTTCTCGCTTTGGCTTCCCCTCCTTGCCCTGTCTTCTGGCCTGCCCACACCCTTCCTCCCAGGGCGATGCTGCAAAGGGGAGAAGCAAGCCAGATCTGGCTTTCTACCCTCGTCTGCTTTCCTTAAAGATTTTCAGATTGCTCAACAACCTGTGCAGCATCCAAAGCCCAGCAAGGTTTTCTTTTTGTTTTTTGCCAGGACTGCTCATGGTTAGCTTAAGCTCCCTTCCCCATTAGGTTTTTTTTTTTTTTAAAGCAAAGGGATTTTTTCGGCAAAGTAGGTTTTCCGAACCGCATATTGCAGAACTGTGCATAGCCCCATTGTGTGAACATACTTATCCGCACTGAGACGGATATTGGCGAGAGACAAGGCCAGGGGTAGTGATTCTGTAAACCTAACGCCACTGGACAGATCGGGTCCTGCAAGGTGCTGCCTGCCTGCCACTTCCAATGTCTGTTCTCGCCAGATGGAACTCAATCCCCATTCCATCAATCCGGCTTGGCTCGGCCTGGCCTGATGCCGCTCCTTTCTGGGGCATTACAGCTGTATTCAGCCGAAGCGTCCCTGTCAAAAGACAAGGCACAGGTTTGATTTGAAGCTTCTCCGTGCATCCCTCCTCCCCAATCCCTGACAGTGCCCTTTGTCTTCTCGACAGAGATTTGTTAAAGAGGTGTTTGTTTTCGTCAGACAATTCTATTTTTAAAGCCTTCAGAGGCTGACACCTCTTTGTTGTTTCTGGCGAAATCGGAAGCAGCAGGCTGTCACAGAGCGCCGCTTCTGATAGGGTGCCAGGCAAGATATCACAGGCAGAAGAAACAACCATGCGAGGATGTGTCAAGGAAGATCAACAGTCGGGGAGTTGTCAGTGCAAAGGAAGGAAGAACCCGGCATCCTCCTCAAACCTGCCTCACAGCTCCAGCCGGAGAGATCAGAGGCCTGGTAGATGCCGCTTTGTGGGTTTTCACTTGTTCCGAGGAAACAATTTCCCAGGGACACGCGCTCAGTTCTGGCATCACACAAAACTATGGTTTAATTAAATCAGCTGTGGGTAGTCAATGCTGCCTGGGAGGGTAACGTTGGCTCAGTGGCCAAGCTTCCATTTTGCAGGCAGAAAATGGCAGCTTTAATTCCTGGGATGTGCAATTGATAGGACCAGGTAGCAGATGATGAGAAGATGAAACTTACTAGAAAAGGCCATAATGCAACAGAAAGCGGAAGGCGGTAGGAAAAGAGGATGATCTAACATGAGATGGATGGGCTCGATCAAGAAAGTCACGACCTTCGGTTTATAAGACCGGAGCAAAGCTATTAATAATAGGACATGGGGTGGCGTGGTCATAGGGCTATTAGAAGTTGAAGTGACTTGATGGCATAGTACAGGGGTAGTCAAACTGCGGCCCTCCAGATGTCCATGGACTACAATTCCCAGGAGCCCTTGCCAGCATTCGCTGGCGAATGCTGGCAAGGGTTCCTGGGAATTGTAGTCCATGGACATCTGGAGGGCCGCAGTTTGACTACCCCTGGCATAGAACATGCACACACACACACACACACACAGAGTGACTTGAAAGACCTGAGACCCAGAACTGCCAGTCAGAGTAGGCAAGACTGACCTTGATAGTGTTGGCAGAATTTGACTGCGCAATGAAAGTACAGCACCAGGCTGCCTAAAGAATGAAATAGTTTAATTTATGAAGAGAAACAGCTATGTATAGAAAAAAAGAGACTGAGGCCTAACTATCTAGCCAGCTGCAGTCATTCTTCTGTTCTGAAGGCAAGCAAAGAAGAAGTGTGCTCAAAAAAGCAGGCAGTCTCTTGTCAAGCTAGTCAGGACACCAGAGAAGTCCCTGTCTTATCTGTGCTAAATATATCTCTCATCTGATGCCCCCTACAGAACACCCTTTATATTTTGCTCAGTGATGCATGCTGCATGTCTTGCATGTTCCAATAGATGAGCCAAGAGTCTGACTTAAGGCAGATTCAATAAGAGGGTCCAATTTTCACAGTCGAGTTACCAGGATCAGTCTCCAGTCCCCCCAGTTAAAAGGATCATATGGATAGTGACGGGAAAAGCTTCCATCCAAGACCCTGGAGAGCCAATGTTAGTCACAGTAGACAGGACCGCCTTGGGTAGAGAGAGCCAAGTTGGACTCAGTTTGGGCCAGCTTTAGTTGTGTGTTGACTGAACAACAGCTACTCCACTGACCATGGTTAGTTATAGTCCATCAAACCAGGGCTGTAAGTTGGTTTAATGACCAGAACTAATGATGGCTTCAGTTCACACATTTTATGATGTTTCCACATCACACCTGAGTGCTAATATGCCTACTCCCATCTTAATCTTAGTTTCATCTTGGCTTTTTCTCTTGAGGGGCCCAGCCAGTCCGCACAGAACAAGGAATTAAAGGAATTAAACCAGCATTCATCCAGGCAAACTACTTCACTAGGAGCCTGTGTTGTTAAAAGGATCAGATAGGGGGTAATGGGAAAGGCTTCCACCCAGGACCATGGAGAGCTCCTGCCAGCCACAGTAGACAGCGCAGAGTCTGTACTTACTTTGTTTATTCCATTGTCAAGCCTGTTGAATTCAGATCGCTTTGAACTCGGATGTTCCTCTTCCCCCCCCCTCCCCATTGCAACGGTAAAGTCTTCGGCACGTGGTTAGGGTAGTTCAGAAGGGGGGGGGAGCCAAGCCTCTTTCTTTTCTTGAAGGGTGGGGGGAGAGGAGCCAAGGAGGGAGCCTCTTTCTTTTCTTGGGGGGGGGGGGGAGAGATGATCGAAAAAGGCAGAGAAGGGAGAAAAAATCTAGGACCGACAGAAGTTGAGAGAAATTAGGGGCTTCTCCTTTAAGGCAAGTTTGTCACCTGACCACCTGTGGCCAATCACGGGTCCTCTACCATGGAGGAGAGCCCAGTTTCAAAACAGCCTTTAAATATTGAGCATTAAAAGCACTCCAAGATATCTCACAATAAAGGTAGGGTCACTCCAGATCAATCCTTCTTGCTGCAGAAGGAAATTTTAAATCACCCCAAATCCAAAAGGAAATCGCATTCTGTGTAGAGGGCAGGGACTGAATCGATCTGGGGTTGGAATAAAAGCTCCGTGCAGTTTACACCTAGGTTTGACTTTGGTAGAGAGCAAGGTTGGACTCGGGTTGAAGATATTGTTTTTGAGCCAAATCCCAATTTTGCTGTCTTAACCAGTGCTAAAATCTCACAGTTTTTCATTATGTCTGAATTGAACCACTAGCAAGGGTTCTTGAGGGCTGTTCAAACCACCAGCTGGTGTGATGATGATGATGATGATTATTTATTACAGTCATTGACCAGCATCAAAGTATCTACAGACCGCATACATTATTACAGCATTTTAACAGGATACTCGGGATACCAGTCCTCCTCAAGCCTGCCTGTTAACATGGGTGGTGAAGTCACTTCTGGTGACATCACTTCCAGGGGCGTGGCAGGGAGGTGTGGCCAGCTAACAGCCCTTCCAGGGCTCCTTGAAGCCAGAAAATTATTTCAGGGACTCCTCCACAATCAAAGGGCTGAAAAGCAATGCTCTACATGGTTCTGTGGGGTTTCCTCTTGAGGATCTTCTCACTGACTTTGCTGAACTGTTGGACCGGCTGGCCAAAGGAATCACTGTCTGCTGAGACCACCAACTTATCCTGGATGCCTTCTCCCACTGCTGTGCCCATGAAATCCGTTGGTTTATATAGGACCCGAGAAAGACTGTACTGTAGATCATTTTTAAGAGACTCTGTCATAGTGGTGCAGAGAGGGAAGCCATTTTTCATCTGTGCTCCCATTAAAGTGGCAACATGTCGCCGCTGTTCCTTGTGTTCAGGCGCCTGATGAATTTCGGCTGTCTCCATCCAGAGACCAAACAATGACTTGTCCATTGCGATGAGCAGGTGTCTTGTGTTTACTCCCCATGTTTTGTGTTCTGCCTTCTCCTCCATTATAGAAACGCGTTCCCCCCATCCTGGCCCGAATCCAGCAATAAAATCTGAACCACAAATACAAAACTGGCGGCAAACAAAGGTCCATAAATCTCAAAGATCTGTCATCCACCCCACCCCCCAAGAATAAGCAGTGAAAACACTCCAGAACACCCATAGCTCAGCTCTTGCACACATGCGTGCGCACACAAACTATTGTGGCAGGCATTTCTTCCCACTGCTCAGCTGAGTGGTGTCAGGCGATGGGAGCTGCGGGTTGGGAAATCTCCCACCCGCAGGGAGCATCTGGCAGCCCTACCTAGAGATGTCCCTGGGGAAAACCCCTGTGGTTCTTATTGTGTCTGTCGACCTGCTGAGGACGGCGCTTGAGGTCCAAGGCAGGATCCTAGTTTACATGGTAATTGACCAATGGGTGGCTAGATGCTGATTGCGGGATCTATTCAGTCTAAATTGAAACTGACGAATAGAGCAGGGGTAGTCAGCCTGTGGTCCTCCAGATGTCCATGGATTACAATTCCCATGAGCCCCTGCCAGCAGATGCTGGCAGGGGCTCATGGGATTTGTAGTCCATGGACATCTGGAGGACCACAGGTTGACTACCCCTGCAATAGAGCACAGACTGGTGGGAAGATCCATTGTTGGCTAGTGTATACGCGTTTTCTGGGGAGTTCTTTGGTTCAGCCCAGTTTTTCTTTGTGCCATGCTGGAGTCACAATAAAGAGTTCAAATCGCTTCCAGTGTTCATGTCCACCTGGGAACCCTCCTCATGCAACAAATGCAAAATATTTCTAATATGTAAAGAGACCAGGGGCTGACAAAGTAGCTCCCACTGCTGGGATTTTCATAGCCCAAAAGTGGTCAGCTCTATATGTGGAGATACTGGGGGTGAAGCTTGTGGTATGGGGAGGGGAGGCATAATGCTATACAGTGGGGTTTGGGGAGGGGATATGCCTATACAGGGCATAATGCCACCGTCTCCCCAAAAATGCATTTTCTCCAGGGGAACAGATCTCGGCCATCTGGAGACCAGCTGTAATTCTGGAGACCAGCTGAAATTGCTACCTCTGGAGTTAGGCAACCATTATTTTCATCCGGAGGTTCATTGTCAACAAGTTTTTGTGAGTTACGCAGTAATGGGTTTAAACTACAAGCACAACGATATAGGCTAGATGTCAGGAAAAGTTTTTTCACAGTCAGAGTAGTTCAGCAGTGGAATAGGCTCCTAGGGAGGTGGTGAGCTCCCCCTCACTGGCAGTCTTAGGGCTGATCCTGCGTAGAGCAGGGGGTTGGACTAGATGGCCTGCATGGCCCCTTCCAACTGTACTATTCTATGATTCTAGGTGCAGGCCAAAACTCTGCACTGCCAGTTGACATTTCACTTTGGCCCAGGTGTATCCATCTCTTGCCTAAATAAAAGTCGTTCACACTTAGAAATGTGTTTACGCGCCAGAATTCCCTTTGCTCGACCAGTGTGTGATTGTGCTGCTCCAGGGGGCAGCCCTTGCTCTCGATATCGTTATTGTAAATGCCAGCCAATGCTTCTTGTCCCATCGCCTGCGGATTGCAGAACGGATTGCTTTTTCCAGAGAATGTAATGGACCGCGACCCAGGAAGCTACCTCTGCAGATGTTATACCAAGGCCTGAGCTTACTTCAGTGGATAAACATACTGTTCCCCCTTAGACAGAGGGTCATTTCCATGAATGAGAGTTTGACCCTGTTTTTTCCAGGCAGCTCCACAGTCAAGTTTGAAGAAGTATGTTTCTAGTCCTCATTACAGAAGGAAGTTTGCACTGCAGCAGCTGTCTTAAAGACCATTGTGTAAGAACAGCGTTTCTAAAGGATTACGTGACCACTACTACTTGACTGAGGGTTTGTATACGAAACTGTCAAAATTAAGGGGTGCTTCTGTCACTAGTCAAGACAGGCATGCATTATACTGCATAGAACTGCCACTAGCTCTGTGAGAAAAGGCGGAGGGCCTTGGGAATGCTCTGCCTGGAGAAGAGGAGGTTGAGAGGGAAGATTATGGCTCTCTTTTAGCATTCGAAAGGTTGTCACTTGGAGGGGGGCAGGGAAAGGTTCAAGTTGGCAGCAGAGGATAGGACCTGCAGTAATGGGTTTAAACTATGTGTAAAGTGATACTGGTTAGATATCAGGAGTAATTCTTCACAGTCAGAGTAGGTCAGCAGTGGAGTCAGCTGCCTAAGGAGGTGGTGAGCTCCCCCTCACTGGCAGACTTCAAGCAGCAGCTGGACAGATCCTTCTCCTGGATGCTTTTGGCTGATTCTGCATTGAGCAGGGGGTGGGACTGGATGGCCTGCATGACCCCTTCCAACTCTGATTCTATGACTCTACCAGAAATGGCAGTCTTACTAGGAAAGGGGCCTCTGATGCCATCCAGGGTGGGTGGGTGGGTGGGTGGATGGAGGAGAGAAAAAGAAATTGGATCTGTCAGTAAGTGCAGAACATCTCTTGCTCTCTTTAGAGAACTGCATGTACCAAGGCAGGCTGAACAATCACCTTAGTAATGTTGTGAAAGTCAAGTACAAGATCTTCTGTCTTGCATACCCAAGGAGGCTTTGGAGAGCTTTGCAAAATATGAGTTTCTGTACTAGTTCTGGGTTCATTTTAACTTCTTTGCGGGAGGTTAAAAGAGGAGACCCATTCTCTCACCTGGTGAGTTTCACAACTGCACAGAGATTTGAACCCATCTCCCCAGTCCAAGATCCAAAAGAGATGTCCATTATACCAATGGCTGCTACTGAATCAAGCATGTAGGAGGAGCCAGAGTGAACACTGGGCAGGAATAGGTAGGGATGCTGGCTTTGGGCTGGGAAATACCTGGTGATTTTGGGGGTGGAGCTTTGAGAAGGTGGAGTTTGAGGAGGGGAAGGGCCTCGTTGCCATAAAATACCATATTCCAAAACAGCCAGTTTCTCCAGGTGTCACCTGGTGGTTGGTAACCCTAGGAACAACAATGGGTGAGAGTGTTGCAGGTTCAGGGGGGGGGCTGGACTTGGGGTGGAGGGTGCTTAGTGAAAGAGCCATCACTCAGATTGGTTCCTGTGGCCGGGCAGGGAGGCCAAGAGCATCATCTACATGTATAAAACTAGGGCACGGATTCTGGATCAGGAATAGTTTGCATTGAGGCTGTACATAGTTCCCAGAAAGGTGCGGTAAATCTCCCAGAGGGAGAAAAAGAGGGAAAATAAACCAATAAATCAAAAATCAACTTGACTGCCGCACCCAAGATACGGAATAAAAAAGGAAAAACATAAACAGTTGCGCACGGCTGGCCATGCCTCCCTTGCCGCGCCTCACCGTTGCTCCCTTCCCGGCCGCCTGATGTGTCGAGAGGCGTGAAGCGCCTCCGTCGCGTCAGGCTGCCGGCATGCCCCGCTAGCACCCGCTGTATTTCAGGTACAGCGGGCTTGATTACTAGTATGTATGTGTATATATATATATATATATCTTTTAAAATTTGTCAAACATTTATCGGATGATATGACCATATATGATAATGGCAACCCCCCCCCCCCCAATGGCCAGTGATGGGCCTGAAGGGGAGGGGCTCCAGGTGGGCATGTACACGGCTACCTTACCTCCTATAATCTGCACAATCATGCCACTTCTGGGGGGTCCTCGAAGCTTGAAGGAATGTTTCAGTGGTTTCTCAATGGTAAAAAAGTTGAGAAAGGCGGTGGTAGGATGAATTCATGCAAGCCTTTACTTTGTTAGGCCGGTGGATCCGGATGCAGAAAGACATGAGGGAGAGTATGGGGGTCAGCAGAACCTTCATGGCTGTGAACCCTGAAATGAGCATCTGATGGGGGACTGTGCCGACATGGGCAACCTGAAAGATTCACACCCGTTGCCAGAGGAAGATGCCCCAGTCTTTTTTTGCTGCAGTGAAGATATAACAAATCAGTGCCCAGTTGACTGGCTAGGAACGTGTTTGTGTTGTTTTATACGGTGCTGGTTCTCCGTCTGAAGCAGCAGGGCTTAACCTTCCGAGGAAAGCAACCCCTGATGGGAATGAAAATGTAAAGTTTAATGGAGCAGTTGCTTCAGTCGGGCGAGCGGCAAGGAAACGACACCCTCCCCCAACCGAAAGCGAATTGGTATCTGCAGAAGTAACCTTTCCCTGTGACTTTTTTTTTTTGGTCAGGCCTTAAATCAACCAATTTTTATCTAATTGGTTAGTTAAGCTTGCTTGATAGCTTCCATTTATTCGGCTTGGGAGATGGTTATTACCTTGTAAACAGGAGGCATTCTCCGGCAGTGACATAATTAACGCCGGGAGAGACCTTTCGGCATATAGATGGCACGGGATGCTTCCAGGGTCTTGAGCAGATTGGAGCGGCGCTTTTCAGCAAGGGGCTACACAGCAAGAACAAGCCTCTTGACTTCCACTTTCTTTTCCGGAGTGTCTGTCAGCGTCTCCTGAATTGGGGGCAGTTTTTGGTTTTGACAACCCTCTGCCATTTCTCTCCGGCCTGCCCCCTCTTTTATCATCCGGGATAAACTTTAGAGTTCAAGTCAGTGGCACTCAAGATGGGGCTTTTCAGTGGTGATACCTCACCCTTGGAAATTCCTCCCTTTGGGGCTCACCTGTTGCCTGTCTTCTTTTGGGCACCAGGCTAAAACCCTTTTACCCTGGCTTTTAACCAAGGAGTTTTATGTCTTTCAGTTGCTTTATGGTCTGCTTCTAGCCAGGGCAGCTGTTTCATTGATAACATTGCAGGCTGCCTGATGTGCAGCTTATGCTGTTTTTATGCCCCGGCTTGCTTTCCAATGGCTGAGTTTGGACAGTCTTGTTTTATTCTTTGAATGGAGCTGCCTCGAGCAGCAACTCAAGAAGAGGAAACCACAGCCTTCGGTTTGCAAGGCTGTTAATAACGGGACATTTTGGACATTTGGAGGAGGGGGGACATTACTTTGTAAAAGGTAAAGGTAAAGGTACCCCTGTGCAAGCACCGAGTTATGTCTGACCCTTGGGGTGACGCCCTCCAGCGTTTTCATGGCAGACTCAATACGGGGTGGTTTGCCAGTGCCTTCCCCAGTCAGTACCGTTTACCCCCCAGCAAGCTGGGTACTCATTTTACCGACCTCGGAAGGATGGAAGGCTGAGTCGACCTTGAGCCGGCTGCTGGGATTGAACTCCCAGCCTCATGGGCAAAGCTTTCAGACGGCTGCCTTACCACTCTGCGCCACAAGAGGCTCTTACTTTGTAGGGTCACCATAATTTAAAAGCAACTTGACGGCAAGTAACACACACGTGTCCCAGCCCGGACTTTAGAGAGTCAGCGTATAAATGTTCTTAATAAATACGTAATTCATTTCTTTTGCTCGGTAGCATTGAAATGGGAGCCGTTAGGAATCAGACTCGCTAGTATGCCCCTGCTATTTGCTTATTTGCTTTACTTTTCTTCCTGGTAGGGACCCAGAACAGCTTGCAAAACAGGGACTTTATGACAGGGGTGGCCAAACGGTGGCTCTCCAGATGTCCATGGACTACAATCCCCATGAGCCCCTGCCATAGCTGGCAGGGGCTCATGGGAATTGTAGTCCATGGTCATCAGGAGGGCCACCGTTTGGCCACCCCTGGACTAGACAAACAATAAGACCCTTTCCGACTCTCAGGTTTTATCTCTCTATCAAGGTAGTGGGTTTTTTTGACTGTCAAAAGGGCAGTTCTGAGTGAGCGCTGGAGAGAGTTGTGCCTGTGCAGATCAGGATCAGGCCCGTATAATTAAATTTCAAGCAAGGAGAGGAGACACAGAAATGGGTCTCCCTCTCTCTGTCTCTGCCTCCCTCTCTCTCCTGACTTCAAATGTAGTGGGATATCGGCAGCCCCGTGACGAATGCGAGGAGTAAATCAAGCGCGATTCAAGCTTTGAAGTCGGGGATGGAGGAAAGAGCAAAATTCGGCTTGGTTTCCTCCTGCATAAATTCTGTAATTTCGTGGAGGCAGGAAGCCGCATGACTGATTTCCCTTCAGCAGATAAGCGTGCCCGGCTTGCCCAAGAGCTTGAGATGCGGCTCAGAGCCCCACAGAAACAATGAAAAGTGAACGTTGCCGGAGGGAGGGGAAGGGTTTGTTTTCATTGGTTTGGTCAAGTCTCCCTTTCCCCCTTACTCCTAGAGCCTCTGTTATAGTTTGCTGGAGGCAGGAATTTCTGCACCCTCTGCAATGGATCTTTGGGCATTTCATAGCTACCTCCTCTGGGATATCCAGACATCCTGCATATGAGGGTGGGATGTAGAAGAAGAAGAGTTGGTTCTTATATGCTGCTTTTTCCTACCCAAAGGAGGCTCAAAGCGGCTTACAGTCGCCTTCCCATTCCTCTCCCCACAACAAACACCCTGTGGGGTGGGTGAGGCTGAGAGAGCGTTGATATCACTGCTGGGTCAGAACAGAATCAGTGCTGGGTCATGAACAGAATCAGTGCCGTGGTGAGCCCAAGGTCACCCAGCTGGCTGCATGTGGGGGAGTGCAGAATCTAACCTGGCATGCCAGATTAGAAGTCCGCACTCCTAACCACTCCACCAAACTGGCTCTCTGTGAAGTGGGGCATTAATGCACTCAAGTACCTTTCCCCGCTTGAACTAACTTAGACCTCCTTCGTACCTATAGAAATAAGGCCGTCCAACTGTTCCTGGACTGAACCACTCCATGTTCCCCATTCCCCCAATCTCCAGGCATTTCTCTACCCAGTGCCAGCAATCTTATTAATATGTAGCGTGTATGACTGTCTCAATGCATGGAGAGTGGTGCAGCTAACACCAACTGATCATGCACAACCCCAACGCCCTGCCAAACAGTTGATCCCCTGCTCATGATGGGTCTGCGAGACATGAGCTGAGTGCTTGTACATCACTTGTTAATGGGGGGGGGTGTTCATGCATTAATTTTGCTTTGAAGCAGGTGCGACCATGAAGCACCTACGGCATTGGGTTATGGCTCCCTCTCCCTTTCCCTGGGTGAATGTTATGTTGGGAGGAAGGGTAGATGAATTCTATTTTTTGATGTTTTTGTATTTATGTCCTTGTATTAATGTTTTAGAGAGCCTCTTGTGGCACAGAGTGGTAAGGCAGCAGACATGCAGTCTGAAGCTCTGCCCATGAGACTGGGAGTTTGATCCCAGCAGCTGGCTCAAGGTTGACTCAGCCTTCCATCTTTCCGAGGTCGGTAAAATGAGTACCCACCTTGTTGGGGGGTAAAACGGTAATGACTGGGGAAGGCACTGGCAAGCCACCCTGTATTGACTCTGCCATCAAAAAGCTAGAGGGTGTCACCCCAAGGGTCAGACATGATCCAGTGCTTGCACAGGGGATACCTTTACCTTATTCATGTTTTAATAGGGTTTTCTTGAAGGTTTTAAGTGTTATGGGCTATTTTGTAACCCGCCATGAGCTGGTCTCTGGGAGTGGCAGGAAATCAAAATCATTATAATAATTGTGACCACAAAGTTTGCATTCACATTTACCATAAGTGTAAACACACACAAGATAAATACATGTTTTGTCTCTCTTCACATTATGTTACTAACCAGGTGGATCAGGAGATCTGCAGGTACTGAGAATTCGGGCGGCATGCAGCTCTAACTCTGGGAGTGCTCCAGGTTCGGAAATACCTGGAGACTTTGGGGGCGTAGCCTGGAGAAGGGAAGGGAGGGGAGAAACCTTAGCAGGTTATCATGCCATAGACTCTACCTTTCAAAGTAGCCATTTTCTCTAGGGGAACTGATGTCTGATTCCCTGAGACCAGTAGCAATAGCAGGAGATCTCCAAACAATAGCTAGAGGTTGGGCTAACACCTTCCTCCCTACTCACATAACTCCCTAATACCAGGCCTCAACCCTTGTCGTATATTTCTACAAAGTTCCCAGGTTCCCCATCCCGAACTCCCCCTTCTGAGTCCTCAGTATATCATCACGTCATCTGATTTCTCTCCTGGCCCTCCCTCCCAGAGATGTCGTAAGCATGAATAAGATATAGATCATAAACCCCCCTGCCTATTAGAATGCATAGAGAAAATGATAAATATTAATAATAACAGCCCTGCCAATGCCCTTTATTTCCACTGGGCCTCAATTAAGAAACGAAGGGGATGTCTTCGGAGCACAGTGGAAACATCCGGAATGTATAATGGGGGTTTGGTGGCTTCCAGATGAGAGGAGAAAGGATGTCACAGATATTAAGACTGTTTTGTCTCGAAGATTCACACGCCACGGTGCGTAATTAGATCATTATATTGCCTGGGACATTTATTGCTTTTTAAGATTGAAGCTGGCTGTGTCGAAATTCGGGGATGCTTCCTATCGGTTCCCCTTCTCCTCCTCCTCCTCCTGTCTTATCACCCCTGGGAACTTTTAGCAATACAGCTTTCAGGGCCCACGGTCGGTTAACATTAATTTGGAGATTGCAGCTATTAGACTTTGGTAACCTGATTTAATTAGACACTCTCTTTTTCGCTCCTGGTTTGAGTCATTTATTTATCTTTTCCTTTTAACATATTTTAACATTCCTGGCAAACCCTAATCTCTGTGGATGGATCTTTTTTTAACATGAGGAACGGGGAGGGGAAAAAAAAAAAGAAAGCACAAGCTTGCTTGTTATATAACAACAACAAATATGTGGGAGTAAAACCCATAGGATTGCAGGGAGGTCTCTCAAATTGGGTTCTGGCTGCATGATTAAGAGAATTTATTTATTTATTCTTCCATTTCTAGCCCACCACTACTGCAAGTGGCTTGTGGCGGGTAACAATATCATCCCAAATAAAATCCCATTAACAAAAAAACCCCAGTATATTAAATTCAACAAATTCTGGCAGCAATCAACCCCCTCTCCCACCCAGTCCAGACCAGACCCCGCCTCAGGGATATGAACAGTAGCTCGATGTCCCAGCTTGGTCTGGGAAGGGGCCGTGATCTTACGTGCCCTGGCCTCAACTGAAGACCTGACAGAAGACCTCCATTTTGCAGGCCCTGTGGGACTGTGACAGGAGCTCCTTCCACCAGGGGTAGCCAGGCTCCAGGTGGGGTCTGGAGAACTCCCATAATTACAACTCATCCCCAGGCAACGAAGATCAGTTTCCCTCAAGAAAATGGCTGCTTTGAACGGTAGCCTGTATGTTATATTCCTCACTGAAGTCCCTCTCCTCTCCAAACCCAGTCCTCCTCCGGCCCCACCCACAATATCTCCAGGTATTTCCCAGCCTGGAACTGGCAAGCCCTACCTAGTGACTGGCTTTGCCAGCCCAGCTCCATGTTGTAAAAAGAGCATGGTGTATGTTTATGTAGCTTATCTCAATAGGCTCCAGTCCAGTAACCGAGTTGCTGTAGCAAAATTCTGCTGTATTACCTGTAAGAACTGGAATGATCCATCAAGAAAGGGGATTGACCAAATAGATGTGAATTTGGATATCTATTTAATCATGTGCTTTTCAAACGATTACTGTCTTTCGGTCTAAAGGCTGTCTGTAAATTCTAGGATGATTTGCTTTTATTGCCTTTTGCAAAATTGTTTATGCTAGTGCAAGACTAACAAATCAGTTAATTTTTCAAGGGTTCCTCATTACATGAATGATTTCTACATGTGGGCATTTTGTACTCATGTTGACACATACTCATGACCTGGCAGTCACTGTTTCCGCACTGGAGGTTTTGTGCCGGGCTGCAGGTTGGAGTTTGAACTGGAGCAGATTGCCCCACCTCTTCCTGCTCTCACACAGGGGAGCATTTGGCCCAGTGCTCTTCATCTGCCCTAGATTTGTGCTTCCGCATGGGAGCTGGGGCAGCGGAGTTCCCCCTGCAGAAATGGTCAAAGGGGCAGGGCCAGGACATTTGTTCCTGCTCTGCCACTATGCCTGGTGTGATGTTGCAAGAACAGGGCTACTCTGTAGGCTTGCCCACATCTGTGCTCAGCACAGGGGTCTCTGAATGCCTGAGTTCCCTGCATTGATATGCATATATCATAAATATATGATGTATAAATATATCATGAATATACCTGAACCAATAGAAAGCCTTTCTCTGGAGAGCGTTTTTGATACCATTATTTTGTACTTGTGGATTGGGAGCTATTCCCCGGCACTGTAGTGAATGAAAGTGAATCTCAGAATCCGTGTTCTTGCCTACAGGCTATACAGTCCCCCTTGATCTCAGGTAAGACCCGGCCAGTAGGGCTTGTGCCTGCCTGATCGCAAGAGGCTCTTTGGAAAGTGTTTTCCATGAAGCAGCAATGGTCTGAGTTGTGCCCTAGCATTTGAGGTCTGTGTTTTTTGGTCACACTGCAGGACGTGGAATGTTGAGGGACTGGGAGGGAATGTTGAGAACTTGCTTCGCTAGATCAATTGGCTGGGAAAGAATGCGGAAGCAGCCGGATGAACATTTCATTTACTGCTCTGCTATCAGAGAGCAATTTAGTCATCACTCTGCACACAACACAGCAGTTTTCGGAGCGGCACTATGAACACGGGTGGGGGGGTGGGTTGTGTGGTTTGTGAAAGAGATCTCCAGCATGCTTAGATGCAGTGTTTCAAAACCAGCACTTTTGATCATGGGGATGGGGGTATATGCATGACACTTATTTCGCATGCTTGCCCCATGCTTGGCCATTGCATGGAGGCAGGGAATAGAGTCAACATAAATTCATAGAATCATAGAGTTGGAAGGGACCATACGGGCCATCTAGTCCCACCACCTGCTCAATGCAGGATCAGCCTCAAGCATCCAGGGTGCATATCTGCCCAGCCGCTGTTTGAAGACCGCCAATGAGGGGGAGCTCACCACCTCCTTAGGCAGTCAATTCCACTGCTGAACTATTCTGATTGAACCCCCCCCCCCGATATCTACATTCGTTCCCTATGTGACCAGTATACATGCATGTGGGTCTTGCCTATAGTGCTTGAATGAGCCAGAGTAACAAGGCAATTAAACAAAACTCAGAATCTGTAGAACAAAAGCCTCCAAGGGAGGCGGGATATAAATTAAAGGATGACGATAACATCAACATCAACATCAACATCAACATCAACATCAACAGTCCAGAATTTCCTAGTTGCCCACAACATCATATAAGAACAGCTCATGCACAGGAGAATAGTTCTTGTGGTAGGAATAATGTACAATGCTTTTTGTTTCTTTACTGTCAATCATCTTGAAAACATCTTGAATTGGGCGAAAAGGGGGTCATATTTGTTAGTGGCACATTGGAGGGTTTTCCTCATTTGGTGCCCTACTTAGAGCATTCTAAAGACGTATCTTAAGAAAATTAACAATATAAAAGATATTTTAATGACACTCAGTTTGGAAATTTTGACGGCTGTCAGCTACAAACAGTGTACCACTGAGCTCTTGTACTGGGTGGGCATGCTACATGGGGACTTCTGGAGATTGTCACTTTGTGTGGTAAAGAAACATGCTTATTTTGCAGCCTCAATGCACTCAAATGTCCCCTTGAAAATCTGAGTTTATGGTAGTTCATGCTTTAGCTAGAAAATATATGTGTGTTGCCACCATATTAAATATTCACCATATTAAATTTGCCTAACCAAGTTAAGAACATTTCTGGTGTTAAATCGGGAAATTAATTCCTTAAGGAAGTGTCGGTTTCTTAATTAAATGCAGCATTTGTGTCTCCAGAAATCACTACCACTCCTTCAGTCCCTTTAGATTCATATTGGGCAAGCAATTGTCTGTATCCCACCACTCAACTACGCAAAGTTAAAAGCCAGTCTCTGGCCAAAGGAGTCTATCTTCAACATGAGAAGAAGAGAAGAGCTGGTTTTTATACCCCACTCTTTCAGGTAGTGAAGAGTCAGCTTAGAAACACCTCTCCCTTCCTCTCCTCACAGCAGACACCCTGTGAGGTAGTTGGAGCTGAGAGAGCTCAGAGAGAACTGCTCTGCAAGAACAGACCTAAAAGAACTGTGACTGGCCTGAGGTCACCCAGCTGGCTGCATCTGGAGGAGTGGGGAACCAAACCCGCTTCTCCAGACTGGAGGCCACTGCTCTTAACCGCGAGACCTGTCAAGTTGAAGGAAAGCTCGTTAGGCTGGAGGAACTACCTCAAGATGAAGAGTGGATGGTGGTGGAATGAACCATCAAGTTGCAGTTGACTTATAGTGACCAAGAAGAGTTTTCAAGGCGCCAGACAAGCAGAGGTGGTTTGCCATTGCCTGCCTCTGCATAGCAACCCTGGACTTCCTTGGTGGTCTCCCATCCAACGGCTAACCAGGTCCAGGCCTGCTTAGCTTCCAAGATCTGATGAGACAGGGCTAGTCTGGGCCATGCAGATCAGGGCAAAGGTTGGATGTCACTTGATACATGCCAACATTTATCAGTAAAGGCTGCTTAGGTTCCTACCCTGCGTCCCACCCTCCTTTCTCCTCCACCTACTCCAGAGTGGGTTTAGACTGGAATAACCCACTGCAACTTGTGGTTGCTAGGAACCATCAGCTGGGCTCCCCTGTCATCTCCACAGTTGACCACGGTGTGCTGGAAGGGCATGCCATGGAAGTGTCTGTCCATGGCCGCTCTGCTTCTTCCATCCCCAGAGAACAAAATGGCAGTCAAGATGGGGTCCTCTTCCAAGGAGTTGCCAGCCACCTGCTCACTTTGGCACCCCACGCCAGGCAGATGCCCAGGCTCGTCTGTTCAACGGATGTAGCACCCGTCACAGGACTTTGAACAGCAGGAGGCATGAACTCCGTAAGGAGCCTTTGCAGCGCTTTTAATTACTTTTCATTATTGTCCCCTTCTGTGCTTTGGCCTCAGATGGCAGCCAAGGAGAGAACAATCCAGCCAGGGTTTGTTTCATGCAGACAATGACCCTGCCGCTGAATTCAGGGGTCTCTTTCTGGAGCCACTTGTGGAATGATCTTGGCTATCGGGCCTTTCGTATTTGTTTCCAAACCGTGCGGAGGTTCAGTGGGACCTCCTCTCTAGGCTGTTACAAACACACCCACGCCCCCTTCTTCCCTTTCGGTTCGCTTATTACTTTACGTCGTGATTGCAAATTGTTTTTTAAGGGGAAGTTAACGAAAATACAGTTATGGACAAAGCCAGCAGGCAACATGGTCGAAGTTTGTTTGGGCAACTTTGATAACGAGTGCGTAAGTAGCTTCCTTCTGCTGCATCCCTCCAGAGGCCACGTGCGGCTTCTTCGCCAAGCTCCTGTAATTAAACACGGCTTCTGCACGCAGGTCCGGAGAGGCCCGATAAAAGAACGCCAGAACATGCTGCAGCTGCCCTTTCCCGCTCCTGGCAAATGTCAGTCCGGTGACTTTGTTCTCCAAACTTCTGCTCGTTTCTGGCTGGAAGGGAAAGAGAAAGCGTGAGCAGGGGCATAAATCAGCATTTCTCAATGTTTTGGACCACTAAGAAACCCCTGGAGCATTAGTCCGGCTTCGAGAAACCCCAGAAGTGGCACAACCGTGCAGAATATGGCTGGGAAGCAGAGCTATGGACATGTCCACTCAGGACCCCTCCCCTTCCCACCCCCTCCAGGAGCATTGTTGGCCATGGGGGGGGGGGTCAATTTGACCATATAGAGTCATATCACCCAATAAATGTTTAATATATAAAATTAATTAACTCCCACCCATTCAGGAAACCCTTCCAAGGCCATCAAGAAACCTCAGAGCTTCATGAAAATCCTGGTTGAGAAAGCCTGGCAGAAATGGTTGCAAAGGCAAGCTTTCTTTCAGAATATGTGCACCTGCGGTTTGCAACCTCTAGGTGGGACCTGGACATCTCCTGGAATTACAACTGATCTTCAGGTGACAGTGATCCTTTCCCCTGGAGAAAACAGCTGCTTTGAAGGGTGAACTCTATGGAACTAGATCTTGCTGAGCTCCTTCCCCTCCCAAAATCTTGCTCTGATCAAGCTCCACCCCCAAATTTCCAGGAACTTCTCACCCCCACGTTGGCAACTTGATGTGCACTACAAACAGAAGCTCTCTAATGCAGGGGTAGTCAAACTGCGGCCCTCCAGATGTCCATGGACTACAATTCCCAGGAGCCCCTGCCAGCGAATGCTGGCAGGGGCTCCTGGGAATTGTAGTCCATGGACATCTGGAGGGCCACAGTTTGACTACCCCTGCTCTAACATAATGCTGGCTGAAGGTGCAAAGGAAAAGAAGAAAACAGCAAGAACAATGGTTGGTTTTTATACCCCACTCATACTGCCTGAAAGAGTCTCAAAACGGCTTACAACCACCTTCCCTTCCTCTCCCCACCACAGACACCCTGTGAAGTAGGCAGGGCCGGGAAGGCTTCCTGGGAAGGTGGTATAGACATGTAATAAACAAACAAGCAAGCAAGCCAACAAACAAACTGATAAAATGAGACTTCATCAACTCCTCTCCCCACAACAGGCACCCTGTGAAGTAGGTGGGGCTGAGAGTCCCCTGATGTTTTTGCTCTATGGGGGTAGCACGATCAGGACTGTGATGAGCCCAAGGTCACCCAGCTGGCTGCATGTGGAGGAGCGGGGAATCTAACCTGCCTAATCAGATTAGAAGCTGCTGATCCTAGTCACTGCACCAACCACTACACCAAGCTGCTTTAGTCAGCAGAGCTGCAGGGGACCTGCTTCCAGCCTTCCTGGTTACCCCAGAAGGGTTCCTGGGTCACACTGCTTGGCCATGCAGCCATTCGGAGTGAGCAAAAACCAGGCTCAGCTTGTCCTGTTTAAAATAGCCGGTGGGGCTCTTCGGTGTTCCTGACCACAGGCGTGTAATTGTTGCAAAGTCTGTAGTCAGCTGTTCTGGGTGCCTTTTCTTTTTATAACTCCAGGTAATGTGGAGAAAGCAATGAGGTCTAAGGTGTCTCTAGCAATTTCCCACTCTATTGCATTTCCACTTATTTGCTAAAATGCAGCGCGAAGAAATGATACTTTCAGGGAAGGCCGTGGGTATGTTATCCTTTCCGACTCCTTCATTGGAGGTAGAAGAGAAGAAACAGGGAGTCGGAGATGGAGCCTGGGAAGGGACAGGATCCCCAGGTGCAGGTTTTAATGTACTCATTCATGACATAGTCCTTGACAAGCTAGGAGGGGGTCCAAATGGTAGCATCTTGTGGTGCAGAGCCAAGAATGTAGAAAGGCTCCGGGACAGCTACTGTCAAACTCTCCATTGGCCAGCAACAGATGAAGATCCACCTGCATCCCTCCTGTACCAGTTCTCACAGGAGTGGCCAAACTGGGGCTCTCGGGATGTCCATGGTCGCTAGAGTCATGCAGAGCCATGTGGGTATGTTGGTGGCCAATGGGCATCTCCATATGAACTGATTGCTTCCATTCCATGACATTGTTTCTAAGGAAGGGTGCCTGCACACGAAAGCTCATACCTTGAATAAAACTTTGTTGGTCTTAAAGGTGCCCCTGGACCTCTAAATTTGTTCTGCTGCTTCAGGCCAACACGGCGACCCACTTGAATCCATGGACTCCAATTACAGTGAGCCCCCGCCAGCATGGCCAATAGGCAGGGGCTGATGGAAATTGTAGTTCATGGACATCTGGAGGGATACAGTTTGTCCTCTCCCTGCCCTAGAATATACCACTCTGATCTTAGAAGTCCTCTTTGCTGCATGCCTATTTGCCTGTATTGTGTGGGTGTAGTGAAGATTCAGTGGGACACACTCTTGCGGCCTTGAACTTGGAATGGAGACTTAGTCATGTGATGGGTTTGCAGTACAACTGCGCTGGCACCCAGAGATAAACAGACCACAGTCACATATGTGGGTTGGAATTTTTCCTACAGAAGAATAGAGCCCTGGACAAGTTCCCACCCCACATCACTGCCTGCAAAGAGAAGCACTCGGGCCTGACAGTACGTTTTGTGTGTGCGGAGGGGCCCTTTTTATTTTTGTATGGCAGAGCTTTCCTTCGTGCAAGTCTGTCCTGGCTGCTCGACGTGGTGCAGATGCCCGTTGACAACTTGGCCCAAGTCTCGCGACTCAAGCAGCGATGATCTGCAGCTCCGCTCCGAAAATGCGAGCTGCTCCTTAACCCCGCAACAGACTCTAATAGGCTTTGACCCTATTAACTATTCATAAATGCTCCAAGGAGAAAGGAAAGGCCACACGGGGCCCGCCTAGCCCTGGAGGCATTGATTAGACTCCGGACATGCCGGTCTGTCATTCGAGCAGTTATTCAATAAACTCCAAGTCTGTCCGTCTCTTTCCTTTGTCACTGCTTGGACTGTCCTGCTCTGCCCCGTCTTGGAGCTGGCAGCAATTTCGAGAAATGAACTACTGCCTTGGGATAATCAATTAATAAAGCTGTGGACTGCTGGACCAGGCCTTTCGATGAATGTTAACACGAAGATGCCGGACTGATTTGCTGAGAGCTGCGGCGTTTTCATGCCAACGTGGCTTTATGCTCTGGAAACAGGCCCTCCCGCGAGGAGCAAGGTGAGTCGGCTAAAGCGAGGAGGAAGTTTCTGTCTGCCATTCAGGGAGGACGAGTGGCAGATGGGAGCGATTTGGCTTTGCATCTGTAGGCTGGGAAATCCCTGGAGATTTAATGGTGGGATCTTGGGTAGGAAGGAAGCTCGGCGGGATGTAACGACCTCAAGTTCACCCTCCAAAGAAGAGGTAGTCAACCTGTGGTCCTTCAGATGTCCATGGACTATAATTCCCAGGAGCCCCTGCCAGCATTCGCTGGCAGGGGCTCCTGGGAATTGTAGTCCATGGACATCTGGAGGACCACAGGTTGGCTACCCCTGCTCCAAAGCAGCTGTTTCCTCCAGATGAACCCATCTCTGTCGCTAAGGGTAGCCAACTCTGGCTTCGGAAATACCTGGAGATTTGAGCCTGGGAGGTGAGCTTTAGGGAAAGGAAGGACCTCAGTAGGGGATAATGCTACACAGTTCACACAGTTCTTTCCAAAGCAGCCATTTCTCCCCAGAGAAGAGGAATCAATGATGAAAGTAAATACTTGACATCTGGAGGACTGCAGTTTGACTACCCCAGCTCTAGACTCATATTGGCGAGAGATATGTGAAGCCCCCAAATTAAAGGAAACATGGGGAGGGGATCCATTTCCCCCCCCCCCCGGTCTTTTCTCAGTTTTTTTCCAGTGAGAACATTGGAAAATTCAGGGGAACACTGAAAAGAAAGGCCTGTAGAATATTTTCTTTCTCCAGAATGAGTGCGATGCTTCAAAAGACAATGTTTTCCGTATTCAAGATACTTGGCATGAAGAAATCTGAAGACATTTTCAGGTTTTCAGTTTCAAAAGTAAGTCTTGTCTGTATTTCAGCTCCCACCCCCACCCCCACCCGCAAATTTCTGGCTGTTTTGTTGTTGTTTTGTTTTAAACAGACTCCCCCATGGCTTTAACATTTCTAGAAATTTTTCTTCTCTAGTTGCCAGCTCTACTCCTTGGAATTGAGGTAGGCTTCGTACTTGGCAAAGCCGAGGAGCTGGATTCAAGTCTGTGTTTTTGTTGGCATCTGCTAAACTGCCCAAGAGTTCCCAGGATCCCCACAGGGAGCTGTAAACAAGAGCTAAAATTAATGAATGACAGCTGGGATAATGCTCAGCTCTACTTGGTGAGATGCTCCCAGCACCCAAAACCCAGAATAAATCTTTCATTCTGTCACAGTCTTCCTTCCCCCCAGTCCAGGAACTGAACTGCGCAGCACTGAAAATGAACTTCGTGTTGATTTCTTTCCCGCTATACAATTTACTTACCTGTCTGAATACATTATTTGGACTGACTTATTTGTCAGCAGCAAATGCTTTTTCTTTTTTTCAAAAAGAAAAAAAAAAGATTAGCAAATTCAGTTTTGCAGGGTTTGCATGCACAAAGTGGCCAGCCTGTTGGAAAGCAGCTTTTTGATTTTAATTGAAATTGATTTTTTTTAATATCATTGCCACCTCTCTGGAGTTTATGGGGCTCCATGACTGACGCAGCTGCGGCACATCTTTCATTCATCTCTTGCATTCCAGATCTGCAAAGTGGCAATTCATGAATATGTGGGGAATCTAAATGCAAAGGAAATAGCATTTCTGTCTCCAAAAATGAGTAGACGTTTCTAGTTACATCCCTAATATTCATTTTCATCAGAAACGTTCAGAAAACAGCCACAAGTATAGGCTAGATCTTGGAGAGCACCGAATACTATGGCTTGGGAGTGCCATGACTATATCCCAAATAGCATCAACATGGTATCAGCACATTTGCCATTTCTGCCGTGTTTAATGGGGACCAGATTAACAGGCTAATGTGGCTAAAAGTGTGAATCCAATAAGCTAGGAGGGAAGACAGCATGATATAGCCCATACTTGTCAGATCTCAGTACTTGGAAGGGAGAGCACCAAGGAAGACTCTGTAGAAGAACCCAATGGCAAACCACCTCTCCTTCTCACTTACCCTGCTGGGGACGGCTGTTAATCAGTTGTGACTTAAAAGCACATAAGCGCCCTTAGACCAACCTACTTTCTGTTGGCAGAGTTTAAATTTGCAAAGAGGTGTACAGCACCAAACACCTTAAAAGGATAAAATAGTTCTATTAAGAAGAAAAACAACTTTGTGAGTAAGGGAGGAGAGAGAGAGAGAGAGCCCTAACTGTCTAACTGTTCTGTTCACTCTGTTCTGGAAGCAGGCAGGGAGGAAGTCTTTAAATGAGCCAAACAGGAAATTTGGAAAATACCAGGAAATATTGAGGGGGGTGGATTATTGGTGGCTGGATGCCTCAGCGTTTGCATAAACTGGGTTTAATGCACTTTAAAAATGCTCTTCAGAAGGTACATCTGAATGAAGAATTCTGGGAGCTCTGCACTGCTTTGAACGCAGAGGCTGACCGGGAAGATAGAGTAGTCCCCAAGCAAGTCAAAGCTGAGCAGTCCAGGCAATGCTGGCAGAGCTACTGGGGCTGTGCTCTGTGTGATTCTGATCACCAGCAGCCTTTCAAGGGCAGTGCCCCTCCGGGAACTTTCCCTGCAGATTAAATGGCCGGTGGTCTGAATGAGAATTCCCATTGCTGATCTGATCATATATACACACACACATTCCATCTGCATCAAAATAACAAATAGGTAATCCATGCACGATTACAAAATTTACAAAAATAAAATAATTATTATTTGTTGTTTCAGCAACAATCACGCTGCGATTGCTCATACTTATGCAGTTTATGGACCACAAGAATGGGAAAAAAGGACATTAGATGTGCTCTGTTGGTAAGAGTGCTCACAGCACTCACTGGGCAAGTGTGCAGACCACAGGCCACATAAGTGTGAACGTCCCCATAGAACTAGGACATTGAGTTTGCTTCTTCCACCAAGTAATCAGAGTCCACGGCTACTCATTTGAAATTGTTCCACCAAGATTCGAGAAGCAAAGAAGATGAAGGACCGGGTGTCCCACTGAAGGGTTGGGTGTCGCACAAGGAACAGCCTCAATAATGCCCTGCTAGGGCCCCAGGAATCCTTAAACCAGGCCTGGGCTAGTGGCAGAATTCTTTCCTTCCCCTCTTTTCCTTCTCTCACTTGATGGCATGCTCACATTTTTACTAGCTGGCATTTGGCATGAACTTCATGAGGTTTCTCTGGGTAAGATGTGCAGCTGTGGTTCTAGGCATTGGACTGAGGAAGGCTTGTTCCCACCCACTCAGCAGGCTGTAACCTTCTCTGTTATTAAGGTAATCTCTGAACAGCTTTGGTGACACAGGCCTTCATCAGGCAGTGGAGAGGCTTTTCCACCCCCCCCCTCCCTTCGCCCCTCTCTTCCTCTGTGATCTTACCAGTTGGATGGATAACTTGTATTTTTGTCAATAAATAGCTAGAGTTTAGAATCATTATTGCTAATCATAGGGGGATTTCTCCTTGTTTTGACTGCTGCAACATATTTATATCGTCACTGCCTGGCATGCCTGCCTTCTGTCTGAAATTAATTTATAGCTACAAATATCTTTTGATGCCTGTGTGGATTTCAGGGAAGTGGGAGAATCTCCTGGCTAAAAAGGGTGTGTGTGTATGTGTGTGTTTGTGTTGCGTGAGTGTGTGTGTGTGGGGGGGGGGAATCATCCAGAAAGGGAATGAGGAGAGCTAGTGAGACTGGAATGGATCATTCCCCCCCCCTTAGAAGTATAATGCTTCTTTATAGAACCATAAAGATTATAAAGTGACTTTAGAAGTGGTTTTCTATAATGTTTTATGGCCTTTTAAAAATTAGGGGTTCCCCAAGGGATTGTCATCCACCTCTCCTCATGTAGACACATCATCCGAATGTAATTCAATATCTCTTCCAGTCCTATAAACTTCAATACCGAACCGCCTCTGTTCACCTCTTGTTTTGAAAACCCTAGAGAGTTGCCATAAGTTGGCTGTGATTTGACTGCACTTCCCACTACATTCTAATTGAGGCTTGTTTTGGATAACCCACCACCGAACCCAGGATTGCTATCACTACCCCCACCCTCTCCTCGGGCGAAAAGATCTATAGAATGCACCCCAGACCACCAATAACCAGACTGGTACTTGGCACCTAAAAGGGTGAGTATCAGGAAGCCTCCGGAACAGATATGAAAGACTAGAGAGAGCTGTTTTCCTCTCCTTCCTCTCTGGGACACAGCTGCCAGGCTGGCCATAACCTCTTGTCTGTCTCTGTTTTGCTTTCCCAAAAACCTCAGTTGAAGATCCTCCACACCACTACTGCCTTTCCCATGTGGTCTCATGACTGTCCCTGGAGGCTTGAAGGCTTGCTGTCAAGGCCAGGCAGAAGAGTGACACATTCAACCCACTGGACAACTTTTACATCTTTTATATTTTTGTTATCAGTTTTATATTTCAATTTTAACTGATTTTGTAGACAACATTTGTTTGAAATGGCCAATGGCTGACCGATGAACTGAACTGAACTGAGTGACACATTCCAAAACCAGAACCTCATTCTGAGCTTAAGTTGAAAAGCCTTGACCAGGGCTACCAAGAACCACCATTGGTCCCGGGACACAAATTCCTTCTGGGATCCCTGCATACCATCAAGACCCAACCTCAATGTCCTATAAAAGCCTATTATGGAGTGTGTCCAGATTCATAAGTCTCTGGGAGTGACCATATTCACCAGAATGTTGTCACTAAAGTGACAGCCCTGATAACTGTGGGCCCTTTCTAAAGAAGACATTGTTGGGGACATTTCTTGAGGGTATTGAGATGCCTGAAGCTCTCCCAGTCTTTCAGTTGATCTTCAGGTGACCAAGGTGAGTTGCCCTGGAAAACATGGCTGCATTAGAGGAAGGACTGTATGGCATTCTATCCTGTTGTGGTCCCTCCCAGGCTCCACCCCTCCAAATCTCCAGGTATTTCCCAAGCTGGCAGCTGTAGTGCTGAGATGACAGCTTTGCCACATCCCACTGGGTCTTGTCCTTGTCCAGATTACCCACAGCAATGCTCTCTCTAGCGGCAGAAAGCTCAGGAAAGGGCTAGAAAGACCCTCTCCTCTCCTCAAGCCTTCCCCCCTTACTTGGTGAGCATGAATCTCTTTCACGGAAGAGCTGTCAAGGCAGCCAGCAAAAGAGGCCCGCTCAGGTCCCTTGATAATCTCCAACCGCTGTTGTCCATGTATCCTGGCTGACAGTAGCAAGATGAAAATCGAAATGAATCGCTCAACAAATGAGACACTTTGTGGCTTTGACTTTCCAAATGTGACAGTGGCGTTTGTTTTGTCTGTCGGCAGCGTTTAAAGCCTTTCAGAAGCCCGAGCGGGCGTGAAAGGACGGGGCCCAGGCAGGTCAACCCTCAAAAGTCAAACGAGGTGGGGAGGTGAGGAAAGTTGTAAGTGAAATCTGAAGGGCGGCACCAGGCTCAGATCTCTGTCCGCTGGCGTTTCGAGTGAACAGGCGTGTTAGAAGAGCCTGCAAGCCTTTCCAAACAGCTCTTTGAAGGGGACGTAAACCGGGCCACGGCATCTCTCTTCCATGGTGGCCAGTAGCTCTAAGACTAGTGCTTCACTTGAAATCCTTATGCACTGATGTTAGCAGGGGAATAGCGTGGGAAGACGACTGCCAGCTATTTAGGAGGCATGCTGAGCTTTTCTTGTTGGCAATAGTGTAATGCAAAGGACATCCAGGTTTTACCTGGAGGTTGCAACCATCACTTCCGAAGATTGGTGAAGCCATTTTTTTTTGTTTCAGAAGGCCTTTGGAGGGGGACTGCAGCCCAACTGTGCTGGTGTTTTTAGCTGGATCTAATGTTCAGTGCTTATTTCAGGGGTAGTCAAACTGCGGCCCTCCAGATGTCCGTGGACTACAATTCCCAGGAGCCCCTGCCAGCGAATGCTGGCAGGGGCTCCTGCGAATTGTAGTCCACGGACATCTGGAGGGCCGCAGTTTGACTACCCCTGGCTTATTTGGTTGCTGCTTCCTAGTTGAGGGCCGTTTTAAAATCC
Source organism: Paroedura picta (assembly GCF_049243985.1). Lineage (NCBI taxonomy): Eukaryota > Metazoa > Chordata > Lepidosauria > Squamata > Gekkonidae > Paroedura > Paroedura picta. The sequence goes on along the minus strand of NC_135382.1, from coordinate 21,358,268 downwards.
AAAGCTAGAGTTGGTGTTGCTTTGACCCACTTGGATTTTATTTGCTTGTTGATGATTAGTGTTGCTCGCTAGCTGGGCAGTCTGCGGTGTTTTATAAGGCTTATATGATTCCTCTTGGTTTTGTTCTTTGTATATTTTGTGCTTGTGAATTTTGCCAGCTCCCTCGAGCACCATCTGGCAAAAGAACAGGACAGAAATGCAACAAATAAATCCACATATTAATAAAAATAAAAATCTGCCTAAAAGAATTGTGTGCTGATACAGAGCGTGCTGTCCTAGCTGGCATATTAACAAAGATGCGGAAGATGCACAGTTTGTCGATTTCCAAATCGTAAACTGTGCACAAGCACATCTGCTACACAGGTTAAGGCGCTGCTCATTTTCACATCTCCTTGAGCTTTTTATAAACATTTCAAGGCGAGCAAATTTGTATCCTTTCAAAGCCAGCATGGTGTAGTGGTTAAGAGCGGCTGCTTCTAATCTGGCAAGCTGGGTTTGATTCCCCGCTCCCCCACATGCAACCAGGTATGTGACTTTGGGCTAGTCACAGTCCAGTTAGGGCTGTTCTCACAGAGCAGTCCTGTGAGAACTTTCTCAGCCTCTCCTACCTCACGGTGTTTCTGTTGTGGGGAGAGGAAGGGAAGGTGATTGTAAGCCACGTTGAGACTCATGAGGCCTGCTGGGTGACCTTGGGCCAGTCATGGTTCTCTCAGGGCTCTGTCAGCCTCTCTTACATCACAGGGTGCCTGTTGTGAGGAGAGGAAGGGAAGGCAATTGTAAGCCTCTTTGAGACTCCTTCAGGCCTTGAAAAGCAGGGTATAAAATCCAACTCTTCTTCTCCTAAAATCCTGTCTGCTTCCCCTTAGAAAAGCTGGTAAGTGCAGGGTGAGTCCAGTTTCGGATAGCACAACTGAGCAGGGGATTAAGGGGTTAACCACCCTCTCTGCTTCCTGCTCAGCCTTGGTCTGAATTGCAGTTCTGCCCACCTGTGGTTTACCACTGACAGACAAAGAGGTCTGCCATCCTCACCACGTCCATTTTGTGCCCTCAGGCTTTTGATTTTGAGCAAGTCCAGCAAAGTGACTTCTGCCTCCCCAGACTGCTACTCGCCTGCTTGCTTATACATAGAGGGAGAAAAGCACGGGCTCCTGCAAAGCTCCCTGCTGGCTGTTTAGAGAGACAGCAAACAGATCACCAGCTGGCTTTGCTGTTTCCCCTTCCTGTGACCAAGTGTGCAAAAGCCAAGAGACATGTGTCCCCTCCTAAACAGATTCTTGGTCTATCAAGGTCAGTAATGTCTGCTCAGACTGGCAATGGATCACCAATTATTAATTATCATATGATATGTGTGTAATGTAGAAACTCTAAAACTGTCTGACTGCCAGGCAAGAGCCTGTGGCAGTAGCTTGCCGTTGCCTTCCCCTATGTCACAACCCTGGTATTCCTTGGGAGTTGCCCTTCCAAGTGCTACCCAGGGCCAGCCCTGCTTAGCTTCTGACATCTGACATGATCAGGCTTGCCTGGGCTATCCAGGTAGGATAATGGATCCTTAGGGCTAATCCTGCGTTGGGCAGGGGGTTGGACTAGATGGCCTGTATGGCCCCTTCCAACTCTATGATTCTAGGATTCTATTATTCTATGATTATCAAGGACCCATTCTACACACATTGGATAATGCACTTTCAATTCACTTTAAAAGTAGTTTTTCCCATTCCGCACAGGAAAATCCAACTGCAAAATCACACTGGAAGTGTATGGAATGGGCCCATCATGTATGGAATGGGCCCAGACCTCAGGTCTTCCATATCATATATTATTACCTGATCCTTTAAACCAGGAATGCTGGGGATTGAACCTACAGTCTTCTGCATGCAAAGAAAGGCTCTACCATTGAGCCACAACTCCACTTAGATACCTCCCCCAACCACTCTATGTGCTTGTTCTTCTGTCACTCTGTGAAACTGAATGATCAGCCAAGGGGATTCACTGGCTCAGCAGCTTGGGCTCCTCAAATGTATTCCATCCCGTGAAAGATCCGTCATCTCGAGGCTCCTCCTAAATCAGCCAGGGACAAAACTCTTTTGGCAGGTTTCCAATATCCCCGCTTGTCACACGGCTAATTAACTCACCTGTAGATTTCTCAATCCCTAACCTGCCCAGCGTTCTAGGCATCTGCGAAGGATCTTGATCATAAAAAACAAGGTCAACCAGGTGGAAACTATTGAGTTGCCCTGTAGGATCATCGAAATGGCATTTGCCACTGAACGACTGCTAGAAGTGAGAGACAGACAGAGGAAACCTGCGCATGAATGGAAATGCAAAACTGGAGATTCATCATCTTGTGAATTGGCCCTAGAGAGATGTGCAAGCTGCCCGCTGAATATTGCGACCCCCTAGGAATTGGCTGCAATTTGATGGCACTTCTAATTTTTGCAGCCCTGAGCTGGATAGGCCAAGCCAGCCTGATCTTATCAGCTCTTAGCTGCTAAGCAAGGTCAGCCCTGGTTAGTACTTAGATGAGAGACCACTAAGGCAGCCCAGGAACTGTGCAGAAGCAGGCAAGGACAAGAAGAAAAAGGTTGCTTCTTATATGCCGCTTATCTCTACCCGAAGGAGGCTCAAAGCGGCTTACAGTCGCCTTCCCATTCCTCTCCCCAGAACAGACACCCTGTGGGGTGGATGAGGCTGAGAGAGCCCTGATATCACTGCTTGGTCAGAACAGTTTTATCAGTGCTGTGGCGAGCCCAAGGTCACCCAGCTGGCTGCATATGGGAGAGCGCAGAATCGAACCCGGCTCACCAGATTATACATTCGCACTCCTAACCACTACACCAAACTGGCTCTCGCCTTGAGAACCCAATGCCATAATATGTCGTGATGCGGCAGCACTCGCCAAAAAAAGAGAAAATTCACTGAAGGCCCATTGGTCAATTGTATTTTGATATTTTTGCCCAACAATCTGCTTCCTCTTGCCAATATTTTCTGGACTGAGAATTGGTTCGTCACTGGGTGACAGACTGAGACAAGCCCTCTCAAATGGACAGCAACGATCCCTGCTTTTTCAACCTAACCTGCTTTACAGGTATATTTTGAGAACCACACAGGCAAGGAATATCTATGCACATTACCCTGAGCTCCTCTGAGTAAGAGCGAGATATTTATGCCGTTGCTAGCTAGCTCTGAGACTGCACAGCCAGGGCAGAGTCCACACACGTAGGATAATGCAGTTTCAATGTGCTTTGGCAGCTGGATTTTCCTGTGCGGAACAGGAAAATCTGCTTCTAAAGTGCATTGAAAGTGCATTATCTATTGTGTGCAGAATAGGCCCTGGTTGCCCCAAAGTTCTGGAGTATCCCTAGACTGGCCTCAGAAGTCCCTTTGGTCTTGCTCTGCTGAAGCGACATCACAGACTAAAAAGAGACCCCAGCTGACTGTCCGCATATTCTGGGCAGGACATTTTTCTGTTTAAGCTAATTTAGAGCTTTTCTAGGATTTTGTGTGTGGCTCATAAGATATGTATGTTATATAAGGGAGGCAGCTTCATATTCTGAACGAGGCAGTTGCCAAGTTTGTCGCCATCACCGTATATATATGGTTTAGAGCAGGGGTAGTCAAACTGCGGCCCTCCAGATGTCCATGGACTACAATTCCCAGGAGCCCCTGCCAGCGTTCGCTGGCAGGGGCTCCTGGGAATTGTAGTCCATGGACATCTGGAGGGCCGCAGTTTGACTACCCCTGGTTTAGAGATATCAAAAAGGCAATGGATAGTGATCTCTTATTGAAATTGTTAATGATTTTGTGTTATGCGAAACATGCTTTTTATGAATAATTAGGTTGTAAAACTGAAATGACAGTTCTGTCCAGATCAAACGATATCTTGTTGATTCCTAGTTCTGGGTTGGGGTTTGGAGCAATTGATTCTTGATTTGGTCAATTTCGAGAAGGCAGTTTTCACTCATGATGGGGCGGATTTGTATTCAATCCCTAAATTTGAGATTAGAAGGAAATATATAACCTTCCAAATCTATTATTCTATGATTCTATGAACAGGGCATAGAGGCTAAGACCTCTTCCTGATATTGCCTCACGGCCTTGGAGTCAGAGGCCGACTGCCTCTGAACATGGAGGTTCTCCCCCAGTCAGCACGGCTAGTAGTCACGATAAACCTCTCCTCCATGAATCCATGAAATCCTCTTTTAAGACTGTCTATTCCCGTGGCCATCTCTACCTCCTCTAGCATGATTTCCACATTTTAATCACTGAGGTATAGGCTGCAGGTGGGGTTTTTTTTTTTTTGGGGGGGGGGGAGGTTGACTGGCTTTTTATTGTACTTCACATGTTTTAAAGTATGGAATTGTAAGCCACTTTGAACCAGGAGAGAAAGTCCGGATGAAAATATTCGCCAGGGGGTGACAACTCTAATTTGTGCTTGTGAAAACATTCCCAGTTAGTAGCAGAACCCCCTAAATGCCTTCCTCCACCCACTCATTCAGTCTGCTGTGCTTGGTGCTGAGCTGTTAATTGGGAGCAACTTGTAGCTCATCATTCTTTTGTAAAATTGTGATAAGGAACTAAAATGTGTCAACACCTGGTACAGCTGGGTCCACCATGACCCTGACGCTTGCCAGTAAGAAGAGGTTGGTTAGCGTGGTTGTTAGCAGACTGGCTCGTGAACAGCCTTTCTCAGAGTACTGGAAAATGTATTTATCTGACTCATTAACTCTGTGCTCTCGGAGATCTTACTTTCTTGCGGAAATTTATCTACTGCAGCTTAAGCTACAGTATATCCAGGATGATTTAGAGGAAGAGAAACACAAATGTACTCTTTTTTTCGGGGGGCTGTTTTAATATTTTGAACACTAGTGGAAGTTATTAAAGAAAATTAGAAACATCAATTGTAAGGAGAACAATAGTTCATGGCGAGGAAGAAAGTGCCATCCGCCCACGCTGCAGATAACCGGGGCTTTGGAACCGATTCTGCTCTCTTCTTCCCTTTATGTTCTGCCCTCTCTTTTGCCTTTGATGTGTCGCTTATAAAATAAGTTTGTACGAGGAGGGAGGGAGGAGAAAGTTACAAATGAGCTCCTGCTGCAGATTCACACATCAAATACATCATTCTCTCCTTTCTTCATATTCAAAGTAGGCAGACTGTATCGTTTGTTTGTTTCCAAGGTATTGTGCTTCTATTTTATTACCTTTGCAGTTAATACTGTCCATGTTACAGTTGTCTGAGAGGTAAGATGGCAGTCTCCTTTGAGGGCATCATCACGGCATGCCTGTGTACTGATTTGCATATAGGGATGCCCTGGGAGAATTTAGGAGGCAGAGACTCAAAAAGTGGTCCACGATGATGTGATGATGCCATGTCCAACCACAGACTGGAAATGATGTCACTGTGTCTCCACCCTGTCTAGCTTTCATCTATAAATGATGTCACCACACCTCCAGGCACTCTAGCAATTATCTATCAATGATATCGCCATGCCTCCAGACACTCTAGCATTTACCTATACGTTTGGGATGAATGCTAAAGCACCCAACAATGCAGTGATGTTATATCTGGTTATATTGACAGGAAAGTGGTCCTTATTTTGCCAAATGCTGCCCAGCATCTCTCTCCCACATCTCACCAGAGTGGGGGCCAGGGGTGGGAACTCCCCCACTCCCACCTGCCAAATGGTGACCCTAGAACAGAGTCCAGGACTGCTTAGATTGTCAGGACACTCAACCTGCCTGGTTTTGTTGCACCAAGGGGTAAGCCTTGGGGGAAAAGCCTAGAGCAGGGGTGGCCAACAAATGGCTCTCCATGGACTACAGTTCTCAGCATGGCAGGGGCTCATGGGAATTGTAGTCCATGGACATCTGGAGAGCCATGGTTTGGCCACCCCTGTCCTAGAGGATCAAAGTATGGGAAGACAAGATACTTAAAAAAATGCCTGCAGTCCACTTATGTAGAGTGACTCCAGGGTCTTTGGTGGAGGTCTTTCTTATTAGATTAGATTTATTAAAATACGGCTTCAGACCAGCTACAAAACCATACAATTTACAAAACCATAATCCAGGATCTTTCTTATTATCTTTCAACCTGAAGATTGCAGAATTGAGCCAGGACCTTCTGTATTCAAGGCAGATGCTGTACTATTCAGCCATAACCTTTGCCCACAGACCCTCCTCTCATATTTTTCTGGATCTCATCCCAATTCACAGATTTTTATGAGCCGAAGTGTTTAAAAATATCCCCCCCCCCCACTACTCCTTTTCAGTCTACACACCACCATAGGGCCTAATTACGAGTTCAGCAGCCCACGAATCCTCTGTTAGTGAAGAAACTTTGACAGTCCTGTATTGATATCACCTCTCTTTGAATCCGGCATCTGCCAATTGGAAACCTTCTTTCAATCCCTCCGTGTTTCTGGATATCAAAATGCAAAGGCGTCGATAACATCTCTGACCTTGGTCCAAGAGGAATATAAAAAAGGGGGTTCCGGGATTAATTGAGTCATATGATGGACAGCTAATCATTGCTTTTGCCGTGTTCAGCATTCCAGGGATACGCTCGGCTTTGCTTTCAGGTTGATCCCGAGTTGCATCCGAAATGACTTTCTGCTTTTAAGTCAGGACTCACTCCTTAACACTTCTTAGGATACACGGATCTTAAACTACTTTGCCACCTGCCCTCCCAAAATGTCATCACCACTGTGGATATATATGCTGGATACTCTCCAGGTAGACTCTCGCTATAGAATTCCTTGCCAAATATTCATGCAATATTTGCTACTTTTGATAGTTGGAAGGTAATCCTGTTTTGATAGTACTTAATAGTGAACCTGAAGTGGTAAGCGAGAACAGCAGCGATCACAATACCCAAGAGCAGACTGTTGAATTTTGACCTGAGACATCTTTAATCTCTGGCCAACATTTTTTCCCCATACGGTTTATAACAGCAGGAGGAGGAGGGCAGCTATGTTTACTTATTTATATTAGCTATTAGGCACTTGATTCATAAAATATGCCCCAAACAACTTGCAACAATATTTTACTGATTGCATTCAGGAATACGAGTATTAGATTGGGGGGGGGGACTCTGAGGATGGCCTCTCCCTCCCCCAGCACCTCCAAAGACTGGAGGCTGGAGGCCCCCGGGAAGGAAACTCACCAGCATGGGCAGCTCTCATGCAGCAGGGATCTGCAGCCTCTGAGCCTCAGAGAGAAGTGGGAGGGGGTGGTCATGGGTGGGGGACAGAATGTGACTGGCTGGCTGCTAGACAAACAGGCAAGCTGGTTGGAGGAGGAGAAGGCACTCAGGGGTGGGACAGCCACCCTAAGTGGGTGTTAAGCACTGAGTGGCACTTAAGCCATGAGACCAGCTCCTCCTCCAAGCCCTTACCAGAATTATTAAATGGAACAGATACTTCCTAATTTCTAATTAGCCACATCATTGAAGTCTCTTGGGGCCTGGGCTTCCAATTACTGGCCTTATTTCCTGCTTCCAGATATTGGATCAGCACTAACTGCAAGAGTGTCACAAGATTATCCTGTAACTACAGGCGGTTTGAGAACTATGTGCAAAGGAACTCAATAACAACTCATGAAGGAGATAGGCATTGTAATGTTTTTTAACCATAAGCTAAAGATGGAAGTCATGTTCAGAGGCAACGTACCTCTACAGTGTGATGGGAACTATCAAATCCGTGGATTCAGGGAGGACACGGACACTTCAGCTCCAAACAACAAACACTTCACTAGAACAACAATCAGAACAGTGGAACTTATATACACATTTGCAGCTCCCGCCAAGATGCATGATTGGCCATTAATGGAGGCCCACCATTGGTTCTTAGGTGTTTTTACTGATTGACAAAGAGGCTGGGACCAGTGAATCCCAAGCGAGGGCTCAGAATCCCAGGCCAAGCTCAAAGTCTTTTACAAAGTCTCTTGAAATCCACATATACAATAGGAACAGCCAGGATAAGTCTGGTAGTTTTGTGTGGTTCATGTTCATGGCCTTCCTAGACGCATCTGATTGGCCGCTGCTAGAAAAGGACGCTGCACGAGAAAAACCTTTTATCTGATCCATCCAGTCTTCTTATATATCACATTTAAGAATAGAAATCATTAATTTTATTTTAAGTTCGCTAGAGAAGCAAGAACAAAAATCTGGAATATCAAAAGTCTAGAGAATAAAAGAAAATGAAAACATACAATCAGTCCTTGAGAAAAAGGAAAAGTGAGCACAAGGTTAAACTTATTTTTATATCGATTAAAACCCTGCCAAGTTCTCCACAGTTGTTATCTGCATGGATGCCAGGTAGATATTGAAAATGTAACCTGACCTTATTCCCAGAATTCTATGTGGCTTACAAAAACAATTATCAGTGGGTCAATCACGGTCCCAAACGTATTGGTGAAATATGGTTGATTCTATTGGCTTTAGTGAGTTTAGATTTTAAGATGTGTACCGTGCTTTGCCACCCCCACAAAAGACCATAAGCTGGCTGGTCAGAAGTGTTGAACAAACAAACAAACAAACAAACATTTTATTTGTATACCCCCATCCCTGTTAGCTCAGGGTAGTTAACAGCATTTTTAAACAACACATGGTAAGCAGTAAAACAATAAAACAGCAAATCCTTCCTGAAAACTGCCTTCTACTATTTGTCTTCCTATAAGAACTGATCAGAATTTGGAGAGGTTGTTGTTGGTAGATGTTTCGAGCAGGGAGGCCAGCATCTCAAGATGTTAATTCCTGGCCTCAATCAGAACAGTTTAGTTTTGCAGGCCCTCTGTTGAAGATCCTGGAAGTCCAGTTTTATCTTTTGGGGGCCGGGGATCCTAAGAAGATTCAAACTGCATGATCTTAATGTTCTCGGGGGGGGGGGGGTTAAAGCAATGATGATGAAATGGCTGCTCCCACCATCCCTTGCAGCGTCACATCATTTGCTAGGCACAAGCAATGCAATCGTTGTGCCGCAGCATACTCTGCAGTATTGCAAAGGATTCTGGGAGGGTGTGCCTCTTTTATTGTGCCGCTCAGGTATGCAGGCACATTTTGAGCCAGCTCCAATGTTATCCTTGCCATCTGAAGAGTGGAGATGACACGCTTAGAGCCCTGTAGGTGGAAAAGGGTTTGTGGCAGCCAAACCAAGCTCCTGCTAAGTACATCTGTGCAAGGACCATCAATCATGCTTTTTCAGGCCCGAAGACGGCATGCATTTCTCAGAGCCAAATATGCTTATTGTCCCTCCTGAACCAAAATATTGGTTTCACAGATAGTTACTCCATTACCTTCAGGGCTGATGTGAACATTCTCCAGTGTCTGCTTTGGGGGGTTGATGAACTAGCAGTTTCACTGGGTTAAAATCTTCAGCCGTCTTCCACACTGTTTGGCATAAGGGCTGCAGCAGCTGCTGCTTTTCCATTTACCTTTTCTGGGCCGATTCTTCTTTGGCCTTCCGCCACACAGGTGACTCCAACCAGTCATGGCTGCTGTTTGGAATGGGATGGCATCACGACACTTACCTAGCCACTCACCTAGCCAAGGACAATGGAGGGCAATTAAAAAGCTGCTGAAGGTGTTTTCCCCTAATGTGCTGAAAAATCTTTGAAAAGATGCTTGGTGCCACTGCTACAAGTTTGGTGACCAAACTTCCCTAGTCCCCCAAGCAGACCTCGCTAGAGGTGGGGGTATAGATGGAATAGCAATAGATGGAGGGGCCATGTTGTTCTTAGCACTAGCCTCAGCCAAAGACCTGGCAGAACTGTGACGGCTCCAACACGGTCCTCAGCTCTCAAAGTAGCTCATTCTACCGGGTCGGGGCCAGGACTGAAAAAGGCCCCGGCCCCAGCCCCGGCCCCGGCCCTGGTTGAGGCCAGGTGTACTTCCTTAGGGACCTCCAACAGATTAGCGCCCACAGAGCAAAGCGCTCTGCAGGGGGTATAAGGAGACATGGGGTCCCTCAGTCAGACAAGGCCCAAGCTGCAAATGCTCTTAAAGGTCAAAACCTAGACCTTGATCTGGACCATGGCTGGCAACCAATGCAGCTGCCTCAGCACAGGCTGGATATGGGCCCTCCACTGTGTATTTGTGAGGACTCTATCAGCTGTGTTCTGCACCAGCTGGAGTTTCCGGGTCAAGGACAAGGGTAGGCCGGCATAGGATGAGTTACAGAAATCCAATCTAGAGGTGACCGTTGCATGGATCACAGTGGCCAAGCAGTCTGGTGGCAAGTAGGGTGCTAGCAGCTTCACCTGGCACAGCTGGAAAAACACAGGCTACTTTTGTGACCTGGCCTCCATAGATAGAGAGGCGTCCAAGTATGCCAGGAGTTGGTCCACCACTGCCTTTTCAACTACCTTACCCAGGAATGCAAGATGCGAAACCGGGCAGTAGCTGGCCAGGTCCTGTGGGTCTAACAATGGCTTTTTCAGTAGAGGGCAAACCATCGCCCCCTTCAGCACCTTTGGGAACTCCCCTGTAGATAGGGAGAGATTGATGATTTCCCCTGAGAGGGACTCCTATCCGCTGGTCCCTCAGTTTGAGTAACCATGATGGACAGGGATCCAAGGGGCAAGTGGTCATTCTCACTGACCCTAGCAACTTGTCCGCTTTGACTTCTGAGCCTAGTAACTTGTCCACTTTGGCTTTATTCACTTCAGTTACAAGGAGGACCTGAAGCAGCTTACATCACTCTTCTCCTCACACCACCCCTGTGAGGTGGATTAGGCTAAGGGTGTGTGACTGGTCCAGGGTCAGTTAGCAAGCTTCTGTGGTAAAGTAAGGATTTGAACCTGGTTTCCCACATCTCAGTCTGGCACTCTAACCATTGTGGCATGCTGATAGAAGTTAGCTTCTGAGACCTGAAAGTCATGAGTTAGGTTTTGAGGTTCAGGAGGAGTAAGATCTGAGGGGATATCAGCTATCTGGTTAAGTTTCCTTGTTGAGGGAACCCAGTACTGAAGTGTTGCAGTAGCCAGCAGAGTTTTTCTGGGCCTGGAGCAGCATATTGTTGTGGTGATACGTTATAAACCTGCCAGAGAAAGTGTTTTTCTGCCCCTGTACTGTCTACCCAGAACATCCATCAACTCCTGCTTAATATTTACCTCAGGTTTGCGTGTTCTCTAAATAAATTTAGTTCCTGTTCACTTTCTAAAAGAAACCGGTGCCTTTTTTGCTTGGTTTTTAAAAGAGGTGCCAACGCTCGTATATAAACCTGCGCCAATTTCCACCTCCCTCTGCGGATCTCCACTAGACCAGGGGTAGTCAAACTGTGGCCCTCCAGATGTCCATGGACTACAATTCCCACGAGCCCCTGCCAGCATTCGCATTCGCTGGCAGGGGCTCATGGGGATTGTAGTCCATGGACATCTGGAGGGCCGCAGTTTGACTACCCCTGCGACTCTTCTTGAGAATCTGTTCACTCTCTCTTGTTGAGTGGCGCAGGATGCCACATGAGGATTGGGACCCCAGGGAACCCACAAAACCAGACCAATACTCAGTATTGGTGACTATCATAGCAAAGAAAGCTCTGAAAGACACCTTATTCCAGTCAGTTTTAGCTCAGTTATCAATCCAGGCATGGGAGTGTTTATACCTAAGGCCGGATCCTATCCCCTTGAACCTATTTTCTTCTCTTTTTTAATTTCCCCCTGGGAACCCCCGTGCGGTGGGGCAGGTGGGAAACGGCATTGCAGTAAGCAGGAGAAATCCTTTGTGGGATGATGGCTAGCCCCAGGATATCCATCGCAATGTCAAATGTGCTACACATTAGAAGTCTCTCGTCGGCGATGCTGAATTTTGCTGCCGCCTGCCAACTATATCCTTTGATCGAGAAGTAGTTGTCCTCCTTCCTTGCAGTGAGGGACCTTGCCACGGTGGCACGGGTTACGGAAAAGAACCCGGCACGTTAACTATTATTGCTTTCTTGTGTTCCATGCTGTGAAAGACAGGATCCGAGACCATCTGGAAGAAGCAGTCACTCAAATTAAGCACTCCGTATTGGGAAAGAAGAAAAGAAATGGTGGTATTTTGTAGCACAGGCGCTGCTTAGAAACCCAGATTTTTTTTTTTCACGGAAGAAACAAACACACACACACACACACACACACACACACACACACACACAAAGAGAACCTGTTTTATGCGCCATCGGGCCATAAAGAAGGAAATATGCTTCTCTACCAGCAACATTGCTATAGGTTATACATAATCTTAAATTATTCACTCCCGGATTGGGGCGGGGGGAGGGGAACGGGGAAGACTGCCCAGGCACAGTGCAGCTAGCTGAGCTATAAATTTTTTTGCAGGGGGGATGCATTTTATATTACAGCATCCCTGGGAGATTTCCCCTTGACTCTTGGGCTGCTCATTAAGACTCAGAGCAGGAGTTATGGGGGTCTACTTAGCCCCATCTTTCTGGATCCTGACTTGTGAGACAGGCACACTCTGTCTTTAGGCGGTTGCGGAAGGGCGAAGAGGGAATAAGTGGCACTTTGCACCACGGCTCTGGCATCCGCCACGGAAACCGGGGCCAGAATGACCTGATTGATGCAGGGGAGATATGGGCAGCATTTCTTTATCCTGGGAGGATAAAACAAAAAGAAGGCTGGGCTTAGAAAGCGAAAAAGAGCCAGAGGAGAGAAGCTTCCAAACCCACCCCTGCAAACTGTAATGGCCAACTGACAAGGGACTCAGAATGGCCTGGAATAGGGTTGCCAGCTCTGCATTGGGAGATACCTGGAGACTTTGAGTGTGAGTAGGCAGGAATTGGGGCAGGGAGGGACCTCCGTGGAGCAAAGTGCTGTGGAGTCCACCCTCCAAAGCAGCTGTTTTCATAGAATCATAGAACCATAGAGTTGGAAGGGGCCATGCAGGCCATCTAGTCCAACCCCCTGCTCTACGCAGGATCAGCCCTAAGCATCCTAAAGCAGTTCCCAGGGGAACTGATCTCTGTCACCTGGAGATGAGCTGAAATTCTTGGCGTTCACCAGGTCCTACCTGGGGACGGGCATCCCTAGCCTGGAACAGCCACTAGTTGCAAGAATCCCTTCCTTCATGTAGTCTATCCGAAGCATGATGCAATATCATGAGGAGGAGGATCCTGATCCTGCACCCACTACAATTCCGCCCAACCCACTGGGCTATCAGTATGCGTTCATTTAATGTTCTCGATATTTTTCTATTGTTCTATGTTGCTTGTTATTATCACTTTATTATTGTTAAACTAAGTTATCTGTAATGTTTTTATCTCTTTTATGTGAACCGCCCTGAGCCTTCAGGGAAGGGTGGTATATAATTATAAAAAATAAAATAGATCTTTCTCTTCCATCTGGCACCACTTTGGGAGCAACTTCAGTGTTGAGGGGGATGGGGAAATAACCCCTTATGAGACAGGTCAATGTGGTCCTCATTTAGTTGATATGGATCTGTGGTTAGTGACTAATAGGCCTTAATGTATTCGGCAGAGGAAAGAGACACTTGGTTGTAATCAGGCAATCACACTAGCTGTCCAAAGCAAAGGGAGCCAGGCTTCCAGGGTGTTCAGTACTGTTCTTTTGGGACATTGGCCCCTATGCAAATTCTTAATGATGAATAGAAAGCCACTTTGGAGTAGTGGTTAGGAGTGTGGACTTCTAATCTGGCATGCTGGGTTCAATTCTGCACTCCCCCACATGCAGCCAGCTGGGTGACCTTGGGCTCACCACAGCACTGATAAAGCTGTTCTGACCGAGCAGTGATATCAGGGCTCTCTCAGCCTCACCCACCCCACAGGGTGTCCGTTGTGGGGAGAGGAAAGGAGACTGGAAGCCGCTTTGAGACTGCTTCGGGTAGAGAAAAGCGGCCTATAAGAACCAACTCTTCTTCTTCTTCCAAAAAGTGCTGTGTAGGCATCCAAATAAAATAAATGAACAAAGTTCCCCTTGTCTCCATCTGCTAAAAGGGAGAAAGGTTAATCTTTATGACTGCCAACTCTAGGCTGGGGAATTCCTGGAGGTCTGGGAAAGTGGGACCTGAAAGGGCAGGTTTGGGGGATGGAAGGACTTCAAGGTACAATATTATAGAATCTGCTCTCCAAAGCAGCTATCTTCTCTGTTGTCTGAAGATTGGTTGAAACTCCACACCCCACCTGGCAACCCTAGATTGAGGTTTGATTATTACACCCTGAAAGATAGGCACAGATTAAGGGAACTGAATCCGCTACCCTTCCTAAACTCTCTGTTGTCCATTGCTCCGTTGTCCATTTTCTCCCCGCCTGGCTCTCTTCCAGCGCTAGAACTCAGCTGAGGGCAAGAGGGGTTCCAGAAGGGCCACAGGAAATTAATGGGAGAAAGAAGAGCTCAGTTTGGGTTTTATTTTAAGTAATATTAGACTGATTTTCAACTAAAACCTCCCTGATTGCTTTCTAGCACAATAACAATATCTGTTAACATGCAGTAAAACTTCTGTTAAAATGCAATAAAAATTCAATTAAAATTCCAAACAGGAGCATTCTTTCTCCCTCCACTCCATCGCTGCTGCATCACACCATTTCTTATCAATCTGACTCACAGGACCTCTGGAGAAAAGAGGCCTTCAAACATTTCCAGAAGGCCTTCAGTAAAGTTGTTCTTTTCAACACCCATGGAAAAGGACTCCCAAGTCATTTTGTGCACACTGTTTGATGCTGGAGTGAGATTCCTCCCTAGCTGACTATCCATGAACAGGGCACACAGGTGAACCAACACAGGGGGTTGCTTTGTTGGAAGTCCATTTTTCCACATCTCTTTCCTGCCTGTAGCGGTTAGACTAGAGCAGGGGTAGTCAAACTGCGGCCCTCCAGATGTCCATGGACTACAATTCCCAGGAGCCCCTGCCATTGAATGCTGGCAGGGGCTTCTGGGAATTGTAGTCCATGGACATCTGGAGGGCCGCAGTTTGACTACCCCTGGACTAGAGTCTGATGGACCTGGGTTCGAATCTCCACTCTCCTTTGGAAGATTGCTAGGTAACTTTGGGTCAGTCACACATTCGTAGCCGTCTCTACTTCACGTGGTTGTTGTGGGGATAAAATGGAGACAGGGAGGAAGATGATTTAGGTTCCCTTCAAGGAGAAAGGCAGGATATAAATAGTCAATCAATTAATCACTGAATCAGTAATCCAGTTGAATGAGCCTTAGCTTGGATATCACTTGAAAACAGTGAAATTGACTGAGGTGATTTTTTAAAATTTTGTTTGGTTTTGTTTTTTTTTTGGCTGAAGACAAACTTTGGGATTAGTCCAATCCTTCCAAAAAAACTTCAAGTTCCATGGTTTTATTTTTGGAAGCACACATTTGGAATGCAAAACCTGATTGATTGCAGACAGCGTGCTGAGAACAAGGAGCTTGGAATAAAGTGTGGTGCAGCAGAGAGCCAGAGAATCTGGGATGGCTCATCAAAGCTGGAGTTTGGGGAAACAGCCTGAAAAACAATACTTTCTTCCCTTCATGGCTTCCCTGCCCTTTCTTCCTTGAAGGCAGTCGAGAGATGCCTCAGGATTTCAAAGGGCATTTTGCTTTCCAGAAACCCTGCCTCCAAATTCAGAAAATTCTGCAGATAGAGAAAGGGGGGAAAGATGACTGGGGTCGGGTGCTCATGGGGTGATGAATCCCCCCTCCCATAATCCAGTCCATGGAATAATGCCCTGTGGTTAGCAGGTAGCCACACTGGCTTAAAGGTGGAGAGATGCATTGCCTTTGGCAGACAGTCTACCTCCAAGGCAGACGTGCAGCTCTGCTTAATATGTCATCTGGACTCACTCAGTGGGGAAATCATGAACAAAAGACGCTAAAGGGTTTAGAATTTAAGACAGTCTAGGAGAGACTTAAGCACATATAACTGCACATAAAATGTAATTAGGTAAGCAAAGAATAAACCAGTAGTGTTTCCCCCTCTAGAGCCTCTTGTGGCGCAGGGTGGTAAGGCAGCCGACATGCTGTCTGAAGCTCTGCCCATGAGGCTGGGAGTTCGATCCCAGCAGCCAGCTCAAGGTTGACTCAGCCTTCCATCCTTCTGAGGTCGGTAAAATGAGGACCCAGCTTGCTGGGGGGTAAACAGTAATGACTGGGGAAGGCATTGGCAAACCACCCTGTATTGAGTCTGCCATGAAAACACTAGAGGGCGTCACTCCAAGGGTCAGACATGACCCGGTGCTTGCACAGGGGATACCTTTACTTTTATTTTCCCCTCTAAATTTCAGTTTTGTTAGTTTTTATTTAGTTTATATTCCCACCTGTCTTCCTACATGGTCGTAAGTAAGGTTGCCAACCCCAAGTTGGAAAATTCCTGGGGATTTTGGGTGGAGACTAAAGGGGGCAGCGTTTGGAAAGGGAAGCGATTTCCATGGGGAATCATGCAACAGAGACCACTGTCCAAAGCAGCCACCTTCTCCAGGGAACCGATGCCCGTAGTTGAGAGATCAGTGGTGATCCCTGGAGATTTCTAGGCCCCATGGGGAGTTGACAGCCTTGGATCCAATAGGTCTGCAGGTCACCAAGGAAAGGAAAGCGTTTTATAAGGGGGGGGGACTCAAACCGAGCCCAGGAACAAGCAGGCCGCTGATGAAGCTGTTTGGAGATTGACGTGATGTACTCACATCGGTGGGCTCCTGCAGGAAGGCATTTTGCACTCATTAAAGTTTCCGAGTTGTATTTAAGGGCAGCCTCACAAAGAGTGTGTTACCGTGCTCTCGATATTAAAATGTGGCAGTACATTAAAGTGAATATTAAGCCCTTTGATCCACTCCTTTGTGCACGAAAGAGAAGTGGCGCAGGGGGTTTAAAACCCCTTTTTGTAGGCCGTTTTTATCGGATTTCATGTTATTTCAGAAATAAATAAATGTGCTTCGTCTTTGCCACCAGGAATCTCCATCCTAGATACACTCTGGCTTGTTCCAATTTGTTCCTGCCCTAGTTTCCTTCCTTAGTCCTTCATTGTGGGCAATATTCGGCATTTCTAGCGTGTTGCTCATTGCAGCCTAGCAGCGGCCCACAAATTACCAGCCAAGACTTTCCAAGCCTTATAGCTCAGGTGCCCCCGAAGCATTATAAAATGTGTTAATGGTATTTCCTATCTAAGGATGCCTTTGATTTCTAAGACAATATCCTTCCAACAGACTGACACTTGTTTACAGACCAATTATATGTGCAACAAATCTTCCCAATGCCAAAATTTATTTCATTTCCACACGTCTTTTAAAAAGATCTGTTCAGGGTATTTATATCACTGATACTGTGTTCCAGAACATGTTCCTTTCATCCTTGTGTCAACTGAGACTTGGGCCAGATTCAGCATATATGACACCACTTCCTCTCGAATATTGACACTCTACATTTTGTTCCTTGATGCCTCCATATTTAATTTTTGGCTAAGTATTTCACAGATTTTGCATGAGTGTCTAGGTGTCTAGGACCACAAATGTTAATTTTGTCTCCATTTTGCTTCGCTTTCATTGGATGCTAACTTGGGTTGTTAGCCAGTGGTTACCAGTAGCTGGGCATGGGAATGAGTTGGGGTGCATGGTGGGGTGCTGGCAGGTGATGCTGCAACATCATTTCTGGGGAAAACCCAGAAGTGATGTCATATCACTCTAAGATTCGCTGATAAAACCATAGAGTTTTTGGAAATTCCTAGTGTGGCATGATATCACTTCCAGGTTTTCCAGGAAGTGACATAACACCATTGCCCAACTGTTATTTTTGATTTTGTTCTTCTGCTGGCTGCCAGAGTGCCAGCAGGCAAAAGGACCCAGGGAATTGGAGGGGCATGAGATTGGGAAGAGGCCCCTCAATGAAGGCTGCTGATCTCTTAAATCATAGCTCAGACTCTTCTGCACTGAATTGAGCAAATTAGTCTTGCATTTTTTATTTTAACTTATGATCCATGAGTGAGCCCAGCATGCCACATGCTTCTCTTCTGCCACAGTTTGCCATCTTAATTGTTCTTGGGAAATTGCTGTGGTCCAATACTAGGCCAAGGGGTGAAATGGGGGAAACGACTCCCTGTGCTTATCACAGACCTTGAATACTGCCGAACATATTTCATTTCCTTTGGTTTAATTTGGTCTTGCTTCCCTGACCACATCTAAAGTTACTTTAAAAAACCACCCACACACATTTGTTCCTTACTGCAAAAAGAAGTAAAGTTCTATCTATAGATCTCTGTCACCAAAAAGCCACCAATGTAGTTGCCCGATCAAATCTTTGCTACCATTTTCTGCCTCATGAATCACAAGGGGGAGGAGAGCCCCTTCTTCTTCCCCATTTCTGTCCCTCTTTCCTTTTTTTATCAGTCCCATCCTTCCTCACCCCCCCCCCCCCCAAAACATGGCTTTTGTCTTTCTTGGTGTCAGTTATGGCAGACCAAAGCAGCACCTAGAATTTCACCTGAAGTCATGAGTTTTGGGATGCCATTTTTAGGTTATTATAGCAAACAATGCACATACCAGGATTTGTGAGTCCCATTTGCTCCATACTGTGAATATGCATGAACTGGATTTCTCTTTGGTTTGCTTCTTCGGACTAGCCTCATAGGAATAAGGTTGCCAACCTCCAGGTGGCAGCTGGACTTCTCCTGGAATCAAAACTAGTCTCCAGACACCAGAGACCTGCTTCCCTGGAGAAAATGGCTCCTTTGAAAGGTGGACCACATGGCATTATCCCTTGCTGAGGTGCCCCCTCTCCCCAAATCCATGCTCCACCCCCCAGTCTCCAGGAATTTGACAGCCTGGAGTTGGCAGCCTTAAAAGACCAATAGCACATGAGCCTGCCAAATTGCAGACTTTTATAAGGTGATTGTCCCACTTTTGGAGGGACATCTGGGGGCACCTGGCAAATTGTACTTATGTTGCAAGTAAAAATATATATATATTACAATACTATTTTTGCATTCTATGCGTTCTATGAAAATTTTTGTTGCTCCATATAGACCAAATTTTAATCAAGAACCCCCCCGGTCAATGGTGTCCTGCTTTACCAATGTTAAAATCTGGTCATCTAAGGCTTTTATTGAGGTGCAGGTTTTTCATTTTTGGGCTTCATAGCTGCAATTGTTCCCCCCCCTCCCCGCCTATCTTGACACCAGCACTTCAGAATTAGAGAGTGATCCTGGGAATTACCTTCCCTCATTGAAACAAATCCTCTTGTACTAAAATGCTCTAATTGCCGGAGCGGTTGCTGAATTGCGGCCTTGCAGATCTCTTGCCGTGTAGCCTACGATCCTCAGACAAACGCAGACAAATAAAGCCACAGTTCCCATTTATCATAACTTGTTTTTCTCTGGCTTTACGGCCATTCTGTATGGTTGCTTTGATTGACCGTTTTATAGGTTTTGTTACTGGGTTATGTTTTGGGCTGTTAGTTTTGATTGTAAGCAGAGTAGTGTTTTATTTGGGGTTAGTTATTACGGCTATCTATTTGTCTTATCAGTTTCAAGGTGTGTTGTTGTTGTTTTTTAAATGCCAAGCTGCTTATTTAAATTTTATTCTAGTTGGATGGCATTTGTTCAGTAAGATTCAGGTGTGTAGCTGTGTTGGTTTGAAGCAGCAGAACAAAGTTCAGTAAGGTTTTTTTTTTTCTTTTAAAAAATGGTTGCTAGTTATTTGAATTGCTGTTTCCATTTAATGGCGTATCGTCCTCTGCTGTGCTGAAAGCCACCTTGCTCTGGAGTGAGAGACCCCAAATAAATAACTATTTAGGATCAATGCCCTCAATAAGGAATGTGTCCAAGATTTGTGATGCTCTTGTTTCCGTAAGCATGGCTGTGTCCTGTTTAAAAGGCTGCAGCTGAAGGTGAAGTAGTGAGCTGTGTCCCCTCCCCATGCGCACATGCGCACCAATGTGCAGCAACTTGCAACTGGCGCTAAGTAGCAAGAAGGTCCCTGGAAAGGTGGCATATGCATTCCCTAAATAAATAAATAATATTGAATTCCTGTACCGCCCTCCCCCACATGGACTCAGGGCAGCTCCTGACAGTAAAATAGTCAACATAATCAATAACAGTAATAACATTACAATAAAGTGCAATTTCAAACCCCACTCCCACCCCATTTGTGCACATGCACCATGCGCAGCCGAAATCGCGCATGCGCGGCACTTTCGCTGGTCTCATGGCTTAAGTGCCACTCAGTGTATAACACCCATTCAGGGCAGCTGTCCTCTCCTGAGTGCCTCTTCCTCCAACTATCTTGCCCTTCTATCCAGTGGCCAGCCAATAGTTTTCCGTCCCCCACCCCTGACCAACCCCTCCTCCTTCCACTTCCCTCTGAGGCTTGGCGGCTGCAGATCCGTGCTGCAGGAGAGCGGCCCTTGCCGGTGAGTTCCTTAACAGCTGCCTGCAGCCTTTCCAGGTCCGGGGTGGGGGGGCCATCCGCACAGTTCTTCCACTCCACCCTCCTAATCTAGCACCCATTGGATTCCTGAATGCAGCAGGCTTTGTCTCTAGTCTGTGAATATTTTATTGTGTGGAAGTTACTGGCTTTAAAGTTATATTTGCCCAGGATGCGAAAAGTTTTATGGGCTGAGTCTGGCATGGCTCACTCATTACCTTGTGGCCATTTCCCCGGGGCCTGTTCAACAGAAGATTCATTTCGAGAGCAACCCCCAAAGTCAGCATCTGTGGGTTTCTTGCCATCACGGAGGCCTATCTTGAAGGATACACTAAATAGAGAGAGGAGGAATAAATTTGGTGGGAAGGTGCCCCATCCCTAGGCAGAAAACACCATTCCACACCACATAGTCCTGTTAACCCTGTTTATGCAGAATCTAGATCATCCTATCTGGACCCTTTTCTTTCCTCTCCCTATTGAATTTCATGCATTCCCTTAGGTCCCTCTTTTCTCATTAGTGGTGATCCTAAGAGGATACTGCCAGTGCAGGAGACTGGAGGTATGGAGAACTGGCAAAAAGGGGTCTCACAACATCATTAGCTGCGCAACAGTCTAGGATTTTAGAACTCTGTGGTAAAAACCACAGTGATCAAGGATATTCCTAAAGCATTGGCTCTTGCCCTTCAGCTCATGCCCCAGTGACACCTGGGACTGAAGTACTCACCACAGGAGAGAGAGAAATGCTTAGCCTGGATATTTGGAGTAGGCAGGCCTTTTCCCATCATTCCTCCCCACCGCAGCCTCAACCACTCACCCCCTTCCCACTCTGCTGTTTAGTGTTTGGCAAATGTAGTGTGTTTTTGCACAGACCACAAGGCCAGCTAATGGGTGGTTGGGAGCTGGAAAGCAGACAATGTTCCAGCCAGTTATCTAACTCCGTGAGGTATATGCCGGGTCAGGGTTGGCTTCAGTTACTGTGTGGCTGTCAAGAGAGAAAAGAGAAGAAGGGAGAAGAAAGGAGAGAGGCCCGCAAAGACACTCTTCCCCAAACCAGCTTCACACAAAAAAAACCCTCCCTCTTGAGTTAGTACGGCTGGTGTTCAAGAGGGGGGGGGGGAGATTCCCCAAAACACGGACAAGCAACTTCTTCAGTCCAACTTCTTCATCTTACAGAGCTGTTTTGGATCTGGCCCCACTCAGGCATGATATTGTTATTGGGTTCCCAATGAACTGGAGGCAGTTGCTTGACTTGGAGCCATTCCAGCAGCCCCTCAAGAAGGGCTGACAAGGCCCCTGGATGATGACTGTAGGGCAGGGGTAGTCAAACTGCGGCCCTCCAGATGTCCATGGACTACAATTCCCAGGAGCCCCCTGCCAGCGAATGCTGGCAGGGGGCTCCTGGGAATTGTAGTCCATGGACATCTGGAGAGCTGCAGTTTGACTACCCCTGCTGTAGGGTCTGGCTTCTCTGTACAAGGAAAGTTTCTCTAGCAGTCCCCTCAGGAAAGCTGTGGCTGGCCTTCTCCCCACTGCGACCCAAAGAAACCATCATTTTGCTCTCCTGCTCCATCTTGAGGAAACTACCTGACCCTGGAGGTTCGTTGCAGTGCCATACCCTGGCACTGCAGGCTGCAGCCCTGGAGGCTGCGGTTCGTTGCACTGCCGTGCTCCCTGTCAGGCCGACTGGGAGTCAAAAAGGGCCCCGGATGGGGGAAAGAGGTAGAGGCCCCTTGTGGAGCAAGGCACGGGTTTGCTGCAGGCCCCCCACTGGAGGCAGGGGTCACTGCCTGAGGTTGGTCCTTGCTACTGGAGACCCCGACACCATGGGTGGGTGGAGTGAGGACAGGGCTGGGGTTGGCAGCCCTCCCCCGTTGGCCCCCAAAGGGTTGAGCTAAAGACATTGACACTCTGACTTCTCTGTGCTAATTTGATCCCAAACAGAGCTGAAGAAGGTGATTTGAATGATCAGTGAGACCCTCCACAGCTTAGGCCACCATTGAAAATAAGTGTTGGCTTTCAGGGTGGCCATTCCCAATGATGGGATTCTGTCCCGCTTCAGTCTCACTAAAGGCAGGCCCTTTTCGCTATGAGACCTGCCAGTGTGGGTTGACCTTCAGGGCTCTGGCATAAGTCAGAAATGGTTGGAGAAAGCCTACAGAGTGTAGGATCCAGCCTAGGATGTGGGAGACCCAGGTTCAAATCCTCACTCTGCCCTGGACTCTCACTGTGTGATGTTGGGCCACTGTGACCTGGGTGTTCATTGGGTGACGTTGGGCAAGCATGGTGTAGTGTTTAAGAGCAGCAGCCTCTTACTTGTACAGCCAGGTTTGATTCCCTGCTCCTCCGCCACATTGCAACCAGCTGGATAACCTTGGGCTAATCACAGTTAGAGCTTTTCTCACAGAGCTCTCTCAGCCCCACCTACATTGTACGGTGTCTGTTGTGGGGAGGGCAAGGGAAGGCATTTGTAAGTCATTTGAAACTCCTTCAGGTGGTGGGAAAGCAGGGTATAAAAACCAACTCTTCTTCTAACCAAACCTCTCTTGCAGCATTGAGTTGTGGTGATAGCTGAGGGGTGATGATGATAATTTTAGCTATTCAGTCATGTCTGACTCTTGGCGATCCTATGGCTAAGCTGTCGCCACATCTTTTGATCTTGTGTGACTTCTTTTAGTTGTATAATGCTCTGGCCGGTGTCCGTTTTGATTGTGTCTAATCACACTGTTCTTAAATCACTTTGGGTCCCCAACTGGTGAGAAAAACAGAATCTGCTATCTTTGATTGTGAACCTGGACCCCATGCAGGTTGGTCGACACAGAACGGGGCCAGCTGTGCACATTAGATGTTTTTCTAGAGACCTGGGAGAACAAGAACCCGAAAGCAACAACATCAACATTAAAATTCATGGTAAAATGGTGAGCTGTCACGAGGTTATCTGACAAGATCTCCGCCACCATGTTTATGCGGAGTGGAGCAGATGCCTGATTGTTGGCTGAGCCATTCAGGCTGAGGCTGTGGCATTGTGGGAGGGGGGAGGAGAGGTAGCAGGAGCAGTCTCCACCCCCCCACACCCCCCACACTCACACTTCAGGCACTGCAGGCGGGGCACAGGTAGGCTAAGAGGAGTGAGAAGAAGAGAGGAGAGGGCAGGACAAAGAGGAGGGAAAGAGCAGGAGCGGCCATGTGTCCCCTTTGGTTGGCCAGGGGAACAGTGGAGCTTCTGTCCCTCTTGCTGCTGTCCTCCCCCCCCCCCCACTGTTGGTTTTGTGACTCAGCGGCCAACAAGGTGGGAAGGAGGAGCTGCAGCAGCTGTGCCAGCCAGGGTGGTGGAGGTGACACTGCCACAGGTCGGCAGGATGGCTGGCAAGTGGATGTCCGGGCAGGCATGGGGTAGGGAGGATGTGATTTCCTCCCCTGCTTGTAAATATTTCAAGCAAATCAATCAAACGGAAATGCACTGTGTTTCAGCAGACTCTGTGCTTTGCTGATTTTTCCTTTCCCTGGACTTTGGGACAAGCAGATTAAATATGGCATGTGCCAGCACTATCTCCATCTCTGTCTCTCTGTCTCACATACTCTCTCTCTCTCTCCCAGAAATGACACAGCAGTATAGCTGTAACAACAACAACCTCCCCCTCCCACCCCCCCCCCCAAATTTCCTTGCATGACAGAATGAATTTTACATGCACGTTTATCCTTTCGTCCTGCAAAGAATGGGGGAATGTTCAATATTTGAATTTTGTTGTTGTTGCATTGCTGCTTTAGAAGTTCAGCCGTAATGAGTGCAATCAGGTGCCAAGTGATTCAGCTCCGGGGGGAGCTGTAATCTGGCATGTGCAGTGGCAAGGCTCCAAAAGAATTGAATCTATAATACAATTAGTATAAACCCACATTTTTAGCACAACGTAGTAATTATGCAATTTGCTCAATTGGCTTAGCAGAGCGAGCTTCCCATAAAACACTTCTAAAAGCCGCCTAATTTGATCAAAATTAGAACTGAATTATCTTCGCATGTCGCCGCTCGGCGTTTTGATTTGCTGCAAAATACAAATCACCCTAACAAAGGGCCTTGGTTGTTTAGATGGATGTTGGGGCAACATGAGTTACAAATTACAGCAAAATACGCAGAGAAATGGAGCAGTGAGATTTGCAAGCCTCCCCTTTCTCATTTCCCCTTGACTCCCTTGCTTGCTCACTCCTTTTCTGCCTTGCTCTGTAGTCTCGTGGCAGATAGGTTTATGGCAAAGTATGGTGCTTTCTCGGTAGTAAAGGTAGAGTAAAGGTAGAGTGCCTCGTAATAGGGGCACTTTTTTGGGGACAGAACCTCAAGAAACCAGTGCCACAGGTTAGAAATCCAGTTCTCTTTAGGCATGCCACCATTTTTGCATTAAATATGTCTAACCTTGTTCCACTGTGGTAATCAGACATGAGCTGATCACGGCATCTAGCTTAAGTTCAGCATTAAATAAGTTAAGGACCTGCTGAACAGGCTTACCGCATTTTTACCGGAACTGTTTGTGTGAGTGAAAATTCTGCTGATCCAAAAACATTGGTAGCCCTTAACGTTCCTACGGACTTCTTAGACGAACGCTGACTGTTAGGATTTTGAATGCAGCATTTATTTATGATGATTTATATCACTTGTGACAACTGTCTATTTCAGAGATTCCCAATCAGGGTTAAGAGGAACCCTGGGGTTACATGAGAGCTTCCCACGGGTTAGGTATCTTTTCCCAGAAATTTGAATGGCCACTGATATCACTAGATGTCCCTGGAGGCCACTCCCTCTGTTGCTCTACAGGCCTCACCTCTTTCTCCATAATGGGCACAGTAAATTAATGATTGGTTGGTTGGTTGGCTGGCAGGTTCCCACATCTTCCTTCCGCGTCCACTTCTATGAAGGAGCATGTTACTGCTTCTGAGGCTCCTCGAAGCCTGAAAAACAGTTCAGGGGTCCTTCCACAGTCAAAAGGTTGGAACAGGTTGGTCTACTGAATGGAGCCAGGTGCATAGCAAAGTGAGCAAAGAGTAAAGCTCAATCTGGGTCTGTCAGAATATGCATGCATGAAAAGCTAATGGTGCTGGACGGCACTGTTAGGGAGGAAGGTGTTGAAGCAACCTGCCAAACAGCCACAGATCAGTCAACACCCATTGAAAAACTGGTTCCTTGCTCAGCACTGGCGAGCAGGACCTGAGCTAAACTACCAGACGTCTAACCATCCCTGGTCCCTTTTTGCCTTTACTTTTACCATTCATCTCCCAAACCTTTAGCACTTCTGGCTTCTTTCCAATGTACCAGGAATCAAGATTCATGGCAGAGATTAAACACTATCTGGCCACGGCTTCTGGGATCCACGCAGAAGAAGCCTCCATGTCAGAGAACCTCCTCTTGGTAGGATTCCAATTTCTTTCATGCAGAAGCACAGCGGACGCATTGTCCCCTTTGTAAACTAATGAGACACAAAGTTCTCCTGCCTCCTGTACTTCATGCTTCTTGTTTCTTAATGCATAAAGTGTGTGTTTTCACCCACGTGGAGATGAAATGTCACAGAGACTTGGCATCTGTGTGCGAAATGAGAAGAGGAGCCGCTTGGGAACCTGTGGGATGTGGTAGTTGCTAGGACAACCACCGAGTCGTCACTTGCAAAGTCCGTGATCGGGCACCTTGGTTTGTCATTTGCTCACCAACCCTTCATGCATTTGAATAGGGGAACCCTCCTGTGTGCCACATGTCACTGGCTGGTGTGAGGGGACAGCATCCTCCGCACATGGGACAAAATGATCTCTCGCCTAGCAGGAAGAAACAAAAGATTGGAGCATTTATGCGGTCCAGAAGATAACTCTGGGTTAACTTAGAGCAGACAAATAAAACCCTCAAGAAAGTACTGAGGAAAACATGGGAGATGTAATATTTATCCTTCCGTCTTGTCCTCTAGGACAGGGGGTGGAGAGAGAATGTAGTGGGAAACTAAGGTGCTAGGTCTCTTGAAGTGGGTCTCCGAGGGACCAATGTAGAATGTGGTTGCAGCCTTGATGAACCATTGGAAGCAAGGGGCGTGATTTGTCACATTCTTATGGCAAGTTCATATCCATGGCAGGAAGGCTAAGGCTCTTTCCTGTTTGTTTTGGGTACCTGATTCTCAAATGGATGCTGTCCTCTGGGCAGAAAGACTCGCTGGGTCTACTCTACCGATGGTGGACTTTGGCTTCAAGAATATGTTTATCCTTTTTGAAAATCCTTTCATTTATTTTTTAAAAAGCTCTTTAAGGTAGTAGCTATTATTATATCTGGCAGTGAAGAATGTCATAAGTGAGTAAAATATTGTGTCAAGAAGTAGATGATGGTGGGGTTTGAATTCTTAGAAGAAGAAGAGTTGCTTCTTATATGCCACTTTTCTCTCCCCAAGGGAGTCTCAAAGCATCTTACAATTGCCTTCCCTTTCCTCTCCCCACAACAGGCACCCTGTGAGGGAGGTGAGGCTGAGAGAGCCCTGATATTACTGCTCTGTCAGAACACACACACAAGCAAAAAGCAGTATAAAATAACATTCAGCAGCCTTAAAGGTTTCCCATAAAACAGTCTTCAGAATAGAACCAGACTATAAAAGCAGGTAGGTAAAGACATGAAACCGATCAAAAGACCAGGTAAAAAGAAATGTTTTGGAATGGTACCTTCAGGATAATAAGATGGGTGAATATTCCAAAAGTGAGGTGCCACCACTGTGAAAGCCCTGCTTCTGGCCTGTTTCTGAGCCTCTACTTCTCCTTTCTCTAGCAACTGGTCATCCTACCAAGAACATTGCCATCCCGTTTTTCCTTCTCAGTCACTTTGTGTGATGGATAACAAATTTATTTTATTTGGGTTTGTTTATAAAGTAAAATGCGCCACTGAATTGCAGCTGGCTCATAAGGACCCCATGGAGTTTCACCTCATTGGATTTTTCAAAGGAAGACTGGAGCACAGGTGGCATGAGATGAGCGGAAGCATCTTGCCACAGCCTTCCTCTGCATAGGAGCCCCAGACTTCCTTGGTGGTCTCCCATCCAAGCCCTGACCCTGCTTGGCACCTGAGCTCAGATGAGATCGGCATGTCCAGAGTGCGAGGGCTGAGATACTGTTATTGCCCACCTTTTTCATGGAGGCTCCGGGCTGGTTCTGTAATATAGTTAAAAACATGCCTGGGAAGTTGATACTCAGCTTTGCTTTGAGCTCAGCCAAGCCCCACAGTCTGCCCCCGGCTCCCCCCCCCATCTCATGCACATTCAAGTGCATGAATAAAGTCATACATTATCCGTCAGCGGACCGCCTGAAGCTGTGGGCCACAGATAGATAAAGCGGCTCTTCCGTGTCTAGGATGCTCCATACAGCACCCTGGAGTCACATCTTATGTTTGCCTAGCATCCTAATAGATGTTCTAAGCGTGTTTGATAGGCAATTAACACCAGCCCGACTGGTCCGCTGCTTAACCGCTGATTACAAGCGGCTGCAAAGGAAGCCCTCAAAGGCTGTTATGGATTAGAGCTGTAAAATCCATGTCAGGACACGTCAGTCGCTTCTAATCCCAGGCTTGTATTCAAGGACCACGCACGGGGACAAGTGACACCTGGAAGTGGTTCTCTTGACGGCGACGTTTTCATCCGCGCCGGGTTAAAAAATGCAGCCCCGCATCCAGGCCTCCCTTGACAGGCAGACAAAGAGATTTGCTCCCTCATTGCATCGCATTGCATTGTCTTTCCGGAGCGAGCTGCCTGTTCTGAGACGCACGCAACGCTGATGGGGGTGCAGCAGGACCGATGCAGGTTTTGCATGGTGAAGAATGAAGGACAACTCTGGCCTTTGAACTGCTGGCGGGCCGAGTCCTCCCCCGTCTCATTCACCTAACTTGCTCACCTTGGTGGAGATTCTTGCCCTGTCCAGAGAGGCAGAGGTGTCTGTTTTTGCTGGATGTACAAGAGGGAAAATGTCTTCCAACACAAGCTGAGTGGAAACAAATCTCCCCCCCCCACCACCTAATTATCCCCTGTGCCTTTTTAAAGGGAAGGGGCTTATAAGGCTGCGATGCCTGAAGGCAGCTCCAGCTGCCGTCTCTCTTTCCTCCCTTAGACTTTTAGATTATAGTCTTCACTGCTGTGAGCTGTTTGGAGAGTAGGGTTGCCACCCTCCAGATGGTGCCTGGAGTGTTCCCGGAATTCCAGCTGATCTCCAGATGACAGAGATGACTTCTGCTGGAGAAATGGCTGCTTTGGGAGATAAACTCAAATACATTATCCCTGGCTGAGGTCCCTCCCATCCCAAGCTCTGCCCTCCTCAGACTCCACTCCCAAATCCACAGGATTCTTCCAGCTCTATGTTGGTGACCCAATTTGAGAGCCAGTTTTCAGAAGAAGAGATGGGGGGTTTTATACCCCACTTTTCCCTACCGAAAGAAGTCCCAAAGCAGCTCACGAACACCTTTCCCTTCCTCTTCCCACAAAACGGCGGCTTCTAATCTGGCAACCTGGGCCTAGTCTGCATACAATAGATAATGCACTTTCAGTGTGCTTTCGCGGCTGGATTTTCCTGTGCAGAACAGGAAAATCTACTTTTAAAGTGCATTATCTCATGTGCGCAGATTTCCCACTCCTCCACGTGCAGCCAGCTGGGTGACCTTGGGCTCATCAAAGCCTGATTAATGCTGTTCTGCCACAGCAGTTCTGCCAGAGCTCTGTAAGCCTCACCTACCTCACAGGGTGGATGATGTGGAGAGAGAAAGGGAAGGTGATTGTAAGCTGTTTTGAAACTCCTTCGGGCAGGGAGAAGTGGGATATAAAAAAACAACTCTTCTCCTTCTTCTTCTTCTTCTTCTTCTTCTTCTTCTTCCTCTTCTTCTTCTTCTTCTTGCTGATCTGGATCTCTCCCCTCCACATTGTCCCGACGCTCTTCCCCATCTCATGTAGCCCTGTAAATGCCTGTCTTCCACCCCACCTCCTTCTTCTCCAGCTAATGGAGGGGATGGCCTCTCTCTGGCCTTCTGCTGTCATCAGCCAGTAGTTAAATGGCATAAATGTTATGACAACCTTCCACCATCGTCAGAGCCATCCCCATGTCTTAATAACCAATGGAGCAAACTCCGTCTCCACTGGCATTCTGAACAGGGAGGCTGCCTTCAAAGTGAATCAAGGATGCCTGTTGTGCCCCGGTAGCCACATGACTCGTCTCCCAGAGGAGATACACGTCCTGCTCTTTCTACCTGGCTGGGAATGTGACGGTGATGCATCTCGGCACAGATGGTATTAATGACTGTCTATTTTTGTATAAAGACAATGGCAGAACCTTTCCTTACCCGTCCCTTGAGATTCCAGTTCCGGCCTGTTTTCTTCTCCGGCAGAAACAGCCAAAATGCACTCCTGATTCCCCCTTGGATATAGTTGCTCTTTGGTCTGTGAAGGTTCATATCTTTTCTTCCCAGCAGGGCTTGATTTCATGTATTAATAAGTGTCCTTCCTCTTTTTTTTTTTAAGGCCAAACCTTGCAAGGAAGAGTGTGAGGCCTGATGCAGCCTGGTACTTCACGGGCTGGTTTGAAGGAATTCTGTCACATCTTTACAAGTTCCCTTGACTGGCAGCTTGGAGAAAACACAGGCTCTGAAGAGGCCAAATTTCCCTTCATCCTGTTCACTCATTCCATTGAGGTTCCTGCAGTCAGATCTCTTGGCGGCCTGTGCTGACAGTATTCAAGCCCTGCCTTCCTGCTTTCTCTCCAGGTTGGTGGACAGGTTGGAAGGAACCCTGCCTTCCTGTGCAAAATTACTCCAGTCCAAGTCCATTCATTTCAGCAACCTTAGGCTAGATCGGGTTTCTTGACGGCCCTGGAGGGGCTCCCTGAATGGGTGGGAATAAATTTTTAGATATTTTAAAAATTTGTTAAATATTTATCAAGTGATATGACCATATATGGTCACATTGACCTGCTCCCTCCCCAAATGTCCAGTGATGGGACTGGAGGGGGTAGGGAGGGGAAGGGTCCCAGGTGGGCGTGTACACAGCTCTGCTTCCCAACCGTATTCCGCATGATTACACCACTTCTGGGGTTTCTTGAAGCCTGAAGAATGTTCACGGGTTTCTCACCAGTAAAAAGGTTGAGAAAGGCTGGACTAGACTAATCATGAATATAAAGTGCAATATCTGAATCCAGCAGCATCATAAAGACCAACAAGATACCCAGAGTATGAGCTTTCCAGAGTCAAAGCTCTCTTCATCTGTAGCTCATTCCACCTGGATAATGTATTTCCAAGGCATTTTAGGAGTAGATTTTTATGTTTTGCACAGGAATATCCAGCTGCAAATGCACCTTGAAAGTGAATAATCCAACATATGTGGAATGACCTAGTTGGTTTTTGTCAGGACTTTCAGACTCTACTCAGTCCCTCCAGAAAGTTAGAGCTGCAGAGTAACAGAGCGTTTTGAAAGTATGCACATTTTAGTTACCTTGGTGGGTGAGGCACAGATCCAGACTCATAGCACTTTGAGATCTTCACTGGAAAGATCAATGAAAAGATACTTACAAAGAAAACACATTGCAAGCCTCTATGGCTGGCTCAAGCAGACTACATTTCATCAGCAGACACTTCATTGGAGGACACTGCTCCTTGCTTCAGCAAAGGGCACACACTGATCTGCTCCTCCAGAAGAAAGAGAAAGTGGGTCGGAGCCCACCTTAAACAAAGGAATTCCCAGGACAAGTGCTCTGGGATTTTCCATTGCAATTTAACCTGTGCCCACTTGAAGCACTAGTGAGCACCCAGGCACAGCTCAGCTGCTTAAACAGCTTAACACAGCCCTTCAAGGCTGACTTCACCAAATATGATTGCAACTCCAGTGGTTTTTAAAGTGGTACTGAACTCAAATCTTGCTCTCCTGCTTAAGATTCAAAGGGTAACCCACCTAAAACAAGTACAGGAAGAAAAAGATGCTGTGAAGCCACAGCTGATTCATGGTGACCCCATCCAGAAGGCATTCCTGGCAACCAATGAACAAAAGTAGCTGGCCAAATGCCATTGCCTTCCCCTGCATAGCAACCCCAGTCTTCCTTGGCCAACCCCACTTAGCATCCAAGCTCTGACAGGCCCAGATTAAGTTGGGTGATTCTAGCAATTAGGACTGCACTGTAAATCTCTTGCCCGTCTGCCCATTAGGATGCTTTGCTTTCGGCTGAGTCGGATGGGTTGGCATGTGGGTGGTCAGAGATGCAAATGCCTCTTTCCTTTGTGTAGGGAAAAGAGTCTGTTCCCGCTTCCGAAAGTGCCTTTCCTGTCAATCTTATCCGGTTGCAGGAGGGGTCATGAAAATTCATATCCGTCTCCGATATCCTCTGTGCGAGATGACATTTATCTCCGTCGGGTCAGCGGAGAAATGAGTCGATATGAAAGTAAAAGGATGTTATGAGCTTCGGCAAGGGCAAAGGGAAAAACTGCAGAGGGAATTAGATAATGAAGAGCACTCCGTTGAGAAAATGCCACGTCCAAGACTCTTCGCCTCCGAAGAGGGAGCGTGTGCTTGTGATGGTATTAAGACGTGATGGGCCGGGAAATGACAGGGGATGGTCCTGGCAGCTCTCTGGTTTGCTTGTTTGTTCATTCAGCGTATTTTGGAGTGCCTTTCCACTCAAAGGTCCTCGGTGTAGTTCACAGTAAGTTAAAATCCCATAGAACTCGCCCTCAGGAATACAAATCGACACATCAGGAAGGGTTTTAAATCTAATTTAGATCTAATTAAGCCATTTTGGAATGTGCGTAGACACCACGAACCAAACAAAGAAATGACCAAGGAGATGTTACAACATCTCCGCAGCAACATTGGCCCTCTTTTGGGAAGGTGGCATTTTGCCCTGCTGAGGTCCCTTCCCCTCCCCAAATCCCACCTTCCCATTTGGCCTCGAACCTTCAAGAAATTCTCAACCTGGAGTTGGCAACACTGTGGTCTATTTTACCCTCGGAACGACTCCATGAGGTAGGTTAAGGCAAGAATGTATTGTGCCTAAGGTAATTCAGCCAGTGAGGTGTACTGGTTAAAAGTGGGGGCTTCTGGCAAACTAGATTTGATTCCCTGCCCCTCCATATGCAGCTAGCTGGGTGACCTTGGACTAGTCATAATCCTGTTACAGCTGTTCTCACAGAGCAGTTCTGTCAGAACTCTCTCAGCCCCACCTCCCTCATGGGGGGTCTGTTGTGGGGAGAGGAAGGGAAGGTGACTGTAAACTGCTTGAGACTCCAGTGAAAAGTGGGGTATAAAAACCAACCCTTCTTCTACTTCTTCAGCAAGCTTCCATGGCAGAGTAGGGAGTGTCGTATTCTGACACTCTAAGTGCTACAGACCCGCTTCATATTTGGACATTGGGTCTCCGACACGAATCCTAAGAAGGAACCTCTATCAGGCAATCACTTTCCTTCTGGGCATCTTTTTTCGTCAATCATTTTACCTTCTTTTCCATCCTGGATTTGTAGCCAGCCTCAAAACTTTCCCCCAACTTGAACTTTACTTGATTTGCATCATGGTTTGTGCCCCTGAATTTGTTTCAACGTCTGAGCCGAGCTTTCTAGTTTCCTGTGAATAATAAAGATAAAAATGGTGGGCTATTGACATATAAAAGTAAGGAAGAGGAGGAGGAAAGGTTACTGGGGAAGCCAGGCGTGTGTTCCCATTTTAACAAAGTGAAAGATAATTTGACAACTCTTACTCTTTCTCTCTTGGCACCGAGAGGTAAATAACATTGCCAGCTATTTTCTTTCACTTACGGAGCATGGCATTCTTTTCTCCATCTCATACACGCTTTAGGTGTATCATTATTACCACTTTCTGACTCTGCCTTCTAAATTATTGGAATTATCGATTCCCTTGCCCATTGTGGAGAAAGGGCACGAGGGTTTCTCCCGTGAATTCTTGCAGACGTTTCTGTTGCAATAGTTTTCCAGAGTTGGGTCAATTCGCATGACTTACTAACTCTGACAGTGTCACTTTCCATTACGGGTACCCCTACCAAGCGGCGGCTTTTGCATATGTTCCATACCATATGGGTCATTTGGAATAAAAATTGACATCCCCAGCAAAGCCGGCCAAGTGACAGGGAAACAGTCCCTGGAAGGCCTGCTTAGAGCCACAAAGTGGTTTTAGATGGTGGGGGCTGTGCAGAAGCATACGGCTGAAGAGAAGGGGACTGGGCCATTTCACTTAGCAATGCTAAGCAGAGAAACAGGAAAGGCCCAGCCCAGCATGGGGCCTTGGTCAGAAAGGAAAACCACCTCTTTAAAAAGGCAGACAAAAGCATTCATTTTGAAGAACTAGGATAAGCACTAGAGGACTCAAATCATTCCTAATTACATCAAAACGAGATTTTCTTCCAAGACAGCCAGGAACTTCCACTGAAAAAAAAGCAAAACCAAGCCTCTACACAGAACCAGCATTAGAGATTTGTGGTGTCCTTGGGCACTGTATTTACCATGGTCCCCTCAGGGACAGAATGTGAAGGTCAGCCACTGATGAGGAGAGGAGGCCATATATAGGTAAAGCACATAATTCTGCCATCTATGAAATAGAGTATGTACACACACACACACACGTGTGTGTGTGTGTGTGTGTGTGTGTGTGTGTGTAAAATATTTTGACTAAAATGACATCAAAAAAAATGAAATGTAATTATCTAATTTTTGTGGTTTTCTGTTAGCCGAAGGGATTCCCAACCAGGGTTCTGGATTCCTTCCCCAAAGGTTTGGGTGGCTGCTGTCATCATTAGATGTCACTGGAGCCCACACCCCCTGTTGCTCTACAGGCCTAGGCCCATTCCGCATACATTGGATAATGCGATTTCAGTGTCCTTTTGTAGCTGGATTTTCCTGTGCAGAACAGGAAAATCTCCTTCTGAAGTGCATTGGAAGTGCCTTATTTAGTGTGTGCGGAATGGGCCCTAGTCTCTTCACAATGGAAATTATCAGTGATCGACTGAACGCTCAGTTGGCTGGCTGGCTCCTGTATCTTGCTTCTGCACCCATTTCTATGACAAGAATTTTCAGAGATAAAGAAACAATAGGAACAAGGTTGACAATGCCTCCCAGACAAAATTTCGATACCTCCCCCCACCCCGATCCAGGCCCAGTTCCCTGGAGTCATGGGGAACAGGTCCCTGGAATCTTGTCCCTATACCATCCCCCATATGCTTGAATGTGCAAGGGATTCTGAGAAAAAAATAACTTTGTTTAAGGAGGGTGATGGTTTGATGGGTAAGAAGTGGAGAAAGGTAAGAAAGGCTTGGTGTAGTGGTTAGAAGTGCGGACTTCTAATCTGGCGAGCCGGGTTTGATTCCCTGCTCCCCTACATGCAGCCACCTGGGTGACCCTGGGCTTGCCACAGCACTGAGAAAACTGTTCTGACAGAGCTCTCTCAGCCTCACCCACCTCACAGGGTGTCTGTTATGGGGAGAGGAAAGGGAAGGCGAATGTAAGCCGCTTTGAGACCCTTCTTATTCGTCTCTTCTTCTGGGGAAACACGGGACTTGTGGTTCATCCATTGACTGCAGCCTCCAAATTTTATGCATGTCGATTGAATGAAGTAACTACACCATCAGCTGTCAGTCTCTATTATGCTTCCGATCCTTCTTAATTGTGTAAACAACTTTCTGCAGATGTTTCCCATTAGATCTGAAATGAATTGTCTCCATCCTCCCCCCCCCCCGGAAGAAACTTCTATATTTCTCCTTGGGTGAGATTCCAGGAATACTCTTTGGATACATCAAGGAATCCTGCTGGGTGACCTTGGGCAGGTTGTACATTCTCAGCCTCACCTGCTTTCTGTCGTAGGGCTGGGAAAGCCACCTGTCTCCACTGGAGGGCTTGCCAACTCAGGCTTGGGAAATTTCTGGTGATCTGGAGGCCCTTCATAGGGATGGTGGAGTTTGGGGAGGGGAGGAAGCCAAGTGGGGTTGTGTTGTCATGAAGTCCACCTTCTGGAGGTGCCATTTCCACCAGGTAGGTTCTAGTCCAGAAACACCTTAAAAACCAACAAGATATCTGCTGAAGGGAGGTTTGATTCTCGAAAGCGTATCCCCCTCCCCCACACAATCTTGTGGGTCTTTAAGGGGCAAGAGCAAAGAAAAACCTAACAGGAAACAGTTAGGACCCTAAAGGTTGGACGTCTGTACAATAGGAATGATAAAATTCTGTAAACATTTATTGTGTGCAGCTTATACAACCATGAAATTAAAAACATACACAAAGCCCATAGGCTATTCTTAGATAATCATAATATGCATTATACAATGGTAAACTTTAGACCTAATGCATTTCGACCCCAATTGGGTCTTCTTCAGAGATCTAATTATGAACACAGATAATAAGTCAGCGGAAGGTGTGGAAAGCAGACAGCATAATCAACAAAATTTTAAAACTTTTTTTTTTAAGTTAACAAAATCAATGAAGATGGAGCCAATAGAAAATGCCCATTTCTCAGAGAATGGTCTCCTCCACTTAAGCTGCTTGAAAATTCTAGTGAGAGTCCAAGACGCCAGTGCACATGTGACGTTAACGCTACACCAGCTCGGCGTAGTGGTTAGGAGTGTGGACTTCTCATCTGGAGAGACAGGTTTGATTCCCCGCTCCTCCTCCACAGGCAGCCAGTAAGGTGACCTTGGGCTAGCCACAGCATTTTATTTATTTTATTTTATTTATTATATTTGTATACCGCCCTCCCCGGAGGCTCAGGGCGGTTTACATTAAACTTATAAACAACACATGAAACAGTCTTCGTTAATAATCATACAATAATAACAGTGGTTGTAACAGTATAACAGTATAATATAACAGTATAGCAATATAATATAACAGTACAACAATGCAACTGGCAATTGCACAACAGGTCCAGAGCACTCTGGTGGAGTTCTAGGGGGAAGTGGGGGAGAGCGGAGGCCCTTCATTCATTGTTGGTTGTGCCTGGTCTCAACCAAATGCCCGGCGGAAGAGTTCCTTTTTGCAGGCCATGTGGAACTGTTTAAGCTCCGTCAGGGCCCTGATCTCTTCTGGGAGCTCATTCCACCAGGTGGGGGCCAGGACAGAGAATGCTCTGGCCCTGGTCGAGACCAGGCGGACTTCTTTAGGGCCAGGGACCATTAGCCGGTTGGTGGCAGTGGAGCGCAGAGCTCTTTTGGGGGCATAGGCAGGGAGCTGTTCTGATTGAGCAGTAATATTAAGCTCTCTCAGTCTCACCTACCTCTCAGGGTGCCTGTTGTGAGGAGAGGAAGGGAAGGTGATTGTAAGCCACTTTGAGTCTCCTTTGGGTATAGAAAACCGGCATATAAGAACCAACTCTTCTTCTTCTTCTTCTTCTTCTTCTTCTTCTTCTTCTTCTTCTTCTTCTTCTTCTTCTTCTTCTTCTTCTTCTTCTTCTTCTTCTTCTATTATATCATAGTATGATTTTCTAAGAATATCCCACAGACTTTGTATATGTTTTTAAGTTCATGATTTTATAAGTTGCGCATAATAGAAGAAGAAGAAGAAGAGTTGGTTCTTATATGCCGCTTTTCCCTACCTGAAGGAGGCTCAAAGCGGCTTACAGTCGCCTTCCCATTCCTCTCCCCACAACAGACACCCTGTGGGGTGGGTGAGGCTGAGAGAGCGCTGATATCACTGCCCGGTCAGAACAGTTTTATCAGTGCCGTGGCGAGCCCAAGGTCACCCAGATGGTTGCATGTGGGGGAGCGCAGAATCGAACCTGGCATGCCAGATTAGAAGTCCACACTCCTAACCACTACACCAAACTGGCTCTCTATATATAATTTTACCATTCTTATTGCACAGACCTCCAACTTTTAGGGTCCTCACCATTTTTCAGTTAAGTTTTTTTGTTCTTGTCCTCTCCTTTGCAGGTCTTTACTACACTCCAATAGCCTCTTGTGGTGCAGAGTGGTAAGGCAGCAGACATGCAGTCTGAAAGCTCTGCCCATGAGGATGGGAGTTCAATCCCAGCAGCTGGCTGAAGGTCGACTCAGCCTTCCATCCTTCCGAGGCCGGTAAAATGAGTACCCAGCTTGCTGGGGGGTAAACGGTAATGACTGGGGAAGGCACTGGCAAACCACCCTGTATTGAGTCTGTCATGAAAACGCTGGAGGGCGTCACCCCAAGGGTCAGACATGACCCGGTGCTTGCACAGGGGATACCTTTACCTTTACACTCTGATTAGCTCTTCTAACACATTTCCTCTGACTGACTTCTATCGTCTGGAGATCAGGTGGAATTCCAGGACAACCCCATGTCCCACCTAAAGCTTGCTAACCCACACCTTAAAATGAGGTTTCTATTTCCATCCTCGTGGAATAGCCCCTAACCATAACTCTAGCCCTAACCCTGTCAAGCGCATTAGATTTTGGGAAACTAATGTGTGTGATTAAGGAAGCTGGTTTTTCTGCAAGACCTTTCCAGTTCAACGTCCCATTACATTCCTCAAGTCAGTGTGGCTCTGTGGGAAGGCTGGTCTCTGAAAGAAGTGATTCAAACACTGGGGGTTTCGAGTTCTTTTCTCTTGCTAAGTGTACCAGGCAGCAGCATACAAAAACACCCACCAGCTCACCTTTCCCAGAGTTCAACGTTTGACAGACTGTTGCAAAATATTTCTCTTTCTCGCCAAGTGGGGTCTATTTGCTTGCAACAAATTCATCATTTTGATAACAGGGTGTAAAATGGTTCCTTAAATAGAAGCCATTATCCTTCTTTTATTGGTAAAAAAAATGCTAGGCAAGGAGATTCGGAGCTCAGTCAAATGATTCACGTTGCAGGTATGTTTTTTTATTAGTATTTCCAGTGAGAAAGGGGGGGGGGGAGTGATTTTCACCGGCAGACTATTTGCTAATAGCCCGTTTTATTTGGAGAGCAGAGGATCTAGGAATCCTTGGTTCGAACCAGACAAATATTCTGTTCCGGCAATAGTTCCAGGGTTGAATGCAACAGCATTCCAGCCAGTCTGTTTCCTCTCTTGTGTCTTCTTGATCAGAAACAACTTTTGGCAGAGTTGAAATATGCAGGGGAGGAGGGGCAAAGCACCAGCTGCTTAAAGAATAAAATAGTTTTATTAAGCAGATAAACAACCATGTAAATGAGGGAGGAGAGTGACAGTCCTAACTGTCTAATGAACTAACTGTGTTTTTTTCTGGAGGCAAACAGGGAGGAAGTGTACTCAAAGGAGCAGGAAGTCTCCAACAGAGCCAGTCAGGAGGAGATTATTTGAAAATCTCAGGGAGTTCCTAATTTAAATCTGCCAGCTATCTACCTCCCCCAGTGCCCCCTCTAGGATATTCTTCTTATGCTGTTAAATCATGCACACTACAGAGTTTGCATGTTCCAACAACAACAAGGTAAACTATTGGTAGTCACTGACAAGTGTAAAATTAGGGGGCACCTTTTAGAACTACATGGGGACATTCCAGTGAGTTTCCACAGTCTAATTGGAACACTTTGATGTCCCTCTATCTCCCTTGCATATTTAGCACAAGCCAGAACCTGCCTGAGGGTGAGGGACAAGGAGCCCTCCCATTTTTCGCAATAGTGGTAGCAAATCTGAGCCATGGGCTAGGAAGAAAAGCAGCATTTCAGAGTTTGGAGAGCCACCACGGCGTAGTGGTTAAGACCAGCAGCCCCTAACCTGAGGAACCAGGTTTGATTCCCCACTCCTTCCCCATATGCAGGCAGCTGGGTGACCTTGGGCCAGTCACAGTTCTCTCAGGGTCCTCTCAGAGTGTCTGTTGTGAGGAGAGGAAGGGAAGGCAAGTGGAAGCCACTTTGGGACTCCTTCGAATAGTGAAAAGCACTGTATAAAACCAACTGTTCTTCTTCTTGACTAGCTGTGATGACTAGCATGCACAAACCGAACCCCTACAAAGGGGGATGATGTATGGGATAAGGTAAAGGTAAAGGTATCCCCTGTGCAAGTACCGGGTCATATCTGACCCTTGGGGTGATGCCCTCTAGCGTTTTCATGGCAGACTCAATACGGGGTGGTTTGCCAGTGCCTTCCCCAGTCATTACCGTTTACCCCCCAGCAAGCTGGGTACTCATTTTACCGACCTCAGAAGGATGGAAGGCTGAGTTAACCTTGAGCCGGCTGCTGGGATCGAACTCCTGGCCTCATGGGCAGAGCTTTCAGACTGCATTTCTGCTGCCTTACCACTCTGCGCAACAAGAGGCTCTGATGTATGGGATATCAATCCACAAAACCATGCAGCTGGAGTACCCAGTTAAGTAATCCTAAGCAGGATCTTTGTTACTGCTACGAAGAGCCCACCCACAAACCTCCTGACCTTGACTGGGCCAGCCCCTGAATGACGTGGGACTAGCCAGCATGTCCCCAAAGGCTCCCGCCCTTCCCCATCATTAATCCAAGGGTGGGAAAGCCTTCTTTGGACCTCATCAAGCCCATGCCTGCAATGCGGCCATGTTGAGGTAAGTCTTGGCCCTGTTTATACCACGCTGGCTTTTCCATAGTCCCAAGTCTGACCACGTGAATTGCAGAATCAAAACCTGTCTTTAAAATAAATCAAACATGGAAAATTAGTTGAAGAAATGGATGAAGAATTTATGAAATCCAACTGTTTTATCATCTGCCACATATGGTCAACTACTCTTGCAAAACATTCAGGTGCCAAACAACAAATGTTTATTTTCCCCAAGTAGCTTACATTGTTCTCTCTTTTTCATTCTCCTTTTTCTCCCTTTTGTGTTCCCATTAGTTCAGGACAGAACCACTCCACCCCCCCCCACCCCCCAGCAACTGTAATGCACAAAGAAAGAAAAAGAGATTGCTAAAAGAAATTGCAACTCTAGTTTTGATAGCCCTTTTCAACCTCTTGACTATGAAGGAATCATAGAAACATAGAGTTGGAAAGGACCTCCTGGGTCATCTAAGCCAACCCCCTGCAGAATTCAGGAACCCCTTGAAGTTTTTCAGGCTTCAAGTACATGCCCCTTCAGAGGAGTGGACGCAGAAGTAAGAGGCGGGAGCCAGCCAATCAATGAATCATTTGCCATTTCCATTATGGAGAAAGAGAGTAGGCCTGTAGAGCAACAAGAGAAGTGGGCTCCAGTGACATCTAGTAACTGAAGCCTACTTCTGGGAAAGGACGTGTAACCCCTGAGGAGCTCCTGGTTGGGAATCCCTGTCCTACTACCACAATGGTTCCACTATACCTCTACACCACACAGCATTGTACACTCACAGGCAAGATGCAGTACAACTGCAGCTCATCCATATGACAAGGGCAGTGAATAAAATATCTATCCTGCAATTGTGCCCAGGAGACAACGCATGATTTTGCCCTCTGTGCGGAAATGGCTTCATAGTTTTATTTTCAAGTGCTGCAGTCTCAGTTCTCCACCCCCACCCCAGCCTCCACCGTTCTCTCTTTTTCCTTGGTTTGTTTTGCTCCATTACTTCCCGTGGCAGGCCAAGGCTGCTAGCAAGCTTAGAAGTCCCTTGATGAGCATTTTTAAGATACACAAAGAACCTAATTAATGTGACCTAGTCAAGCGGTGAAGTCTGGCACTTTTGTGTTTGTTAAGACCATTTTACTTTTCTATTTTGTGTCAAAGCAAAACAGAACAGGCATCAACCAAAGATCTCTGACA
Organism: Paroedura picta; assembly: GCF_049243985.1. Taxonomy (NCBI): domain Eukaryota; kingdom Metazoa; phylum Chordata; class Lepidosauria; order Squamata; family Gekkonidae; genus Paroedura; species Paroedura picta. The sequence goes on along the minus strand of NC_135382.1, from coordinate 21,317,294 downwards.
GATCAGACCATCCTGCACCCTGTCTGAATCTATCAATGGCCAATGACCACCAGTGTGATATAATGGTCAGAGTGTAATGCCAAGAGGCCCAGGTTCAATTCCCTGGGTAGCCTTGGGCCAATCCAGAAGGAAGCTTCCTGGAAGATAATAAACAGGGTTTGGAGATGGAAGCACTTCTCTTTTCTTATCACCAGTGTCTGGACTGCTTTTGCTGTTCTGCTTACGGTCCGTCCCTCACATTTCTATGTCCAAACTCCCATCAGAACACATTACAGCAACTGCCATGAAATCGAATACCCATTGTGTGAAGAAAATACTTAATTTTCTCAATCCTGCTAGTTTCTGCTAATGTAATGCCTCCTTTCTAACTTCTAGTAGTGCTAGAGAAGTGTTTGCTGGCAGGGGCTCATGGGAATTGTAGTCCATGAACATCTGGAGAACCACAGGTTGACTACCCCTGGGCTAGAGGAGTGTATTGCTGGATTCCTTGAATTCTGTCCTGATAGGGATTTGCTCTATTTTTATTTGTAGAGTTTTGCACTAAAGATCAAATTTCACAGAACTTTTAAGGAATAAAACTCTAGGAAGAAAGGAAGTACACCCTTCTCTGCTTCCCTGGGGTTGCTGGTGTCTATAGAGACTGAGGACATTTTTTGTTTAAGTCTTCAACCCACCCTATGAAAAAACATAGACATTTTGCATTTGGGTGACCTTGGACTCGTCACAGTCCTGATAGTGCTGTTTTCAAAGAGCAGTCATGCCAGGGCTCTCTCAGCCCCACCTACCTCACAGGGTGTCTGTTGTAGGGAAAGGCAATTGTAAGCCGCTTTGAGATTCCTTTGGGTAGTGGAAAAGCAGGGTATAAAAACCAGCTCCTCCTCTTCTTCTTCTTCTTTCCCTCCCAAACGCAATTCCCCATGGATCTGGGGATAAAAATACCCCATAAAGTTCTTTGTATGTTTGTGGTTGTCATCAAAGGCTGTTTCTCTCAAGAGGGCCTTAAGCGGTGGCAGTGACCATCAGCAGCTGGCAGTGGTAGCAGCCGGTGGCTGGCGGCACCTGGTGGCGGCAGAGCCATGGCAATGGACGCCTCCATGCCACCTCCAGATTGCTGTGCGCCTTCATGGGTGCCTGTGTGCATGCTGCCCCTGCTGCCGCAGTTGGGGTCATGGAGTTACAGCGGTTGAGAACTAAGGCTTATTTTCTATTTAGCTGTTTAACAAAAAACACCCCAGAGAATAAACCATAAGGGGGGCAACAGTTAAATATGAATCCAGGAGCACCAGAGAGCCCAACAAAAATGTCAGGGTGTAAATGTTCAAGGGCCAAAGCTCCCTTCGTCAGACTCAGGAAGTTTACACCCTGAAACTCTTCTTGCTCTCTAAGATGCCAATGGACGCAAATCTAACGGTCCTACTGCAGACCAATATGGCAACTTTATGTGACTATAAGTAGTAAATTACTTGGCTTTAGGGGCATTGTTCAGTACTGTACAGGTGGACGTTCTAGGAGGAAGGGATTCTGAAGCTGCTTTTGTATGAATTCTGATTAGTACAAGCGGGGTAGCTAAATCATCCAAATAGCCTTTTCAATTATTAAAGCCCCACTGGCCCGTGCTTCAGTGAATCTAGGAATCAAGGGTCCCAGAAAAAATGCACCCAGGTTGCAAAATAAAAACAGAAGATAACAGGAAGCCTTTCAAAGCAAGCCAGTGTGCTAATCCAATTCAGGATACCGAATGCCCAGAAGAACCCAGTGCCACTGTGGCACTGCAAGCTTAAAAGGACCAATCTCAAAGCAGAGTCACAAGAAATCCAAACTGCATGCACATATGAGCAGACACAAATAATTATCTGTCCTTGTGCGTTTCTTTCAGCATAGCAGGGGCTCATTTTGAAGGGCAGACTAATTTTCTGTGTGTTGGTTGCAAAAGAGGGCAGCTGTACTATTCTGTATCCTAGAAACAATGAACAATTGTGATACCAGACATTCAGCAGATATTCTTTGAATATTCCCTTTTCATAGAATATCTGATAAATGTATCTTACATGGGATTGGATTCAACCAGTTTTTCTGTGGGTGAAAAAGTTCCCTATTGACTACACTGGATCCAATGGGTCCATCACAGTCATTATTGTCAGCTGGTCTCTAGAGACTCAGAGAGAGAGAGAGAGAGAGAGAGAGAGAGAGAGAGAGAGAGTTTTACATCATCTCCTATCTGACCCTTGAACCTGAGATTTTTTACAGCCAAATCAGAGGCTCTTCCATTGGGCCTTCCCACTTTCTAATCTTCCCAGCCTCCAAATCTTGAAACATTTCCCAAGATTTAGATGGTAACCCTGTCAAAGCCATGTGATGGGAGAACTGTAGCTTGGAAGGACTGGGTCAGAGTGACTGGAAAAGCTAGCAGCATCAATCCGCCTGGATATTATTTGAATTCATTATTTGATATTTGATAGTGATACATTACATTATTTACTTATTTGACTTTATTTGACAGTCAGATTATATTTAATATTTGACAGTTTTGATGAATGGCATTATTTATTTACTCACTTGTTTGTTTGGAAGATGGATAATCCAGCCTCTCACCCAAATGGTTCTCCAAGCCACTCACAACAGTGGCTTAAAAACAGTGCAATAGAATAAAAATTAAAAAACGGCAGGACAAAATTAAAATGATGAAATCGCAATAAGATAGCAACTCAAAGAGCAGATAATCAAAATCTGCAGAATGTAAATGTCAGCAAGTGCTGCCACCAGATAATTAAACATAGATCAATTCAAGTAATTCTAATAAATCTATTGGTCACTAACAGTATAATCCTCTGCAGAGTTACTCCTGTCTAACCTCACTAAAATCAATGGGCTTCAACTCAAGTGAATCTGTAGAGGGTTACACTGTAGTTCACATAGCAATCCCCTAAACCAGTTTGGGGTAGTGGTTAGGAATGGCAACTTCTAATCTGGCAAGCCAGGTTCGATTCTGCGCTCCCCCACATGCAGCCAGCTGGGTGACCTTGGGCTGGCCACAGCACAGATAAAGATGTTCTGACCAAGCGGTAATATCAGGGCTCTCTCAGCCTCACCTCCCTCCCAGGGTGTCTGTTGTGGGGAGAGGAAAGGGAACATGACTGTAAGCCGCTGTGAAACTTCTTTGGGTAGAGAAAAGCAGAATATAAGAACCAACTCTTCTTCTTCTTCCTCCTCCTCCTTCTGGAATCTAGTATTCCCAGTATTCCTTTCATAATCTTCTTCATAAATCTTCCTACGATAGATATAAGAAAGGACTGTTTCGGACATGTCTCTATCAGAGGCCCATAATATTTCCATCACTTTTTGGAAAGTCTCATTGGGGAGTTTTACCACTGATATTTATCAATGTTTTCTTTGGGTCTGATGTTTTCTATTTGTATCACAGCTAAGTCAGAAGTGAAGAGAGTTGTCTCCCCAGATCAACCCTGGTCATGTTGCAACCTGCTCTTGCATTGCTGCACAGTCTGGTCCGGATTTGTAAGGATCCATTGTAATAATAATTCTTAGCACTTATTATGAAGGCTTGAAATTTTGCCATGAACGTGTTGGGCAGTTGAACTCACCATGCTCAGAGGTGGCCTTTTGTGGGATAGCAAGAACATTTGGGCTTGTCCGCATCTGAAGGATGGGAAGCTATTGCATCATTAAGATTGAATGTTACATTTCCTATCTTTCAAGGGGGTTATTCTGTCAGTATTTCTGATAAACTTTCTTTTAAGCTCTCTACAAGAAATGGGTAGACGTTAATTAAAAGCTGTGCATCCATGTTCCCTTGCACATTCCTTGCTATGCACATTAATCATTTTCTTAAGCACCACAGAGTGACAATTCTGAGCTCCAGAGGATCATCTAGCTTGCATTCAAGGCTTGGTCAAAGGTTTAAGTAGATGGTGCCCCAACCACAGACTCCGGGTAGATCTCAGAGCTTCTACATTGTGACTTATAGGATTTCAAATCATACATTTTGGTATAGGGAAAATTTAATCTGGATCTTCACCCATGAAGGCTAAACAAGTTCAAACAAGTGGAGGAATCAAGCATAAAATGGTAGCAGCCAGGGGTTTTTTTTTCCCTCTAAGATACTTAGAAAAATAGATTCAAAACTGTTAGTACTAAGACTGCAGTGTAATATATCACGAGATGTTCTTGGGGTAGAAAATTGTCCAGTGGCCCAGATCTATAGTTTACACCTTTTAAGACATGGAATCAGAATCAGCCTCCACTTAAAATGATATCTGTTTGAGTAGCTTGCTCATGGGCATGTTTATTTTGAAATAGCTACAACTATGTTCAGTACAGTCTGCTCTCAGGTATCTGATTGCTTTTTAAAATTTTCTGTCATAAAGGCCCACCTTCTGAGTATATGTTTCCTTTCTCCATCTCTCTTTCTGTGTGTGTGTGTGTGTGCATCCTTTTCAGCTTCGGCTCTAGCCTGGTGGAATGAGCTGCCAGTGGAGATTCAGATGCTTTCAGAACAACCCAAGTTCCATGGTGCCTGTAAACCAGTGCACTTCCACCAGGTGTACGATTGAGGCCAAACAAGCAAGCAGAACATACAATCATGAAGCCATAGAGTTGGAAGGGGCCAGACAAGCCATCTAGTCCAACCCCCTGCTCAATGCAGGATCAGCTTCAAACATCCAGAATAAGGATCTGTCCAGCCACTGCTTGAAGACTGCCAGTGAGGAGAGGGAGCTCACCTCCTCCTTAGGCAGTCGATTCCACTGCTGAACTACTCCGGCTGTGAAAATGTTTTTCCTAATATCTAATAGATATTGTTCTCCACATAGTTTAACCATATTACTACGGTCCTATCCTCTGCTGCCAACAGGAACCTTTCCCCACCCTCCTTTAAGTGACAACTCTGTGCTAGCAGGCCTTCTTCTAGAAAACGTATCCCATATCCCATCTGCTGGCACCACCAATGCAGCCAGTGATTTACCTTCATTAGCTCCGGACTCATTCCTCTTCCCCTGACAGGCAGGATTGAACAGGAAACTGCTTGTGCCCCTATCAAATTGGGCCCCTCTTCCCTCCTCTCCCCTTCCTCACCAAGAGAAATATTAGATTTTAAAACTCAACAACGCTTTTAACTTATTTATAGGAGCACTACTCTTATAAGTAGAATTTATTAGCTATTACATTGTTTAAAACCATGTTTTTATGTTTTAACTGGTGCTAGCCGACCCAAGCCTGCTATGCACAAAGGGCTGGCCTAAAAATCAAATAAATAAATAAAATGTCCATATAATAGCAAACCCATGCATCGGCATTCATAAAGAACCAAGCAAGGCAATACTAGCTGTGCAAAATGTTTGCCTCCCCAGGAGTAGATCTGAATTTCATGCCCCCTTTCCCCCAGTTTCCAAATCCTCTTTTACAGCAATATTTTTCTTCCTTCAGATCTTTACTTGCAGTTTTCCAGTGAGGAAGATTCAAATCTTGGTTCCCAATGTGCCACCACTTTGTGTTGTAAGTGTTGCATGTTCACCCTGCCTACTGGCCTCAGGTTGTCCCCTGAGTAATCTGTTTGTTATTAAAGCATAATGCTGATTGTATTATGACATGACTTTTCCCCATTATAATAGAACAACATTATAACGTGGGGACAAAATGGACAGCAAGGTTTCATGTAGCCTTCTCCATGCAATCCTTTCCTTCCCTTTCTTTGTTTTTGGCGGGTAGGCTTTGATGCCATAGGCTTGTGTTGTTTCTTCATTCTCCCCTTACCTTTTCTTCCCCTATAGCGCCCAGTGTGTTTTCTTTGTTTGCAACATTCTGATGCTCTAACATTATTGCAGATGCAAAAGAGGGAGGTTCCATCACTGAAGAGAACATATTTAGCATGGATTAATGGATCAGTGCACCCAGTTCTACCATCACCAGGAGGAGCAAGGAGACTTTGAGATGGCCGTAACCATGTTATTCCCCGGACACATCAAGCCTTCATTTTAAAATGTCATGATGTTGTAACATCAACACAGATGCAAAAAGAGGAGGTTCCATTGCTGACGAAGTCCATGAGGACACATTGACCGTTTACGCACTGGGAGCTTTACTGCCCCAGCTCCCATTCAGGAGCATAAATCGGGGGCGGATGAAGTGCACCAGGCCAAATGCTCCCCCATGTGGGTGCAGGAAGAAGTGGGGCAACCTGCCATGACTAAAACTCCAGCCTGCAGCCCGGCATGAAACCTCCAGTGTGTAAACGGTCATTTAGATGGCTCCATAATTATTGAACGGGTGTATCCTGTTCCACAATTGCCAGCCATTCTCATGGTTGGCGACCAAGGAGGAGTGGGAGAAATGGTGACAACCACGCTTTCCCCCAAAACAGCAGCAAAACTGAGGGGAACAGGGGAACAGGGAAATAGCAGCAAAACAGGGAAACGGCAGCAAAACTGAGGTGTGGAAAAGATATAAATCTCTCTGTGTCCATTTTTGAAAAAGCCTTAGACCCAAAAGAAAAAAAAATGAAATGGGGGTGGGAGCCACTAGAAGGCCCCCTCGGGCACCCCCAGCAAAGAGACACGTTGGCTTCTTTATTCCTCCCTCCCTCCCTCCTTCATAAAATATTTATATCCTGTTTTCTCCCGATCAATGGGACTCACAGTAGTCATTCTAGCTACTCAGCATACCGAAAGGATCACCTTGTCCTCTGTAGGCCACCTCATGTTAATATTCCTCTCAATGCCTGAAGTATGAGTAAGGTCTAGAGAGGCGTTCAGCCCCCTGTCTATGAAACTCTGTCCTTTCGGGCCCTCTTGAAAGAAAGGAGGGCAGAGAAGTCAATAGGAGGATCCACATTTGCTCTCTCTTTGTTGGCCTTTTGCTTCTCCCAGGACCTCCAGAAATCAAGGACCACTACCTTCTCCATGAGCTCCCCTCAGCTTGGCGTAATGGTTAAGAGTGGCAGCTTCTTATATGGAGAGCTGGGTGTGATTCCCCACTCTTCCACCACAAGGCAGTTATCTCGGTGTTATCTCAGCCCCGTCTACCATACAGGGTATCTGTTGGGGAGAGAGGAAGGGAAGGTAATGGAAAGCGGGATATAAAACCGAACTTTTCTTCTTCTTAGTGTTGTCAGCAGCTTCAGGCAGAAGCTGGCCCAGTGTAGTGGTCCAGGGTCAAAGGACACTTGCCATGAAATTGTCTGGCTGGCTTCGGCCTGTTTAGCCTTTCTTGGCCTGATGTGCTTCACAAGGACCCATTATGCATGGGGGGAATAACGCACATTCGGGGTGGAATGGCAACGACTAAAATCACCGCTAACGCACGGAGCCGGCTGCAACCGGCCGCAGCTTCGGTGCATGCCGCCGAAAAAACCACGTTAGCGAAACGTGGAAGAAAGCGCAGCTTCCGGGTGACCGGGGCGCAACCAGAAGCAGCACCGGGATCTCCACGTGCATAATCGGTTACTCTGGGTTTTGCCTCCATCACTCCCCATCCCGTGCATAACCGGTGTGCTTCACATCTTCCCGCTCCGCGTTTTCCATGTGACCCGAAATCGTTGTTTCGGCGGCCGTGCATAATGGGCCAAGGTGAGGAGAAGACAACCAAGAATGCTGCCCCAGGTCCCTTTGAGGAAGGGTAGGATGCAAATGAAATGCACAAAGGTTGCAAATGCATGTCATTGTTCTTATACTTGTGTGTTTTGTTCAAGGGGGGGGGGGTTGAATGTTGAATTTTGGGTTTACTAGTTGGAGGGACAGCAGGGCCTGGACCTGGGCAGCCCAGCCTGGCCTGATCTCATTAGATCTTGGAAGGTCAGCTCTGGTCAGTATTTGGATGGGAGGCTATCAAGGAAGCCCCAGGCAGCAACACCAATGCAGGCAGTGGCAAACCCGCCTCTGAACCTGTCTAGTCGTGGCGCTGGAGAGCCACCGTTTGGCCACCTCAAGTTGGCTGCAATTTGATAACAAAAAGTGGGGAGGGGAGGATGACTGAAACCCAGCCCCGCACACCTTCTCCTGGCTTGTGTGATTTTAGCATTCTTGTGGCAATGTGCTTGTAAGCATATTTGTACAGCCATGAGGACTAGAGACTTAAAGTGCACACAGGCATGCTGGCAGCTTAGGCGATTGGAGGGGGAAATCTCAGCAATGCCACAGAACTGCAATGCCCAAAATAATACAAAGGATGCCTCAAAAGCTAAAGCAGTTTTAAATCAGCCTAGCAAGTAAAGCGGAGGTACGTCCTTCCAGTTTAATTTCCCCCAGTTCAGATTAGGTAGCGCTGAAGGGGGTGGGGTGGGGGGACGGAGAATGATGCCCTCCGCTGTTTGAGAGATCCGGATCTCTTTGTTCTGCCGGCTCTCTCTGGTGGTCGTCTAAATTGTGCAATTTATTTGTGCCGGCAAGAACGGGATAGCAGGTGGATGGATGGGGGGCGCCTTGCAGCCGAAGTTTCGACTAAATGGCATTTTAGCCCCTCCAACCCTCTGATTCTATAAAAGACACTGAAATATTAATGCAATATCTACTGCCTGTTCCTCTTCTTTATTACGCAGTCTGTCAATAGTTGCATATGGAACCGTAGCGATTCTGCCGGGCTAAAAATAGGGTTTTATGGTGAATTATTCTGACCCCGACACATTGCAAACCCAACAAACGGATTGTCAACATGCAAAGCAGGGAGCCGAGAGATTTTTATCTGAAATTTCAAAAGCCGTTCGGTGCTGAGCATGGCATCTCCATCCCCAGCAGGTACAGGGAGCAGATGGCAAGCAGTCAACAGCTTTGGATGTTCTAAATTAAATGAAATCAAGATTCCACTTGCTCCAAGTAAGTGGGTGGTTAATCACATTCGCCCTTTATATTGTTGACAGATAATGTGCATTTTGGTAATAAGCAACCCTGAGAATGCTGCAGGAGATGGAAATAAGTTTGAAATTCAGCAGGAGCGGTCAGTTTTGCATGGAAAGTGTTCACCCCCCAGAAGGATGGGAGCATCCTTTGAAGCTGGAAAAGACAGCCAGCCTCGGGGGGGGGGGGATGATATTTGCAGCAGAGCCCAAAGGATAAGCACATGGAATTTAGTTTCAAACCAGATATTCGCCAAAAGGTGGCCACAAAAGGTCTCCTGATCTTGAGTGCATGGACAGGTGCCAGCCCCACCTTCCTTTCTCCTTCCCCTTCATCTTCCCTTCTTGCTTTGCCTGACCATTCTTTCCCCTGCTTCTTCCCCCTTTCCAACCATCCCTTATGGAGGTCCCATTTCCCCCCAAGCTCTACACGGACAGTTGTGTTTCCAGACTGCAACTGTGTTTGTGGTTGTTCACCTCTGCGGGAGCAGATTTGTTCTTTTACCCTTTGCTCTCAGGTTCAGGGTGGTATCCCCCCTGCTTCCATACTGGGCATTGGCTGTTGGGCTTTATATATAGGTATGAGCTGAACTAGGGGACCAGAGGTGTAACAAAGACATCTATGCAGGGCTGTCCCCCGTGAAGTGCTAAGGCAGAAGGGACTCTGGGGGAGCTTTCTCCCAGGTTTTCCAGGTACATCCTACTAGCTTCCCTTCGCTTTCAGGTTTCCGCTGACTCTTCTTCCACCACTACCCACCCGTGACATCGGGGGAGATGTCAGAAAGACAAATCTGCCACATATTGGAACCCCGTTCCCTGAGAAGAGCAGTGTGGCTGGATGCACGCCATGCCGACGGAACAATTTGAAGAGATGTGATGTGGGACAATATTATGTAAGAAGCAAAGTAGGGCTGACTGTACCGGCTGGTCAAATAACCACTAGGGATAGCAATCTTTTTAGGAGTGTTAACCCACCAGCATAGAGCAGCATGCAAAAATCAGAGGGTTTCTATCAAGGTCTTCTGTATCCACATCCCCTTTAAAAATCAGTCCATCATCTGTGTAATAATTGCAGACGATGCAAAACCTTTCCCAGTAAAACAACCCTGTATGGTAGGCCAGTGTTATCAGCCCCAGTTTGCAGATGATGGATTGAAGGAATAACAGCCAAATTAGGTGGCATTTTATGCATTGTATCTGAGGAAGCGTGCCTGTCCACGGAAGCTCATACCTTGAATAAAACTTTGTCACTCTTAAAGGTGCCGCTGGGCTCGAAATTTGTTTAGTTAGGTGGCAGCAAAGGGAAATGCAGCCCCCATGAAGCCATCCATATCATTTCTCCCTGCACCTGATCGGTGTCCAGAAACAAAAGGCTCCTGAGCCTGGAAGAACTTGGAGAATTCACCACTAAGCCCCCCCCCCACCCTTCCCGCCGCCCGTCTTGCAATCACAGACCAGGAAATCCCTTTGGGCTCCTTGCAGAAGAAATGGTTTTGGCACGGAAAGCTCTAATTTTCCCTGTTCAGTCAACAGCAATCACAAAAATGCCATTACAAGTGGGGAGTAATTGTCCTGGGAGAAACAAAGGCTTGTGTGTAAAAATCAGGTTGGTTTTGTCTGTCAAGTTTCTTCACACAGCTGGGATTTCAAGATCCGCTCAGCTCTGCCTTTGCAGCGTGATGTATTAGCCCCCCTCCCTTCATGTTAAACAGTCTGAAACGTACCCTTGTCTGGCTCTATCAGAAGAAGAAGTCTGGCATCGGCAGGCAGTGGAATCGGTGAGTTTTCACACCGCCGAGATCGATCCACAGACCCGTTTGATAGGCTTCCACGGCGGGTGGAAAGTCCCCTCCAGAGAGCCAGTTTGGTGTAGTGGTTAGGAGTGCGGACTTCTAATCTGGCATGCCAGGTTCGATTCTGCGCTCCCCCACATGCAGCCAGCTGGGTGCCCTTGGGCTCGCCACAGCACTGATTAAACTGTTCTGACCGGGCAGTGATATCAGGGCTCTCTCAGCCTCACCCACCCCACAGGGTGTCTGTTGTGGGGAGAGGAATGGGAAGGCGACTGTGAGCCGCTTTGAGCCTCCTTCGGGTAGAGAAAAGCAGCATATAAGAACTAACTCTTCTTCTTCTTCTTCTTCTTCTTCTTCTTCTTCTTCTTCTTCTTCTTCTTCTTCTTCCATCAAGACCCAGTTCACAGAAGATATTTCCTTCTGATCATCAGCAGTTCCACAAGCCCTAGCCATCATAGAAGCATAGAATCATAGAGTTGGAAGGTACCTCTGGGGTCATCTAGTCCAACCCCCTGCATTATGCAGGACACTCACAACCCTATCACTGACACTGTAACCTGCCACCCCCCTAAGCCTTCACAGAATCAGCCTCTCCATCAGATGGAGCATGTTCTGGCTTGTGTACAATGATCATACACATTTCACCACAAACATGTTTGACAGTTGGGCATATTGTATTCAGCGGAGGGGACCAGAGGGGAGCCAATCACCTAGTCGGTTCGATTCGCATTGTGAAATTCAGTCCCCTGCTGGCTTGCCTTACATACAGACGTACATCAAAGTGTTTTAAAGAAAACTCTTCATACCCCCGCAAATGCTGCTGTTCAAAATAGTCCTGTCGCTAACAATGAACAGTAGGAGTTTTTGCAAACAAGAGCATTCATTGATGAATTATCTGGCTTCCTGTTGGAAAAATGGCTTGCCAGCTGGCAAAGTGGGTGGCAGGCGAGGAGCGCTCAGTTGGGCATTGTGGTTTTCCAGAGGGAGGATTCGAACCTGGGTCTTTCGGCGACTAGTCCGGCACTCGAAGTGCTACCCTGTGCTAGAATTTCCATATTGGGAGTTTCCAGGGGTTTTGAAACTGAATTCCCAGGGGCATGGTTGCCCATTTGGAGTCATGGCCGTAGCACATTGAGAGAGAGGGATTAACCCTTTCCCCCCTGCACGGTTTTCCCCATCAGCTCCCTGGGTCTGTTTTCAGGACAGGTAAGCAATCCAGGGGGAGGAGCTTTATGCCTCTTCTCCCCACACGTCACAATCCCCATCTCCACTCGTCTGAGAATTTAATTTCAGCACAGACTTTCCCAGTGTCTCTGCGGCTTGACTCTATCCAGGGTGGACCCAGTAGCTGTGCAATATGTAGTCATACCTTGAGATTAAACTCAGGTGTATAAAATCAGCTTGTGGGGAGTAAAACAACTCCAATGTGTCGTTATTTATGCAGTGCCTTTTCATCCTGCCCCTGGTCAACTTTGGGAAAGATACCGAAAGGAAATGTTCCTGCCCTTGCTGCGGAATCATTAACTGGCACTCACTGGAAAAGTCACACAGACTATGAGAAGTCTGTTCAATATGAAACCAAAGATGCTCTGATAAAAGTAGCAGAGAAGCAGATGCAGGTCTCTGCCAGCTTGGTGCAGTGGTTAAGAGCAGTGGCCTCTAGTCCAGAGAGCTGAGTTTGATTCCCCCCTCCACTACATGCAGCCAGCAGGGGGGGAGGGGGCTTGGGCTGGTCACAGACCTGTTAGAGCTGTACTTAGAGCAGTTCTCTCATGGCTCTCTCAGCCTCACCTACCTCACAGGATGTTTGTTGTGAAGAGAGGAAGGGAAGGCGATTGTAAGCTGCTTTGAGACTCCCACAGTTAGTGAAAAGTGGGATATAAAAAAACAACTCTTTTCCACCTTGAAGCAGAGGCTGTAGGAGACCAACTGCTAAGAGTTCTAGGTCTTGCCATCCCTCGTAGCATGGCATGACATTCTGTTCCGCTTGAACGTTGCAAGGAAGGTTACGCCACGCCGTACAGCGGATAGTCCCTCTCCCATGGCAACACACATAGTTGCTTTATCCTCACAACAACCCTCTGAGCCAGGGGAGGCTGGGGGAAAGTGTCTGGTCCAAGGCAAACAGGGATTTGAACCTGGGTCTCCCTGGTCCTAATCAACATCACAGAGGACTGCGGCTGCCTCCAATTTGCAAAATGTTCAGGGAAGCCCCCTCTGCAAGACAGCCAGAGAGACGCTAGCCTCAGCCAGCCTTACTTTGATCCTAGGATGTCTGAACGCAGCCTGTGTGCCAACCAGCTCCCCGTTGCTCCCAGATCAAAGCCCCAGGTATTTGTTCAAGTTTGGTGATATTCTGAGCAGCTTTAGAATGCATGTCAGTTTACCTGTCCCTTCGATAACTCAGTGACAGGCCTGAAAATCAATGCATCTGGCTTTGCAATCAGCATTATCTTTTTTTAAAAAAAAAAGAGAGAAAAAGCTGTCACTGTCTCCAAAGGCACGGAGAAAGATTAAAGTGCTGACGAATTGTTTTTCCTTCGATCAGGATGCTAGGCTCCAAAATAAAATCTTTCAGACAAAAAGTAAAAACATTTGAGGTTCGTTTTCTCTCCCCCCAACCCATTAAACAAATCATTCTCATCTTCCAGGAATCTCTCTTGCTCACTGTCATTGCAATGACTGGGAGTAGCACAGAAGCCTGGGTACGGACAAGATTTCTCAGGGTCAGTTCAGACAAGATGCCTTTCCCAAGCAGGTCTTTTCCATGTTCAAAAGGAAGTGCGCAGGGTCAGTGTGGTTTAGTGGTTAAGAGCGACGGACTCTAATCTGGAGAACTGGGTTTGATTTCCCCACTCCTCCTCCACGCGAAGCCTGCTGGGTGACCTTGGGCTCACCACAGTTCTCTCAGAACACTCTCAGCCCCACCTACCTCACAAGATGCCTGTTGTGGGGAGGAAAGAGAATGCAGTTGTAAACTGCTTTGAGACACCTTAAAGTAGAGAAAAGTGGGATATAAAAACCTACTCCTCTTGTTCCTATTAGGGTTGAGATGGCAGTAGGTTTGTCTTTTACCTGCTTGTATTGGGTAAACCCCCCACTCTTCAGAAATTGAGGCACAGGAGGGGGGGGATGCCAGCAAATGGCCCCCACAGCAGTGTTTTAGAAATTTCCACTTGTCTCTACAGACTTTACCATAGAGATTCAGGTAAATTCCTAGAGCATCATCCGGAAGTGATGTCATATCCTCCCCAAAGTCCACCCTTCCCAAGCACTGAGCTCTAATTCTCCTGGTTTTTGCCAAGGTACTACTGGTAACCCTATCTCCTTATTGCCACTGTTCTTTGGTCTGGCAGGTTTTTGTAGAGCATGAAAGACATGCAAAACTTTCTCTGAGCAGAGTGTCCAAACCAGAGGCTGTATAGAAAGCTAGAAGGCAAGGGTAGAATTCTACATAGGCATAGTTCAACCCAGTCTGCCTAGTTAACTATAGAGGGTGGACCCAGCACATCTCATTATGACTTATGGGGTATCACTGAGTATTTTACTCCTGTTAGGTTAAGAGAAAACAATGGAAATAGTTAGGACATGGCGTTTCAGTTTGTTTTGTTTCATTATTATTGTTTTGTGCTTGTGTCTCACGACTATTGCTGTATGTCTATGGCTATTTATTTGTTTGTTTGCTTGCTTGTTTGTTTATATACCACCCTCCCTGAAGTCTCAGGGCGGTTCACATAGAACAGGAACAATACAGATAACTTAGATTAACAATAATGAATGAAGTGAAACAACAAGCAACATGGAACAGTAGAAACATGTGGGAAACATTAAATTGACTCATACTGATAGCACAGTGGGTTGGGCGGAATTATGGTGGGTACCACAGGAGGGGGCTCAGGACATGCTGGAGCCGGCCAATTTATGATGCATTCTCTTCTAAGAGCATTGAAGTCAATGGGTGTAGAAGGGCATATCTCTGCTTAGGATTGCACTAAACGATTTAGAAAAGACAAATATTATAAATGTCCCAAGCAAATAAAGCTCCCTATCCTCTGGTGAGACCTTCCCTTTTCTTGAGCTAGAATCCCACCCTTGCTATGAGCATTTCTGGTGAGAGTCCAGCCTTCTTAAAACAACGCTCTTTTTGTATCAGGTTAGAGCCTACAAAGTTGGGTCTGAACTGAAGCCTTGAAGAACCAGTTTGGATGGCTAACTATGCATGGTCCAAAAAGAAGGCAAGAGCCCCCCCCCCCAAAAAAAAAGGTGGAGGGAAATGTGCACAAAATTTGCAGATGCTACATTTACTTTCACATATACAAATTTACATAAAGCTTCATTGGAGAAAATGGACAGCACTTGCCTTTAAAAGTATGCAATTTTCTTTCAGATAACAAAGCAGGGACTCTGGTTTTGATTAGTGAAAGTGCAGGTGGGGGGGGGATTTGATAAATTTAGACCAGAAACAATGGAATTCTCCTCCTGCCCGGGAAACATCAGACATTCTGATCAAGCAAATTCTGATTTAGACAAACATTTGGAAAGGGAATTACAGAGTTATGAATGGAGACTGATACCATCAATTACATGTGATGGGAAAATCTACCTGTTCTATTGCATTTGACTTCCTTTGAGCTTTCTCTTTTTCTCCTGCTGTAATGAAGAACCTCTTATCGGCAGATGGGATTATATCGGCCTCAGTGTTGAATGCTTTTCGGCTGTCACTTTGCCTTAAACTCAAAGAGCTGCACGAATAACGCCATAACTTTTGCCTCTGCAGTGCTTTAGCCCGCTCTTTCACTGGAAACTTTGTATGCGCCCAAAGATGAAGATACATCAGCAGCTTAACACCAGCTGAGATATGTATGTGCAGGTGGGCTGCTTGCCTTCCTAAACCCATTGACTTCAGTGGATTAGAAAGATGTGTTTCTGCTTAGGTTTTCTACTGGCTGCTTAAAATATACAGCCAAGGTGTGGTTTGGGGGGCTAATCAAGAGTCCTTTGATGGCAACATTAGTGTGCTGGAAAGAGTCATCGAGTCCCAGCTGACTTATGGTGACCCCACAGTGTTTTCAAGCAAGAGGTGTCCAAGATGGCTTGCCATTGCCTGCCTCCATGACCATTTACGCACTGGGAACTTCACTGCCCCAGTTCCTGTGCAGGGGCACAAATTGGGGGAAAGGAGGTGCACCAGGCCAAATGCTCCCCCATGTTGGTGCAGGAAGAGGTGGGGCAAGCTGCCACGACTAAAACTCCAGCCTGCAGCCTGGCATGAAACCTCCAGTGCATAAACGGTCGAAGTCACAACCCTGGTATTCTTTGAAGGTCTGCATAATGGCCCCGTCCAGTTCCAGATGTCAGAGACAAGACTGTTCCTCTCTTTTTCTTTCACTCTGATGACTGAGCACAGATTATATTAACATCATTTACACCCTGCATGGGGACCGAAAACATTATTCCCATCTCAGCTATTTTATCCCCACATTTTATCCCTGTGGTTAGATGATCAACCCAAGGTTTCCCAGCAAGCTTCCATGGCAGAGTGGGGATTCGAACCTGGATCTCCTGATCCCAGCCTGAGCATTACACCACCCCAACTCTCCGCAAAAGATATACCTCAGCATTCAACTAAATATTTACCGTAGTGTTTGTGTTCCTCTCTAAATTACCTGTGCAGGTGCAGCAAAGAAGGATGGGGAGTAGAACACAGTCAGGCTGCATGAAAATGCACATGCATGAAAAGCAGATTGCATTCGACTGTACTGCTGGGAGGGAATACAGTGAAACAACCTGTCAAACAGCCACGTGTGGGTCAGTAGACAGATGAACAGCTGTCAATAATTGGCTTCCTGTTTCCAACTAGGTACATGAGTTGAGCATCCCCAGTGATGAATGTCCTTCCTGCTGCCCCTTTGATTCCATCTTGGCTTCCGTCTGTGCATGGAGTGGTTGTGTGTGTGTGTGTGTGTGTTTGTTTAATTCATGGGGGAGTGCAACATACAACCCATTGCAAAAGGATCCGATCCCAGAATAGCCTTCCTGCCTTACCTGCTCTTTAAGTCCACCAAATCACTGTGTCATTACCCTGAGCTGCGGAGGATGGAGCCACAGGGGAGAACAGCAACTGTGCTGCTCCGTATAGAAAAGAAACCGAGTCCTGCCTTCAGCACTGTGAACAGCTCCCTGGCAACTCTATGGGTGTTTCCGCGTTGCGTTATGCACATTGTTTTTGCGTGTGCTTCTTCCATTTTGATGGTTTGTGTTCAAAGGACCAGTTCACATATTGTATTACTACTGTAATATGTAGGTAGGAAGGTAGGTAGGTAGATGATAGATAGATAGATAGATAGATAGATAGATAGATAGATAGATAGATAGATAGATAGATAGATAGATAGATAGATAGATAGATAGATAGATAGATAGATAGATAGATAGATAGATAGATAGATAGATATTATTATTTAATTTTTAGACCACCCTTCTCCCAATAGGTCTCAGGGCGATTTACAACATAAATAGTTAAAACACAATAAAATCCCCATAAAAACCCCAATTAAAAGTTACATATAACATATAGCAGCGGTGGTCACAATTCTGATCTTAGTTCAGCCTGGCGGAGAGAATAATGTTCCGAAGCGGGTGGCACCAATACAATAGATCTAACCATGATCTCGATGTTAGAGATCTCAAAATTGGAGGGGATCCTCTGATGGATTAGTGGGAGAGCTGCCCTGGCCTCAACCATATGCCTGGCGGATAGATAGATAGATAGATAGATAGATAGATAGATAGATAGATAGATAGATAGATAGATAGATAGATAGATAGATAGATAGATAGATAGATAGATAGATAGATAGATAGATAGATAGATAGATAGATATCTTAGCTCCCTGGCATTTCTAGTTTGTGTAGGAGAGCTGGGAAATCTTCCACAAGGGCAATGTTAGGGTTGTATTTGAACCACAGGACAATAGAGTCTGTTTGATTGCAGCTTAATAATGGCAAACATACTACAGCTGGAAGAACAGGTTCTGCTTCTACGCAGACAACTGCCGAAAGGAGAATGGGGTGACGTATGTCTTCTGTTAGGTTAGGGACTTAAATGTTGGAGGGAAGATTAACCAAGAGGAATGGCGGTTGAGAAAATACATCACTGGCCTCTCTTAGGCAAACCTGATGCAACCCATAATTTATGCTACTTTCTCTCTCGGCGGCACTCCTGTTACCTTGAGTGTCTGACACCTTTTGAGTAAGCAAATAACTTTTCACCATTCCACCGTCAACAGTTCACTTCAACATGAATACCAAATGAGGGGGGGAAGCATTTGTGCATAACTGGAATACAAAATTAGATATTACCAGGTATATTCCACCCGGCGAATTTCCTGCATGGGCATTTTTACAATGAGGTCTCTGTGTGCATGTCTCTCTGAGTAAAACTGTACGGCAGCAAAAAGTCTGTTTTGAGAATGCCATTCCACCATACCCATGAGAACGCTGTGGACGAAGGGCATCACGATCAAACCTTGAAATTGGTTTCTTAAGACAGCACATGTGATGATGTGTTGGTTCTCCACCTGTGAAGTACGTAGAATTATGAACCTTTGAAGCCCTCGATGACTCGGGGCCAACGTTCTTGAAGGTTGCCAGTTAAGATCCGTCTCACAAGACCTGCTCCCTCTGCCTCCTCCTTCATTATGAGGGTGGTGACATCTCCTGGTAATATTTTCTGTGGAGGCTCCTCCCTTAGAGAATGCCCTCCCCCTTAAGGCTTGCCTGGCATCACTGTCCCTCTCCTTTAGGTGCCAGGACAAAATGGTTCTGTTTGCCAGGCTTTTTAATTGAGGAGTTAATATGTTAACACCACTGTGCTGTGTGTTTTTACTCTGAAAACTCCCGCTTTAAGCTGCTCAGTTATGTGTTCTTATTCTCTGGCTGTTTTTATCAATCTCTGTTTTAGTGAATAACTGTTAATGATTTATGTTTTGCGTAGGTTTTATTTTGTAATTCATTTCAGAGAGGGTTCCTGGTGAAATGGCACATTTTATTTTCTAAATAAGTGAAGTAAATAAATAATAATGCCTCTAAAGTTCAGGGTAGCCCAGAATTCAAAAGGCCATGTGGCCAGTTGACCCTATAATTGTTCAGTGGGATGTAGGCATTGTGCAAAAATTAATTTAACTCATGTGTACAGCAGGTTGTATTCTATAGATCTTCTCTGCAGGTGGACATGCTTTTCACCAGCAGAAGGCACATTCCCTACTGTGTGATGCTCTTCTGAACATCATGTGTCAGGAGTAAATCCCTTCTGCCTCCATTAGCAGAACAGGTCTTTCTGACCTGCAGCCAAAAGCCTGCAGGAAGGATGCAGCTATTGGAAAAGAACTGGATCTGGTCCCTTGGAATCACCTTTTGACCCAAAAAAACCCCAAGCAAGCCTGGTGGTCTTCCTTTCTTGTGACTTCAATGCCTTCACACAGCTAGCTTGGTTAAGAGTGTGGACTTCTCATCTGGTGAGTTGGGTTTGATTCCCCATTCCCCTACATGCAGCCACCTGGGTGACCTTTGGCTCACCACAGCACTGATAAAGCTATTCTGACTGAGCAGTGATATCAAGGCTCTCTCAGCCTCATCTACCTCACAGGGTGTCTGTTGTGGGGAGAGGAAAGGGAAGGCGATTGGAAACCACTTTTAGACACCTTCGGGTAGAGAAAAGTGGCATATAAGAACCAACTCTTCTTCTTCTTCTTCTTCTAAGATTGTTATGTACACCTTTGTGCTGATTACAAACAATATGTTACATCTCAGGTGAAAGAAAACGTTCATTTGTGGAATAGCAGTTCATAAGTCCATCCATTACCATTAGAAAGTGATCATGGATCAAAATATCTGCTCTGTTTCTACAACCGCCTTGCATATTTATCAGACTGTAAGAACATGGAAATTTGAATGTGCACAGATCCCCCCCCCCAATCATACTAGTAGCCGTATTTCTTTTTGTGCAATCAAGTACCTCTACAGACTCCCAGCAGGTGGGACGGGGGTAAGACATTTGTACAATACTGCAGTTTACACTGGCATTTTTTAAAAACTTCTCTTGATCAGCCCATTTCTTGGCAAAAAAAAAAAAAAATTATGTGAGCCAATAACTCTATTTCTGCTTGGGGTATAGTGGTGAATGCAAACCTGCAAGAAGAAAGGGTGATTTGTTTTCACCTATAAATTGCATTTTCCCTGAAGTTTCATATTCACCAAGTCAAAAGATTGTGTTATTAATCATTCACTTTGTAGATGTTTTGAAGGAACGCTGCTCCTGGGGAGCTGATCTCAGTGGATCAGCTTTTAAAGTTTTTAAAGAAGTTTTTTTTTCCATTCCATTCCTCTTTCCTGTGAGTAGGGAAAGTAGACCATCAATTGTACACACAGATGAAAGTCGAAGCTGGAATGTAGATACTCTCTGGTTAACACCACGCTGCTAAATCAGTGTCAGATCTGGAATCCATTCGAGCCTGATGGAAACTTCGATGTCTTACAGCTGAATCAGAGAAACTGCAAAGGACCTCATCCTAATGACTCAGAATTCATGGTACAATACTAGGAGCAGAGAATCGTTACCACCATTGTAGCTGTTCCTTGGACTGGATGTCTAGTTTGTCTTTCTGTTTTCCGTCTTGCCGGAAGGAGGGTCCTCCACAGCTCAAAAACAAGCTTCTCCACCTACATAATTTACACTGTACAACGGAGCTCCCTCTCTGGCACCACTGACTGCCTTCAGAGCAACATCATTGCTCCAGGCAGATCCTTGTGTCTGAGAGCTCTGATGCTGTACAAGTTGCATGTAATTACTAAGGGCAAAGAGACAGTCCCAAGCCCCTTGAGCAGGTACATATGTCTAAAATATTGCCATTGCGGTTGCCGCGTCACGTAGCTACTGCTTGGCAAACATGAATTCTGTTGCATGTTAAAGACGAGGGATGAACATGGACCGAACCACAAAGCAAAATTCATCACAAATGTTGCCCTGTTTATGGTTCGCAAATCAACATTCTTGATGGGTCTACCATTACGAACTTCCGCAAACTTATACAGCCATTTGTGGCCATTCACGATCCCTTTCCGTGGGGTTTGCAAGGCCACAAACCATGAACAAACGCCTCAGTTTGTATTGGTTCATGGCTTGGCTCATGAATCAGCCACGAACCATGAACCAACACGAACCACAATTTTCCAGTTCGTGCCCATGCCTGTTAAAGATGACCAGGGTTCCTATATGACAGAGCACCCTAAGATGACATGGATACAAATTCTTCACACCTAGGTTCATGCTTTATCTAGCAAGTGAACACACTTCATGGCTCTCATGACTCCAGGCATAATATACCTTTCTAGTCTTTCTGGTCAGGTACTGTCAGGACAAAGTCTCTCAGTTTTGCATGGAATCGGATGCCACAGTTGGAAGTGGTATCAAAGGTTCCGTCTGGTCCTATTACATTTGATCCATGTCAGTCATTGTGGTCTCAGGAAGTGGACAAGCCGCTTGCAGGGGTCCAGCCAACTACTTGTCTCTTTGACCCGTAGCCATCATGGGCTAACCATCACGATCCCTATCCATCATGACCCGCAGAAGGGCCTTTTCTGTGGCAGCTCTCAGGCATCGGAACAGCGTCCCTCTAGTGATTCACCTACGTATGTTTTAAGCACCTGGTGAAAACACACCTCTTCACCCAGGCCTTTGATGTCTAGTTTCTTCTGAGTGCTGTTCTGCTAGGGTGTGAGGGAGAAAGGGAAGGTGGGGTGTTTAAAACCTTGAAAATGATTTTAACATTATTCTGTGTTGTTGTGATCTGACCTTTGGATGAAGGTGTGGGATAGAAATCCCTACCTAAATTTGAAAGGTTGTCACTTGGAGGAGGGCAGGATGCTGTTCCCATTGGCTGCAGAGGAAAGAACATGCAGTAATGGGTTTAAACTACAAGTACAATGATATAGGCTAGATATCAGGAAAAAAAATTTCACAGTCAGAGTAGTTCAGCAGTGGAATAGGCTGCCTAAGGAGGTGGTGAGCTCCCCCTCACTGGCAGTCTTCAAGCAAAGGTTGGATACACACTTTTCTTGGATGCTTTAGGATGCTTAGGGCTAATCCTGCGTTGAGCAGAGGGTTGGACTAGATGGCCTCTATGGCCCCTTCCAACTCTATGATTCTAAATAAATAAAAGGTTCCACCAGAATCTTCCTTTTCTTTCTCTCGCTTCCAAGCAATGCTAGACCTGTCTATGTCTGTCTGCCGAAGGTCTGTTGACTTCTAAGGCCATGACACTGCTTAGGATGGCACTGCAACGTCACTGTCTTTCTTGAAGAAGTGAGAAGTGATTTGCGAAAGCTCGTACAGATTTAGTCTTTAAGGTGCTCCTGGTCTCTTGCCCTTTTCTGCTGCTACAGACAGATTAACACAGCTACCCATCTTGATCTATGTCCTTCTGAATAATACATCAATAGACAAGGTCCATGCCCCAAGGAAATTGCATTTGAAAACCGCCAGCAGGGAAGATAAGGGGGGGGGGGGATGTACAGAATGAATGTGAGCAGATGCCGTGGCTTGGGGAGAAGGGAAGGCTTAGCCAGAAGGGAAAGGGGTCACGTTCCTCTTCCCTTTCCAATACTTGCCCAATTGAACTTGCATCTTCCCCAAAGCTGATTCTCATTCAAAACATGACCTGTGGGTCATGTGCCATGCCATCTAGTTTGGCCTGAAAGGTTGAACCAAAGCCCTAGAGGCAGGGTGAGTTTGGGAGAAGGAAGAGAAAACTGGAACCCCACAGAGATCTGCAAAGAAGGAATTTTGTGCTTAAGGTTCATGAGTGGGACAAGGATCTGAAAGACTCATTCTGCCATGGAAGCTTGCTGGGTGACCATGTGTTAATCACCCACAGTTCACCTAACCTACCTCACAGGGTTGGTGTGATAGTAAGATGGGGGAAAGGAGAATGTTAGCTATTTTGGTCCCCACTAAGGATAAAAGTGAGTAGTAGAGCCAGTGGGGTGAAGTGGTTAAAAATGGGTTTGATTCCCCACTGCTCCTCCCCATGCAGGCAGCTGGGTGAGCTTGGGCTCATCACAGCCCTGGCAGTGCTGTTCTCACAAAGCAGTCCTGGCAGAGCTCTCTCAGCCTCACCTACCTCACGGGGTGTCTGTGGGGAGAGGAAGGGGAGGCCACTGTAAGCTGCTTTGAGATTCTTTCGGGCAGTGAAGCGCGGGGTATAAAAACCAATTCTTCTTCTTCTTCACTGGCAGTCTTCAAGCAAAGGTTGGATACACACTTCTCTTGCATGCTTTGGGCTGATCCTGCATTGAGCAGAGGGTTGGACTACATGGCCTGTGTGGCCCCTTCCAACTCTATGATTCTATGATTCTATGATTCTACAATTCTATGATTCTATGATTCCTCTAGTATAAAATAAATAAGTCAAAAAATAAAAGTGTGGGCAGGCACCCTACTTTGTGACCACCCAAACAAACACCTGGCTTATTGTCTGTTAAGCACAGAGACCATTTGAGTGCCCTCGTCCCCCTCTTACTACAGCGTCCCATTACTGACCCTGTGCACATCCAAGAAAAAAAAAATTAATTGACATCTTGGCTTGTGATAATTCTCATCTGAGACAGCTGGGGTCTGTGTTCTGCCATAAAGTGGCACCCACACATTTGACAAAACAGCGGCAGCTCTCCCTATTGCCGTGAGCAAGCCTGTCTCAGTGCAGTACACCAATCCAATTAACTTCCTGGGGGAAACAGAATCCTGTGGCCCTCCCCGCCCTGAAAGAACCTACTTAATTCAAAGCTGGTGCGTGTAGGAGGTCATCTCAAAGGCAGCCCTTTAAATCCAGGACTTTGCATACTCCCAGGGATAAATTCTTTCCAGTTCCCCCGTTCTTAAGGTAGACAATATAACACACGATCAATACACCAACTAAAGAGAGTGTCGCCACCCCCCTTACAGGAAATACACATGAACCCACATTATTTGACCTGTTTTCGTAGACAAGCTGCTGGTTTTTCACCATCAGTCCTTCCCCTCCCTGAACCACAATGCTTGTGCAAAGAGCTCCAAGATGATAAGGGAATTCCAAAGGGATAGTCCATGTTAGTCTGTAGCAGCAGAATAAGACAAGAACCCAGTGGTACCACAAAGACTTCCTAGGCAGGACGGCAGACAATGGCAATCCACCTCTCTTCATTTCTCATCTTGAAAACCCCATGGCAGGCTTTCTCAACCAGGGTTTCGTGAAACCCTGGGGTTTCTTGGGAATTAATTTATATAGAGATATATTTAAATTTGTTAAACATTTATTGGGTGATATGACCATATATGGTAACGCTGACCTGCCTCCCCAAAATGATCGATGATGATGATGATGATGATGATGATTCGATTTATTTCCCACCACTCCCTACAGGCTTGTGGCAGGTAACAATAGTCTTAAAATCCCCCATTAAAACCCCTGTTAAAAGACTATAAAAATACCCAACATGGCGGAAAATACCAGTCTCCCCTACCCAAACAAGGGCATTGGGGGATGGAGGGTGATGAGGACTACTTCAAACCTCCCAGGGGGGCAATGTTCTTCCTTGCCAATCCCAGCCTCAACCATAGACCTGGCGGAAGAGCTCCGTTTTACAGGCCCTGTGGAATGCTGACAGCTCCCGCAGGGCCCGTAGCTCCCGCAGCGCCTGAAGGGAGTGGAAGGGGAGGAACCCCAGGTGGGTGTGTCCACAGCTCTCTTTCCCAACCGTATTCTGCATGATTGCACCACTTCTGGGGTTTCTCGAAGCCTGAAGAAGGTGTCAGGATTTCTTCAAGTATAAAAAAGTTGAGAAAGGCTACCCCAAGGGTTGCCATAAGCTGGCTGCCGTGCACCTTCCACCACCTCTTCCAAACCCATCATTATTAGTTCATGCTCTTCCTGGCTACTTCCTTCTTGGCGCACACTCCTAGCAAACATGGAATGCAGCTTGTGTATTAGAAAGTAGACATGCACAGGTGCAGTTGGGTTTTTGCCACTGTACACGCCATGGGAGCATTGCGCATGACTTCTCCTTCCCTGTCCAACCTTCCTCCTCCTCACTGTGCGCATTCATCAACTTGCAAAGTAAAAGGGTTGGCTGGAGAGAAGGCCTCTCTCATCTCACGTGCATAGGAGAAGGAGGAGGAAGAACAAGAGTTGTTTCTTATATGCCGCTTTTCTCTACCCGAAGGAGGCTCTAAGCGGCTTACAGTCACCTTTCCTTTCCTCTCCCCACAACAGACACCCTGTGAGGGAGGTGAGGCTGAGAGAGCCCTGATTTTATCAGGGCCACAGCGAGACCAGGGTCACCCAGCTGGCTGCATGTGGGGGAGCAGGGAATCAAACCCGGCTCGCCAGATTAGAAGTCCACACTCCTAACCACTACACCAATTTGGCAAGAAGGGAGACACAGGGTTCTCTTCACACACACACACACACACACACACACACACACACACGCTTGCTTGACCCATGACATTATGGGCAGCTGAAAATCACCTTATAAATAAAACCAGCAACAGAACGAAGCTTCAAGTGGCCGATGTTATCCGCAGCTTCGGAACCAGATGCTAACTATGAAATATATAAACTGCTCCCCGGCCTCTCTGTGTAACTGGCAAAATTACCACTTTGCATCGACAGTGTTTGCCATCAGGGCTCTTTGGCAGTTTTTAAGATTTAATTAAGACAGTCACACACAAAAAGACGCTAAAGCATTTCAGGATCTAAAGCCTTTTTGAAATTGGGCGGAAGAAAGAGAAGATAAAATGAAAGCCTGGGCCTTTTATGTCCATTGATGCCCCAGTCAAAGCCGCAGTGTTTGCTTTGACGCATCTCTCTCCCTTTCCTCTGCGTAGTTCAAAAACCTGGGGAATCCCCTTGCTTGCATCAGGGCTCCCAGTCCCTTTGGTTGGGGCAACAGCGAAGAACGGATCACACAGCACTCCCCTTCTCGGTCTGTTGTGTCTCCTGTATGTTAATTTGTGGTTGAATTACTAAGCCTTGAGCCGTTCTGGCCTGAGGCAGTATAGAATTTAGTGTTTAATAAAAATACCCTATTCAGCTTTCTTTTGACATGTACTCCCCGAGGTCAAAAACGTCCCTTTCCTTTGAAGCTACCGCTTCCTTTCTCCTGCCCCTTTGTGGTGAACGAAAAGGAAGGATGGACACAATCCACCACAAAGTCCGTGACAGATCGCTGTCGACTTTCTCAATGAACGCACTTGGCATTAGCAGCAAAAGCAGTTGATTGAGGTGGCGATACAAAGCTCATGATTATTCTTGCTGAAACTAGTGTGATAGGCAATACACTGAACAATATAACCCCCGAAACCCCACCCCCAACTGATAACAGGTGCGGTACCCCGGGCTCCCTCTTGTTCCTGGGGGAAAGCATGCAAACTAGTCCTGTGCTCAGGTGCATGTTGCATCCTCCTTGCAAGGCTGGCTCGAGCCCAGCCTCACCGATAACATCCAAGTTCCCCTCTCCCACAGTTCTATCCCCTCAAGAGAAAAACGGCAATTAGACTAACACAAACAAGCAAACAGTTACAATCAGGTAACTTTCTCAAGCCTGACATTGACCGCTGGCAATTCCAGATGATCATGGCAGCCAGAGTTTAAGTCTGCAAGGAGAGTAGAGCATTAGGCTGCTTGAAGAATGGAATAGTTGTATAGAAAGATAGAGAAAGAGAGTCCTAACAGTCTAACTCTTGAACTGTTCTCTGCAGTCATTCTGTCTGCTCCGGAGGCCAGTCGGGAGGAAGCGTGTTCAAAGGAGCAGGGAGTCCCCAAACGGTCCAATCAGGACACAGGGGAGATGATTTGAAAAATACCTCCTCCGATGCCCCCTGCAGGAAATTTTCCATATTCTTTCTTTTTTTTAATTATTTGTCGTAAAAGCAAAACAAGGTCACAACTTACCGAACAGGATATAAAATTAAAAGCTCTCCATACAAAATACAGATATAAAATTCTAAAATTCTAATACATCATCTAACAGACCCAAATCAGATTATAGTCGGCACAACTCTGCCTGCTTCACACATAACCCCCCCCCCATGCATTATCATCACCATCAAATGTATCCTGTCTCCTCCTCAAGATCCATTGTCCCCATATCCTGTTCAGTCATGCCCACTACAAATCTTGCATACGATTTGCTATGGCACCTTTGCCCTGACCTGGGTAGCCCAGGCTAGCCTTATCAGAGAAGCTAAAGAGAGCCGATCCTGGTTAATATTTGGATAAGAGATTCCCAAGAATTACCAGGGTCACTATGCAGAGACGAGCCCTGATAATCCGCCCCCAAATGTCTTTGCTTTTAAAACCCTACAGCAGGAGTAGTCAAACTGCGGCCCTCCAGATGTCCATGGACTACAATTCCCAGGAGCCCCTGCCAGCGAATGCTGGCAGGGGCTCCTGGGAATTGTAGTCCATGGACATCTGGAGGGCCACAGTTTGACTACCCCTGCCCTACAGGGTCACCATAAGTTGGCTGCAACTTGACAGCCCCCCCCAAAAAAAAACACACACACACACATAAAGGCATCTCTCCCAAATCACTTTGGCACATTTCTACATAAAAATGCTTGACTCTTTCCCTGATGAAATTAATAGGAAAACATCATAGCAAAGCAGGTCAACGAATTCCTCCATTGACAACAAACTCATTTCTCTCTGCCTGCACATTTGCCCTTTTCGAGCAGCTCGTTTAACGGCAACACGGAGCCTTGGATTTGCAGAGCGCTTCTGCGTCGCTCGGGGTCAACCCATTTTGAGAGGTTGCTCCATACTTGGCTGCAGCCGGAGGCCTCACGTCACCCTCCCAACTCAGACTCGGCCACCCCGCCCTCCCCTTCTTCTCGTTTCCCTGTTCCTTTGCCATCCTATCCCAAACTGTTTGGCGAGACAATCCAAGGCAGGATCATAGGAGCAAAGGGTGCAGACGTCCCACGGGTCAGCTCTGAGATCCAGAACTTTTCCGCCTTCATAGGAAGAAGGCATCCAACTGGGCTCCGGAGGAGACCGTAAAATATTAATGTATTCGGGATGTATTGTTCAGCTGTTTATTACAAATGATGGCTCTTCTCTCCCAGGTGTCTTCTTCTCTGGAGGTGGTAAATGTGATCAGATGGCTTAATAATCAAACCAGACTAAATTCCAATATGAGCGATTGGGCAGGGAGTTTCTGTGGGTTTGTTTGTTTGTTTGTTGGGCGGCATGTTCTTCCCGGCTTTAAACCTTTAAACCTTGCACAGAAAATAGTGCTTACACATCAGGCCTTCTTCAGGCAAACACCTTGGGAGTACTGCACTGATTATGTTGCAGATGCAATTACTGCTCAGTTAGAATGAAAGGTCATCCTTTTTGCTGGAGATGTAATACAGCAAGTTCTTCTGCTGGGATGTGTGGTGGGGAAAGGGGCTGCCTGCTGTCAGGGTTGGTCTGACCTGGGTGGGCCAGGCCAGCCCAGTGTTATTATATCTCGGAAACTATGTATTTGGATGGGACCACCAAGGGTTGCTATGGGTTCCTATGCAGAGGCAGGCAATGGGAAACCATCTCTGCTCATCTCTTGCCTTGAAATCCCTAGTGTGATTGGCCTGTGATTTGACAGGATGTTCCATCACCGTCTTTGGGAGCAAGGAGCTGTAGGACCATGCAGCAAAGAAAGAGATTGATGTTCAACTTTAGCCTACCAAGGGGGGGAAATGTCAGGATATGATAGGCCACAACAAGAGTATGGGTGAACTTGTGCCTTTTCTGGCCCTCACTTTATTGACTGATTTCTGCAAACATTTTTAATAAAGACTATTAGCTGGCTGCTCACTTTTTTTCAGGAGAAGAACTCTTCCTGCGTTGGTTTTTATACCCTGGTTCTCAATCCTGAAGAAGTCCTAAAGTAGTTTACAATTGCCTTCCCTTCCTCTCCCCACAACAGACACCCTGTGAGGTGTGTAGGCCTGGGAGAGCTCTGACAGAACTGCTTTGTAAGATCAGCTCTGACAGAACTATGACTGTTCCAAGGTCACCCGGCTGGCTGCATGTGGAGGAATGTGGAATCAAACCCGGATCTCCAGATTAGAAGCCACCACTCTTACATCAAGCTGGCTCCATACTGGTAAAATATTCATCCATTCATTCAATTCATTCATTTTATTCAGTTTATATATCACCCTCACTATAACATCTCACTCTCACTGTGCCATAGAAATACTGGGAATGGGAAGGTACACTGAGACATTTGCAACAATATGATCCAAAAAACATAAACAGTCATTATAGACAACACCAGTCAAAGTTTAGGAATAGTGGACATTTCAGTAGTTACAACATTTTAGAGGGGAAACAGTAGCTGCAGTTAGGGACATGTTGGGTGTCAAGAGTCGCTGAGCAATGGCACGGTGGCCATCCTGTGAAATGCTCCCCCTTGCCAAAACCGAGAGGTAAAAATATACATAGTATGTCATTTTGGTGGGAGGGAGGATTTACTCAACAGGGTTTCATTTGGAGGCACTCATAATGATGGCTGTTTTCATTTCAGGGTTAGAATACAACTCTGAGGGTTTCCATGCTTATGATGGAGGACATATTTTTTAAGTTGGCACAGAGCTGACCCCCCTCACTTCTTAATGAAATGTCTTTCACACCTCCTATGCCAACTTGTCGGCATGCCTTATGAGCAGGCCCTGCTTTTTCGTTGAATTAGCCACCTTCTCAGTTGCCCTACGTTGCACCCTGCATTTAACACATAGTCAGATCTGACTGACTTACGTAGAAGCTGAACATTGCAGCCCACAGCCATATAGGGCTATGGAATATCCAAAACCAGGGATACAATCCTTCTGAGGCCCATATTGAGAGCCATCTTGGTGTCATGGTTAAAAGTGGTGGCCTCTCATCAGGAGAACCGGGTTTGAGGTGGTGGCCTCCTCCCCATGCAGCCAGCTGGGTGACCTTGGGCCATTCACAGTTGTGGGGAGAGGAATGGAAAGTGACTGCGAGCCATTTTGAGACACATGAGTGTGATGTAGTGGTTAGAAAAGGGTTTCCCAACCAGGGGTCCAAAGGCCCCAGCAGGAGCTCTGAAGGGTGTCTGTGGAATTTCCCTTCCTGCATTAAATGACTCAGCCACAAGCTAGGGAGCCAGATGCTTCCACTGCTGTACCTCCCACGTGTGAATGCTCTCGTGGTTTCTGTGTCTGAGAGGCGGCAGGGCCTGTACCTCTACTCCTGCCTTAAACCTCATCCGGTCTCTCCCCTCCTTAGTCCTCCTCAAGCCTGCCTATTAATGCAGATGACAAAGTCACTGCCGGTGATATGTCACTTCCAGGGGGCGTGGCAGGGAGGCGTGGCCAGCTGACATCACTTCCAGGGCTCCTGAAAAACTATTTCAGGAGCTCCTCCATGGTCTAAAGCAGGGGTAGTCAAACTGCGGCCCTCCAGATGTCCATGGACTACAATTCCCAGGAGCCCCCTGCCAGCGAATGCTGGCAGGGGGCTCCTGGGAATTGTAGTCCATGGACATCTGGAGGGCCGCAGTTTGACTACCCCTGGTCTAAAGGTTGAAAAGGGCTGGGTTAGCATGTGGGACTACGATCTGGGAGACCCACGGTTGAAATCCCACCATGTCACGAAATTTGCTCAGGTGACCTTGGGCTAGTTACATCCACTCTCAGCCAAGCCTACTTCACAGGGCAGAGCACAGTGGAAGAAGGGATGACGTAAGCTGCCGTGTGTCCCCACTGGGAAGAATAGGTGCGTATCGGCTCTTCCGCCGGGCCTGTGGTTGGGTCCAGTTAAGAAGCTACATCCCTAAAGTTCCAGGCTCCCCTCCCGCCTCTCCTCCCCCCTTCTCCTCCTTCCCCCCTTCCCCGCCAACAACTCAGCAAGCTAATTAAGCTCCCTAAGTACTGTCTGTGCTGATTGCGGGTTTTATTGTTTCTTGCTGTTTTAAAGTGCATTGGTCTGCTTTTCACGGTTAACCAAATGTATTGTTTTTATTGCCCTCTTATTTAATACATTGTTCACCGCCCCGAGACGGTAAATCCGAGGGGCGGAATATAAATGGACCAATGAATATAAATATAAATAAATAAACAAATGCCAAATGAGACACGCAGTTCCCTTGCAGACTAAGAGCCAAGGCAGCTCCTGGATGGTTCCTATACTGTATGTTGTGGTGGGGGGGGGGGCTGAGCAGCCCCCCCCTGTTCACCGTGTGACCCCTGATTGGTTCAGCTCTCCTGCGTGTCAAACCAGGAAAAGAGAAAGGTCAAGGGGAAAAAATGTTGCTGAAGCAGCAGCGACCTGATCAAATGACATCGAATGAGATCAGGAAAGCAGCAAATGCCACGGAAGTCTCTTTTTCTGGAGAAGCCCCCCCCCCCCAAGTTATCCAGCCTCCAAAGAGAAACAAACAAAGCCATGTTTGGGTGCAATTTAGCTATGCACAGAAAAGGGGAGGGGGAGGACAGGATAACCTTTGGGTGCTAATCCACAGTCAGCTATTTATTGGAATCCCCTCCCTGGAGACTGAGTAATCTCCTTGGTCACCCTGGAGGCCAGACGTAAAGGAGAGAAAGAGAAGGGCAGGGGTCACTGGGACGATAGGATGCCCTTTACCCCCAAAGATGGGCATCATGACAGTGGCCACCTCTGGTCCTTAAAGGTCAAATTCACGTTTTAAGGCCAAATGTGGTTTTCAGAGAGATTTCTACCCCCACCCCAGTATCTGGGTCTGTTTTTAAATATGCAATCTTTTCTGAGTAATGCTTAATGAATTTTTAAATGTGCGTTATTGCTGGAAGCCTCCGTCCAATTTATTTCCGCCGCTCTCGCTATTAACATGTGTCAGGGTCTTTCTCCTTCAAGCCGACGTTAAGCTTGTTTGACTGTGCTGGCATTTTGGCATTTGTTCACCCTGCGATGTATACCAGAGGTGGGGGGGGGGGAGGCCCGGACCCTGGGCAGCCTGAGCAATGGATGAGTAATTTTGTTGTCTGGCTTTCTTGAGGGCTGACATCGTCGGTCCCCTTTAGATGTTGGGGGCTTCTCTCAAAACCGAGCTGCTTTGAGTGGCCGGGGAGGAGGAGCATTTTGAGAGGCTGTGAGAAGTCGGCAGCAGTGCCACAGGGACCCACTGCTCAACGGAGCGGCCCCCACTTTGCAGGCTCGAACCCCAGCTGTTTCAGTTCATCTTGTGGAGCAGGGCGGGGAAAGGCTTTTTGCCTGAGACTTTGGAAAGGCTAGCTTCAGTCCGAGAAGGAAACATCTAGCTAGATGGGCTAGGAATAGGAACATAGGATCATGGCAGAGCAACAGAGGCCATCTAGTCCAACCCCCTGCTCAATGCAAGATAAAGCATCCAGGATACGTATCTGTCCAGCTGCCCTTATCAGCACACTGGGGTCATAGGAGGGTTGGCATTCTGGGTTTCAGGCAAAATTCTACAGGCTGAAGCTGATTTTTTACCATAGAATTTTCCCCCAAAGCAGAGCATAGCCCCCGACATCTTCAACCAAGAGCCAGCTTGGTGTAGTGATTAGGAGTGCGGACTTCTAATCTGGCAAGCCGGATTTGATTCCCTGCTCCCCCACATGCAGCCTGCTGGGTGACCATGGGCTTGCCACAGCACTGATAAAGCTGTTCTGACTGAGCAGTGATATCAGGGCTCTTTCAGCCTCACCCACCTCACAGGTTGTCTTTTGTGGGGAAAGGAAAGGGAAGGCGACTGTAAGCTGCTTTGGGACTCCTTCGGGTAGAGAAAAAGCGACATATAAGAAACAATTCTTCTTCTTCTCCAGTAATATCAGGGCTCTCTCTGCCTCTCCTCCCTCACAGGGTGTCTGTTGGGGGGAGAGGAAAGGGAAGGCTCCTGAAATTCCATCTTCCCCAGGTACCACCAGGGCAGGGCTGGGAACCCTTGGGTCTCTGCCTTCTTCCATAGCAGTGCTGAACCATCTGATGTTATGTCACGACCAATGTCAAACTTTGAAGAAGACGGATGGCAAATCTCTAATTGGTGGGATTTCAGCTATTATGTTACCTGGGGTGGCAGTTTAATTGTTTTAGCAGGAGATTACACGAGGCAGACACGATATATTCATCACCAGATCACAGACAAGTTCAATAGCAATTCCTGACGTCCAGCCTCTCTCTTTATTAAGCTTGCATTTTTAGTAGGCACGACTCCTGGAGATTGCAGGCGCCTGCAAACAGAGATTACACATCACAAGAAACGAGCATTTGCATCTCTCTCCCTATTGTGCTTCAGGATTTCTTTTCTCCTCAACAAAAGATATCAATTGGAAATTCAAAAGCAAGCACCCAACCCAAACACTTGGGGCTAATGTTAGAATCATAGAATAATAGAGTTGGAAGGGACCTCCTGGGTCATCTAGTCCAACCCCCAGCACTATGCAGAAGACTCACAACCCCATCGTTCATCCACTGTAACCTGCCATCCCCTTAAGCCTTCATAGAATTAGCCTCTCCATCAAATGGTTATCCAGCCCCTGTTTAAAAATTTCCAAACATGGAGAATCAACCACTTCCCAAGGAAGTCTGTTTTACTGAAAAACCATTCGAATTGTCAGGAACTTCTTCTGGATATTGAGATGGAATTTTTTTTTAAATCATTGGTTCTGGTCCGTTCCTCTGGGGCAAGAGAGAACAATTCTGCTCCATCCTTTATATGGCAGCCTTTTAAATACTTGATGATCATCAGATTCCATCTCTGTCGTCTCCTCTCCAGGCTAAACAGACCAAACTCCCCCAACCTGCAACGCTGGAGCATCACGCTTGCTGCGTGGCCATGCCATACAGAGTATAGCTCACTCGTGAAGTGCGCACCTCATGTCCTGGATGTTTACAGCTTGTGTCTCCATGTCCTCTAAATTTCGCTGGTCGACGATTACTTCTGTAACAGATTTCCGTCGCATTTTTCATTGCACGTCTTAAAGATTTTCCCTTTGGCTGCCGCATAAGATGTCTTCACATCAAAAACACCCCTGGAGGTCTTGAAAACAGCCTCTCCTCCCTCAACCCCGCTGCTTCTGTAAAGAATGGGGAATTAAGCCTGGTTCTCCAGATTAGAGGATACCGCCCTTAACTGCTACACCAAGCTGGTAATGATCGCATTATCTGGGAAGAGGCTCCAAAATCCTTGGGTGAAACAGACTTCCATCAAATCCATCTTAGGGTGAATATTTGCATGAGTTGACAGAGGAGCCTTCTGTTGTAGTGTGACTCATTGCCCTTTTGATATTATTTTAATGCAGTCTCCATCTATCATGTCAAGATCCTTGTGGTGGTGTAGTAAAGAATGGGGGAACAAGCTCTGCCAAAAAATGGGGGGTCCCCAAAGAGTGATAGTTGGGGGCATCAGGAGTACAGACTCCCTGGATGTTATGGAGGCAATATTCCTGGCCTAGGGCAAAGCCAGAAGGAATTTTTTCCCACCTGACTCACCTTCCCACCATGCGTACCTCACTGAACCATGCAGGAAGTGTGCAGCAGCCAGATACAACGCTTAGGTAGCTGCCATTGTAAATCAGCAAGGTAATTAAAGTGGCTGTTACATTTCTGATATGTTTGCTTGTCTGAAAACGAAGAAGGTGTCTTCACAAGGGACGTGCATCCCCTGACCCTGGGGGCATCATACCCAGATTAAAATTTATGGACACTCCAGAGCTTTCTGCAAGTGGACTTAGGAGGTACATCCAGCTCTCACACCCATCCCCTTTCCCCAGTCTGTGATTATCGAGGGGATAACATTAGCCTATCTGTAGTCTCAGTTTATACCAAATTTGCCATCATAATTGTGGGATTCCCAGAGAATTCCTCCCAGCCATTCCGCCAGTGAGTTAGGGTATAACATTATATGGTATAACATTACTAACCCTTCCTCTTGTTTGTCGGTTTTACATATCTGTGGCGCAGAGTGGTAAGGCAGTGATATGCTGTCTGGAGCTGTCTGCCCATGAGGCTGGGAGTTCAATCCCAGCAGCCAGCTCAAGGTTGACTCAGCCTTCCATTCTTCCAAGATCGGTAAAATGAGTACTCAGCTTACTGGGGGATAAACGGTAATGACTGGGGAAGGTACTGGCAAATCACCCCGTATTGAGTCTGCCATGAAAACGCTAGAGGGTGTCACCTCAATGGTCAGACATGACCCAGTGCTTGCACAGGGGATACCTTTACCTTTACCTGTACAGGGTTTAAAAGTTGGTTTTAATTGCTTTTCATTGTTATCTGCTTGAGGGCCTTATTTGGGCAAGGCATACAAATGTCCTAAATACGATAAAAGCACACATTTACAGGCAGCAACACAAATAGAAACACGACAGAAGCGCTGATCACAAATGGTACAAAGCAGTTGACAATTTCCACCGTGTCCCATGTTGCTTAACTTCCTAAAGGCTTAAAAAATCCGATCTCATTTTCCCTCCCACCAGGGCTGGTTTTTGAAAAGTTCCTTTTGCTTCACCTAAAATTGAACTTGACAGGTCTATGAAAAGAGCAGCAAGTATCCAAGCAGTGGCAAGGTGGGCTTAAGGTATTTTGTTACTCTAGGCAAGGTATAAAAAATAAAATTCTACCCGGTGCTTCTCCCTTTCCAATTTTGTTGTATGCTGAACAACATTGCGCTGTTATGAAATGGCATTTCCCGGGATATTTTAAGGCTCCCGGTAATCATATCTCATTTTCTTCCTAGACCTCCAGTCTTCCCCATGGACCCACAAGGAGAGATTCAAAAGCCTCCATTAATTAAAAGATATTCTATCATTTTAGCTTGTTCAACATCATTTTGGTGCAGCTCCTGAATCATTTAGAACAGTGGTTCTCAACCTGGGGGTCGGGAACATTTTGGGGGTTGAACGACCCTTTCACAGGGGTCCCAGCAGGGCAAGCAGCTTGGCCGGGGGGGGGGGGGTGGAGCGCCATCTACACAACAGCCTTGTGGGGTAGATTGTGATGGAGCGTTTGTCTGTCTGGAGCAGCAGAAAAGAGCGAGATCAGCATGGTGGGACAAGAGGCAGAGCTGAACTGAGAAACCCCAGGCAAAAAAAAAAAAAAACATTTTATATACATGAACAATGGATCTTCACACCATTGGTCAGTTTTGGTTTAATTTCTGTGAAAGAACCCTTGCATAATTGTATGGTTGGGGGTCGCCACAACATGAGGAACTGTATTCAAGTGTCGCGGCATTAGGAAGGTTGAGAGCCACTGATTTAGAAGAACGACTGTCGGCTACCTTTGAAAATTGTGCAGGTGGGAGGGGCTTTGGAGCCATGGCTGGGGGAGGGACAGTGGTGTCCCACTGCCAGGCAGAAAACAAACAATCCCTGGCTTGTAGGCAATTGTATTCCAAAGGGATCTTGGGAGGAAATGGGAAGGAGAAGAAAAGCAGGAGTGGGTATGGGCCCAGAGAGAACTCTCACTCCTTTGGGATTCTTAGCTGGAGTAGCTGCGCTCTTGTGTGTGATGTTTGTTGGTTTCTCAGAACACCTGACTCAGGTCGATCACCACTCACACCACATTGTAGTTTTCTGGGTCACTGTCTCAGCCTAACCTATCTCAAAGGACTGTGGTGAGATTAAAATGAGAAAAGGAAACGCCTATAAGCTTCAAATGGGTACATGGAAGGTGAATCAGGGACAGGAAGGAGATATGCAGATTCTTTGGAAAACAACCCTCCTTTATGAAGCTGAGTTGCATTCCTGGGAAGAAGTCTTTGTGTTTTGCTTTGTTTTTGTTTCATTTTCTTTTCTTTTAAAAAAACACACATTTCTTTAATAGTGTTTCTTCTAAGACATGTTCATTTATATTATCACTTTCATATTTATTTCTGCTGGAATGCCACATGGCCTTACTCAGCTTTTAGTGGCACAGGCTGCTGGACTGGTCTGTTTCCCCCAAGAAAGCACTGGAATGACTGGCCAAACTGCCAGATGGGGAGAGAATCTCTTTCTCTTCCAAGCACCTCGGTCACTGGATCTGATTCAGACTGATTTTTTGGTACTAACAGAAAGGGAAGGTGTAATTTCTGTCCTCTCCCCTTCCTGCTTCAGATCCCCAGCCTAGTTTGCTCCTCATGCCATTCTGAGAAGGAAGGTCTCCTGTTCCCCACAAGCAGGATTTCAAGATTAAAAGGACTGCAATGGGAAGGGAGGATGCAGGGATGTTCAATTCCAGTTGACAGAAGTGTCTTCTGTTATTGGAAAATGTAGTCTAGTCCAAACCACTGTTCTTAGCTGTTCTGCCCCGTGACAGTTGTGTTCTGGGGTGTTATAGCTCCCAGTCCCTGTGCTATGGTTGCTGACCTCCAGGTGAAGCCTGGGGTTCTCTCAGAATTTCAACTGGTCCTCCAGACTGCAGAGATCCTGGAGAAAATGGCAGCTTCAGAGGGTGGGCTCTGCGGCATCACATCCCTGCTGAGGACCCTCCCCTCTCCGAGCTCCACCCCAAAGCTTTGCCTCCAAATATCCAGGAATTTCCCAATACAGAATTGTCAGCCCCACGGGAAATTGTTGGCTGATGTCATTCAATGAGGTGTGGTGTAGATATCCAGGTAGGTCTGATTCTTCTATGGGAATCTGAGAGTGCAAGCTTGGTGTACCCAGCTTGGTGTAGTGGTTATGAGCACTGACTTCTAAGCTGGCAAGCTGGGTTGGATTTCCTACTCTTCCACATGCAGCTGGGTGACCGTGGGCTTGTCACAGCACTGATAAAGCTGCTCTGACCGAGCAGAAATATCAGGGCTCTTTCAGCCTCACCCACCTCACATGGTGTCTGTTGTAGGGAGAGGAAAGGAAAAGTAAGCCGCTTTGAGACTCCTTCAGATAGAGAAAAGTGGCATATAAGAACCAATTCTTCTTCTTCTTCAGTAATATCAGGGCTCTCTCAGCCTCACCTCCCTTACAGCGTGTCTGTTGTGGGGAGTGGAAAGGGAAGGCAACTGTAAGCCGCTTTGAGACTCCTTCCAGTAGAGAAAAGTGGCATTTAAGAACCAACTCCTCCTCCTCCTGCTGCTCCTCTCCTGCCCCTCCTTCTGCTCCTCCTGCTCCTGGTCCTCCTCCTTCTTCTTCTTCCAGCTTCACAGTTGGGAGTGCATTTCAGTCTGCCCCTCTCTTTGGATGTCCCAGTGGTCTCCAGGACTTGGGTCGGCTTGAATGGAAATGACCTGGTTACAACTTTCCATGTTACATTAAGGCTTGGTGACTTTAACATTTTCTGCATGCTGAAGCCTTTGAGGATTTCTTGGCCACTTTAGGGTTGTTAATGTGGGAGTTCCCAGGAGCCATTAGCAACCAAGAATTACATTGGCCAGTTATGATATCCTGGAAGCCATAGACTAGAATGGGATAAACTGCAGGAAGGGAAGAATTAAACACCTCCAATCTTGGTGAGCTGATTCTCGAACATGTGAATTTCATCTATGCCTCAAAATGTATAGTTCTGCCTTTTGTTTTTTCCTCTTATAGAGCACTTTTTAAAAACCTAATATGGATTTTTGCCTCCAGCCCCTTTGCCAGGATGTTGACTTTGTGCTAGCCTCTGGCATTCATGGAGGCTTGAGTCAGGATGCTTCATAAAGGAGGGGTGTTTTCCAAAGTTTTCTCATCCTCAGTGTCCCTGTGATCTCCAGCATGAAAGGTGGAGGGCGGACTTGTGCCTTAGCTGTCTGCATGCTAAGATTCTTCTGAAGAGCAATCTGCCAATTGGAAATGACTGATCGCCTTGGAGCTCCCAATTTATCCGCTGGGGGCCATGAAGTCATCTGGTTTGGTTTTCAAGAGAGCTCATTCCGTGACTGGTCATGACAGGTACTTTTGCGTGAAGCTTCCGAGAACCGGGATGAGCGTTACAAGGCTGCTGGAAAGAAATATCGGCTCATGTGCCTGAGGACAAGGCAACAGAGTCAAATGTGGAGAACCACCAAAGAAATGTCATTTACCCTCCTCATCTGAAAGAGACAAGAAGAAACCGTCACATGCAA
Source organism: Paroedura picta (assembly GCF_049243985.1). Lineage (NCBI taxonomy): Eukaryota > Metazoa > Chordata > Lepidosauria > Squamata > Gekkonidae > Paroedura > Paroedura picta. Next base: position 21,278,588 of record NC_135382.1, on the reverse strand, counting down.
TGGAGCCCTTAAGCTCAAGACTGGTCTAGCTGTCTCGGAGACAACCTGAATAGCCCTGCCTAGCTTGATCTCATCAAAGCTTAGAAGTTAAACATGCCCTGGTTGGTACTTGGGTGAGAGAGCACCAAGGATGTCCAGGGGTGCGGCCCAGAGTCAGGCAAGGCAAACCACCTCTTGCTGAAGTCCCTATGGGGTATGACAGCAGAGGGAGGGAAGGAATCGGTTTGAGATGCCGACGCACCTGTCTGCATGCTCAAAATGTGTGCCAGGCATATTATTTCCCATTCTAGTGAAAATATGTGGTCTTTGCTGATTGACAGGGAGGGCTTGTTTCCAGCCAAGTCTGTGCTTCCAGTGCAGGAAATCCTGGGTTCAGTCCCTGGAGGGGGGCAGAAACTTTGCTGAACCTCCAGGTGGAGTTTGGCATTCTCCCAGAATTAGAGCTGATCTCTGGACAAGAAATGAGTTAGTCCCGGAAGCAAAAGCAGTTGCAGAGGGTAGACGTGGTGGCATCCCATCCCTGCTGAGCTTTGTTCTTAGGCACAGCCTTGAAATCATCAGGAATCCCCAAAGGTGAGGTTGGCAGCCCTGTGCAGGAGACCTCAGCAGGAGGAGGAGGAGGAGGAAGAGGAGGAGGCAATGACGATGACAACACCACCCTGTGAGGTAGGGGAGGTTGAGAGAGCCCTGACAGGTTGAGAGAGCTCAGTCAGAACAGCTTTATCAGTGTTGTGGCCAGCCCAAGGTCACCCAGCTGGCTGCATGTGGGGGAACGCGGAATCAAACCCAGCTCACCAGATTAGAAGTCCGCATTCCTAACCACTACACCAAACTGGCTTTTGGAGCTAGTGCTTGGAGTCGACAGTACTAGAAGAAGAACCGAACTATAAGAGAGGGGGGAGATTGTTGATCAAGAGACTCTCTGGCCATTTCCACACTGGGCACTTTGCTGCCCCGGTTCCCATGCAGGAGCACAACTCCCCAGGTCTCTCTCTCTTTCTCTCTCTCTCATTTCCTTTAAAGGATTAAAGGTGGAAAGGGTTTTAATCAGTATTGCAATATATTAAAAACATGTAAATGCGGAGTAGTCATTCTGATCAACATCAGATATTGAGTCAGGTGGAGAGCCACAGTGCTTTTGCATAGCCTAGTCAGGGGTAGTCAAACTGCGGCCCTCCAGATGTCCATGGACTACAATTCCCAGGAGCCCCTGCCAGCGAATGCTGGCAAGGGCTCCTGGGAATTGTAGTCCATGGACATCTGGAGGGCCGCAGTTTGACTACCCTTCCTCCAGCATCCCGGTGTGTTTTGATGGAAGTGACACCAGTGCCCTGTCCCCACCTCACCCCCAGCACCCCTGCAGGCTGTAGGTTGCAGCCCAACAGTGGCTCCCATCTTTGCATCTCCTTGCCAATCAAAGGATTTTTTTGGAACACAACAGTGTCTGCTGCATGAACGCAAAGAGCAGGAACCTGAATTCCCTATTCCAGACTGAAAAGCAAAAGGAAGCATCGCTGATGGGAACCCCAAGAATCTCCGATATCTTGCCTAGTTTGGCCCTCAAGATAAGCCGCCGTTCTTTGTTCTTGGCTTTTTTCTGAAGCCTTGAGACTGCAAGTCGGTGCTTAGTCCTCAGCCCTGTTTGTAAGGATCTGAAGAAGACGAATCTTGCCTTTTTTGAGCAACAGTTGGTTGCAATGTCTCATCATGAGGTTGAAACAAAACAGCCACCCACCTCCTGTCTGCTGCCATCCCATAGTTGCTGGGCAAAGAGAGAGAACAAAGCGGTGTTTAATTCCAATTAACTTTCTCCCTTCCCAGTGATGAGCGTATTTCATTGAGGAGAAAGATCTGCTAGGTAGATCTAATACACAACTCAGATCGTTTAAAACGTTGCGGATTCACTCCTGATACTTTACAGCCTTTCATTTTTTAATGGAAGGGAAGAGCCAGAGGTACATAGTAACTCTTAGAACATGGCCAAAAAGAAAAGGGGGGAGTCCATAAAAAATTCAGCAAGAGAAGTCCTCATGGAAGCAGGATCTTTTCCCCAGTTTAAAACCATTAACTGGAGAACCGGGATAAATGCCACGGTAAGATGGAAAGCTGTTCCCCATAATAAATTAAACTGTCAATCACTCGGCGTGCCCCCTTCATATCACAGTGTTTCCCCAAGCTCTTAAATTACCAGCTGAATTTCATTTATCAGTCTGCAGTACGTGGAACAGGATTAATTAAACTCATTCTGGTTTTCCAGTAAAGCTTGATTTCGTGCAGCACTAAGGAATAATTGACTCCAAATGAATTGGAAAGTGGGTAAGTAATTGTAGTTATTATTCTGATGTAAATATTAGCTCGCGTTTGACATTTCAAAAGATTTAGTGGAGGCACTTTAGTGATAACACAGATCATTACTTTGGAGAGATGGGATGGGGAACGGGAGGGGGAGAGCCGCACAATTAGTTTATGTACCTGAAACATACCTGCGTCATTTATTTTCATGTAGTTATATGGTCTGCAAAAACTTTCATTAACTCTGGCTCATGATTTATAGCGATCGGCAGATTGCATTAGTGCCAGAGTAATAGATGGGGCACCTCTGGAAATATTTCAGCGTTATTATATATTCCAGGAGCGCATCATAAATTACTTGGCAGTGTTTCTTAATGCTGCCAACTGATGGATACTTCTCTGACTTCTAATTGTGACGGCTGCGCAACCAATAAAAATATTTGTCAAGAGGACATCTGTTAATTGGGGCGTCAGAATCGCTCGGATAAGGCACCGCTAACAAGAGATTTGACTTGGCACACAGAGACACCCCCCCTGCCCCCTAGACAATCTGCCAAGCCCTTCCGTCTTTCAAAACACGACTTGCCAAAGCTGAAGGATGAAGACAGAGAATCTGAGAAGCATGAGGCCAAAGCGCCAGCTTCTCGAATTCATGCGTGTTTTAATCAAGTGGTTTATTACCCTTTTAAAATATTCCTATTGTAAAAATTACAAAAGATCACAAACTATAAAAACGCCGTACAGCTACAGTGACATTACACTAATTACTCTCGGGAATGTGGCTCCACCGTTTTACTCGGAACAAAAGAAATATGGCTGGATTGTTTTCGTTCTGAGGGCCAATAAATAAAATCTGTTCCTGCTCAAAATGATCTGCCTGCAGTTTACATGAAGATACATCAACTTCGACAATGATAAAGCCGTTGACCAGATTCTTCTGTACAAGTCAGATGCAGACGCAGACGCAGATGTAGCATTCCCCTAAAAAAACAAAGAAGGCAATCCATTTTAGCAGCAAATGGATAACTAGTTCCAGGCTTGCTCTAACCCTCTACAGCAGGGGTAGTCAAACTGCAGCCCTCCAGATGTCCATGGACTACAATTCCCAGGAGCCCCCTGCCAGCGAATGCTGGCAGGGGGCTCCTGGGAATTGTAGTCCATGGACATCTGGAGGGCCGCAGTTTGACTACCCCTGCTCTACAGAACCAAGCAGGACTCCTACAGGATTGGTAGACAATATCTACCTAATTATTCAGACTCACCACCACTCCGATCAAAGTCCTTATCTTTGGACAAAGCCCCAAATATAGGCAGAAAATCTGCATGATTATTTCCACAGTACCAACCAATACCATACTTGTTATAGGGGCAAATTCCTCAGAGGCTGTAGGAAGAAGAAGAGCTGGTTCTTATCAGGAGTAGATTCTTGATTTGCTGCCATGAAAACTTTAACTTGTATATTGTATTGGAGTTTGAAGGTTGATTTTATTGTAATGTAAACCGCCTGGCGGTCTATAATTTTAATAATCAATCTGCCGCATAATGCACAACCTCCGTCATCTGGCAATAAGGGTAATGGGCTGCAAAGTGCCCTGGATGGGCGAGTTGCCCCTGCAGTAGATTCTCCTGAGATTAGAGAGGTGTGATTTCACTTTGAGGTTTTCTCTGGAGTGAAACAATGCATTCCCTCCCCCTGCTGGCCAACAACATGGCAGGACATGGGCAGTGCCAGTGGACACGATAGCAGGAGACCTGTGGACCCAAAGCAAGAGGCAAGGGATCAATTCCCTTGCATTTTTAAATACGACAGAAACTCATCGATGGCTGCAGGAGGAAGTAAAAAAGCAACAAGTAGGAAGAGCTGCTCAGCCCTTTGGCTTCCTGTTGGTTATCTGTTCAGACTTGACCTCCTCCAGCCTATCTTGGGGCCAAATAAGGGGAGGCTGGTATATTTCCCATTGCATGGCATGAAGCCACTTGGTGGCTTGCTTGAGGCAAAGAAACCAGCGGGAGGAGGAAGATGAACCAGCCTCCACGCCCACCATTCTTATGTTGAAACTGGAAGTTTTCCACAGTGGCTTGTTTTCCATTTCCTTTGATACAAATGTGTGCAATTAATTACATATTTCTGTATCCTGTGTGGCCTTCAGAACCTTCTGTTGGTCACGAGTCAGCTAAGAGAATTGGCTGCAGAGAGCAGAGGGAGTGGCCAGGTGAGGATCGATCCCCTGCTCTTTTTGTGCTCATTTGGTGAAGCCTCAACTTCCTTATTCAAAATGAATCAAGTGATTCATCTGAAAGTCACCAGATGCTAAGGGGGCCTTAATGATTGATGATTGGACTCCTAACTTGGAAAACCAGTGAACGCATAGTGTATACAATATTGTATGGAGGGGGTATAAACACTGGCAGCCTCTGTTCCTGTGTGTCACTTACAGGTACAACCCGGAAGTGGCAATGGATAGTTCTAGGAACTGCCAAAAACTCTATGGTAAAACCATAACATTTCCAGTGATTCCTAGAGTTACCCATTATTCTGGGCTGTGCCCCAAAGTGACATAAGTGGTGTCAGCAACGTCCCTACTCCCATGGTCTCACTGGTCGGCAGGGCCAGCTTGGCAAGCCTAGATAAAAATCAGTGTGTGTCTCAACCCTCAGAGACTGCCACAAATTGCCAGGAGAAATATTCACCAGAGGGATCTCCAAAACAAAGCTTTGTTGTAATGAGAGTGAAGACTCCATCAAAGCTACGGAATATTTTTAACACAGTTTGAATGCAGATGCTTTTTTATTTTAAAAAATCCCTCTATATGGATTCAGAGCCTTGTATTATTCATCAGCCGAACTCCCTGGTTGCATGCCCGATTTTTTTTTTCTAGGCTACCTCTTAGAATCTTTGTCCAGACACTGTTTCCAACCTAGCCAAGCCCAAAATATTAACTGTTATATATATTTTTTTTGCATGCAACATGCCCAAGGGTCTCTTGTGTGCCTCTGTGTGTGTGTGTGTGTGTGTGTGTGTGTGCAATCCTCTAAGACATATCTAGTTGCTTTAGAGGCATGTCTTTTTTTTCTTTTTGACTTTCCTTTATTACACACATTAGTCAACGAAAATTGCAGATTGGATAGGGAAAGACCCGCTCAAAGGCACAGGCACTCCCCAGAACCCCCTCGCAGATCAGCTTCCCTGCTAATGATTCCGGGAAGGTTAATTGCATTGTTTAAAATTTCCGTTGCACAAAGAAAGGGAGGAGATTCTTTAGACTGCAGTCAAGAGCAAAGGTTTGATCAGGGCTGGCAGGCGGCCTTCTTTGATAGCGCCTTTGGAGATCTAGTTATCCTTATTATCCAAACTGGGAAGGCCACTGACTTGAAATTCCCTTGAGCTCACACGCATAATGCTATTAGAATTAATGGTTGAAGGGTTGGGTTCCCCCCCCCCGTTTTTCACTACCTGAAGGGTTCTCAAAGCAGTTTACAATCACCTTTCCTTCCTCTCCCCATAACAGGCACCCTGTGACGTCGGTGGGGCTGAGAGGGCTGTCAGAGAACGGTGACTGACCCAAGGTCACCCAGTTAGCTACATGTGGTGGAGGAGTGGGAAATTAAATCTGTTGATCCAGATTAGTGACAACCACCTTTAACCACTACGCCACGCTGTCTCTGGACAGACAGGAAGGGAGGGAGAATGGAAAGAGAGAGACATGGCATTTAATTCCTTTCTTTAATTCTGTTCATGTCTTTGGGGCACAGAAGGGAGCCCATCAAAAGCTCCTTAAAGCATTTTGCAATACCCATAAACACTCTTCCTTGGTGTAGTGGTTGGTGTTGTGGTTAAGAGTGGCAGCCTCTAATCTGGAGAACTTGGTTTGATTCCCCACTACATGAAGCCAGCTGGGCCAATCTTGGGCCAATCCCAGTTCTCTCAGAGCTCTCTCAGCCTATTTCACAGGCCACTTTGAATCTCCTTCAGGTGGTAAAAAGCAGGGTACAAAAGCCCAGCTCTTCTTCGAGCAAATTGCTGGGTTCTCCCTCTGGAAATGTTTGCTCCTTCCTATACATTACCCTTTGCTTGCCCTCACTGTCCCTTGCCCTCACTTGAAAGGCATTGACTTTGGCACTCCAGGCTTGAAAGTAATGTATATACTTGAGTATAAGCCTACTTTTTCAGTACGGTATGTAAGTAGGGTGGGCAACCCCCAGGTGGGGCATGCAATTCTCAGCCAGTTACAACTGATCTCCAGACAAAAGAGATCAGCTCCCCTGGAGAAAATTGCAGGTTTGGAAGGTAGACTTAATAATATCACACCCCACTGATGTCCCTCCCCTCCCCAGACCCCGTCATCTTCAGGCCCCACCTCCAAATCCCCAGGAATTCTCCAGCTTTAAATTGAAAACCTGCTACCCAGTGATGGACCTTGCTGGATCTTGCCCTCTTCCACTGAACTCTGATCTGGTGACTTTCTGATCTTCAGACAAGGGTTTAGAGGGCAGCCATGTTGGCTGGCAGTAGAAGAGCTAGATTCGAATCCAAGAGCACCCTAGAGACTTACAAAGAATTTTGGGATATGAGCTGTCAAGACTGAAAACGCTTTTCATCATATTTGGGCATCTCCATTCCTAGTGGAAGACAACAAAGGGATTTTGATCCTCAAAATCTCATATCCCATAAACCTTATTGGTCATAAAGGTGCTAGCAGACTCAAATATGGCTCCACTCCTCATGCGATTCATCGCCGCTACATTTTTCTATAACGCCGAAGTCATTAATCCACAGGCCGAATTTCTTCAGCTGTTCATTCTTGAGTCCCCCTTGTGCAACTGCTGATATTTCCTTGACCTTAGAAATCCAGCTGCCACCACTCCATACAGTGCAAGAGGCAAACTCCAATTAAAGGAGGGAATTTTTAAGACATCTGTTTACCTAGAGAGTAAATATTGGCCAACCTGGAAACAGGCCCCATCATCTGATTTTTTTTTTTAATGTCAATTTCCAGCAATGCAAATCTTGTCAATCCTATCAGCAAGGATGTGGTTTTGTGTTTGCAATGCATGATTGATTGCACAAATGGATCAGAAATGATTTGATCTATGGAAATGACGCCACAATTCGTCAGGAGGCAGATTTTTTTTAATCGTTCTTCCTATGGAATGTAAGTATATGTTGAACCAATGAAACCTTGTGAACAAGAGCCGCCCCCTGGTTTCTCATTCTGGAAGGAGGGCTATTTCTTAGATCAGGGATTCCCATCCAAGGTTCTGGGGAACCCTCAGGTTATGCAAGAGCTCCCCGGGGGTCATGCAGCCTTTCCCAGAAGTCCAGGTGGCTGCTGACATCGCTAGACATGACTGGATGCTACTTCTCCTGTTGCTCCACGTGCCTAGTCCCTTTCTGGAAACAGTAAATGAATTATGGTTGGTTGGTTGATTGAGTGGCTCCCACATCTTACTTCCATGCCCACTTCTTGAAGCCTGAAAAATATTTCAGGGGTTTCTCCATGGTCCAAAAGTTTTAAAAGGCTGTCTTAGATTACGGCAACTGCATCTCAGGTGTGCATCCGCTAACGACAACAGAAGAGGTGGGTTTTTTTCCTTAGAATTTGCAAATACATGCAGATTTGAAGTGCCTCATTAATCTAGATCCCGTTGGCTTCAGTTTGTTTACACTTAGGCATGATTAGATCCCATTCTGGATGAAAAGCAGGATATAATGCCTGCAATATCTGCAGGTTGGGTGAACACAGACTCGGTAGATCTTCCAAAACAGCTCTATTATAAGTAGCATCTCTCAACTCCAACAATACCATGCAAGAAACAAGGGAACGAACATGAACTTATATCCACTTTCAGACAGCCTGCCAAGAGCCCTGATAGGCCCTCAACGGAGCCCAATGATTGGTCCATAAGTTCAAGCCATTCTAGCCTTTAATTGGTAGGTTTCTCAAGCCCTGTTTTGCATTGTATTTATATTAGTACTACTTTGCCCCCACACAGGACATCCACCCTCTGAAGCATCCAGTGTCTCCAGGGAAACAGATCTTGGTTGTCTGGAGATCCACTGTAATAGCAGGGATCTCCAGGTGCCACCTGGAAGCTGGCAATGCTCCTCTTCCCCCCCCCTCCCGGATTGCCCTCAGAATGGAGTGCCATTCTCACAGTGCTGTTTGCACATCACTCAAGGTGACAGGGAGGCTGCAGTCTCTGAGCAAATTGGTAGCTGCCGAGGACCAGTTCCGGAAACCTGACATTTGCCCACCATTGCCACATCTTCTTTAAAGAGAAGGACTTGCAAGAGCCTTTGATCCCAAGCAGTTCATTTTTATTTATATATATATAAGAGGTGATGGTGCTTTCAGAGACAGAAATATCTGTCTTCCAGACCCATTTTCCAGTACGGCGCTTGCTGCCCTGTCGACATCACTTTGAAGGTGCTCCTACCCAACCTGTTTGACACAGGCCTTAAATGGCCCATCTGCTTTTCATTAGACCTGACAACCACGGCCAGAATCAGCCCACAAAATCAGCGAGCGAACATTTCCCGAGGCCTGAGCTGTGCTCCCGATATCAGGTGTCCCTGGCATGCTATAGAATTGTACAGTGGATTAGCCAAGCTAAGCTTCGCCCTTAAAACTTAGCTCCCATCTCTCTGCTTCTGGAAACCGGATGGCAGAGGTAAGGCTGAGACTGGGAGAAAGAAACGGAGGAGGGAAAGGCAATTTTGTTGCTCCGCTGAGCAGGGAGCTTTTCAGTCCACCTCGCCATCCTGGAGCGTGCAGGAGAAACAAAGAAGAAAAGGAAAAATTAGTGCTGCTAAGGCCAAGAAGCTGCCTTTTGCATGCCAGGCACTGATTGTGCAGGAAGATAATTCTGAAGACGTTTTCTTCCATGATAAACGCTAGACGTATGCATTATTGGAGCCCTTTTTATAGCCGTCTGCTTTCACAGAGTTCTCCGTCTTTTCAACTGATGATTCCAACATGATGATTAGTTACAGCTCATACAAGACAATGGTTTGTCCCATTTTAGGGGCCCCTGCTAACATGGACTGCCAACAGGGTTATAGAGTGAGAGAAAATAATGTTATGTATAGAGAGGTCACTGGAAATATCGAGAACGACTTTTCGATACAATTCCTGGGTCAACATTTGTTGACTTATCCATGAAAGTAGGTATGTGAATGTGGGGGGTTTATGTGTAGACTAGGGGCAAAGTCTGCTGCATTCAGGGATACAATAGTGCTAGATGGGGGGGTGGAAGAACTCTGTGGAAGGCCTCCCCCTCCCCCCAGGACCTGAAAAGGCTGCAGGCAGCTGTTATGGAACTCACTGGCAGGACAGCTCTCCCACAGCAGGGATCTGCAGTCTCTGAGCCTTGGAGGGAAGTAGAAGGAGGAGGAGGTGGTCAGGGGTGAGGGACAGAAGGTGATTGGCTAGCCACTGGGCAGACAGGGAAGCTGGTTGGAGGAGAAGGCACAGCCACCTTGAGTGGGTGTTGTGCTGAGTGTCACTTAAGCCATGAAACACGCTCCTCCTCCAAGGCCTTGTCAGAAATATTAAGTGGAACAGATAATATGGAATATGTGTAAAATCCTTAGCCATTCATATTAGGGTTGTGCGCTTTGGCTGCCGAAGCGGCCGTTCATGCCCAAAGCGACCAGTGGCATGGGGGGAGGGGCAGAGCCAACTGGCATGCCAGCGCCACCCCTCCCCCCACGCTTTGGCACTGGCCGCTTTGGGCATGAACGGCCACTTCAGCAGCCAAAGCGCACAACCCTAATATGAATGGCTAAGGATGCTCAAACACCCTCCAGTTTTCCTGACATCCTGTTTGCCAGTCATAAATAGGAAGTCAGTTTTTCAGTGGACAGTCAGCCAACTTATTCAGGGCCGTTTGGCGAGTTGTTTCACTGTTTTCCTTCAGAGCAATGCAGGATCACAGCCTTGACTTCTCAAGGATGTTTTCCAAATAGGGTTGCCAACCTCCATCTAGAATTACAAGTGATCACCAGACTACAGCGATCACTTTCCCCGGAGAAAAGGCAGCTGCTTTGGAGGGTGGACTCTGTGACATTGTACCCTCCCTTCCTCAGTCCCACTTCCCCCAAATCCTCTCAAAAGTTCCAGTCCAGAATTGGCAGCCCTAATTTTAATGTGCCTAAAGAAACTAAATTCTTCCCTCCCTCTGTTGCTACAGTGTTCAACATGACATTAAGTAGACCATCAATGGATGCTAACCTGCATTTTCACACATGCACAGTTTAGAGGGAAAACCCTATTTAGAATCATAGAATCATAGAGTTGGAAGGGGCCATACAGGCCATCTAGTCCAACCCCCTGCTCAACACAGGATTAGCCCTAAGCATCCTAAAGCATCCAAGAAAAATGTGTATCCAACCTTTGCTTGAAGACTTCCAGTGAGGGGGCGCTCACCACCTCCTTAGGCAGCCTATTCCACTGCTGAACTACTCTGACTGTGTAAAACCTTTTCCTGATATCTAGCCTATATCGTTGTACTTGAAGTTTAAACCCATTACTGCGTGTCCTCTCCTCTGCAGCCAGCAGAAACAGCATCCTGCCCTCCTCCAAGTGACAACCTTTCAAATACTTAAAGAGGGCTATCATGTCCCCTCTCAACCTCCTTTTCTCCAGGCTGAACATTCCCAAGTCCCTCAACCTATCTTCATAGCAGGCATTTTTAGCAGGCATTTGAGTCATTCAGTGCAGAACGAAACAGACCTAGTGACTGGTTCATCTTGAGTACGTTCAAGGAAGAGGCACGAACTATCTCATAGAATCACAGAGTTGGAAGGGGCCAGACAGGCCATCTAGTCCCACCCCCTGCTCAAAGCTGGATCAACCTCAAGCATCCAGGATAAGTACCTGCCCAGCCATTGCTTGAAGACTGCCTGTTCTGCATGTTCTTCTCAGTATTCTGGCTTATATATCTAAAGGGGGAAATGTGTGGCTTCCAAATGTGAAGCCAGAGCTTATATCCCCTTTAGACACAGGCCAAAAACAATGGGGACGCCTCACAGAGTGCTTCTTGGTGCTTTTGGACACAGATGTCACAAATGGTGGGGAAATGGGTATGAGATTTCCTTTCCAGGCTTATGAAAGTCGAATAGCTGAAGACATGGTGTGAATTTACTTCCCGGTGTTCTGGCTCCGGTATTGGGTATTGTAGGTACGGAATAAAGAGAGAATGAATATGATTTATTTATTCCACAAAATCTCTGGAGAATTGATAACACTGGCATAAGCAATACAGAATCTTTCATGCTACACTACAGATGTTGCCAGAACAGGTAAACACACAATTCCCCCGAGAGGGCAGAGAAACAAGGAAACTCTGCTGAAAAGATCAAACGTTCCCTTTCAGGCAGCAATTCATCTGGAGCAGGACTGCACAGCCTAGGTCAGCCCAAGCTGAGGAGAAGTTCACCACCCAAGTATTACAGCCTGCTGTGTGTGTGTGTGTGTGTCTACGCGTGCGTGTGCACATACACACCTGTTGCAGCAGCCTACGGTAGCGGGAAAACTGGACGATGCTTGAGCTTCAAGTTGGGTGGCCATATCTAGCTATTGGCTACATTCAGTTTGATGCATGAAGAAAGTGCACAGTAGCACGGCCAGTTTAAGGGACTTAACAGTGCAATGACCTCAAAAGGGTGTAACTCTGCTTAGATTGTACTGGAGGCCAGCCCAAGCAAATGCCCCCCCCCTCCCCTGTGAGATCCTGCTCAGCTCGACATGAATTCCTGGAAAATAGCTTACAGTTTCCTAGGACAGTCATGTTCTTTTACTTTTATTTATAACCCTTATTAATTCTTTGTAAGAATCATAAATACATTTTAATAGGTGTCACAATTGTTCTTCCTAACCAAAAGTGATTTTGCATTTTTTTTAAAAAGACAGTGGCATTAAATATTTGATGACTAAAGAACTGATGGGTTAGAATGCATCAGTACTTATAATGGTATTAGCCTAGGGTTGCCAGCTCTGGGTCAAGTAATTTGTGAACATTGAGGAGGGTGGAGTTCAGGATGGGTGGAGAGCAGAATCACTATTTTATTTTATTGTCGTTGCTGCTGCTGTTGTCATTAGTTGGACTTACAAAGCACCCTTTCCTGGATAGAATCATAGAATCATAGAGTTGGAAGGGGCCATAGAGGCCATCTAGTCCAACCCTCTGCTCAACGCAGGATCAGCCCAAAGCATCCTAAATCATCCAAGAAAAGTGTGTAGCCAACCTTTGCTTGAAGACTGCCAGTGATAGGCTCTGGGCAGTGTACAACAAGAAGTCAGTATAAATAGGAATTCTAATAAAAACCATACAGCAATAGAGCCATTAGAATTATGCTCCTGAGTGCCTTGTGAACTGTGTTGGAAGTACTTTCTGCTGTCTGCAGCTCAGCTGCAATACTGAGATGTCTCCAACCCCCATCTGAAGGGTGGCTGCCAGATATTAACCAGACCCTAAATAGAGACAATGCGTTCTTTTCTCACTACAAGGTAGATCTGGATCCTGGAAGATAAAACACCTCTGAATGTGCCCAGAACACCTTTCCATCACTGGGTACCTGCCTTTTCATGCACTTAATAATTGAAACACAGCTTGCCTTTGGGCAAAAAGTTAGACGGGGTTTTCAAATGTTGGGGCTGAATCCATAATCCCTTTCCTCTAGGAACAAGGGGTAAAAAACCTCTCCACACCTAATTTTCTCTCCCAACCTTTTGTCAACCTTTAGCCACTGAATATGAACCAATTTTCCAGAATGTGAGAGAACACGAGAAACAGGCATATTTGTTTGTAAATGTTTGGTTTTATGCTCTATCGGTGAATCTTACATCTGGAAAATGTTGCCCTTTTATGGACAAATTCTCCCTTTCCTTCATTTTCTCAGCCCTGGAAGCTTCCATTGAATCTCCCCAGCTGGCCTCCTCAGTCTAGATGAGCCCTTCATGTGAGTCAGAGACGAGGGAAACCATGGCCCAGTGGAAGAGCCACTGCTTTGAGTGCAGAAGATCCCAGGTTCAATCCCTGGCATCTTCTGCTAAAAGGACTGGGGGGTAGACGATGCAAAAGACAGCTTGAGACTTTAGAGCAGGGGAAGTCAAACTGCGGCCCTCCAGATGTCCATTGACTACATTTCCCAGGAGCTCCCTGCCAGCGAATGCTGGCAGGGGCTTCTGGGAATTGTAGTCCATGGACATCTGGAGGGCCGTAGTTTGACTACCCCTGCTTTAGAGAGCTGCTGCCAATCTAAGCAGACACTACTGATGGACCAAGGGTCTGGTTTTGCATAAGCCAGAGTCAGGTGTTCAAAAGGGAGGACGACAGGGGATTTGCATTTAACTTTGAATCTTAGGGGAGGATACAATATTTATTTATACGGTCATAGACCAAAATCCAAGAAAATAAGAAATAAAAAGCTTGTATCACTTTAGAATAAAAGCTCAGTCAATAAAGTGTTAAGATTTAAATGGGAAGATATTGTAAAATATTATGCTTTAAGCATTTTGGGTAGGTCAAAGGACCAGTCTCTGGAACTTTAGGCATGTTTCCTGTCTTTTCATCGATACTTGGATCACAAGGGCACCAAATTTTGCCGTCAACAGAGAGATCTGAGGCTTTTCAGCCAACAGACAGTCTCTAATCCTCTTTTTGTCACTGCATCTCTTAGCGGGCGAATAAGTTTGGCTCGTGCTGTTCTACAAACAGGCAGCAGAAGAAAATAACAACAGCAACAGCCATTTCTTTTAGGGAGCAGGAACTTTCTGGGGAAAGGATTCTTCTATATCTGCCCTCCAAGACTGCAGAGGGCATGGCTGAACATCTAGCCAGGGTGAAAGCTCTTCCTTGTTAGTGGAAGTCATTTGTCGATAAGTAGGCAGCTGGTATTAGGGTATCTCTTGGGAGTGCTGATGCCCAAAAGGTAGAAGTGCTTGCAATCTCAGTCTGCCATCCTGTAACTTCTACTCTTTGCTTGATGACTCTCTTTGCCTGGGCCTTAGGGGACGGCCAGTCTAGTTTCTTTGCATGACCTTGTAATGCAGACAGACAGACAGACAGACAGACAGACAGATGTTATACGGAAAACAGGCCATTTTTCAGAAAGGGGTAAGTTGTTTGTAGCCTTTGCTACTGGACACCTACATAGTGCTGAAAGTGGGGAGCTGTTGTTTTCTCATTGACCCATTATGCACGGGGGGAATAACGCACATTCGGGGTGGAATGGCGGCGACTAAAATCACCGATAACGCACGGTGCCGGCTGCAACAGGCCGCAGCTTCGGTGCATGCTGCCGAAAAAGCCGCGTTAGCGAAACGTGGAAGAAAGCGCAGCTTCCGGGTGACCGGGGTGCAACCAGAAGCTGCACCGGAATCGCCGTGTGCATAATCGGTTACTCTGGGTTTTGCTGCCGTCGCGCCCCCCTCCCGTGCATAACCGGTGTGCGTTGCGTCTTCCCCCTCCGCGTTTTCCATGTGACCCGAAATTGCCGTTTCGGCGGCCGTGCATTTTCCCTTTCGGGAGGAAGGATATTTAAACAAAACAATTTTAGGCTCGGAGACTCTGTCTGTTTTTTCTCCCCCAGGGTCACTTTGGAACTTCTGGGGGAGTGATTTTGGTTTCGGAGACATTGCACAAAGCTCTTTTGGAGCCATCCCACCCACCCCCTCTAGACATGCATACATAGCACCGATAAGCCGGAATCAGCTCAGCCCGCGCTATTTATTTTATGTGTTCAAGTTCTTCTTCCCAGAGCCTAAATTTCATTTGAGATGCATGGCTCCTCTCAGGGCTTCTGATGTCGTGGATTAACTTCTTTACATATCCCAGGCTTCAAAACAAATGCGCCAATCTCGTCAAACACAGTTCAAAGCATCTCTCCTCCTGTGGGGGAGCAAAAGATACCGTCCCCATCCCCCACTACGTGCACGGCTATAACAAAGAGAGACAATTGGCTCGGGTCTTTTATTTCTTTGAGAAGGTGACCTTTTGCCGTCATCTTGTGGTCGAGATCTCTCTGGATTCCATTATGGTACATGATTCAATGAGCCGCCACTGGGAATACTGTTCTGTGACGTTGAGCGAAAAGATAACCATCCCTCTAAGCTTTTGTGTCTCTCGCTTGTTTAATGGCTGCTGCTGGTCAGCAAACGTCTCCGCAGATCTAGGAACGCAGGTCACACCAGCCTGCCAGGGGCAGGGCTGGAAGAGAGAGCAGAAGAGAAACTTTTGTAAGCCTGAACTGACTGTGGATAGTTGTGTGACCAGGGAGGGCGATGCAGGAGGTGGGGAATCCGGGACTTGCAGGGGGAAGGAAATTGGTACCTCGGATGCAACGACACCACTGGGAACTGGGAGTGTAGCCAGTCTGGGGGAAATGCTACAGCAGGGTTTCTCAACCGGGGTTTCACAAACCCCTGGGGTTTCTTGACGGCCCTTGAAGTGTTTCCTGAATGGGTGGGAATTGATTAATTTTTTATTGATGCCAGCCCTGGATTTTTTCACCTAGGAGGGGGTTCTGCGAATATGGGCAAGGAGGTTGGGGCCAGACCCCCTTCTTCATATGCACTGAGTGGATCCTCACCATGCAGACCGCTTATGTAGGCAGTTTGGAATTAAGCGGCAGGGGCTGTGAAGTACAGGAAGGACAGTGTTGTTGTGTAGAATTGAAATCTGATCAGGAAAAGTCGAGAGAATGTTCACGGAGAACATTCACTTGACCGAATTATGTTTTTTAAACGAGGAATTTTTGCTTTGAGCCTCAAAAGTCCTATTTTGTAACCTGCTTGCTGGTCTCCTGAATAACTTTGTTCTACTCGGAATCTTTGCCTTTGGACTCAAACGTTAACGTATTTTGTAATCGGCTTTCCGATTGACGGACTAGTCCTATTGTGCTTGCCATCCCCCTGGAGTCCCAGTGAGAAAGGCAAACTATAAATGACAATAAAGACATACTTAACTTCTCTTAGTTCAACACAGGGCAGAAGGTGTGAAACCTTTTGATGAATCCCAGTTCAGCAATTTCACATGCAAGTCTCTTTTGGAATTTCTTTGGATAAAGGGTGATCGAGGTCAGAAAAGTGACTGGAATGTTCTCACATTTGGTGCATGAATATCGTGATTTTTCAACACTTTGTGTCGATTTGTCTTTTCTGCAGAGGACCTGTTTGCTCTGTGCAGTGTGGCCTTGCTGACAAAATATGGTACTTTGCCATGTATCATAGTGGAGGATGAACAAGTAGATGAGCCAAAAGTAGAATAGCTGATGGCACCATAAAGCTTCCTATGGTTTGAGGAAGTTTGAAATGGTAGGTTCCAACTCAGCATCATTTTGGGGGCCGATGGGGAGAGGAACTACCCATCTGGAACTGTTTCTTCTAAGCACCTTCAGGTTACTAGTTCTTAATGTGAAGTGTCAGCTGATAAACACAGTCGGGTGGGCCCATACTGTGTGGATGAATGCAGAAGTGTTTAAAAGGTGATCTGAACCTGAGCTGATAATCAGACCCCATTGGTCAGATCACACCGAGAGTCCTGTGTGCAGTTCTGGAGGCCTCACTTCAAAAAGGAAGCAGACAAAATTGAGAGGGTGCAGAGGAGAGTGACAAGGGTGATCCGGGGCCTGAGGACGGAGCCCTAGGAGGAATGGTGGAGGGACTTGGGAATGTCCAGCCTGGAGAAGAAGAGGCTGAGAGAGGACACATTTCCTCTCTTTAAGTATTTGAGAGGTTGTCTCTTAGAGGAGGGCATGAAACGGTTATAGCAGAGAATAGAACCCGCAGTTCTTAAACTAAATGCAGAACAGTACTGACTAGATATCGGAGGGGGGGGGGAATCTAGGTGGGTGACCTAGAGCTAGTTACAGTCCTGTTAGAGCTGTTCTCACAGAGCAGTTTCTCTCAGAGCTCTCTCAGCTCCATCTAGCTCACAGGGTGCCTGTGGTGGGGAGAAGAAGGGAAGGCAATTGTAAGTCGCTTTGAGATTCTTTCAGGTAGTGAAAAACGGAATATTAAAACAAACTCTTCTTTTAAGAGGGAGAGATGGGGAACAAATTTTGTGGGGCCCAGGTTTCCATGAAGGACTGTGGAGGTTGGGAAGTCATGTGATTTTTGTTTCAGGTAATGCTTGGGTTAGATTTGAAAGGCAGATGGGGGACAGAAGGAATCTTTGGGAATCTGTGGTGGATCTTGGCTGCTCTGAAGCTTACCTGGACCTTGATCAACACTGTGGCAGCAACAGCCTTTAGAAATGAGATCCAGAGTGGTGTAGAGGCCTAGGTGAACTAGGATCTGGGAACCCCAAGCATGAATCCCCACTTGCCCAGGGAAGCTCGTGAGGTAATATTGGCCCGGTCCCACCACTTTCAGCCTAACCTCCCTCACAAGGCAGCTGCGATGATAAAATGGACGAGAGGAGAATGAGATCAGCTGCTTTGCATGCCCATTGGAGAAGAGGTAAAAACATTTGTATTAAATTATCTCCATTCTACAAAACACCATATATAAAGCTGTTTTTTCAAAAAATATATAACTCTTTTATGTACAAATCTATCAAGTAACTAACTCCGGCTTACAAATTACACAATTCAACATTAGCAAGTTCGAAAATTATCAATTAACAAGACTCAAAGTTACACTAACCACAAAACAACACTCCAACGGCTAATTTTCCCCCTGCAGTAATTTATAGATACTGTCCCCCACATCCTTATGAGGAGGAAGAGGAGAAGAAGGAGAAGACGATGACAAAGAAGAAGAGCTGGTCTTTTGTTCTCCACTTTTTACTACCGGAATGAGTCTCAAAGCAGCTTACAATTATTACCCTTCTTCTCCCCAAAACAAACACTTTGTGAGTCAGTCGGAGCTGAAAAAACTGTGACTGGCCCAGGGTCACCCAGCTAGCTTCACGTGGAGGAGGAGTGGGGAATCAAACTTAGTTCTCCAGATTAGAGGCTGCCACTCTTAACCACTACACCAAGCTGGCTACACCAAGAAAGGCAGGGTACAAATAAAAATAAGTGAAATAAACTCCCTGTCCCACCGTTCTTCATGCCACTCCCCCCCCCCACCCCTTAGCAGTCAGCATCGAGTGGTAATCATATCTCCAAATGGGTTTTTTAAAGGGGGAGGGTCACAACCATCCGCTGTGTTCAGACAAACTCGGCAAATGGCCAGTGTTGCCGAGTCCCCCCCAAAAAAGCTATGAGTCTTGGATACTATTGCCATGTGATGTTTATTTATTAAGCTGTCACAGAGCTCACCCAGACAAATCACTTTTAAAAGGTGTGTGCATCACAAAACTGCAGATTCACTCGCCTCCCCAGCAGCAAGGCAATGCTGGCGAAAACAGATTCCCCAAATTGTTTTCTCTGTGCGGAATCGTGATCTGTCACTCCGCACCACAAAGGCCTCCCCCCACCACCACCACCACGAATATTAATAACATCATAATCTTCATTAGTATGCAAATCTTTGCCATCTGACAAGCTCTTTTTCTCTTTCCGGAGCGCCTTTGTTGTTCCAGCCGCATGAATTTCATTATGAGGCTAGATTATTATCAGGCCCACGGTGGGTGAGGGAGAGAGAGAGAGAATGTCACGGAAATTTCAATTTGTGCTTTTAATAATGTATCCCGTTACATATTTCAGGGCTTTTCCCTTCACAACAGGTGTGCCGAACAGGAGTGGAGAAATAAATATTTACACAGAGAAGAGACAACTGGTCCTAAAACTGTTACTGGGGGGGGGGGGAGGTGGGGAGAAAATCCACTGGAAAGGGCTCTTTTGTAAGTCCCAAGGAAATTTTGCGGCTGGTGGAGAAAGTTAGGTCGCCAACTCAGGGCTGGGAAATACATGGAGCTTTTGTGGGTGAAGCTTGGGCAGGGCGGGGCGGGGCATCAGCAGGATGCAATGCCAAAGTCCATCCTCCAAAGCAGCCACTTCCACAGGGAAACCAATCTCTGTAACCTGGAGACCAGTTGTAATTCCAAGAGGTTTCCAGGCACTACCTGGAGATTGGCAACCCTAGAGGAAGAAGAAGGTAGGATCTCTTTGACCAGAAAATAGACTCGGCTGGAGATCATGGGACCTTCCTGGTCAAAAGCCACTTGGAACATGGGCTGTAGTGAGAAGAGGAATTGGGTGAGATTGAGTGAAAGAACTAGCTGGATGTAACCCAACAAATGGTGAAAGGGGCCCTGGCTCAGTGGGAGAGCATCGGCTTGGCACGCAGAAGGTCCCAGGTTCAGTCCCCATCATCTCCACTTAAGGATCAAGTAGCAGGTGATGGGAAAGACTTTGAACCAAGTCCCTGGAGGAGCCTTTGCTGGTTTCAGTAGGCAGTACTGAGCTGGATGCATCAGTGGTCTGATTCATGATGTGGCAGGTGCTTGAGATCGATCCTAGTTGTGCAGGGAAAACTTCCTAACAGACTGTCCTAAGCCCTCATGCGCTGGGCCTCCATTAAATCTGAAAGGTCCCTCCAACCTCTGCATCTTTCCTTCCTCTGCTTATATGTTTTTGTGACTCTCCCATGTCAATAAAGTTGGAAACCTCCTTGGGGCGGCAATCAGTTTGAATTCTTTCAGAAGTAAATAAATGAATCTTGCTGCTAATCACAATGAGGACTTTTAATTGCTCCTTGCTGTCACCAGCTGGCACTTGTTTGAAATCAACCTTGGGGCATTGTCAGATTCTGGGCACAGAATTCTTTTCGAAGTGAGTCGGACACTCTGAGCTGTTGTAGCTGGTGGTTTAACCAGCATGCAGACAGTGACTGTCCATTGATCTCAAGGTAACACCGTTTCATAGCACTTAATTGTTGTTGTTATAAAAAAAATGGATGGTTTCCTGTTCAACTAGTTACCCGCTTCCTGTCAAAAAAGTTGGGTTACTGAAACAAAACTTTTTTTTTCTCCCCTTGCCTTCAATAAGATGTTCTAAGCAAGGATGCCAGAAAGTTCATATATTCAACAGGTGAACCCAACTTCCAAAATCCCAAGAGGTACAATGATGCAATCTGAGCTGGTAGGGGGAGACTCAGAAAGGGATCTTGGGGTGGTAGAAGATAGCTTGATGAAAATGTTGACCCTCCCCCCCTCCAGTAGGGATGCCAGTCCTCAGGTAGAACCTGGGAATACCCTGGAATTATTGCTCATCTCCAGGTGACAGAGATCAGTTCCTCTAGAGAAAATGACAGCTTTGGAGGGTGGAAGGTGGACTTCACAGAATTATACCCCACTGAGGTCCCTACCTCCCCAAATCCTGCCCACCCAGTTGCACCCCCAAAGTCTCTTGGTATTTCCCAACCCAGAGTTGGCAAGACTATGTAGATTGAGTCCCTTCTCTTTCAGAGACAAATCTTTATATGCTTTATATGTACTATATTAACTTATTGACTTATTATCATTGTATAACCACTAATTTCATATCTGTATTTGTATTTCCCAAGATTTGTCCCTTGATAAAGCCAACAGGTGAAACGCGTTGGGACTTATATGAAGGATTAAAAAAACAACTGAAATTGAAGAGAGACGACTTCTCTTTGATTTATTATTGCCATTGCTGTCCCAGTGCATCTGTACTGTTTCACAATTGTGTTTTTCACTGGAACCTACCCCTCCTAGTTATATTTAGCAATCTTAAGATGGGCAACGGGCAGTGCCAGACCCTGTGCAGCTCTGGGTTGCTGCTGAGCGGGGCTTCCAGGGTTAATGAGCTCACGTGCACAGCTTACAAAGAACACGGCTTCCGTCGCAAGCCTTTTATTGCCCACTCCCATTTAAGAATTCCCCGATAATACGGTACGCCTGGAGAATGACAGCTTTTTTGTGTGTTTAATTTGGTGGAAATTATTGTACCTGTGCAAAGTTTTCCATGTCAGAACAATGGCCTTAAATGATTTTTAAGATCTTCCCATATCAATTCTCCTGGGTTTCCAAGGATGATTTATTTCCCAGGCTATATTGCACTTTTTGTGTATTAATTCATTACGAGCTTGTTCAATGATTTGTGTGAGAGATATTACAACATCTGTTACAGTATTAGTTTAAGAGCTGGTTTTCTATTATTGCTCCCATCCACTGCAACTTCTTTTTTTAAAAAAACTAGTACAGCAGGTTTATAAAGATGTAAGCATTCTTAAAAACTGGGCCAGGAATCTGTTTCTAGAATTGGAGCAGGTCTGATCTGATTAGCCGGTATGACATACTTGGTTGGCAGGGAATGTTTTTTACAAACAGATTGTGTTTGCCTAAGTATTCAGTATCGGATAAAACAGGACAGTCAGCTATTGCTCCTGATTTATCTTTGCATTTTCTACTGGCATCTATATTTGGGATTTTTGTGTGTGTGTTCGAAATCATTATTGGTAGCAATTATTCTGCCTTTAATTAGCAGTGATGCTTATACTTTCCGCTTCTGCTTTAAGTGGACCAGCTTTTAGCCAATCCGCTGATGAGACCATATCCGCATTTCCTTTGCTGTGGCTTTTTGCATATTTCCAGTGGAGGGCTTTGCATTTCTGTGTTTCAAAGTCTGATTCATCTGTCTTGCTGGAATTATTCATCCCTGAGATTTAGATCAGACCGCGGAATTTTGAAATTTTGATCAGCCCATAGAAAACTGAATGCTAAGGTGCCCTAGAACAGCTTTGCAATTCTGATGCCTGGTTTTTGCGAGAGGCATATATCTGTCCTAACGTTTGACTCCTTGGAAGTGAAACGGGCAATCCATCCCTGAGCAGTCCATCCCTGTAACTACCTGTTACAGGAGCAAACTTCTCCTCACCTGTCAGGACAGGGGAAGAACCCAGCAGACATCGGTTGGGGTTATACCCACTAGCCAAAATATTGTCATGTTCTGCCCACTCTTCCTTATCTGCGAGTAAAATATCTGAAATACGTCTCAATACTGCAGGAAGGAATCCTGTTCCAGCACCTTTCTGCATCTCTTTAAAGTGTATAGGAAAGCATATTCCCCTGATAAACACAGAGATCTATATTTAAGGAGTATTTGGTGCCACCTTCTTAAAAAATCAAATCCTGATATTAATAATCTGTGCTATATAACTGTAATAGCATTTTTTTCATTTTTAAAGAAATGTTTAACCCAATGAGCTAAAATTGCCAATTATTTAGTGGTCGCACTCGCTGTAAACTTAAGGCCAGATGAGCACTTATGCTGAATTCTAAAATTACATTTTCCTAATGCTTTTGACAATAATCTTGCAACCAGTATGTTAAATGGCAGAGAACTGAGCTCTGTTTATACATACAGACTTCTGTGTAACGCATGGCGCAAATCTGAAGCAAAAATGCTTTAAAACTGCAAAGTGTAATGAAAAAAAAATTGTCCCAATTAAGAAACCATTCACAAGGAAGGAGCTCTCTGCTGAGAGCAGCACATGTGGAACTCTGGATTCAGAAGGCCCAGAGTCAACCAAGGATAACATTTCATTAATTTCTATGCAGCAGGGGATGTCCTTGTGCACCCTGATAGAGGAGTATGTTTTGTAGGTAGGCTGGTATCCGTCTGGAAAGAAATGAATGCAGCTCATAGGAAGTCCATCCTCCACTGCTTTTCCAAGATCATGACTGCTGTGTGTCCCCCATTATCAAATCTTAGAGATTTAAGGGCATCTAAACAGAGGCTGCATCATGTGGGGTGGAGTGATAAGAGGATTAATTTTTTCTCGGAAGAAGATAATATATGATGGTCATATTCATCTAGGGTAGCCAGTCTTGTACTAGCAAGTGTCAGGCGATTGGGTGGGGGGTGCCTGGGGGTGGGTGGAGTTTCAGGGGGATATGATGTCTCATCATATGTGGTGCTCTAGGAATTTTGCCAATCTCTACCATTAAGATCATAGAAACTGTGGAAATTCCTAGAGCACCATGGATGACATGAGGTCACTTCCAGATGGAGGTTTGAATCATTAGCCACTGTTTGAATTAGCCACTGTCATAGCCACTGACATAGTTGGTTTGCTCCTCTCTAAAACTATCTTGTTGGGAACTTTGGCTGTCCATGGTATTCGCAGCATTCGTCTCCAACACCATAATTCGAAAGCATCTATTCTCCTCCTGTCTTCCTTCTTCAGGGTCCAGCTTTTGCATCCATAGGTTGTTATGGGGAAGACAACGGCGTTGACTAGCCGGCACTTTGTATTAAGGCTGATATCCTTACTCTTCCATATTCAGTTCATGCCTGAACATACACCACTGTGAAGGCATACCTAATTCAGCTACAAACAGTGCACTGCAAAGAGCATTTTCTGGCTAGAGAGGAAAGGGTAGGTTTGGGGGGAGATCTGTAGATTTTTTCAGCAGCGCTCCAAATCAGGAACTGTTCATGGGGTTTCTTTCTACCGCTTGCCAAGGCGAGGTGTTTAAGCCTCTGTGCTTAACGTTCTGGAGGAAGGAGTGTGCTTGATTCAGGCATGCAAATGTTCCCGTTTTTCTTACTCTGCAGCTAACAAACTTTTCACTTTTTTAAAAGGACTGTTGGTATTCTCAGGTTCCAACTAGCCACTCAGTGATAGCATTCCCTCGCATCTTCCTAATAGGGGCTTATTAAATAAATCCAAAAATTTTGTCAGATGGGAGTCAAAGAAACAATATAAAAAAATGTACACATCTCCTTTGTTCTGATCCTCATTAAGGGGAAAAACCTGTCATTAAGCAGATCTATTTAAAGCCGGCACAGAATGTGTTAGGACTTTGATTATGGCAATTAAAAAGCTCTGCTAGTCAAAGACAGGCGTGTTTTATTATTTAAATAACATTCCCTATTCTTGGAACACATTTTTACTAAGGGAGACTGCTAAATTAGGTGATAAAAGGTTACTTTTGTCTTTGAAGCTGAAATATGTAACCATTATTTCTTATCTGTCTCGGATTAGAAAGGCTTCCATTTCATATATTTTAAAGGGCTCATTATCAAAATTCCCCAGACTTCGTAAAACAAACAAATGCTTCACTTTTCCCCCTTGTTTAATCCCAGCTCAGCGATTTATTTTGGGGTGTTTTTTTTTTTCAGAAGGGGAGAAAGAAAAAAAGGAAGAGTTTTTGATGCTTGACAGGAAGAGATATCTTTTCATTTTGAAACGTGCACCAAGTTCAGTTGGAAAATGGTAACAGCTTCCCTTTCATTGCATGAGAAATGGAGACAGTTGGCAGGGATATATTTTAAGAGGAGAGCTCATACATAAAAGGGGGGAAGACAAACAGGCCCGCAAGTTTGTTTAAAACCAACGAGACTGGAATGGAATCGGAAATTACCCGCTGGGTCAAGACCCTCGATATATCTGGAGAGAAGTCGGAGGCTTGCTGCTTGCCTGCGGGGGGACTCCGCCTCCCAGTAAGGGCACCCAGCAAGAGCCCAGGGGATGCTGAAATTTAACAATTACTCTGGGAGTGGCAAATAGTGTGGGCCAGCTAGCTAGACCAACCTTTGGAAAGATGCCTCTGGTAGAGATGCAGGAAAGGAGAACAGCAGGAGGAAACACAATGGAGAGGAGACCGCAGGGATGAGACCTTGATGCCAGATGTGAAATGGAAGGACTTTTTACTGAAAAGGGCTGCATAAAAGGAGAGAATCTTCATTATTTATAGCCCTTTAGGGATGTTTGATTTCGGTGCTGCGGCCATGCGCTGTGGCTATGCTCACTATGTGTGACCCTCCCCGATATGCACAATCACTATGTTGAGTTGTGTGTGCAGGGGTGGTGTGATCATTTTCCGTGGGAGTATAGCTTTGGTACACACAAATACATTTCTTCAAAAATCCAGAGCTGTTCCCTAGGGTAGCCAACCTCCAGGTGTGTCCTGGAGATCTCACCGAAGTAGAACTGATCACAGGGATCAGTTCCCTTGGAGGAACTTGCAGGTGTAGAGGTTGGAGTCCCTGGCATTGCATCCCCCTGTCTTCCCCAAGCACCACCCCCAAATGGCCAGGGTTTCTCCAAACTGGAGTTGGCAGCCGTATGAATACCTGAAGCTGTAAGCATGTGGGGGATATACATGTGGCCCTTATGCACACCAAATGGTGACCTCACATTTTGGGAGGACCGTACCTGGCGCACCTTCCTGTTGAGTACAGTTGGGTCACCAGAATGGAGAATTTAAAAAGAACTTGTGTGGAATTCTAAAGAATGTAGAAGAAGAAGAAGAAGAGTTGGTTTTTGGTGTAGTGGTTAAGAGTGCGGACTTCTAATCTGGTGAGCTGGGTTTGATTCCCCGTTCCCCCATGTGCAGCCAGCTGGGTGACCTTGGGCTCGCCGCAGCACTGATAAAACTGTTCTGACCAAGCAGTGATATCAGGGCTCTCTCAGCCTCACCTCCCTCACAGGGTGTCTGTTGTGGGGAGAGGAAAGGGAAGGTGACTGTAAGCCACTTTGACTCCTTTGGGTAGAGAAAAGCAGCATATAAGAACCAACTCTTCTTCTTCTTCTTCTATATCCCATGCATGTACAATGACAATTTAACCATTAACCATATCCCATTTAACCATTTCAACCAAGTGTATGTTTCATACTGGGAGTGGCAGTGAAGTTTCCATCGCCAGTTTGCTGAACTAATATAGGGGCATGGAATGTTCATGACCATTCCAACTGCTTAGGGACCAAAACATCAGAAGATCTAGTCTGCCCAATAAAGATTAAAAACAAACCCAGATCCCAAAGATGGGTAGCTCTATGGGGCAAGCTGGGAAGATGTACCAAGGGGCAGATAAACTGAGGGGTAGGAAGTCCAGAGGCAATCTGGTGGCTGGAAAGGCTCAAAGTAGGAACTGAATATATTCTGCTGATTTTTTTCCTATTTCTTCTGGGCGACAGGCAAAGCATTCCGGTCCTGCTCTGGGGACATCATTTGGAGCTATGCCCAGATTTGGTGGGTTGCATGTCCAAATTGAAACAGAGGATGCTTTGGGGATTGAGGAGGTTAAAAGTATCACTAGTTGCGGTTTCTATGATCGCTCGAGCATTGTGACCTGGCAATGCTAAAAGGGCATGGAGAAGAGGTGGCGGGAAGTGAATTTCACATACCGGTATGAGCTGAACCCAGACTTTTACCTGGCTTCTGCCTTCTGCAAGGTAAGGAACATACGACAAGAATTTCCGCTAATAAATAATATTATGCAAATCAAAAACCAATACACATGGATCTGAGGCCCTGTTTTTCTTCTATTTGTAAGCATTGTTTAGTACTTTAATAGCCACCAAAATGGAAATAATTTGCAATTCATGCTTTATTGATACCGAAGTAAAACATTGGACTTAAAGCGACCGTTACAACACAGATTGTAATGCAGCATAGATTTATTCCTGTTTATGCCAATGCACAAACTCACATCTTAATTATTTCCCTTCCCTCCGTTAAAGCAGGGGAAATTCTCCAACGAGCTAAACCAAATTTTTCACCAAGGGACCATCATTTCTACTCTTGGAATAAATTAAATAAATCAGTATGGATGGGCTCAATTTGTGCAAATGTCGCCAAAGTGCCGGCTTATCCTGCTCTGTATTCGTGAGGTTCGTAGAATGTGGCATTTTGTTTAGAGGTTAACTTTCTTCCTGGGGAGCCAGAAGTGGACCTATGATAGGAGACAGCTGGTGTGGCAGAGTGAGGAGAAAAATGGTCTAGGTATGAAAGACCCGGGCTGCTTTCCCCGAGAGCAGTATTTCTGAAGGCATTGGGGGTTGTGGCAGAAAGGGATGGTGGTGAAAGTGCCCTTCCACACATGGGATATAACTCATTAAGAGCCTCTTGTGGAGCAGAGTGGTAAGGCAGCAGACATGCAGTCTGAAGCTCTGCCCATGAGGCAAGGAGTTCAATCCCAGCAGCCGGCTCAATCCCAGCAGCCGGCTCAATCCCAGCAGCCATGAAAACACTAGAGGGCATCACCCCAAGGGTCAGACATGACTCGGTGCTTGCACAGGGGATA
Source organism: Paroedura picta (assembly GCF_049243985.1). NCBI lineage: Eukaryota > Metazoa > Chordata > Lepidosauria > Squamata > Gekkonidae > Paroedura > Paroedura picta. Next base: position 21,251,344 of record NC_135382.1, on the reverse strand, counting down.
CCTTTACCTTTTATAACTCATTATTTGTAGCACTGGCTAAGTTCAGGGCTTCCCCCCCAATTATACCATTCTTACGATGCATAGGAATATGCCTAGACTAAACTGCCCACGCCATTTGATATGTGACACAGAGAAGGGACCCATAAAGAACATGAAATAATTACTGTCAATAGATGATCCATGACTTTGAGATTCTGATCACGGCAGAGGGGAACTTAACCTCTGGCCTCAGAATTCGGCTGGTGTAACTGGAATGAGTGCTAACAAGGCGGGGGAATCCAAAGAAATAATTGGTCTTTGCCATAGAGATTAAGGGAAATTCCTAGGGCGCCAACCAGAAGTGACATCACAGACTCTCCAAATGCCACCCTTCCCAGGCAGTGCCCCCAAAATCTGCAGGGCTGCCAATCCTACTTGCCAGAAATTTCCTCTGTCTGGTAATAACTGAGCATGACCTTGTCAGAAATCTATTACTGTCAAGCTGAGTAAGGGGGAAAGAGCAATTTCTAAGAAATGAACTAGACAAACTAGATTCCGAGACACTTTCAAACTTTAATTTGATGACTGTTAATTGATCATTTATGTATTCTTGGCCATGCACTGTAGGCCACAATTTTAGTCTTTGAATAATTAATACAAAGATACTCTTGAGACCAACATTTCCCCACATTTTAATAGTCTTTGCTGGCCTGCAATTTATCCCATAAACATTGCCCATGTATAAAGCCAAAAACTGCGGTAAAGTCAACAAGCAGAATGCATACAGTTTCTCTAGAAAGCCTGTGATATATTCATCCATTACGTGGAATAGAATGGGGAAAACACGGTCCATTTTGCAACTCCCCTTCCTCAAACAAGATTGTTAACTGAGTAAATGTCTACAAGATTTTAGAGGACACATCTAGTAGGTTGATTACCCTACAACTGAGGGGTTCTTGGCATCTTCCTTGATATCCCCCTTACACAATGGGATAAACATTCTAGATGCTGATCTCTTAAGAGCAAACCTGTGGAATGAGTGTAAATATATACTCAGGACAATAAAAAGTCACACCAATCAAAATTAGGATTGATGAGTTTAGGGGTGCGAAACAGAAATTAACCACCTTCCCTCCCTTCCCCTCCCCCCCAAGTATACTGGATGTGAATTTTAAAAAAAACCGTTCGATTATTGTGTTACAATAACACTGTTTCCATTAAAATAAGAACAATAAACAATAGACTTCCAGCAGCTGGTAGACACAGATTAGCATCATCTTTGATCTTGATGCTATGATAGCGCCTGCCAGTTTAGAGAGCCAGTTTGGTGTAGTGGTTAGGAGTGCAGACTTCTAATCTGGCATGCCAGGTTCGATTCTGCGCTCCCCCACATGCAACCAGCTGGGTGACCTTGGGCTCGCCACGGCACTGATAACACTGTTCTGACCGGGCAGCGATATCAGGGCTCTCTCAGCCTCACCCACCCCACAGGGTGTCTGTTGTGGGGAGAGGAATAGGAAGGCGACTGTAAGCCGCTCTGAGCCTCCTTCGGGTAGGGAAAAGCGGCATATAAGAACCAACTCTTCTTCTTCTTCTTCTTCTTCTTCTGCATTAGATGCACCAGCCTCAGCCCAAGGCTTGGTGGAAGAGCTCCATTTTACACACCTTAAAAAATGAAATCGCTGTAACTGAGGTGTCATTAACAGGGGGGCAAGTGAGCACACAATTTGAGTCTGCAGCTGGAATGGCAAGATGGAATCGCAGAAAGGAATGCAGAGTTTGACACTTACAAAAATCAAAATCGTGGGATATCACTAGTTTGGGAATAGTCTGAGTTTCTGTTGAAGAGTTTGCTTTCCACAGCCCTGTCATGTCCATCTCCTAAAAACCTTCCACAATTTTAGTTTTAGACTTCCTCTTACATGAATACATTGTCTCTCCTCAAGGCCCTCAGCAGTCATATAGCTAAGCCTAACCCGAACTTGTCATAGACTGATTCCACACAAGGAATTTGCCCCCAGGACAGCCTCTCGTTGCTCTCAGGTTTTAGTGCTGCTTCCACATGGCATCAGCAGCAACCCAGTGCTCTCAAGTGGCTGGCAAGAGTTTTAATCAAATTTGCTCCCTGATGAGGGAAATCACCAAAAACTCAATTTGCCACTTCTTGCTGCACAGCGATCTGGGGAGCAAACGGGAAAGCCTGCATGGAGGGAGAAACATGCGACAGTCTTGGCAGTGTTTTACCCACCCTTGCACCTGCCCTCCCCTCTCCATTTCCTGATCATATATTTTTTTAATGGTGCAGTCTGTGTTGATGCAGGACTGCAAAGCTATATTCCCCATGTAAAAAAAAATGTTCTCCTCACTGTGCATGGTCATTTTGGGATCGGGCAGCCAAAATACATTCCCCTTTGTGTTTTCTGGCAGTGGGGCAGGAACAGGGAGGGGGGTGGTCATGTGATGAAGCAGCCCTTAGCTTAGTATCCATGCTTTGTGTTTTTAAACCTTACCGTGAATACACAATCACTCATCAGGGTCCAGTTCCCATGGCCAGCCTATCAAATGTGCAAACACAATACCTTGATCCAAAAAGAGAGTCTTGAGGACCAAACTAATTGGACACTTTCTGACTTGGCTTCCACTGAAAAACCCACAGCTCTGGGTAATATTGGAAAAGATAGCAAAAGTGTGATCAATAACGCTTCCTTCACTGAAAGAGGTGACAGGGAAGTGGCCCCTGGAATCATCTAAGTGGAGCTGATTTACTTCCAAATTACAAGGATGTTTATTTGATATTGATATATGCTAACGAGAACAAGGATTGCCTTGACTTATTAATGACCTGATCCTCAAAGATCCTAGGAGGAAGTGGAACATTCCCTAGTTCAGTGCCCATAGGTTTGCCAACAACTATTGTACCTGGGCACACCTTATAATTGCTGCAAAGGAATATTTGGGGTTCAGAAATGAAGCCCTATCTCATAGCCGTATTTATCTCAGATGTCCATTTCAACAGTGACCCCCTTGATTAGATTGATGGCCTTCTTTTTCGCCAGGTGTTCTTCAAAGCAGCTTGCACCATGTTCAACTCAGATTACTTTCTTCACACCAAATCCATGGTTAGCTTCAAATGACTGAGCCTTCTGCACCCTGTCGCTTTCTTCCCAGGGCTAGAGATCTTTAATGACCTGCAGGCCTGCAGGAAATAGCTAGGCTGGAATGGGAACACTGATTGAACACGATTGATCTCCATTCACCATTAAATGACAACTGACTGTGTAAATCTCTCTGAAGGTCATTTCGGACACTTCAGCTCCTAACAAATTATACTGCCCACAAGTGCAAGAGAACTGGGTGCCTGTTCTGAACTCCCCTGCTCCACCAGGCATGCTCTGAACTCAGGAAGGTAAAAGAGATCCTGGTTGCGGCTCTGAAGACAATTTCCTGGGAAGGAGCCCTATTGAATAACATGGGACATCTTTCTTTACGAGTCAACTTGCTTAGACTCGATCTTTTAAAAGATTATTCTACTTTTTCTCACTCCTTTCCTTACTACAAGTCAGCCTATGGGGAAGGGACAGTGTTTCAACTAAAGAAATGAAGAGTTGTATGATGCAGGCAATTTGAACAAAACAACTTGTTCTCCAGTGCGGGGGGGGGGGGGGGGCATTAAACTGTGATTCCCCATAGGCATGTGATAGAAATTGTCTACAATGCAATTAGAAGTATTGGCAGGATTCTCTGAAGCTAATAAGACGTTTAGGATGAGGTTTATTGTTATCCAGTAGGTGGTCCTGAAGATCTGTATGAGGTTGTGGCACTTTCAGGGGAGGTTGTGGGATCTCTTCACAAGGAGGAGATGCTTCGGATATCAGTCACATCCAAGGATTAATTTCTGAAGGGGGCTGCCTATCTGAAAGATAGAATCTGGTTGTGAATCGTCCTTTATGGGCCACGGCTTAACATGGGCAACTCTGTGGAGAACTTCAGAGTTTCTAAATATCCTTGTTGCTAAAAAACAAAACAAAAAACAAAACAAAAAAACCTGCATCTTTTATCGATGGTTGTGGGATTGGGAAATTCCTGGAGATCAGAAGAAATAGGAGGGGGAGGAGGAGGAGAGCTGTGGTTTTTGGACCCCAATTTTTACTACCCAAAGGAGTCTCAAAGTGGCTTAGCATCCCCTACCCTTCCTCTCCCCGCAACAGACACCCTGTGAGGTAGGTGAAGCTGAGGGAGAGAACTGGGACTAGCCCAAGGTCACCCAGCTGGCTTCATGTGGAGGAGTGGGGGATCAAACTCGATCTTCCAGATTAGAGGCTGCCATTCTTAATCACTTATACCAAGCTGGCTCTCTTTGGATGTGGAGCCTAGAGAGGGCAGGAATTGGGGAGGTCTGAGCCACCACAAATGCAGAAAGTGAAAGCTCCTTGAGAATTGGCTCCCTTCTACATCCCTTGACGTCAGGGCACTGTTTAGGAAGGGGCTGTTGGTCTCCTGTTAGGGTTGCCAACTTGGGCTTGGAGATTTAGGAGTATCTGTGGAGGACAGAGCCTTGGCAGGGAGTTTGTCTTTTCCTCCGGGGGGACGGACTGATCTTCATAGTCTGGAGATGATTTGTAATTCTGGGAGAACTTCAGGCTCCACCTTGAGGTGGATAAACCTACCTGCTGCAGAAAACAGTTCACAGGTGTGCCCACAGAATTCACACAAGGTCTAGAACACACATTTCTCTCCACCTCAAGGTGAGTGCGATGTAATTTAAGTTGGGTATACAAATAGGGTTGCCATCTCTGGGGTTGGGAACTATCTGGAGACATTGGGGGTTGATCCAGGAGTGGGCAGGATTTGGGGAGGGGGAGGGACCTCAGTATCGTATAATGGGAATTCTGGGAATGGCGGTATATAAATTAAATTATAAATAAGAGAATAAAATAAATGCTCTGGAGTCTACTCTCCAAAGCAGCCATTTTCTCCAGGGGAAGTGATCTCTATCACGTGGAGATGAGCTTTCATTCCAAAGGATCCCCAGGTCCCACCTGGAAGCTTGCATCCCTATCCGTTCAAATCAGAGAGCTGCAAATTACCCTTTTCCATCCTGGCTGCTAGGGCAAACTTCAACTCCTGGATGTTATTTATCCACCTGAAGTAGCCACCATTCAGACTTTGAGTATCAGAGAAAGGGAATGGATTTCGTGTGAAATGCCATTTCATTGATGGCTCAGTTCATATTACACAGTGAAAAATGGATGTGAAAGCTCATTCCACCTTTCAAAGGCAACACATTTAGGGAGATTACACTCTTTGGCATTTCAAAGAGAGGGCTCTCTCTCTCTTTCTCTCTCTCTCTCTCTCTCTCTCTCTCTCCTGAGTCTGTGGCCTGAAACACCTTTCAGATTATTTTCCCTTCAGTTGTTGCTAAATGGACTCATTAACCTGCTAGTCCGATCTTTGTCCTTCCTGTGATTCCTAATTTGCATCGGTGTCTGATAGGCCCTTGAAGGAATTCAGGAAGATGAAACTTTCTGAAAGGAGTGACTCGGTCCTACTGCAGAAGTCGGCTGGCACTCCCAAGGAATCTCTACGCCTCTATAGTCAGGTGGATTCCTCAGGAGCAGAGAGGACATGCAGTGCATAATGCCAGGGATACTGCTGTCTTGTCAAGTTCTCCAGAAGTCAAACCTTGAATGCTCAGCAGGGGCAGATTCAGGACACTTGTCCCTGCACATACCTGGAGCTCACATAAGAGAGCCAACAAAAGAAGTGGCATTAAAATGTGGAGTATACTAGTCTGTCCGCACACGCTGGATAATGCACTTTCAACATGCATTTGCAGCTGGATGTTCCTGTGCAGAACAGGAAAATCTATTACCCGACATGTTCAGAATGAGAGACTGTTTCACTCAGATTCATTGAGCAAACTCCCTTAAGGGCGAATTATCTGCGATGAAGGAAATCTCACCGCTCAGCTAAAACACTTGCAGGGTTCCACATCTCTGAGCATTTCTCCATGGTTGCGCATTGCATTTCCCATAAATTCCTTGATCATTCCAGAGGGGTAGCCATGTTAGCCTACTGTAGGGGGGAAAAAAGACTAATAGCATTATTTTCAGTATAACACTTTGGTGAGTCATCGCATACTTTTTTTCAGACACTCGATGGAAGGAAATTATTTTGCAGACTTTTATAAGGAAAGTTGTTCATTTTATTTGTTTCTGTGTAAACGTTGATTGGCCTTTAAATTAGGCTGTCACAATGCCCTTTCCATGGAGCTGTCCTAAAGAGTGCCTAGAATTGGGAGTACCTAGAATGATGTAGCTGGAATTCGGATTGGCATGGGGAACAGGACCCATATCACGCCAGTCTTGTTCCACCTACATGGGCCTAATTTGCTTCTGGGCCCAAGCCAAGGTACTAGTATGGTCATCTTTGGAGGCCCTGCTTCCAGCCCAAGAAAGGGCCTTCTCGGTCTTGGCGCCAAAATTGTGGGATTTTCAACAGTGAGAGGAAATGGAGAGGGGGAAGAAGAAGACTGGGGTTTTATATCCCACTTTTCACTACCCAAATGAGTTCCAAAGCAGCCTACAAACACCTTTTCCCTCCTCTCTTCACAACAGACACCCTGTGTGGTAGCTGGGGCTGAGGAAGCCCTAAGAGATCTGCTCTGTGAGAACTGAGGCATTATGTAATGCCATTTCTGCCTCTCTGCTCCTTCCCTCCAAGCACCTTGGCTCTGATGGGTCCCACCAGAAGTGGCGCCATTTTGTTTCCCATCTTAGGCACCCGAATGTCTTCCTGCCCCTGCCCCAAGAGCAGAATACTCGGGTATCATGAATAGTGTAGATATACCAAGTAATGGTTTAATTTGTATGAGCTTTTCATGGACTCTGGTCTTTTTTTTTGGGGGGGGGGGGTGAGGTGGGGGGGAGGGAGGGATGTAAAACATGGTCCAGGACATTCAGCATATGTCGTGTAGATCTTGCATCAAGCCGGAGTCATAAAACTAGCTAATTGGGAATTCCGATTTAATCACATAATCTCACGCAATGAAGTTCATTGTATATGTTAGTTCTAATTAAATTTTAAAATTAAGGACTCCAGCCCACCATGCTATAAACGAGGCGTCAATATGGTGCCTAAAGCAGACGGTATTGGTCGAAAATGAAGCCTGTCAGAGAAAGAGATTGGATACCGCTGAGTGAGACTGACAAATTATCCCTGACTTTTGGAGGGGGGGGGGGAGAGGCAGAGACTGGAGAAAGGATGATGCCTTTTTGTCCAATGAATGCTTTGAGCTGCTTCGCTCACCACCCAGCCTGGTTTTGCCCCCAGTTACATTTGTTTGAGTTTGCTGAGTCATAGATGCATGACAGTGAGTGCTGTAAATAAATCTCCCAAGAAGTACATTGCAAAAAGTAAAAGTTACAGGTTATTCAGGCTGATTCAGCTCCCACTCTGGTTGCAGTTGAAAGGAGAGAGAGAAGCTTAAAGAGTATTCCCCCCCACCCCCACCCCGCCAGAGGCAGCCGGCTGTTCCAGCATCATACAAATGGGTGTGTGAGGGCATTGTTTCTACAGGAAAGACTTACAGAGACTTGTGACTCCATGAAAAGCCACGTGAGCAATGGGGAAGAACAATAGCGAGAGAGAGAAGAGAGGGCAGGGGGCTCCTGGCAGCTCTCAGGTTAAGACAAAGAGAGGCATCACAATCAAGGTGATAATACACCTGAGTGATGTAGCACTCTCTATTGCCCAGTCATGCAGAGTCGCATGCACCAACATTATACACATGGGAGAAAATGGCTGCTGGGGAGGGTGGAGCATTATATCCCACTGAGGTTCGTCCCTAGAGTTTCCGGCTGTGGGTTGGGAAATCCCTGGAGACTTTAGGGGTAGAACCAGGGCAGGGCAGGGTTTGGGGCGGGGAGGGACTTCAGTGGAGTGTAATGCTATGGAGTCTACCCTCCAAGCAGCCATTTTCTCCAGGGGAATTGATCCCTGCAGTCTGGAGAGGAGCTGTAATTCCAGGGAATTTCCAGGTCCCACCTGGAAATTGGCATCCCTATTCTTCCTCTCCCCAAACCCCCCCCTCCCCAGGCGTCACCCCCAAATCTCTAGGAATTTCTCAACCCAGAATGGGCAAGCCTACCCAGGGCAGCTCTCGGAAACCCTGACCTCTCATTTAAAAGGCATGGTGGGCACAACATTTACTAAGCAGTCCGTTTTCAGGATTGGAATGAAAAAGTCTGGGGTGGAAAAGCGAAGGGGGTGGGTGCCAGCTTTGGCCCCTCTGCTCCCTTTCAGGAATGTGGGTAGGTCTGGTCGTGCTCATTGCAGCTCCAAAATTTTGCTTCTTAGCGTTTAGAAAATGAAAAGCTTTCCTTAAAATGGGTAATTTTGTTGTTGCCGTATTTTTATACATTATCATCAACGTATCCATTTTTATTTGATGTAGGCGAATAATCATTGAATCAAATGTACTTTGTTTGCAGGTATTTTGACTGTATTAATAAATCTGATTCTGATTCGTGACATATAACTACCAATGCACACCATCTTTATCAGGAACAAAAATAGGTTATTTGATTACTTGAAGGGGGGGACATCATGGCATCTTTTCCTCCTTAAGACGCTTGCAGAATACAGAAAACCTCATTTCCTCACTCAACCCCCATTTCCCCCTTTCTGGGTTCAGCTCTGATTTTTCCCATTCTGCCTCCTGCTGACCCCTGCGCCCCCTCAACCCCCCACCTCCCTTCCATCCATTCTTGCATCTCTCCTTTCCCTCCCTCCTACTGATTCCCCCCCCACACACACACATACATTCCTTCCTTCCTTCCCACCCTTCTTCCCAATCCTCCAGACATCATTTTAGATTGCTACAGCAATTAATATTCTGCCTGTGCTCTGTTTTTTATTTTTGGCTTTGTTTGCAATATGTTAGTTCTTAATGTTTTACTTGGAGAGGTGGGGGGTGCATTCCCATTTCTTAAAAATAACATTTTCCAGCAGTTCAGGTTTCCAGAGCTCAAACCCGTAGCCTGAGGTGGCCCTGTTGGGTGGATTTGTTTATCCACACGTTGACCGGTCCTTGGCTGTTAGATGTAAGGACCTGAGATGCCACTGATATTCAAGTCATCTCTGTGAATCCAGTGATGACAGGAGCCTCAAACTTAAACACAGTCATTGAAAAAAATAAGTCCCATTGATTTCTGTGGAGCATGTTTCTAAGCCTGAGATTTTTTATTCATTTTTAAGAGCTGTGGCTTTCATGCTATCCTCCTGAGGGGGTTTCTTTGAAATATATAAGAGGGTTTTCAGATGAGACGGTCGTTGGTGGCCGCTCTGAATCTTATGTGGGTGTATTTGGGTAAATAGCAATGTTGGGGGTATTTAGGGATGGATCCCAAGACATTCGTGCCGCATACTGAATGTGCTGGCAACTCTGCTGGGAGGGAGGGAAGGGACAACGTCATCAGCATCATCCCATCGTATGTTGCTTCCAACAAAAAACAGGAAGTGACATCATGGGGCCAGGGCAACATTCTAGGATTCGTCCCAAACTCTATGTTTGGTTTGGGTGAATCCTAGGGCATCACTCCAACAGAATGCCTTCATTTCCCAGAAGGGGTATCATTTTCCACCTGGAGCCCCCACCATTTCCCCCCACCAATCTGTTAGGCTGCAGTAGGAACAGGAGACCCAACTGGGAGATTGCCTGCTATATAGCAGGAAGCCCCCCATTCCGAGCTGTCCCAACTGTGGGCCACCTGAAATCCCCTCTCCAGGTTTGACGGTGGCCACCCTGTTGTTTCCCAGGATCGCATTTATCACACTGCAAATCAAGGACTCACTGGCAGCTGACTGGACCAATCTAGATGTGTGATGATTGTAGGAAATAATTACGGTGTTTACTTCAAATCAGTCTTCCCCAGCCACAGTTTAATGGGCACATTTACAAAGCCATGAATAATAATAAACTTCTGTATAACAATGTTTGGAAGCAACGTGCTTGGAGAGTTATCTCTTCCGTCTCCCAGTTCCAAGAGAAGAAATCCGTGCCAGCGTTTCTGTTTCTGTGGCAGGCCGCAAGAGGGAGAGCAGATGGAGAGTGCTGGTTTGGTGGGATGTGTTCACAATAAGAGGAATGACTGATCACTGCAGGTGGAGTGAAGAAGAACGGACAACCTTGGGGCTTTGGATTCTGTCTGCAGCATGTAGCTTGGCTCGCTGACATGAGATACCTACGGCAAGTCTGCACACCTTATGACTTGCTCTTAGCGAAAGCAGTTTACCTGCTGTATATGGCTGACCACCAGGGGACATAAGAACACAAAGAAAGCTATGCTGGAACTGATGATGAATGGGCCATCTAGACTAGTATCCAGTTTCCGAAGTAGCCTACCATTAGCGATGGTGACATAGCTGGGTGCCACTAGCTCTCCCTGCTCAATCCCTGTTAGAGTTGAGAAAGACCAAACACCCCAGGCATGCATAGAACAGAAACACATGCATGAGGACTAGAAACTTCTCAAAGGAAATTTAAAATGGAAGTCAAGCTATTCAGGGACACAGTCCATGCTGGCTTCTCCCACCCTCCCTCCCTCCCTCCATAAGGTCATTTCTTATTTTGAAGGACGTTTTCCTGCACTCCTAGAAGCAATCTATTTAAATGCACGGCACTAACTCCTCTGCATTAGATATTTCTTCCCTGAGCATTTCTTTCCTCTTAAGGCAGGTCCTCTGGATAACAGGCGAGCTATCCAAGGGAAAAATAAAATAACAAATTGTGCTGCAAATGCAAGGAGATGCCCACTTGATGGAGAAAAATGGCTTCTTTGGAGATGCTTAAAATAAGCAGAGCCCCATTATCCAGCCGTTCTCTTTGGGGCATTAATCAGGACCCCCCCCCACACAAATCACCTCCTCCCTTGGAGTGTGTGCTTTCCATTCTCCTCACCTCCCCTTGAATTGTCAGAGGTGTCTTTTCTGCACCTTCTGCCTATGGGGGCCCAGCAGCTTGTGCTCACAAGTGCATGTTGGTGCTCCCTGGGCTGTTATCATAATGGGGGATGAAGGTCAATGAATGGCACCATTCAGAATTCTCTTCAGGCCTACTTAACTAGGCTTCCTCCCTGGGAAATGCTATTAGGGTGGCCCTATAAATTGCCTCTTGTGGCGCAGAGTGGTAAGGCAGCAGACATGCAGTCTGAAAGCTCTGCCCATGAAGCTGGGAGTTCGATCCCGGCAGCCGGCTCAAGGTTGACTCAACATCCCATCCTTCCGAGGTCGGTAAAATGAGTACCCAGCTTGCTGAGGAGTAAATGGTAATGACTGGGGAAGGCACTGGCAAACCACCCCGTATTCAGTCTGCCATGAAAACGCTAGAGGGCATCACCCCAAGGGTCAGACATGACTCTGGGCTTGCACAGGGGATACCTTTACTTTTATAAATTGCCTTGTAAAGGAATTAGGGCTGCCAACTCTGGATTGAGAAATCCATGGAGACTTTTTGGGGAATGGGTAGGATTTGGGGCAGGGAGAGACCTCAGTGGAGTAGAATGCTACGGAGTCCATCCTTCAAAGCAGCCCTTTTCTCCTGGGGAACTAATCTCTGTTGCCTGGAGATGAGCTGTAATTCCAAGGGATCCTCAGGTGCCACCTGGGGATTGGAAGGGAATCTCTAAATGTGGTGTTGTAGAGAAAATGCGAGATTAAGAATGGGGAGAACAGGGCTTCACTACCCAACAAAGCTCACTGAGAGATCTTGCCACAGTTCCTGTCTCTCAACCTAAACTACCTTGCGGCTGGTATGACAGATCTTCTGCTATGACAGGAAAGCATCCATTGGTAAACCTCCATTCCTGCCATTGCTTCTTCGGGCAGCAGGAGATAGTAAAAAGAACTGGTGGCTCGGTATGATGTCACTTCAGGGAAAACCTAGAAGTGTTCTAGGAATTGCCAGGAAATGTGGTTTTACCATAAAGTTTGCAGAGAGTCAGAGAGTGACATAAGGTCACTTCTAGTATTGGCCAGAAGTGATGTCACGCCATGCAAGACAGAGGCACTCCTTATGTTCCCACTCGCCCATCTTCCCACTGGGTGCCAGCCAAAGGCTGCCTACGTTACCCTCACAGGGATTTTGGGAGATTAAATGGGACAATATGCTGTTTTGAGTCCCCATTGGGGAGAAAGTGGAAGGTCTACCTATCTAACTAAATAATCTAGAAGGAACTTAGGTCATGTGATGTCAGGGCAAATCCTCCATTTAACAGTTATGTTGCAGTATCAATTAGAAGGGAATGTCTCCGAATCATAAATACCACCCCTACAATCTTTCTCTTTTCCATCCCGCAAAACCGAAGTGAAATAATCTATGAAGTGCAAATAAATTATACATATTTCAATTACCTAATGAACTGACATCATCTACAGAAACGATCTTCGCTACAGATAATTTGCTTCTGATAGAAAAGATCTTTGCCTGGTCTTTTTTTTGTGTGTGAAAACAGTTTCACAAGTGATTCCGGAGATTTGGTCTTTCCAGTCCACCCCTCAATTATTACTCCATCAGGTATCATTTAATGGCCATTTAATCCAGCTGGCGATCCCCTTTTTCTCATTTGCATCATGGTGGCCAAACAGTGGCTGTCCAGAGGTCCATGGACTACAATGACCATGAGCCCCTGCCGGTTGGCAGGGGCTCATGGTCATTGTAGTCCATGGACCTCTGGACAGCCACCGTTTGGCCAGCCCTGGCATATATTATGTCAGTTGACTGAAACGAGAGCCACCTCCTTCCCATAGCTCCAGGGGAAACTGGACTAGCTCTTCTGTCACAATGGTCACCATGCCGCAAAAGTCCCTTGGTAAACTGGGTCACATGATGCTTTGGTTTTCCCCTGCCTTGGTCACTCAACATTCTTTTACTGTTCTATTGGGAGTTTTTTTTTAATTGATACTCTTTGTTTGTGAACCGCCGCGAGCCAATTTCCGGGATCGGTGGCATAGAAATGCAATGATAAATAAAATAAATGAACTGGCAAAGAATCCAGTCTCATAAGCCCATCCCAAAGTTCTTCTCTGAATGCCCCATTCCCTTCAGATGGTCCTGTGAAGACGCTCTGTGCACAGGGAGCAAGCCTAAGCCCATCAGCTCGCGAGAAGGTCCCATGTTGCTCGAGGGAAAAGGCTCGAAGGTTCACCCTCTTCGCTTTTCACAAGCTGCCTCGTCCAATGCGAGTGATGCATTCTCCGTACAGCGCTGAACAAAGGCATCCCTCTCTTTATTTTATTGAACGTCATTTATACCCCCAAAGGGGACTTGAAGTCATCCTCCTGCACTCCTCCGCTTTCCCCGTTTTATACATCTCGCTCATGTAGCAACTGTTCTCCAAGGACATTAGCTTTGATTCCACAAATAACTCTGTCTTTTTACCAGAATCAAGTCACAAGAGCCACAGTGTTGAGTGGGGCTTCTCTGTAACATGTTGGTCCACAGTGTGATCTGGTTTTCCATCCATGCGTGCGCGAAAAAAATCCTATCAAAGGCGGCATGCTTATTGGGTGTGCGGCATTCTTCGGAGTTCCCCGTTATTACTTTTCCTTTCCTAGTTTCACCTTCTGCAATCTCCAAATTACTATCCGTGTCCAATACCTTCTCTCCTGTACCAGGAAGGCAATCCGAGAATCTGATCTTATCACTTTTTCCTTCTTCCCCTGGCGGTGTTCAAAACTTTGTCTGGTTTTTCTTTTTTTTTTCCCCATTATTGGCGATATCTTCTGATAATTGCAAACCAGGGGTGGGGTGGGGTGTAACGTTCCTTTTAGGAATCAGTACTTACATATAGGGATGCCAACTCCGGGTTGGGAGATTCCTGGAGATTTGAAGGGATAGAGCCTGGGAAGAGCAGGGAGATACCCCAGCAGGGTAAGCTGCTAGAGAGAACTCCCTCCAAAACTGAGGGGAGGGAACTTTGACAGCTGGGTGTCGTAGTTAAGAATGGCAGCCTCTAATCTGGAGGCTTGGGTTTGATTCACCACTCCTGTACCAGTCACAGTTCTCTCAGAGCTCTCTCAGCCCCACCTGCCTCACAGGGAATCTGTTGTGGGAAAAGGAAGGGTAGGAAATTGTCAGCCCCTTTGAGACATATGAGGCCTTCTGGGTGGCCTTGGGCTAATCACAGTTGTCTTACCGCTGTTCTCACAGAGCAGTTCTCTCAGAGCTCTCTCAGCATCACCTCCCTCACGGAGTGTCTGTATTGGGGAGAGGAAAATTAGTCAATAGTAAGCCATTTTGAGATAACTCTGGGTAGTAAAAAAGAAAGGTACTACAACCCAGATCTTCTTCTTTGTGAATGACTGTTTTAGCTGCCTGGGCTTCTGATTCTAGGCTTCAGTTTAGTCTAATAAATTCCCTCATTCCCCACCAATTTTGTTTGTGTGTGTGTATTTTATTTTGAGAGATTTGAAGTGGGCTTGAGAAAGGGAGACTTGTGTATATAGTCTGTGAACACACAAACACGCAGTGCTCTTGCCTCTTTCATCTCCGGCAAACAGGCTTTCCTGGTTCGAATATGGTTTCAAAACCTGTAAACCAACTGCAAGAATAAGGCGAAACAAATCTATGTTGGGGGAAGTGAAACTTTCTCTCAAGTGACTTTCAGCTCTCTTAAACCAAGTGTCAGGCTCCAGCCTAAGTGGCCAAATGGAACCTAATCATACATTTGAGACAATCAGCTTCTTTTTTTAAAAAAGGATGTTAACCATGGATCCTTCTTCTCCCATTTTAAATCTGTTTCTGCAAGCTGGCTGATAGCTCTGCTTAACTATCTAAAAGATACACACATGTTGAGGGGGGGGGACTTGTTTGCTGCAGCTTTAGAGACAAGAACAATGATGGGGAAAGAGGTTCCACTTAAATATTAAAAAGCATTTCCTGATGGGGAGGGCTGTTTATGGATGGAATATGCTGTCTCGGTGGGTGGTGGAGTCAACATCGTTGGATGTTTTTAGGGGGAGATGGATGAGCCCCTGTCAGAAGGGTATGATTTTTACATTCCTGAGAAGGTAGGGGGGCTGGACTGGGTGACCCTTGCTGGTCTCTTCCAACTCTGTGTGATTCTGACTCCTTTAACACAGACTTGCAGGTAGACTTTGCCAACAGGCTTGAAGAAGAGCCTCCTGTCCCTTTAACTGAGGTTTAGTGGGAAGGAGCTTACCTGGAGATGTGATTTACCTCCATGAGGCTAAAAGCTTCAGGGGCTCATGGTGACAAAATGCATGCCCTGTAAAGTTCTGGGTTGTTACTGTAGAGCAAGACAGACCATGTGAAAAGCAAGGAGGTTTGCAGAGACAGAGGGGCTGAGAAGCAAAGTGATTCTTTCATGACAGACGAGGGATGGCAGTGAGGTGTTCGGATTGGCCAACAGGATGCGTCTGAGAGGGACACAGTCTAGGGTTGCCACTCTTCAGGTGGGGGGTGGCGGTCTCCCAGGATTACAACTGATCTCAGTTCACCTGGAGAAGATGGCCACACTGGACGATGGACTCTGTGGTATTACACCCCATTATATGGCATTGCAACTGACCTCCGGAGACAAGGACCAGCTCACCTGGGGAAAAACCCTCTGCTTTGGAAGGTTGCCTTTTATGGCATTACTCCTCATTGAAGTCCTTCCCCTCCCTAAACCTCAGGGGTTGAAACATGTTTGGTTTTCTGTTTTTTGTTTGTTTTTTTCATTTATCCATGTGTCAAAATGTTTTGGGTTTGCGCAATAGTGATGTTTTCAAAATTTATATGTGCACCTTTCTTGAAATAAATATTTGCATTTTAATATTTAACATATTCTGCTGCCGCTCAACCTTTCAGGCTCCTAGGTTAACAGGGTAGCCAAACACCAGGTGAGGCCTGGAAATTTGGAATTGCAACAGAGATCAGATCCCCTGGAGAAAATGGCTGCTCTAGAGGGTGGACTCTACCCCACTAATGCCTCACTGAGGTCCCGTCCAGAAATCCCACTCTTCCCAGGCTCCAATCCCAAATCTCGAAGAGTTTTCCTACTGAAAGCCAGCAACCTTACAAGTTAATGAATGCCTGACAGAAGCGTGTGATCTCCTGCACTGGTTTTTCTTTTTAATTAAAGAACGGGCAGTTTTCGTTTGCTTCACTGGTCTGAGAAAACAGAAACATATTCAGGCAATGTCTCCCACTGGTGAACTCTTCTGGAAAAAAAAATAATTTACACTTGCAGATACCTTCTTCATTGATTGAAACGCAATTTCTCCCCTGCATGTGGATTCCTGACTCCGTTCGAGTCTTTCCAGATCAAGTCAGGAAAAATTAGATTTTAATAGTATTCTTGCCCCTCATCTCAATTTCTCATAAAGGCAGGCAACTTCAAACAAATGTTGCCAAGGTACTCTCCCAAGGCAGCAGTTAAAACAATATAGAAATCTGAAATATGCCTTACTCTTTGTGTGTGTGGGTGCGTGCGTATAAATTATTTTCATCAGACCTTCTTTTATGTACTCATAAAGCGATTCAAACATCAAAAAATGGTCTGGGTAACCGTAAATGTTAGTTTTCATTTTACCTTGGCTTGCAGATATAAGTTTTCCGTTATTAAGCTCAACATAAAGACCAATTGCCTTTCGCACATATATGAGTTCTGTCTTTGAAGCGATATTAATCTCTCCGGTAAGATTTCTCAGCGCTTAGGATACAAATTTGACTCAGCAACTTTCAGAACAGAATTAAAGCTGCTTTCCGCTGGTCAGGCAGAAGAGGGGAGAGCCGGGTATGGGGCAGACCTTGGGGGACAGACCTAAGGAGGTGTTTCAGTCGAAAGAGTCTCAAAACGGTGCTTAGAATTAAAACATCGTGTTGGGGAGTTCTCTGCACATATTTTGCTGATGAATATTCCCCTCCCCCGGCACACACTCTTGCTGGGGCGTGTTTGCGTAGGAATGTTCAGCAAAGTAACAACAGCGTTTAGTACCCCATAATTTTTGAGCAGCAGTCAATAAGTGTAAGTGGCTCGGCAGAAGGGATCGTGTCCCTTCGTTGTTTGAACGACCGTTTCAAAGACTGTTCCTTTCCATCCCCTGCTGTGTATAACTAGTGGGGAGAGTTGAGTGTCTTCTAGGGACTCTTTCAAGTCACAAGAAGAAGTGTAGAAACCCCTGCATGACTTGGGTGTGTTGTCCACATCTTCCTTGGAAACAGTTTCTCCGTGTAGTCAAAGTCCCAATGGGCTTATTGCTGGCAGGAAAACTCAGGGGAGGTGGGGGAATCTCACAACCAGATCAGCCAACAAAAAGTCTAGCATTTCCAAATGACACCAAGGGGCAGCTTGGTGTAGTGGTTAAGAGTGGCGACTTCAAGCCTGGAGAACCAGGTATGATTCCCTGCTCCTCCACATGCAGCCAGCTGAGTGGCCTTGGGCTAGTCACAGTCCTGTTAGAGAACAGAGCAGTTCTCTCAGAGCTCGCTCAGCCCCACCTACCTCACAGGGTGTCTGTTGTGGAGAGAGGAAAGGTAGAGGATGATAAGCCACTTTGAGGCTCCTTCGGGTAGTGAAAAGTGGGATATAAAAACCAACTCTTCTTCTTCTTCACTTCCTGGTTTTGAACACCCAAAGTCATTGTCATTGTCGTTTTCTTCTTCTTCTTCTTCTTCTTCTTCTTCTTCTTCTTCTTCTTCTTCTTCTTCTTCTTCTTCTTCTTCTTCTTCTTCTTCTTCTTCTTCCTATCCATTTAGCAAAACAACCTCTGAATTGGTTCCCAGATATCTTGAGATTGATCCCAAGTGTGGTGATGAAACCCCAGTTTTCCCCCTGGAATTAAGGTAATGAGGTACCGCTGACATTCAAATAATCTATGTAACCCAAAAACCTGATGATCAGTGGCAAACCAAGAAGGGCAAGATCTTTGATTTAGCAGCTCAGCAATGTGGTCTCTTCAGATAGCAAAGGCTTTGTCTCTCCAGATGTCTATGGACTACAATTCCCATGAACCCCTGCCCATGCTGGGGCATCTCAAGGCTGGTTTTGACAGTTTGAGGTGCCTTCAACTTCTGAAAGTAGGCTGATGGGCACAATTGATGTGGGGATCCTGCTGACTTTCCTGGTGCTAAAGTGAAGCTGCCCTGGTGCTGTGTCCCCGATCAAAAGAAGGCCAGGGATCATTTTTTTTGTAAAAGCTGAACCCAGGAAGGAGGGATATTGAGAGATGAGATAAATGTCTAGGTGATAAGGAATTAATGGGACATGAAAGCATGCCTCTTTGCTCTCTGACTTGGTCTTTAAATCAAGGGCACCATTCAGGCCTTTTGCTGGGAAGGCAGATGAGGGGGAGGAAATCCCAAGGAGCCAAGCACAGTCAGGGACAAATGAGACCGGGGAGGCCCATCAGACCTGGAGAAGCTTCCACCGGTGGGCTGTGACCTGCAATTGGGTCACAACACTGTGTCCGGTGGCGGGTTGCTCCATTGGGCATTGCCCCCATTGGGAAAAGTTGCCTCTTTGTTTGCTACCACTTGTCAGAAAGACAAAATATTGCTGTGAACAATTGCAGTGAGAGGGTCAAGGTTAACAGGTTATTTGTGTGGAAAGGGAAGCAGCAGGAAAAAATGAGCCCAGTGATCTTTGCTTGAGAGCTTTCAAAAGCTGGGGTTCAAGATGGGTCTGGAGTCAGAAAGGAAGGAAAGGGATGTACAATACGTCGGAATGAATTTGTGCGTTTCTTCCACTGTTTGTTTCATCCTTCCGTTTACAGTTTGTTTCATCCTTCATATTGGTAGAAATGGTCTGGCCACAGAGAAAGGGTGAGAAATGCCTGGAGACTTTGGGGGCAGAGCTGGGGTTGGGCAGCATTTGGGGGCTTGGTGGGACCTCAGTGGAGTATAATGCTATGGGATTCATCCTCTAAAGCAGCCCTTTTCTTCATGGGAAAACTGATCTTTTTAGTCTGGAGATGAGTTGTAATTCCAGGGGATCCCCAAGTCCCACTGGGAGACTGGTATCTCTAGGTTAAAAGGGATGGGCCTAGCCTATCTAGTCAAAATTATCACTTGACCCCAAACTTTTATAAGCCTATCCAAAGCATACTTATTCAGAGGTAAGCCCCACTATTCTCAATAGGACTTACTCTCAGGTTAATATGCATAGGACTGCAGTCAACATTTGTTGGTGGTAGAATGGGCCATCATGTCACAGCCAACTTTTGGCAACCCCATAGGGTAAGGATGGCAAAACTGCGGCTCTCCAGATGCCCATGTACTACAGTTCCCATGAGCATGCTGGCAGGGGCTCATGGGAATTGTAGTTAGGGTTGTGCAAGGGGGCCCGATTCGGTTCAATTCAGGTTCGATGAACCCGATTCGGATTGATTCGGAGCCATTCAAATCGATTCGAAGCCAATGCAAGTCAATAGAGCCATTGACTTGCATTGGAAATCGTTCCCCCGCCTTTCCCGAGGGCTGGGGGGGAGGGGTATAAGTTTCACCCCTGATATTTCTTGGAGAGCTCAGGGATGGTCTTCCATGACTCCCTTACAAGTTTAAAGGGGTCCAATTCTAGGGGCTCCTAAAGAGGGTACCCCTATCCGCTCCATTGGATAAAATGGAGAGTTGGATTCTTTGGTTTTGACCTGATTCCTCATAGACTTCTATGGGGAATGGTCTTTGGGAGCTCCTAGGATGGTACCCCCTGGTGCAATCTTCCTGAAACCTGCAGGGGACTTAGGGAAGACCCTCCCTGAGCTCCCCTGCAAGTTTCAAGAAGATTGTAACAGGGGGTCCCATCCTAGGGGCTCCCAAAGAGGGAATGGTGGCACCCTCGTTGGGAGCAGGACCCCCTGGTCCAATTTTCCTGAAATTTTCAGGGGTCTCAAAAAAGACCATCCCTGAATTCCCCTACAAGTTTCAAGAAGATTGGATCAGGGGGTCCTGCTCTCAAAGAGGGTGCAAACATTCCCCATAGGCTTCAATGGTGGGAAAAATAATTTCAGCAGGTGTATTGCCAATTTCCTGGCAAACAGCTTGGCTAATCGGCCGAATCAAATTGATTTGGCCACGATTCAGCTGAATCTATTTGATTCTGCCATTTTAAAACCAGCAGAGATTCGGACCAGTTTTGGCTCGGAAACATCCAAATCAGCCCCGATTCGGCCAATTCGGGTGTCTCCGAGCCGAAACCGCACATCCCTAATTGTCGTTCATGGGCATCTAGACAGCCACAGTTTGGCCATCCCTGTCGTAGGGTTTTCAAGGCAAGAGACATTCAGAGATGGTTTGGCATGGCCTGCCGCTGTGCCACGTCATCTTTGGTGGTCTCCCATACATGGATAAACCACAGCCAGCCCTGCTTAGCTTCTGAGATGTGGCAAGATCAGGTAAGCCTGTTAAGTTTTCAATATTTAACCTTATGTTTTGTTTTTAGTTAAATAATAGGAGTCTTTCCAAGATTTAATATAAGATGGTGTGTTTTTTCACATCATAATCAAGATGGATCCACATATACTCACCCCATTGAACAGACTACAGAGTTGTGGCTCTGCATATATATGTAGATCTTGTTTTATGCTTGTGGCACATTGTAATCTGGATTGTGGTAGATGGATAGCAGGAGGTTCATATCATCTTGAGTCTTCTGCCCCTACTGTGCTATAAGATTGCCTCGGTTGGCAGATTTAGGGTTTCATTGAGGCCAGAGAGTGAGAGAGTGGTGCAGTCAGACAAAATCCACCATCTAGTTTCCCTGCACAAGCCCCACAGACAGTAAGTGACTGCATTGTAAGAACATTGTTTGGCCTTTCCATAGGAAAGGGGTGTTCTCTTCCTGCCTTGGATTCCTCGCAGGATGAGATGCAACTCCCTTCCAATTCCTATGACTGCTGGGTACCTCCCAGTTCAGTCCCCTTTGACCTGTGACCTGCTGGATTCCCTTCCATGAAGCTCTCTTCCGTCAATGTCTGGACATTAATTCCCAGAAAGAGAAGCAAGCCTTCCTTTCACCTTTTGGGGGTCAGGATTAAAGCTTAGGTGGGGCAGATTGAATACAATTGGTTGCTTTCTCTCTTGACGGTATGCCTTTCCTTGCAATTACCTCCCCTGAATCTTTGGTCCAGGATGGGATAGAAAGTGAAGCAATGGAATAAATAAATCTAGACGATTTTCATTTTCTGCCTCAGGCTCCTGAATGTCTCGGGCCAGGCCTGCGTTTTGCCAGTCCCCAAAAGCTGCATTGAGAGTGTTTGTTCTAAATAAAAGAGTTCCAATGAAAGCCATGAAATCCCTGGGGCAGCAGCAGACCCAAATAGCTGGGTGTTGCCAAGAATCTAGAACGGCTGTGCTAACGTCTACTTAACATTCACCGGAAGCAGGAGTTGCTGGAAAGCAGCGAACGAAGCCCCAGGCTCTGTCGAGGATACAGAATTATTCTGGCTTCTGCCCAGAGGACTCTGCCCTGTCACAAAACTTTGGGCATATTCTACTGGGAACGTGTCCTGCCCAAGAAAGTCCCCAAGAATGGCCAGAGTGAACAACGGCTGGTGATGCGAGAACTCCCCCTACATTGAATTTTAAGTGGGCTGCCAGATACAAGCACTGTCGGTGGACACTTGGGGGGGGGGGAGTTCTTGAGCAAGATTTTGCACATGTGCAGAATATGCCATCAATTCCATCCATCTTTCCCCTTTTTAAGCCCATCAGAGACAATTGCTGCAACTATAACAATATGGAACAACTCCCCCACCTCCACCCTTAGATCATTTTAAGGCTCCACAGAAATGGGCAATGGCTGGAATATGTCGGGAACCAGTCAGAGTTGAAGCAGTAGCATCAGTACGGTTCCCCTGCTTGTCTGATCAAGCTTCAGGAGGACTCATTTTGACCTGATAACCAATAGTTCATTCACAGAGTTTTTGTTTGTTTGTTTTTCTCTTAAATTCTCTTTTCCTTAGATGTTATTTCTTTGATTTTGGCCCATCAGGGAAGCTCGAAAGCCCCTCGTGAGAAAGGGTTTTGCTTACTATTCGCATGACATGGTTTCATGTAATCCTGGGGTTTCTGGACAGCCCTGGAAGGGTTTCCCAAAGGGGTGGGAGTTAATTCATTTTAAAATATGGTGTTAAACATTTATCACGTGACATGTCCATATATGATCATGTCAGTCTCCCCCCCCCCTTCCAAAATGGGCAATGATGGGCCTGGAGGGGGTGGGAAGGGGAGGGTCTCCTAGTAGGTGTGTACAGAGCCATGCTTCCCAACCATATTCTGCAGGATTGCACCACTTCCGGGGGCTCTCTAAGTCTGAAGGGATTTCTCAGTGGTAAAAATGTTGAGGAAGGCTGGCCTACAGTTTGCAAGATCTGAGCAAGGCCGCCGGTGATAGCATGTTTTGGACGTTGTTAATTGATGGTGTCATCCTAAATTGGAAACAACTTGACAGCACATGGCACATACTCGTTATAGGCAAAAAGGGAAATAATAATAATAATAATAATAACAACAACAACAGCAGTAGCAGCAGCAGCAGCAGCAGCAACAGCAACAGCAACAGCAATAACAACCGCAGCAGCAACAATAACAACAGTTGTTGTTGTTGTTGTTGTATTGCACTTATTACCCACCACTCCCGGCAAGCCAGCCTGTGGCAGGTTACAGAACAAACCCCAATACACAAAACCCATTAAAATACACATAAAAATACAAGCACAAGCATGGCGTAAAAATAAATCCATCCCACACCGGTACAGTTGCCAAAAGAGGGATTGGTCCTGCCTCGGCTGGCCACCATCAATGATGTTGCAGGATTGGTGGTTGGTCTTCCTTGGGGGGTCCCTCCAGTCTACCAGCACTGGCCTCAACCCTAGACCTGGAAGAAGTGCTCCACCTTGCAGGCCCTGTGAAACGCTGATAATAACAATAACAATATTTGTACCCTGCTTTTTATTACCTGGAGTCACAAAGTAGCTTACAACCACCTGCTTTTCCTCCCTCTACAACAGACATCTTGTGGGGCAGTGGTCCCCAACCCCTGGTCCGCGGCCCGGTGCCGGGCCGCGAAGGCCTCGGCGCTGGTCCACGGCTCCCTCTTCCCGCCCCCCCCCCCACACAGCGAGAAGCTCGCCAGGCTGCGAGCAAATCGGCCACCGAAGCGGCCAATTAGCTTGCGGCCCAGCAAGCTTCTTGCTTTGGGAGGGGGCGGGAAGAGAAGCTTGCCGGGCGCAAGCTAATCGGCCACTTCGGCGGCCGATTTCCTTGCGGCCTGGAGGGGCGGGGAGAGGGAGCCGCACGCGCAGACTTGCCGCGCGTGCGCGTTTGCGTCCGGCGGGGGTACAAACACGCACGCACGGCAAGTCCACGCATGCGCGTTTGCGCCGGGGCTGCTGTGCACGCGCGGGGCCCCGGGTCGCCCTCTCCCCGCACCCCGGCGCAGTGGTCCGCAGCCTGACAAAGGTTGCGGACCACTGCTGTGGGGTAGGTGAGGCTGAGAGAGCTCAGAGAGAACTGTGTCTGGCCCAAGGTCACCCGGCTGGCTTCATGTGGAGGAGGAGTGGGGAACAAAACCCGGTTCTCCAGACTAGAGGCTGCTGCTCTCAACCACAACCCCAAGCTAGCCCTCAAGGGCTGCAAAGCACCTTCTTTTCACAAGTCTCCATCATACCCCTAGGTTTGCCAACTCTTCCACAAAGGCTTAAAGGTCTCCTTTTGAGTGTGTTTTTTTTTTTAGAGTTGCAATGAGTGTCCGTGACTCCAGCTGAATCTGTCCTTCAGAGAGTGGTTTAACCAGCATATATCCAGAATCTCGTCATGAGTTTATGTCTGACTTGTGATATATGCTAGACAAGTTCAGTAATGATGAACTTTGTCGGCATAACGACTAATATAGCATCTTAACCTGGAGGGCAAGCCTCATTTAGCAATAAAACCTATCTGAGAAATTGTCTCTACAGTCCTGGTTTAGAAGTCTTCCCCCCTCCCCCCAGGCATAGTTATTAGACCACGGCACTCTCTAAAGCTGCACCCAATCAAAACTAGGGCTCCATCAGTTAGTTGGCAAAGGCCAGGCATAAAATGCCTCCCAGGAAGTCCGGATCCCTGGGTCCTGACATACCCACAACGTTCCAAGTGGATGAAACCTACCCTGGCCCTGGAATTATTTTTAGCCACCTTAATGCTTCCTTCTCAGGGCAGCTCCACAGGGTACGGCTGAGAAAAGAACAAAGCCAGCTCCGTCTCTTGCCGGATTCATTCCTTCCATTTTCAAGTAAGTATCTTGTTGCATTCTCCGGGGCAGCTGACAGCAGCCGCCAAGAGCTACAGCTTGAATTTCTCATAAGAGGAAGATCAATAACAGAGCTGTGTGTGAGACGCGAGGCACGTAGGCAGCGGCTGAGCTTCTAAGTTGTCATTTTGGGCAATGCTCAGTACTCCTTTTTCCACAGGACAGATGCCTGGGCTCTACTCGGTATCCGCCTCAGGTCTTTCCAATGGGGCTTACTCACAGGTAGCAGGGCCAGGCTGACCCCGGCCTCTGGCGGGAGGGTTGGAGGGTAGGGACATGGTGGGAGTGGTTGTGAGATTCTTTGTTCACTCCAGGAAAAGCTAGCCTTCCTTAGAAAAGTTCCTCTAGTAGAGCAAAGCAAGCTGCTATGTGTAAAGCAGTTAGAACTACCATACAGATTACAAGTGGTCACATATAGGGTTCAGGAGGGGTGCCCCCCTTCCTGGGAACATGAAGCAGATACTAGGAAATCACAACATCTTGATAACCAACACGGGTGAGAAAAATGACGGGAAGAAGGGAGACCAAAGGGAACGTGGGAGGAGGGAGGGAGGTGAGGAATATTAGGGCATCTGGTTTGCTGGGGAACTACAAAGGGAATTCGTCCTTGAGTGTTAGCGAGACCTGGGCAGGGCAAAGCATTACGTCAGAACAGAACTACAGATACCTAAATCACGGCAGAAATACATGCGGGGTTTCTGACAGTGGTGAAGCCTGAAAGCAATGGTGATAGCTCTGAAAGCAAAGGTGATAGGAATGACCCACAGAACTATAGGCCTATAAGTTTATTGAGTACTATAAGCAAATTATATGCAAGGCACTTAAGTTGGAAATTCCAAGACTGGCTAGAGGAAGAAAACCTACTCATAGAGGAACAAGGAGGCTTTAGAAAAGGAAGGTCAACACTGGGCCATTGTATGTTAGTTGACCACCTAATAGCTAAATATTCATCTAAAACAATGTCCTCCCTTTATATTGCCTTCATTGATTTTAAATCTGCATTTGATTCTATTTCTAGAAATTTGCTATGGGCCAAACTAGGGAGTAAGTGAGAGCTCAGGGCGGGGTTGGCCGGCTTCATCTCAGGACAGTGTTCTTAGGATTGCACTGTGACTGTGCTCCCCTAAGCAGCATTACGCCCTTCTAAACCCATTGGGCGTCAAGGTGCGCTTAGGACAGCACTGCCAAAACTGACTTTAAAAACTTAGCATTTTATTTTTCCTTATTACCGCTACAGAGTTTAGGGCAGCTCCTGTGGATGCACACAACTGGTGGCCTTGGTTGCCTCGCCCCTGGATTTAGCCCAGGGGTTAGTTTGTTTTTATAAAGAAGAAGTCTGTCTGGTCTCGACCAGGGCCAGAGCATTCTCTGTTCTGGCCCCTACCTGGTGGAATGAGCTCCCAGAGGACATCAGGGCCCTGATGGAGCTTAAACAGTTCTGCAGGGCCTGCAAAAAGGAGCTCCTCCACCAGGCATTTGGCCGAGACCAGACGTAATCAACAGTGACCAAGGGCCCCTGCTCCCCCCCACCCCCCCTCAGAATTCCATCAATAAGCCCTGGACCTGTTTGTATTACTATGTTGTTTACTGTTATACTGTGTTGTTATTGGTTACAATTATTAGTTATCAGTTATACATGTTTTACAGACTGTTTTATGTATTGTTCTCTGTTATAATGTAAACTGCCCTGAGCCTCCGGGGAGGGCGGTATAGAAGTAGGATAAATAAATAAATAAAATAAAATAAATAACGGAAGCAGAGGCTACATCAGGCTTTCTCGGCCAGAAACCCTGGGGTTTCTTGACAGCCCTGGAAGGGTTTCCTGACTAGGTGGGAGTCAGCCAGTTTTTATTATATTTTTTAAAATCTGTCAAATATTTATCAGATGACATGAACATATATAGTCATGTTGACCTCCCCCCCCCCCAAAAAAATAGCCAATGATGGGCCTGAAGGGGGTGGGAAGGGGTGGGCGTGTCTACAGTGATGCTTCCCAATCATTTCACACCACTTCTGGGGTTTCTCAAAGCCTGAAGAGCATTTCAGGGATTCCTCAACAATAAAAAAGGCCAGGCTACATCAACATTCAGAGCAAGGGACTGCCAAGAGAGCCCGGCTAAGAAAGCCCTTTTGCATGACTGAGACTGCCCAACCGGAACATTACTGATAATTGACATGTTGATGAATAATACATAATGTCTCTTCAGTCCAAATGCTGGCTGTTGTGGGTCTTTTATTAGGAAGCGACACACTCAAGGTCTCCAAGATTCACCGAGGAGCACCTTGTGGGATTGTTTTAGTGCCCTGGCATAAATCTGCACATAGTGCACGCTTGGGTTACTGGGCAACTGTTCACCTCCATCTTCCCCTGTTCTATAAAGCATCTCTAAGAGTCTCTTTAGTCCCGTAAAAATCTTTGCCACGCCATTCCCTTTGCATCCTGGTTACTCAAGCATCCTCCAGTCCCTTCCAAAGTAAACGAACTTCACGATTTCATTTCCTTGCCTTTTTTAAGAGTAGACAGAAACACAAAAGGAGGAGTGATTCTGCGTATTACATTTTTTCCCCCAGCCTTTCCTCCAAGGAGCTTTGTAAGTAGTTCTCCTCTTCTCCGTTTTAACCTCACAGCAACTTTGTGAAGTAGGTTAGACTGTGGGAGAGTAGTAGCACAGGACCTTTTAGGGAGCTTTAGAACAGAGTCAGGCTTTGAAACTGGATTTCTAGAAGAGTTCTCAGCAGTGCCACAGCAGATGCCATGAGACAGGGGGGGGGAGCCTGGAAAGGTGAAATTTGGGCAGATAGTGATGTAATGTCTAGGGTTGACTTCCCTAGTCTCTGTGTTCTTTACCAAGTCTCTGTGTTGTTTAGAAAAGGGGGTATTCCTAGAGCAAGGATTCCCAACTGGAGTTCCGCAAAACCCCATTGTTCCGCAGCAGCCCCCCAGGAGTTTTCAGGAAGTTTGTATGCCCATGCGCAGAACTGGTGCTGTGTCATATAGTGGAGGTCAGAAAGGGCTGGCAGATGTTGGTTCTAACAGTCTTCTTTCAAGCTGAGGGGCAAGAGAGTTATGGTGGCTTTGAGTGGCCACTGAGAACAGGCATGGCCCCAGGTGCTTTTCTCAGCTGAGGAGGCCGGCCAAGGGGTTTTCTGAAAAGGAAGGTGGGGCTTTGGGTGTGCAGGGGATGGAGAAAGTGAGCTGCCATCCTGTGATTCTCTTTCCCATCAGTACAGGGATGAGGAGAGTCAGAAAGAGCTTGGCCATGCTGCATAGCATTTGCATGGGAGTAAAGCCTGCAGATTCAGACTGGTGATGTCATTCGAATTCGTATTTTTAAAGGGCTATGTTTTCCATCCATTTCGGCACTAAATTCCGCCTTTCCAGGCACAGACCCAAATTGCTCTCTAAATTTACGGGATGTTTTGGAATTTCCTGGTTATAGCAATTTCATCAGTCAAAGCGGAATCTAATTCAGGGCTGCCCAATGTAGAAATGCATTCATTTGAGTTTTTCCACACCTACCATTTTGAGCCATTTGTGTATGCCCCTTGCCTTATCGCCCCTCCCTCCGCCCCCTTCCATCCTGAAACATGGCCTTTTTTAAAAGTGTTATTTTGTTACAACGCTGTTTCTAGCAATAAAAAAACCCGGCAGTCTTCCATGTTGCACTGCAGCAGTGTTCTAATGCAATAACCCATGCTGGTTTTTAAAAACCTACTTCCAGTATACTGGGGGGGAGGGGGGAGGCGATTGAGGGCACAGGTTGGTAAAATTAAGGGGAGCAACAACATGAAAGGCGCAAACAGGCATCATTTTGCAAAAAACTTTTTTTGAAAAGGGCAAGGGAGCAAAGCATCGTGAGAGGCGGAAAGCATATGGTGAATTTCAGCCTGGGAAATGAGGGGAGGAAAGCCCAAATATGGTAAGCCTAGAGTTGACTCGGAGCATCCAAAGGAAATCCAAAGCAAGGCTAAAGCGAGGTATGTCTCCTAATGCAGAAATGGTCATAGTGGTATCCGCTAAATTACATCTTCTAAATTCATTAGGTTTAGAAAGGTGTGGCTTTTAAAATTGTGCTGTTAGTTTGAAAGATATACGTCCCATACAAAGATTGGGCCTATTCACAGATAGTTTATATTTCTCTAAAATTGCCCATTGCTTCTACTGGTTTTATGTTTTTAGGTTATTAATTGTTTGGAAAAAATACAATATTTACTTGTTTTTTTAAATGACGCTTTTATGTTTGGGTACTAATACTCTCACGTTTACATAAATTGTGCTAGAAAATTATTACTTATATTCTTTTAAAAATTCTATGATGCTAATTCCTTACTTTGAGGGAGGAGTGACATCACATCCAGTGACATGCCCCTTCTGGGGGCGTGGCAAGAAGGAGTGGCCAGCTGACATCACTTCTGATCAGGTTTTGGGGTTCATCAAAGCCTGAAAAATAGTTTAGGGGGCTGTTCCATGGTCAAAATGTTGAAAAAGGCTGTTCTAGAGAGTCACTATCTGGAGGTGAATTTCTCTCCCACTCCTCAATTCCTTGAGAGCAGGAAATTGGGGCTGGGAGCTGGTAATCCCCAGTCCTAAACAGGTAAATAAGATGCCACCTTGAATTACATCCTCGTGCATCCATTAATTTCAACGGACTTAAAGGTAAAGGTAAAGGTATCCCCTGTGCAAGCACCGAGTCATGTCTGACCCTTGGGGTGACGCCCTCTAGCGTTTTCATGGCAGACTCAATACGGGGTGGTTTGCCAGTGCCTTCCCCAGTCATGACCGTTTACCCCCCAGCAGCAAGCTGGGTACTCATTTTACCGACCTCGGAAGGATGGAAGGCTGAGTCAACCTTGAGCCGGCTGCTGGGATCGAACTCCCAACCTCATGAGCAAAGCTTTCAGGCGGCTGCCTTACCACTCTGTGCCACAAGAGGCTCTTTAAGAGTCAACGGACTTAGAAGTGTGTAATTCCACTTTGCACTGCACTCCTGCGACCTTCCTAAATGCATGGCTGCTGTTTTTGGTGCCATGTATGGCTCTGGCCTCAGGCAGAGGCCTGTTGTCAGGAAAACAATTGTGAAGAAGGATGAGTTGTTTTATCACCTGCACTCAGGTGAAGCAAAGCTTGTCTCTTCACCTCTGCTATTGAGATCATCAAAGTAACACTGAAGCCAGATCTCCCAGGTGCGATATTCCTTTCCGGTTTATTGCCAGCTGCATGGATTTGTGCAGCATTCAAAATTAAAAAGGAGGTCACGACATTCGAGGGGGCCATTGACGCTTTTATGACGCCGCCCTGGAAGTTTGAAAAGTCAGACATTTACGTCAGCCAGGGAAGGCAGCGCATGATGTGCAGAGCCACGAGAGGACGTTGTCTTTGTTTCTCCTGCTTTTTACGGAAACTTTGCTCAAGGCAGGCGCACACATCACACAAAAGCAATGGCTACACAGCTGGTAAGAGCCTCTTGTGGCGCAGAGTGGTAAGGCAGCCGTCTGAAAGCTTTGCCCATAAGGCTGGGAGTTCAATCCCAGCAGCCGGCTCAAGGTTGACTCAGCCTTCCATCCTTCCGAGGTCGGTAAAATGAGTACCCAGCTTGCTGGGGGGTAAACGATAATGACTGGGGAAGGCACTGGCAAACCACCCCGTATTGAGTCTGCCATGAAAACGCTAGAGGGCGTCACCCCAAGGGTCAGACATGACTCGGTGCTTGCACAGGGGATACCTTTACCTTTTACCTTACACAGCTGGTGCTGGGGTTGAATTGTGTAGCAGGGCCGCTTCACCGACAACTTCCTCGGTGCACATGGGCTGGGGAGTGCTTGCTTGGCAGCGATTACTTCCCTGCCTTGGTGCAGAGATCGTGTAATGAGAAATCGGCGTGGCGAAGATCCAAAGCCTTCGTTGATGGGGATATTTCTGTCACATTAAAAAAAAAGTGACAGATTGCCAGGAGGGAGGGTGGGAGGGAGGGAGGGAGGGTGCAGCAAAACACCCGTCAATTCTGATGCTTGGCAGTTGCCCACATGACTATTTGTTAGCAATCTCTCGGCAAATAAATGGCACATTAATAAGATTGGTTACAGGTGCAGATTGCCTTATCAGAGTAATGAAGCAAATCACACTACAGCCCAAGGCTGTATTATTATATTGTCTTCTGAGCCCGAGATTATTTAGAAGCAGGAGAAGAATCACCGGCGGGCCTGAACATTTTGCAGCTGTTTGAAAAGAGCAGACAAAAGGGTACCTTGCATGTAAAGCTCATCCACGCTTGCCAAGGCCCGGATCAGAACAACACAATGGGCAGAGGATTCCCTGCCCCAAATTCCCACTCCTAGCAGTGGCTATGGGGGGGGGGGGGAGGGTGCGGAAAAAGAATCTCAGCAGCATTGAGAACTTTATGATGCCACTTCTGGGGGAAATCAGGAAATAGCTCTAGGAATCGCTGAACACTCTATGGTAATTTCTGGTGATTACTAGAGCAACCAGCATCACTTCCAGGTTTTCCCAAGAAGTGACATCATCACACTCATGATACTATCTCTTTCCGTTATCCATACTGCCAACCCTCCTTCAAGGTGCTAGGCTGACCCTAGGGGCAACCCTAAGCCTACCTTAGGAAGAAGATATGTTTTCTTTTTTAAAATGGGATCTAGACTGAACTGGGAATTCCCACAGAAAGTACATGAAATCTCCTTGTCAAATATTTATTTACTTATGTAGAAAACTGGTACCCTGCCTCTCCAGATTATTTTGGGAGGTGAATCACAACTACAACAATAAAACAAAGACCAAGTCAATAAAACAAGCCTATAAAAGAAGCCAAGTCAATAAAATGAAATAAAAACAAGTCCATAAAAATGCCAGTAAAAATAAGCCAGGACATAAAAAGCACATGAAATGACAGAATAGTCTAAAATGGTATTGACAAAACAGTCCTCATGTTAGGTGTATACCATAAGTAGATGGCCACTCCATATTCTTTATGGCTGCTGAACCAGGTGGCAAGGGGGAAATGGAGGGGGTGGTCTGGTGTTACAGCAGTGTCACGATCTCACTCCTGCTTCAAATTGGATATGATGTTGTCATGTTGACATGCTGTTCTAGCATTTATTCAAATCACAGAGTTTGAGATGGATATTGGAAATTTGTGTTTCCAGTCATGTAGGTCCCCATCCCCACCATCTTCCCATGTTGTACCAGCTCTGGGCTGGCAACACTAGGCTCATATAAGGCAGCTTATTTTGTATGAGCTGTGGTTCAGTGGAAGAGCATCTGCTTGGCATACAGAAGATCTCAGGTTCAATCCCTGGCATCAGATACCAGGACTGGGTACTGGGATCAGGTGTCAGGTGATATGAAAGACCTGAGACAGAGTCGCTAGAACGTCAGCACCAGTGCAAGTAGACAATGCATTGATAGACCAGTGGTCAGAGTCAGAATAAAGAACCAGCCAGCTTCTGATCTTGCACACAAAAATACAGTCATCTCCACCCAGGGGAGATTCCAGATAGATGATGTCTGTTGGAAATGTGCCTTGTGTACAACAACTAGCAATTGCAAATTCTATTTATGTAAAAATTTTATACGCCCTGGTTGAAAAAAGAATTTTTATACTTGCATTGTATTTTTATCTTTCTGCAATTGTATTGTCCTCGCAGATCGAAATGAGTTAGGTCAAAGTTTTTGGTACGTAAGGTGCACATTTTTTGTACTTGTTACACCAACCTTTCTCAACTTTTTTACCATTGAGAAACCCCTGAAATATTCTTCAGGTTTAGAGAAACCCCAGAAGTGGTGCGATTGTGCAGAACGTGGTTGGGAAGCAGAGCTGTGGACACGCCCACCCAGAGCCCCTCCCCTTCCCGCCCCCCCAGGCCCATCATTGGCCATTTTGGGGGTGGGGGGGCAGGTCGACATGAGCATATATAGTCACATCACTCAATAAAAGTTTAACAATTTTAAAAAATATATGGGCAATTAATTAACACCCACCCATTTAGGAAACCCATCCTGGGCTGGCAAAAAACCTCAGAGTTTCATGAACCCCTAGTTGAGAAAGCCAGTGTTAGACTGATATGTACATGACATATAAGGGGAAAAAGTGTTCCCTTTTAATGGTTTTTAAACATTTTTAATTATTTCGAGCTCTATCAAATAAATTGTTTATTTAATATATTTTTATATATTTTTGTGTCCCTTAGCCTGTGATGCTCACCTGCTTTTTCAGGCTGGGTTTTTGTTTTCCTTCTTTTTTGTTGTTTCCCGAGTCAGAATATGGCAGCTTTCCATGTGTTTAATTCCAAAAAAAAAAAAGAAAAGAAAAAGGGAAGCTCTCTTCCCCCCAGTTCTCTGTCACATAAAGAGAAGTTTATGAGAATTCTTTTGTGTTTTTTTTCCTCCTTGGGAAGGATGGTAGCGTTAAATAAAATCCCCGGTTTCTCTTTCCAGCCTTCATACTTGGCACCATTGACGTAAATGGTAGTAACAAATCAATCACCCTGAACGATTCCATAATCTGTCTAGCAAACAGAGAGAAAACGCCAGGGCAGGCAGTTTGACCTTTGCTGCAGGGAGCACATTTCGTTCCTTCAGAGATGCCAAGTTCTCTCAAAAGCTCACTTAGCATATCCATTTGCCCTTTTCTTTGGGTCCAACTTGGTTCTTTTTTAAGCAGATATGGTTGGTGGGGGCACATAGGAAGAAAGACAAGCAAACCGCCTGTATTCCAGGGCTGATTCTGCACTTACTTTGTTTATTCCGTTGTGCATCCTGCTGAATCCAGATCGATTTGAACTTGGGTCTGTGCGATCCAGGCTAGCCATTCTTATCAGATCTCAAAACCTAAGCACGGTCGGCCCTGGCTGAGATTTAGGTGGGAGACCACCAAGGAATTTCCAGGTCCTCTGTGTGGAGGAAAGCAATGGTAAGGCGCCTCAGATAGCTTCTTGCCTCAAGAGCCGGTGTGGTGTAGTGGTCAATAGTGGCAGCTTCTAATCTGGCGAGCCGGGTTTGATTCCCCACTCCTCCACATGCAGCCAGCTGGGTGACCTTGGGCTCACCACAGTCCTGATAATTCTGTTCTAACTGAACAGTCTTGTCAGGGCTGTCTCAGCCTCATCTACCTGACAGGGTGTCTGTTGTGGGGAGAGAAAGGGAAGGTGATTGTAAGCTACTTTGAGACTCCTTTGGGTAGAGAAAAGCGGGGTATAAAAACCAACAATTCTTCAGCACAGGATCGCCATAATTTGCCTGTGACCTGATTGCTCTTTGCACACATTCATGCATACAGCCATAATAACTGTGCTTTCTAAATTTCTTGTCTTAGTTCTAAATGCAAATTCATCTTCAATGAGAAAGAAATGTTATATTTCTGATCCTTGCCCTTTTCTGCATGGTAGCTTACATGCTTGCTACATTGATTAATACTTCCAAGGTACTTTCTTTAAAAAAATTCCCTGAGCCATAGTTCACAAGGACTGTAAAATTATTTTTTCAGTCAGTGACTCAGTCATTCATTCTATATTTATATCTCACCATTCGGCCTTTCATGAGGCCCTCAAGGCAGCTTACGATAAAACAAGAATATTAAAGCCCAAATTGCCTAAAGTCACAATAAAAGAAAGGAAAACATCAGCAAACAGCCAGACCGGTCTAGCGCTGCCCACTTTGGCTGGAATTCTCTTTGTTCCTGCAGTTCAGGACAGAATTCTGACCCAATGATCAGCAATGGAGATACATCTCTTGTTCTATCTGCCCTCTTTCTTCAAAGTGTCAACCGTCATCCTGTTTGGGGCTGTGAAAGGTGGCCTGAGACAGTGGCCTCAATGAGACTGGCAGGGAAAGATCAGGAAGCAGCCAGATTTGTCTCTGCAGCTATTTTAGTGGTTAGCAGGGGAAAGATGGAGGGAACTTGTTGGCATGGTGCTGGTATGTAACAGGAAGTGACATCATTGCATTAGGGTATTGTACTAGCATTCACCAAGAGCTCTATGGCTTAACCACAGAACTCTGCAAAAATCCTAGAGGCAGGAGTGGTTTAAGGATTTGCCAGGCCCTTAACTCTAGAGCCAGTTTAAGGATTTGTGGGGCCCTAGTAGAGTCTAAAGAGCCTCTTGTGGTGCAGAGTGGTAAGGCAGCCGTCTGAAAGCTTTGCCCATGAGGTTGGGAGTTCAATCCCAGTAGTCGGCTCAAGGTTGACTCAGCCTTCCATCCTTCCGAGGTCGGTAAAATGAGTACCCAGCTTGCTGCTGGGGGGTAAACGGTAATGACTGGGGAAGGCACTGGCAAAGCACCCCATATTGAGTCTGCCATGAAAACACTGGAGGGCGTCACCCCAAGGGTCAGATGTGACTCGGTGCTTGCACAGGGGATACATTTACCTTTTACCTAGTAGAGTCTAATTTCAATGGGATCAGCCAGACTGGGGTCAGAGCCCCCCCACTGAGTTCAGAGGGGTGTCACTCTGAATGTTCTTTAAAAGGAGAGAGGCTATGGCCCTGATCCATGGGGGAAGGCATTGTGCGAGGCCGCTGGAAGCTCGGAGCCCGTAGCACACGTTACATGTGCTCTATGGATAAACTGGTCCTGCCTAGAGTGTCACCCTGATGTGATGACATCACTTCTGAGTTTGCACTGGCAAACTTCTGTTCAGGCTTCCTTCCTGTGCCAGTGGTGCTGCCAAAGCCCTTTCGGCGTTATTTATGTATAAAATTTTATGCCTGCCCAAGGCGCCTTGCAAAATAAAACAGAAAAACAGAAAACGATAAAAGTTGTTAATTAAAACCAAGGATTAAAAACCTAGCCAGAGCACGAAAACATAAATCACTGAGGAGTTTAGAACAAGTTTAACATTTCCAGGCTGAGAACAGCATCTTAAAATGGTGTTGAAAGATCAAACCCTTCCTTAAAAGCCTGGATAAACAGAAACAGTTCGGCCTGGCACCAAAAAAAGATAATGATGCAGGTGACAGGCAAGCCTCAATGGGAAGAGCTCACCTTGGGCATGGTGCCCCCTATGAAAAAGCCCCCTCTCTTGTCACCACCTGCCTTTCCTCTGATGGAAGGGGCACAGGGGGTAGGACATGTGAGATGGATCTTAGCTGGTGGCCTGGGCAATATGGGTGGAGGTGAGAATGGAATTACAACACCTCTGTAAGTCACTTTTTTGAACTCTTTGGAGTTTTTTACTTGAGGGAAGAGCTAGGTGGATGAAAAAGGGGCTGTTGCATATGAGTGTGCTGAAGGTTCACTGGATGTTGCTATACTTTTCTACACAAGACCTGCTTGGGGTTACCAAATGAGGGGAGAGAAATTCCTGGAGATTCCTGGGGATGGAACCTAGGAAGGGGGAGCAACTGGTTTCTCCAGGGAAAATAAACTCTGTCATCTGTAGATCTGTTGTAATTCCAGGAGACCTCCATGGGCTTCTCAGGTGCTGGCAACCCAAAATATGCTGCTTGCTGGTGGAAGACTTTGAAATGCTGTCCCAAGAGCACATGGACAATGGTGGGAGGGAAGCTTGTTTTATGGCACAAGGAGAAACTGGGGCTTGATGGCTGTCCAGTCTCTGACCCATTCAAAGAAAGGTGGATGAGAACGTTCTCTTAGGCCCCCTCCCCACGTTGACCTTGGTATTGTGCAGAGCTATGTCAATAAAAAATAAGATCTCATTAATTTATGATCTACTTTGGAACACCCTATTGATCCGGCTCACATGACTGAAACCTGGCTGGCGAAAGCTGATAATGTCATTGCGGAGCAGATAACCCCATCCGTCTATGTAGCCCTTCGTCAACCTTGAACTGGGGATAAGGACAGAGGGCGGCTGTAATTACCCACAAGTCTTTTGCTTTCCCCAGATTCCTTGTGGTAATAGTGGCTGGCATTGATTGTGTTGTATGTTGGGGCTTCTGCCGGTTTACTGTCTGCCTAGTCTATCAGCTGCCTCGAGTGGGCGATCTTTAATCTGATGAAGACTTCCTGGGGGATTATCCAGAGTACTTCAACATCGGTCCAAAGACCTCCTTCTTAGGCCAACTTCTGGATTTAATGAATGACATGGCAACCCTGTCATGGGACTGTCCACACACAAGAAAGAGGATTATTACTTACTTTTTGCACTGCACAAATTTCTAATGATCTGATTCTGGGCACAAACATATGTGTGCAAATACACAAAAATTTATAATGTTGTAAAGTTGAAACGTTTGAGTTCACAGTTCATATTTGCCAATGTAATCTCATACTGTACTATGAGCTATGAATGTCTACTGTAAACCAACCTGAGCCGCTAGGAAGGGCAGTGTAGAATTGTAATAATAAAATAAACCATTTCCAGCCCCAATCCCCTACCCTTGGGAAGAAGCCAGAAAATGGCATCCTAAGCTATCTTCTAGGAATTTCTCGTGTCTCTATGGCCTTTACATTAGTGATTGGAGGCAAGTCCTGAAGCATCAGTAGGAAGTGATGTCACATCCTCCCCAAACTCTGCCTTCCCTCAGGCTC
Organism: Paroedura picta; assembly: GCF_049243985.1. Taxonomy (NCBI): domain Eukaryota; kingdom Metazoa; phylum Chordata; class Lepidosauria; order Squamata; family Gekkonidae; genus Paroedura; species Paroedura picta. Next base: position 21,214,570 of record NC_135382.1, on the reverse strand, counting down.
TCCTGGCTACCCTAATTCTGTCAGGAAAACTTCAGCTTCAAGCTTGGCCAAACACAGTCCTGATGCAAGCCAGTGTATGTTCATCTGTGAGCAATCAAAATGCTCACTTGCGATGGTCAAGTTAGCCTCTCCTCTACATCCTCACAAGAGCAATACTGAGACAGACGAGGGCCATTTGCTTCATAGTGATGGAAGTTCCTGATAAACCTGTGCCGGGCACAGTCGCATTATTATAGGGGCTGTGCTGAAGTGTCTTACTTAATATGTCCCTTGAAAGGGCACTGACAGCTAGACAATGGTTACTGAAATGAACATCCAAAGCTTTTTGATGGCCAGTGACTACTTAGCTACCGAATGGGCTCCTGAGGGCAGGCGGGAGAGAGAAACAATTTGTCTGTGCTGAACGCAGACAACGAAAGAGAAGGGAAGTCTGGATTTTGCACCTTCTGGCGAGGAGGATCCTTTGAGTAGCGTGGCGTAGAGAGCTAGCAGGGCAACATGGTTAAACAGCAGCGGACTTAGGGTTGCCACCTCTGGGCAGGGAAATGCCTGGAGACTTTGGGGGTGGAGCTGGGAGTGGATGGCGTTTGAGGCAGAGAGGGATCTTAACTGAATATAATGCTATGGAGTTCACCCTTCCAAGCAGCCATGATCTCTATCAACTGGAGATATAACTCCAGGGGATCCCCAAGTCCCACCTGGGTATTGGTGTCTGTAGACAGATTCTAATCAAGGCACCAACTTGGTTCCCCACTCGTCCACATGGAGCCTGCTGGGTGACCTTGGGCCATACACAGTTCTCTCAGACCTCTCTCAGCCCCACCTACCTCACAGCGTGCCTGTTGTGGGGAGAGGAAGGGTAGGTGATTGTAAGCTGCTTTGAAACTCCTTCAGGTGGTGAAAAGTGGGGTATAAATACCAGCTGTTCTTCTTGGGGGGGGACTGAACTAGGGAGGCACTTCTCAATGTGTCCATTTACCAATAAGCAAATATTATATTTGAACAATGCACTCCACAAATCTCCAATGCTTCCTCCTCACAAGAGAACTGACTGTCTAAAAGGTGACTTCAGGGAGCTGAAGGAAGTAAACTCTGTGAATTGAAAAAGAGCCCTGACAGGAGAAAGTATGGCACATTTGGGGATTTGCGGCATTGATGAAACCACAGGGTTGTCTTGGCTGTAAACTGAAATCACTTTGCTCTCCAGTGATGGGAACAGATGGATTCACATTCTAGCTGCGTCTGAAGAAGGGAGCAGCAATTCCCAAAAGTGTGTTAGTCCAGAAGGTGCTACTGGACTCTTTCTGTTTCCTACTGCTATGGACAGACTAACCCGGCTACCCAACTTCATTCTAAATTGTCAGGATGCTAACACTGGACATCATGTCACATTATCCGAAACCAAATTCCCTGATTTTGGTTTGTTTTGTGTCTCACCCTTCCTCCGATGACCCCAGGATTTTGAAAAACTCCATGGTTTACCATTGCTTTAAAAAATCCTAGAGCGTCCAATAAGCATGCCAACCTGATGCCACCATACCAGGCCCAACCCCCTTTGAGCTCCCAGGGGTTGGCAGCTACAGCCTGGCAATCTTGACCCCGAAGCGCAGCTGGGTAAACTGCTTACCAGCTTCCATCGGTTTCCCACCAATGGCATCCTCCTCCATCATTTCCTTCTGCTGGGCCCTTTTATCCTCCTCCTTCTGGAAACCTCTTTTCCTGCCTCCCTGAAAAGGTCTTTCCTCCCACAGAGACCTTAACCTCAGAGGAGGACTCTACTCCATTGGGAATCAGCATCGGGTGTCCTTCCTTTTACTTGCTCATCCCATGTTCCTGCAGAGCCCCAGGCTCATCCCTTCTGCCCTTCTGACCAAAAGAGCCACCCATGCATCCCTAACACCACCACTTGGTAACATCAGGCTCAGGCCCATTCCGCACAAGGTTCAATGTAGCAAATTGCTTTCGGAATGGACCTCAGTGTTAGATGTGGCTTGTCTCTAAACTAGGGTTGGCAACAGGATTGGGAAATACCTGGAGCCAGGAGCAGGTGGGATTTGGGACAGGGAGGAACCTCAATGGAGTATAATGCTATGGAGTCCACCCTTCAAAGCAGCCATTTTCTCCAGGGGAGTCTTCTATAGTTTGAAGAGTTTTCACTCTGCAAATAAAGTATGGAGAAATGCAATAGCATGTGGATATTAGAGGACTCTAGGCACTAGTGCAGCAAAGGTTTTTGTTGGAGTCCACTGAGGAAGTAGTCTTGAGTGAAACACAGGATTTACCTCGTTTGGATTTGGGAATTTCCAATGGCATCCCTACAGCTTGTTAATATTTTTGCAGTACCCCTATGTATTGTGAGTGCTTTCAAAGCATTTGTTCAAAGCTTTTCTTCACATGGTACCAACTCTTGTCGTGTTGCATTTACACAGTGGATTTTGTTCTTTTGTATCACTGTCATACACTGTGTGCCCTAATTTGTATTTTGGGGCTTTAACCTCCACGTAGTGTCCGGAGACCTCCCAGTATTACAATTGATCTTTAGGCCGGGGTAGTCAAACTGCAGCCCTCCAGATGTCCATGGACTACAATTCCCAGAAGCCCCTGCCAGCATTCGCTGGCAGGGACTTCTGGGAATTGTAGTCCATGGACATCTGGAGGGCCGCAGTTTGACTACCCCGGGTTACAGAGATCAATTCGCCTAGAGAAAAAGGGGTGATTTGGAAGATGGACTCTATATCATTATACCCCATTGAAGTCCCTTCCCTACCCAAGGCCCGCCCTCCTCAGGCTCCACCCCCAAAATCCCCAGGGATTTTCCCACCCCGGGGCTGGCAACACTATCCTCAACCACTCTATTGCAGCAGTACTCTCTCATATGGCCAGCTTCATAGGTCGCTTGCCTCTGCATTGTGAATCCCCAATGGGGCTGAACACTGAAAGTATAATACCCATATAATGAGACTCAAAATCCACTTTTTAAAGACACCCGAGTCCATAAATTCTCCACAATAGACACAACTGCCCCACTCTGTCTGCCGTATCCCATTCCGATGGCCCGGCTGCGGGGGAGAGGAGACGTGCTTATTTTGCACAATGCAAAAAATGATTTTGCAGCCTCCATCCGGGAGGCTGGCCCGCGCCTCATTTCCATACAAGCCTCTCTCAATTACCACAGAGAACTTTCCCCAACATCCAGTTTATTTTCTTGAGGAAGGAAGATGCTTTGGGAGTTGATGCCATTATAGGCTCAGAAACCGTGCGTGCCATTAAGCCAGTCCCACTTAAATCCAAGGCTGGGCTAAGAGCCAGCTTCTGTCTTTTAATCATCACCAGCACACCTGCAGCCCATAATAATGAGACGGGGAAGAATGTCACCCTAAACAATAAACAGGAAGTTAGGAAATGGGAACGGGGATCTCGACAAGGAGAGCGACTTGCGAGGAAGCAATTATTTTGGGAAAGGAAACGGGAAGGAAAGCGGCCTTCGGCGTGGAGGGGCGGCCCTGAGCGGGGGTGAGGTGGTTGTCATTTCTACAGCTCCCCTGTAGGCAGAATTAGCGGCCGTGAAGGGCCACGGGGTTTGTGCCAGCATCCCTCCTGCTCGGCCAATTCAAATCGTGTTCGGAGTCCCAAGTGGGCCCAGTGACTGACAGCCTCATGCAAACTGGAGCCATGGCTGGATGCTTTACTACGGAGTGAGGAGGGCAGAGCTGATGACGAGAAAGAGACTGGAAATCCCTCCCATCCCTAAATTGCTACAGGTCTACTCTCCTGCATATCCTACTCCTTACAGATGGGAATTAGTTCTGCTCGGCCTCTGTTGGGCCTGCTTATTTCTTTTCATCCTGTTGGAGCAAACGGGTTATTCTTTGAGTTAGATCTCATTTTGAGCCAGCTTCTCTTTGTAACATTCCCCCTGCACACACCCTTGACTGTTGTATCAATCAGTTGAAATGAAGAAAACCCAAAAGGGGGATAATGCAACAAGAAAGAAACAGCAACAAACCTAACCAACCAGTAGTTAATACCTAAAAGGTTAAAGTAAAGGTACTCATTTTATTTATTATTTATTTATTTATATTTTTATACCGCCCTTCCTTACGGCTCAGGGCGGTTTACATAAAACATTTTGTAACATTTACATAGAACCTCGGAAGGATGGAAGGCTGAGTCAACCTTGAGCCGGCTGCTGGGATTGAACTCCCAGCCTCATGGCCCCAAGAAGCTGTCATGGACACTTGGTGCATCAAAGTCAGTATTGTCCACTCAAACTGAACGCAGTTCTTCAGGGTCTCCATCAGGGATCTTTTGCATTGCCTACTACCTGATTCCTTTGAGTGGAAAGGCTGGGGATCAAACCTGGGACCTCCTGCATGCCAGGCAGAAACTCTGCCCCTGAGCCACAGGACCTCTCACACAAGTATCCAGAGATATTTCAGGGACTATGTAGAGGAAGAAGGTGTAGCTTTGGGAAGAGTTTGTTAGAGTAGCTGCAGACTGGCCTTGGTCACTTGCAATCCTAAGTGAAGTTACACCCCTCGAAGGCCATCAAAGTTGGCTTAGATGGGTATATTGCAATGCAAAACACTCAGATGCTAACGTTGCAGTCAGATCCCACTTCAAAAATGCAAATGCAAAGGGCTGGATTGGAAACTTTGCATTCAGACTTTGCATAGCAAAAACTGAAAGAATGTGCTCTGGTTGCAAACATGTTGTCCCGCCTTCTCTACGTGCAAAGGAGGAAAGAACTCTTACAGATGCAATTCAGTCTATTTGGGCTCTTGCCATTGCAAGCCAGTAACGTTCTCTTGTGACTCCTGTGCCCCCGCAAAAGCAAAGCATTCGATTGGATCCAGAGATGGCGTTCCCGTCTCTTGCAGGCTCACAGGTCATTCCTAGGCCTGAGTTCAACAGCGAGATGCAGAGGCAATTGATCGGCTCAGCGGTAAGGGGCAAGTGGAGTCGATACGGTTTGGAGGAGAGCATTTCAGGGGCCAGCAGGAACCGACTCCCCTCTGATAATGACTCTGAAAGGCTTTTGCAAACGAAATCCATCAAAGAGCACCAAAGATGGGAAAGAGGATGATGGGAATTGCCAGCAGGGGGCGCTCCTAAATGCAATTACACCATAAGATTTTTTGGACCACAGGAATCACGATGGGAGTTGGGCCATCTTGAGTTTTATACCCCACTGCCTAAATGACTTGGTTTCCCTTTTATTCATTTACTCAGCTTGCTTCACTTCCACTTGTCAATGCAACGGGTGCTCCATTTTATCCTTATTCGCTTCAGGCGTTCGCTGGAGGCCGACCAACTCGGAACATCTTCTGGGCTCCCCCTTAGATGCCCTCCCATGACTGAACAATTTGATCTCCCCAGTGTTGTTGGTATTCATGTTGTGTTGTGAATTGTTACTTGACAGATTGTTGTGATGTTCTATTGAAATGTGTATAATGTTATAGATTGTTATAATGTGCCATGTAAATGTATGCAATGCTCCAGGTAAACCACCCAGAGCTGTAAAGAATGGGCAGTATAAAAATCCAAATAAATAAATAAATAAATAAATAAACTACAAGAGCCCTGAGAGTGTTTGAGTGATCCAAGGTCACAGGCAAGCTCCCATGGCACAGTGGGAATTTGAACCTAAGCTTCCCAGACCCTAGTCCAACACTCTAACCCAGGGGTAGTCAAACTGCGGCCCTCCAGATGTCCATGGACTACAATTCCCAGGAGCCCCTGCCAGCATTTGCTGGCAGGGGCTCCTGGGAATTGTAGTCCATGGACATCTGGAGGGCCGCAATTTGACTACCCTTGCTCTAACCACTACACCACACTGGCATTCTAGGGGTGGAAGACTTTTCTCCAAATGTGATGAAATGTGCATCAGATCTTGAACATGCATCTAAAGTGTCCTTTTTTCTTTTCTGTTTGCCTCTGTGCTGCCAATATGTCACCATCGTGTCAGCTGCAAGCCTGGCCATATTCTGACTGCCATAAGACCCACTTGCAAACTAAGACATAGCTCTCAGGAGAGTCTGGTTGTTCCTGATGAATAGGAGAGTGTCATGAAAACCAGAGCCCCTGCCACCAAGATGCTAACATGCATAACATTGACCCAAGCATAGCCTCAGAGGCAAGAAAGGATTTTCAATCTGTTCCCAAATTAAACAGGTAAACAGAAGACATCAATTTGCAGCTGATAAACAGCCCCAAATGCCATTGAACTTCATCAGAGCAAGTTTCGGTGGGTCACTAAGCAAGCCAGCACCGTTTCCGCATTATTCTCACATGCGATCGTTAAGATTCCAGGCGCCGTCATTTAGACAAACTTTTAATTGTTGGTTTCTCACGATCTTCTGCATAGCCTTGAACTTCCTGCATCTTTTATTGTTTGACAGAATCATTGGAGAAGCCTGCAACTCACTTTAGCGTATTTCAGAATTTGCACAAAGATTCTCTCTCCCCGCCAACACATTTGCAACAATCCCCTCCTTTGTGTTTAGCATCAGCCATCAGGAATGTGGAGTGAACCTCCAAAATGTGTCAAGGAGGGTTATTGTTCAGAGCTTCGGAGAAGATTCGCGTTTCTGCATTTAATTGTGCACCGCCAATTCTGTTCATTTTCCCCCCTTAAATGACAAAGGAGGATGCAAACATGTCGAAATGATCTTTGCAGAAAGAATTAATGAGCACAGGGGGTGGGGGGAGCAAAGACACATTTTCAATGATTTATTATTAAAACCTTCAGTAAAAACCTACTAAGTTGAATTTTCCTATTAACACAATTGAGAATTTAATGAGCTTCTTAATTTATGAGTTCAGTAAGTTTTTTCTGATTTGAATTATAAAACTATCATGCAAGCTACCCTCTAATTGCCCAAGTGTGTCTGAAGATGACAGTTTGTTTAGCTTTCATTCCAGCATCTAATCTAAATAAATTAACAAACAGCAGACAATCTCTGCCTCAAGTCAGAGGGACGTAAGTGAATAAACGGATTTCTTCTTTAAATACGTGATCAAATCCACATTATTAAAATGATAGTAAACTTACTAGGGATACTCAAATACCCGCCAGTTCAGTTCATGTCCTGTTTACCAGCAGCGAACAGCGAACCAGTTTTGGGCAGCCTGTTTGCCTGTTTCATGGCTGTTGCGGGCTGTTTCAGCTGCTGCTTCCTAAGGGGGCAATCAGTTCTCTGCACATGTGCATCCTGACACAGCCCAATTTACTTTCCCAGATGTTTAAATAGGTAGTTAAATCAGCTGTAAATTGTATAAATGAGTCCATAGACACTCTGCTGTAAAGAAGTCTTTGGGATTCGTCTGAACAGTTGTGAGAAATGTCCACGGCTGCCAATCTGTGCAGATCAGCAGTGAAGGGTTTTTTTGCAGGGGGGTAGGAGAGCATAGAGCCTCTTGTGGCACGGAGTGGTAAGGCAGCAGACATGCAGTCTGAAAGCTCTGCCCGTGAGACTGGGAGTTCGAGCCCAGCAGCCGGCTCAAGGTTGACTCAGCCTTCCATCCTTCCGAGGTTGGTAAAATGAGTACCCAGCTTGCTGGGGGGTAAACGGTAATGACTGGGGAAGGCACTGGCAAACCACCCTGTATTGAGTTTGCCATGAAAACGCTAGAGGGCATCACCCCAAGGGTCAGACATCACCTGGTGCTTGCACAGGGGATACCTTTACCTGTACATTAACCTTTACATTAACTCTGGCAGGGGCTCATGGGAATTGTAGTCCATGGACATCTGGAGGGCCGCAGTTTGACTACCCCTGCTGTAGGTTCTCTCCTCCCCACTTCTTCCCCTCTTTACACTGAGGTGGGGCCGCCCTACTCCCCCAGTCTGGCTGCTCCTGTTGCAATTGTACCCTGGCAGGGCCCCGTGAATCCTTAAACTGGCTCTGGTGCTGTGGGCCCCACGAATCCTTAAACCACTCCTGACACACCCCCCCCACATGACACAAGCAACATTCCACTCTGATTTAGAAAAGTGCAGGGGGAGGGGGTCGTTGTAGCTGCAGAATAAATACACCCGAGGAAAAAGGATACCTAAGGCAAGCACAAGATCCAGAGTCAAGCTCAAAGGTTTACTGCTCTGAAAATCTGCAGTAAGATGTGCGTGCATAATGGGGCTTAATGGCAGTGCAGAGGCAGCAGTGAAGAGCGACCTACAGTGCATTCTAGTCATTCCCTGCCCATCAGAGGGGTGCACGGAAAGGCCGTTCCAGGAGAGAGCGAGCAAGCGCCTCACCTAACCATGCAATTTGTCACTGCCTAGACTAGTCAGTGATGGGGGATTATAAAAGAGACCATTCGAAAGGTTAAGGATTTGTCTGCAGCATCTGAAACAGATACCGAGATTTATAGCTCTCACTTGGGGAGGATGCAGGTTTGCAGCTGAGAGAAAAAGGAGTAGGCACAGCTCTGTTCCCCCCAGTTGTCACGGGCATCACCCTGAGTCCTTATCAAGAAGACCCGTCTGCCAGCTCTCTCTCTCTCGAGCAAACCTGCATGGCGGAAAAGGTTGGGGATTGACAGGGCCAGCCTGACATCAAGGCAAACCTAAGCGATAGCCTCGGGCACCAGATTTTGAGGCACATCAAAAAGGGATGAGGCACCGCCTCTGCTGGCTTGAAGGGAAGTTTGACATCCTCTATAACCGTAGCTGCCATGATGGAACAGGGAGGGCTTTTAAAGAGCTCATCTGTTTTTATTTTTTCATGTTTGTGGGGAACTCCAAGGGCCATTCCACACTCGATTTAAAAAGTGAGTTACCCTTTGCAAACGCCATATTTTTGGCATTTTGCATGAAATCATAAACAACCAGTATTACATCTGCAAACTGGCAGCTACATCCTCCATTTTAAAGCACTTGCAGGGGAATCCACAAAACCAAATTACCCCTGCCATGTACCAGTAGCAGGATGAGAGCAGCCAGCAAGACACTCGCAAAAGACACGTGTGTTACCAAAGTGACCAAAGTTACCAAAGCCCACCTCCCTCTCTCATCACCCAGAATGGGGCTTTTTTTTTTAACTGCCTGGAGTCCTTCCTGCCTTCCTGCCTGCCTTTCTTTCTCTCTCTCTCCTTTCTTTCTCTCTCTCTCTCTCTCTCTCTCTCTCACTGCCTCTGCCTCTGCCTCTGTCTCTCTCCCTCCCTCCCTCTCTCTCTTCCTTTTATCCTTCCATCCATCCACCCATCCCTTTATCTCCTTTCTCTCTCTCATCCATCCCTTTCTTTTCTAATTTTCTTTCTTCCTTTCTTCCTTCCTTCCCTTTATCTCCTCTATCCCCTTCTCTCTCTCTTTCTCACTTTCTCTCCCTCTCCCACTCTCTCTCTCTTCCTCCCTTTCTCTATGCCTTCCTTCCTTCCTGCCTTCCTTCCTGCCTTCCACCCACTATTCTGGACATTGTATATTTCTCCCTCCCTCCAGTATTCTGGACACTGCATCTTTTCCCTCCCTCCCTCCCTCCCTTCCTCCCTTCAAACCATTATACTCCACCATCACACCATGCTAGCGCCTGTTGTATTTCTGGCTAAAATGCGCTTAAGCTACTAGTTATCAATAAAACCAGTAAAAAACACATAAATGCATTAAAATCACTACAAACTAATATAAGATCCCTGCAGAGCCTTTGCTTTGTTGGTTCCCCGTAAGGGGAGATGTGGGAGGAGATTCCAACTAGTTGGGGAAGCTCTTATAGTGTTCTGATCTTCTGGGTGAACTGGCCTCAACTGTCTGCCTGGTGGAAGAGCTCCATCTTGCAGGCCCTGTGGAACTGTGCTAGCTCCATCTGGGCTCTGATGTTCATCAGGAGTTCATTCCACTAGGCGGGGACCAGGTCCAAGAAGAGGTCCTGGTGTCCGTGCCAACCAAATTGGTTATTACCAATGAGAGATGGGCTCTGGGGTTCAGGACAAGCTTTAGAAGCAGAGTGAGCATGGAGATGAAAATGCTAGAGTGACACCTGCCCTTTGGTGTCTAGTTAGCCTTGGGAAATCTGTCCCCCCATATCAGGTCTGCCCTGAACATGGGCTAAAAAATAAGTGGTGCATGAAAGCTAATGAGGTCAGCCACGATTGGTGGTGCGTACTGTCTATTGATTCCTGTTCCACCTATAGTCCAGGCCACATCCGTAATAATACTGCTTCCTACATCATGGGACCATTGTGAACAATAACACGCCATAAATGTACTTAAAGCTTGAATACCTTAGATGGCATTACAGAAATGTTAGGCTTGGGCTATATGGCCTTTTAACTGGGAGAAATTAAAAAGAATTGCGTAGACCTCTCAACGTGGTTGCATGACGATTCCCCCCGCCCCCATCCGCAATACACAATTTTATAAAAGCTCGTAAAGTTGGCTTTATGGGTAGCCAAGCTGTCGTCAGCATTTTCCTTTTTATATCCACCTAATGACATTTTAAAGAGCTGTAGATCTGCAGAAATCAATAAAGAAATAATGGGCTACAAGGGAAAGCGTAACCCAGTCGGTGCCTTCAGTTAAAGTAATTTGAGCGCATTACCCAAAGTTAACCATCATTGCACTGCTAAGCCCATCACAATTCACCCAGCCGTGTTTGGGGTGAGCAGACTCATCTTTTTCTTGTCCTGTGACATGCACCCTCTCTAACCAGTTGTTCCTTTCATAGGGGTTTTTTTAAGGGGGTGGAGGAGGTATCTTCTAGAGATGTTTTATGACGTCAAGTCATTGCAAGCTGATCCTTAGCAGACTTGAACTTTTCTAAGCCCATTAGATTCACTGGGCTTCGAAGGGTGTAAAACTGCTTAGGATTGCCCTGATAGCCAAGTGGGGTCTATTCTCTTGGACAGCAGCTTTCCAGAGTCTCAGAACTTTTTTTTCTTCTCAACCACTGTTGACCAGGACCATTTTAAGTAGAGATGCTGGAGCCTGAGCCCAGGCGGACTTTCCCTCGTGTAAAGAACACTCCTCCCCAGATTGTCTTCTAATAAATGCAAAGGAAATGACTGGGAATACCTATAGTGGAGGCCACTGAATGACCCAAGGAGGAGAGGCAAGTCCTTCATTATCCACCTCTACGACTTCATATAGAGATCTGGTCCATCCATGGGCAGGGGAAACCTTTGACTCTTGCAAGAGCCATCAAACTGTCAACCTCATGCATGCAGTAGGCCTACTGGACAAGGCTCTCCTAGAGACTTCGGCATGGCTACATTTCTTCTATTCTTAACCAAAAAGCACTACTGGAGTTGGAGGTGTCCAACTCCATAAGGGTTGCCAATTCCGGTTCTGTGTTTGCAGCTCAGGGGGACATGAGAGCACCATGTCTGTGGCTTGACATGAGCAAATCAGGTTTACGGACTATTTCGTGCCATCAAAAACTTGAGAGCTTGCCATTAACGAATGCGTTCCTGAGTTGATGAAGGTTGCACAACTGTCAATAGGCGATGTCCTGTAACCCAGTAAAATGTATCCCTCCAGATCCTTGAGTATATCTCCTGTCGAGGGAAACCATCCAGAGTTGGCCGCCAGCAAATCCCTTAAAGGGTAGCACCAGTGGCATTTCGGAGAAATGACGCTTAAAAGCCTGCTGCTTTGCAGCTGTATTTTCACACTCACCCTTCCCTTTTCAGCAGTGAGAAGTCTCTGCTAGTGCAATGGTGTGCCAGAGGTACCCCAGCTTTCTGATTTCCACAAACTGTGGAAAAGCTTGGCCTAAGTTTGCACCCTGCCTAAGTTTGCATTTGGGAGAGTGGTATACAACTCTAATAAAGAGGAAGAAGAATTAGTTTACCGTCCCTGTGCTTCACTCTTCAAGTTTTGCTTTAAATCTGGAAAGTGGCGGGTCCTGTGCAGCGCATTTCCCGAGTTAATCCTAGCTCCGTTCGCTGTTTGCTGTTGCACAGGAGGAAGTGCTTGTGACACCAGTGATGTTGGCAGCAGTGGAGCTGGTTCCTGGACAAGGTATCAAACAGATGCATTCAAGAGTAGCACTCTTTTCCTTGCACAGCTGGATGCACAAATGCAACAGTCTTGCCGGATCCAAGTCCCATTAAGCTCTAACATGACTCTGGACACGATGTTCCGTGTACGCGGTGACAGAAGCACCAGGAGGGTGACACCACAGAATATGAACCTCTCTATCGAGCTAGAGACGTCATCTAATCTGGCTTTGATTTCGAGAAGCCTCGCGTTGGAAGGGATGCATTAGACACAGCGCAACGAGTGGTACATCATGTCAACAAAGACATAATTTAATAGATACAGCTTGGGGCACCCGATCCAAGCAATTATATACCTTGGGATATAATTCTGGACAAGGGAGACGCCTGCTTTGTCGTTTCATTTCAGAAAAAAGCATGGACGATATTCTCTTAGAGCGGCAATCTTTAACTGCCGAGAAGAAAAAGCAAATCTATTCCAAGAGCACGAACGTTGAGACTTTGTCCCGCGGTTTCTATGATCAATCAAACGATTCACATTAAAAGGAATAAAAGGGACCGTATTGCCTTGTTCCGTGCAAAGCTTGCGCCTGCTGAGCCCAAACCTTCCAGCTTGTTCCAAAGAGCATTGTGGGAATCCTGGCATAAGACAAGCTTGCTAAAAAGTGGCTGCCTGGCTTTCCCCTCTGTGGATTCTGGTTATTAAGCAAGAAACTTGACAGTCTCTCATCTGGCATTTTGCAACTCTCTCCTGTCAACCGTGTGACAATTACTATTTCCTTAATGGGGGGGGAAATGAAAGATGAGGAAAATGAAGAATCTGACATTTCTTTCTTCTTTTTTTCTGTCTGCAAATCTCCACGTCATCATGGGGATATAAGTAAAAAGAGCTGGTGAATTCGCATCCAGGGGAATTTATTACGGTCTTAACTAGGGAGGCTAAATAGACACCACGTGGGTTCCCATTCTGCTCGCCCATCGACGACAGAGAGCAGGTTTTTCATCAAGCAGTTTCACTGTTCAGGCAGCAGAGGACAAGGCAATTGTTTGACCAAGTCTTCATTAACAATACCTTTTGGCACATGCACATTTATGCACAGCCTTATAGGAGCTATAGCACCCTCCACTGTCTCCTGCATCAATTAATTCCCTGACCTAACTATCAAACTCAAAGTCATTTATGGTAGTCATAGTACGGATATAATACAAAAAGTATGGAATTTACAAATAAGAGCAACTATCCATGAGCCTGGGGATGCATCAGTTTCACGTGGCGCAAATGCAAAAACAGCCTTAAGGAGGAAGGAGAAGAAAGGAGCAGATCATCAGCTGTTTGATAGCTGCCAAAATCCAATGGCAATGAGGCAGAGAGCCCCAAGTCTCCACTCACCTAGAGTTGTCAGCTCCAAGTGGACAGCAGACTCAGGAAACAGCAAGGTTTGGGAGGGGCTTCAGCAGGGGATAATGCCACAGAGTTTACCTTCCAAAGCAGCTGTTTTCTCCCAGGGGACTTATCTCTGCCGTGTGGAATTCAGTTGGAATTCCAGGAGGTCTCAAACCTGGAAGCTGGCAACCCTGTAACTCACTGATGATGATCACAGATGTCAAAAACCGTGTGTTCATTGCAAGGTATACAGCAACTCCGATTCTGAGTTGTTTTGCAGTATAAATTTAAAATGCAAACTTCCTAATAGGGCCGCATATTGGAAACTTTACTAACCAACAATTTGCCCTGGGTTCGTTTTTAAGCTTTGGGAATGCTCTGGGTCCGAGTGGGATGGCTTCTAACATCTGGGAAACCTCTAACCTAGTCTCTCTTTTGCTGTCTTGCTTTATAAGACTTCACTCACAGATCACTGGCTGTTGCAGTTATGTGTCACTGTTGCAATCCTTTTTCAACTGGATTTTCCCAATGAGGACAAACAATCCAATTGTGAATGATTGGTACAGTGCAGCAATCCGGCTGTTCACAAAAACATGTCAATGGTGCCTCGTTTCAATTTCCTAGAGGAAGAGGGAGGCAGGAGGGGCAGTGGAGAGGGGGAGTGACTCTGCAGAAGAAGAGAAAGCGGCTTGATTTATGCCAGGATTTCCTTGGAGAAAGTAGAAAGGACATGAGGGTGTCAGGACCATGGACAGAGAGCCTTAATTTTCCTGGATGTCACGCGTTAGGTCAGGGGAGATGGAAAGTGAGATCTTCAGGAAGGCCTAAGCGCTGGCAACTCTTGTATGCACTATAACTGGAGGTCTGTGGTAAGATGGGAAGGGCAGCAAAAGGGGAAGAAGAAGAAGAAGAGGAAGAAGTAGAGGAAGAGGAAGAGGAAGAGGAAGAAGAAGAGGAAGAGGAAGAGGAAGAGGTTTTTGTATGCCACTTCTCATTGTCTGAAGGAGTCTCAAAGTTGCAGAATTTAATGGTTGAAACTTTTATTTTTTCGATTATTTTTTCGATTTGTATACCGACACTCTTCCAATGGTCTTGCGGCGGTTCACAGCAATAAAAACATTAAAGTACAATAAAACCCCATAAAATCTTCCCTTACATCAAAGGAGGTAGGCGGGCACATGTTAAACCTTCCAATTAATCCTGATCCCTTCTTTCCATGTGCAGCCAAAGGCCAAGTCTTCTTCCATTGGGAGTGAGGCGCCATATCTGGCTGAACCTTGGGGGAGATCCTCAGATGGCCTCAACCATATGCCTGGTGGAAGAGCTCTGTCTTGCAGGCCCTGTGGAAAGCTGACAACTCCAGCAGGGTCCTCAGGGCGGGCATAGAGGCTAGACAGCAAGTTGTAGGTTCTGGCGAGATCATGAACAGTCTGTCAATGAATTGGCAACTTGATGGCAGCTGGCAAACAGAAGTGAGCCAAACCAGCTGGTGACTGAGGATGCCTATTCCCAAAATCTTGGTCTTGGTCTCCTGCTTTTGGCCCACCTCCCTTGCTTCTCATTCGCTGCTCTCCTGCAACTTGCTGTCGAGCCTCTATGCCCACCCTGCTGTAAAAGTTTTCCCCGTTAAGTTCTGCAACTGGTCCATCTGTCCAGCAAATGTAATCCTCACCCATCTCCTTCAGCCTGCCATGGTTTGTTCAATCTCTTTGGAGCTAAAAGATATTTTCAGTGGCAAAAAAATAAGGCAAATCCGCTAAGGGAGTACCAGAGAAACAAATAATGTTTCTGGGAGGAGAAAGAGACTTATTTCCAATGTATTATTGAAGGTAGAATAAAGATCAGAAATGTTATCGGTCCAAGGGAGGGAGAGAAAACAGATTGCCAAGACAAGGGTCATTTTGACTTGCCAAATGTAAAGGAAAATATTTATCAATAAATTTCATTGATGCACTGTGAGTAAAGAAACATTATAGATTTAGGTGGTAGAAAAAGAAAGCAACTTAGTGTATCATAATTCGATTTGAGGTCCAGCCCTGCTCCTTCTTGCCACATCAGAATAAACTCACACCTCTTGTGGGCAACGCATCCAAAGCTGTAGCGCATGTTAGATTATGCTGGAGGGGGGCAAAGATGTTTCTACTTAATTTTCTTTAAATCAGAAGGTACATGCTGTCCTCACAAACAGTTCAGACCCGCTAATGGTGATTCAGGAAACCAACAGTCAGAAATTGTAAGTGTCCCTCACCCAGAGATGACCGGCTTGGACATAAAGTGCCGGGAGTCCTAAGCAAGGAGAACCTCTTGTCTCACCTAGAAAGAGTCAAGATAAGCAGAAGTTCCTAGGGGTGATGCAAAGTTTGCAGAGAACATGTTCGACAGACATCTTTGCCGTGTTCCACTGTGACATCTACCACATGGGAGGCATTGTGTCATGCTCCCCGCTGGTTTGGGGCCCAGGGATAGTTGCCCTGATTTTTCCCATGATGGCACAGGGAGCCTGTGGCCAGCTTTGCCCCCAGGATTTGTGTACACATGTGATGGCAGAGGGACAGGAAGTCAAAACTTTCCACCATTTGTTTTACTCGTCAATCAATGTCTCATGGCAAAAACTCCCCAATCACCTTCCAGCAGCATTTGAGTGCCCCCCCTCCAAATCTGAAATAATTTCTTTAAAATAATAGCCATGGTTGCGTTGTAATACAAATCTGTTACAATACAAACAAGAAGATTAAAAAATGGACTGTTTTATTGCACCGTCCTCTCCAAACACACACACAAACTGTCCTCAATTTCAATAAAAACAAGAAAACATAAAAAGAAGGAACGGTGCCAACCAAACATGGCAGCAGGTGGAGAAGGGGTGTTATTTCATTATTTTGGAAGTGCATTGTAATGCAAACAGACATGGCTGCAAGGCTAAATGATGGAAGTGACACTTGAGGGGGAACAATGCCTGACCAGGGACGGCCTGAGTTTCCCCCCTTACTCATGGCCCAGCCCCAACATACACACCGATGGATCATGGGGCAAAAAAGGGAATGCAGATTTATCTGCGCAGGATTTATCCATGTTCCCTTGCTGCAGAGCAACTGAGGGCCTGAGTCAGGCTAGGCCCAATACCACATGAAAGCGGGAATTAGCCTCACGTACGAGCCTCTTGTGGTGCAGAGTGGTAAGGCAGCAGACATGCAGTCTGAAAGCTCTGCCCATGAGGTTGGGGAGTTCAATCCCAGCAGCCGGCTCAAGGTTGACTCAGCCTTCCATCCTTCCGAGGTCGGTAAAATGAGTACCCAGCTTGCTGGGGGGTAAACGGTAATGACTGGGGAAGGCACTGGCAAGGCCACCCTTTATTGAGTCTGCCATGAAAACGCTAGAGGGCGTCACCCCAAGGGTCAGACATGACCCATTGCTTGCACAGGGGATACCTTTACCTTTTTACAAACAAGCAGTGATCGCAGCCTAATCCCTCATGTGGAAGATGTCTGCAGCAATCCGATGTGAGCCAATCATCTGGTCTTTTCTGTTCCCTCTGAGCACTTGCTGAACAAGTTGGCATTGGATTTTTTCTTTTCAAAACTGCGCATGCACAAAAGAACTGACAATCAAAACAGACCAGCAAACGTTTAATGCTGCAAAGGAGTGCTTTGCAGGGCTGGATCCAGGAGTCCAGCTTTTGAAATGAAACATTCATGCCTCTAATCCCACCACCCTTGGCCCTCCTCCTTACAAAATATATGCATGGAGCGAAGCTGCGGTACTCCGGTGTCCTCTTCCGACCTGTGCTGCTGAGCTCACAGCTTACAACACGTTGCCAGGAAAACGGCGAAAATTGGAGTTTCCCCGTGGCCGCAGCGAGCCATAGGGTTTAATCAATATTTCATCACATGCCATCAGGGAGCATTTTGAATTACTCTGTGTAAAATACAAACTGGACTAATGGAGTGTTTCATCAGTCACAAAATATATCTTTAGCTTTAAATCAAGAGCCTCCGAAGAATATCTAAAGGGCAGTTTCACATAAAGCTGCAATGTCTTACTCCATACTTCTCCGGCAGAAGTTTGGCACCAGCAGAACACTAAAGGCGTTTCCTAGAAACCCCAGAGAACCTGCCAGGAACTCAAGCAGAATTATTCATGGGCAGGTGATGTAACTTCTGCAGCAGAGACAAACATGTGGTCCTGGTTTCCAGGGATTAGAGCAGGGGTAGTCAACCTGTGGTCCTCCAGATGTGCATGGACTTCAATTCCCATGAGCCCCTGCCAGCAAATGCTGGAGGACCACAGGTTGACTACCCCTGGGTTAGAGCATCCAACAGACCCAGGTTTAAATCTCCATTCTGCTGATGGTTGAGAGAGTGAAAGGGGAAAGGAACCCTCTTCTGTCCTCAAGCTCCCTAGGTGGCCTTGGATTAGTCTCTCTCCCTCCCTCCCTCCCTCCCTCCCTCCCTGTAACCTACCTCATGGGGTTGTTGTGAGGATCACCCAAGGAAAGGAAAGCCATGCACGCTGCTCTAAATTGGTGTCAGCTTGGTGTAGTGGTTAGGCACGTGGACTTCTAATCTGGTGAGCCAGGTTTGATTCCCTGCTCCTCCTTCACATGCAGCCAGCTGCATGACCTTGGGCTCGCCACAGCACTGATAAAGCTGTTTTGACCAAGCAGTAATATCAGGGCTCTCTCAGCCTCACCCACCTCACAGGGTGTCTGTTGTGGGGAGAGGAAAAGGAAGGCGAGTGTAAGCCGCTTTGAGACTCCTTTGGGTAGAGAAAAGTGGCATATAAGAACCAAATCTTGTTCTTCTTCTTCAGTAATATCAGGGCTCTCTCTGCCTCAGCTCCCTCACAGGGTGTCTGTTGTGGAGAGAAGAAAGGGAAGGCAAATGTAAGCTGCTTTGAGACTCCTACGGGTAGATGTTAACTTCTGATTATTTTTCACAGTGAAGAGACTTGGGGGGAGGCATTTGTAGTGCAAAGGAGCATGCTAAGGTAGCACAGGTTTCACATTCAGGTTGCAAGTCCAAGTGGAATGAGTTGGTTTAAGTCTCATGAATGAACTGCCCCCAAACCAAATATTTCCAGGATCTTCACTCCTTTCTTATCCCCTCTTCTTGCCTGACTCGCCCTGGCCCAGAATAAAGGGCCAATCCAAAGGGTCCCACTGACCTAAATAAGAATTGTAGAGTAAAATTTATCTCTTTGCTATGCTGCTACTCACTCCTTTTTTAAGCAACACAGTTGAAATATGGCCTGGGGCCTCCCCAAAGCTTAGGAAAAGCTGCCAAAATGTAGAAGTTAAGCTACATGCTAACCTAGCCAACCAAAATCAAACAAACAAACAAAAAATCCCCATTCTGGCCAGATTTCCCCCCTAATCTGAACTAGTGGCCAGAACTCTAGCTGGTTGCCAGGATCTTTGAGCGTAGCCAGCCTGTTCTGAGAAAAAAGCAGCACATTCCACTTGTGAGCGTGCTGGAACCGTGTGGCTCAGGCACTGACCACAGCTGCTGCAGGACTGCTTCCGTGTTTATGTGCACTCTGTGGAATACAGGACATGTATTTATTTACTACCTCTTTGCTGTACCTTTCTCCCCTACAGCCACCCAATTTTTATATGTATTAATTATTTTTATATGCATTTTAAATTTGTTAAACATTTATTGGGTAATAGGACCCGATGTGGTCATGTCAACCCGCCCTCCCCTCCCAAAATGGTCTGGAGGAGCTGGGAAGGGGAGAGGCCCCAGATGGGTGTGTACCATATTCCCAACCATATTCTGCATGATCACGCCACTTCTGGGGTTTCTTGAAGACTGAAGAATATTTGGGGGGGGGGGGGTATCCCCCTAGAAGCAGGGAAGAGTACTCAGGGTTGGCCCATAGAGATCCATTCCTCTAGAGCAGCCATTCTCCATGGGAGTCATACAGCCCCCTGGGGGACTCGGCACATTTGAAGGGGGACACAGACTGAAAAATGTGAGAAGGGGAACCCAAATGGTTGGGGGGGGGGGTGCTGAACTGATGCAATACCCTTTTTGTCACGTAGGACATCATTAATTCAAGGGAATGAATTTGTGTGTGCTTGAATTCATACATTCATGAAAAAATTGAATGCACATGCTTCTCTTGGTCATATGTTCTAGAAATCTGGCTTATTGTATATATATATATATATGACAAGATACATTGAGTATATTTCACTCCTAGCTTAGGCCTCTTTCAGGCTAGCTCTTTGCACAAGCTACCGAAGAGCTCCTAAAAGGGCTGTGGCAACCAAAAAGAAAAAAAGGTTGAGAAGGGGAGGGGCTAGCGCTTTTGAGAAGGGCTGTGGCTCAGAGGCAGAATGTCTGCACAGCATGCAGAAGGTCCCAGGTTCCATTTCTGGCATCTCCTCATTTTAAAAGGATCTCAGCATAGGTGATGTACAGAGGTAGTCAACCTGTGGTCCTCCAGATGTTCATGTACTACAATTCCCATGAGCCCCTGCCAGAAAATGCTGGCAAATGCTGGCAGGGGCTCATGGGAATTGTAGTCCATGAACATCTGGAGGACCACAGGTTGACTACCCCTGAAAAAGACTTCTTCCCCAGATCCTGCCAAACTGAGTAGACAATACCAAATGCAATGAATCATGGAATCATAGAGTTGGAAGGGGCCAGACAGGCCATCTCATGACAGGATCACCCTCAAACATCCATAATATCTGTCCAGCCACTGCTTAGACCACCAGTGAGTGGGAGCTCACCACCTCCTTAGGCAGCCAGTTCTATTGCTGAAGAATTCTTTCTGATACCTAACCAGTACTGTTCTACTGAGGGTCTGGCTCAGGATAAGGCAGTGTCCTGTGTTCAAGTGTATGCCTATGTGTCTGTGTTCAAGAAGTACTTTTCACCCATGGAAGACACCTTCATCTTCTGCCAAAGAAAAGTTCCCTCCCCAAATTCCACTCTCTGTAGGTTCCACCCTCAAAATCTCTGGGCCTTTCCGCACAAGGACCAATGTTGCCAATTGGTTTCACAAAGTGGAAACGCTATTTTAAATAGTGGAATCTCGGCGTTCTGCAAACCTGCCTTTGTAGTGGAATCTAGTAGCGTTTCATTCGTTCCCCACAGGTTTCCGGTCTCGCAAAAATCGCTAGAAAGGAAGCGATTTTTTCTGTGCTTGTTTCCGTCCCTGGCCGTCAATCAAACGAACAGCCAATGGGCGGTTGTTATCATGCTCCTGAAAAGCCCCATTCCCTTTGAGCACAGGTTTAAAAAACACACACACACGTTGCAATGAATATGCCTTGATTCTTCCTAACGTAGAGACCCAACTAGAAGGTGTGTGAGCTGGCGAGTCATCGTTACCAGGCCCCCCCGAGTGAAAAAAATCCCCCCCCCCCAGCACGGGTGCAATTTTCGGTCGAAAATAAAGGGAACTTGCAAACAGGGGGCTGTGTTGTGCTTGTGGACTTAGGGGAGCTTTAAAGCACTTCTGTGGAGGGACTGTAGCCGGAGAAGCCTCGTTGGGTCAATGAAGCCTCCCTGGTTTGTTGCTTTCCCTGCTCGCTCTGAGGGGGGAAAAATGGTGATCGCTTCGCCGGAAGTTCGGAGGAGAGAGCCAGGGGGAGGGACTTTGTTTCAGCCGCTACATTGAGGTCTTTTTCGCAAGTGTTGCAGGTTGTTGGCAGGAGTGTAGCGATTTTCTGAGGGTGAATCCACTTTTCTGGATTCACCCGAAATCGCTACAACGAAGCGATTTTAACGCTAGTGTTGCAGGACTGTTGTAGACTGTGTGCAACGTCATGCGGAACGGCAAATTAGTAGTGTTTACCATTTGCAAGCCTTCTGCAACATTGAATTCGTGTGGAATGGCCCTCTGTTTTATTCCCAACCCAAAGCTGGCAGCCTGAAGTCCACACCCTTGTTAGAGTCAGGCTTCCTTGGGAAGCGGCCTTTTACGTCAATAGTCAACAGAACAGTGGAGAAATAATGGAGGGTTGTTAAGCAGAAACCACAATTAAGTGCTGACATAGCTGGAAAGCTAATGGTGCTAATTAATGAGGTATTCCCAAGAACAGGGGCCAAAGCGAGGCTGGAGAAAGGAGCGTGAGCCACCCGGCCTGACTTTCCAGCTCTCCTTGTCGAATTCTTGCTGAATATCAATTAAGTCCAGGAAATGTCACTCTGTAATTAGGATGCTTTAAAAAAAGAAAAAAACCGCTAAGCAAAGGCAGAAAGTAAACAAGCACAGCTACCTTTCTCCTGGTGAAAAGACAGGCAGCTGCTCCAAGTCTTAATTAGCCATGGACCAAAAAAGAGAAAACAGCATTTTGTGTTTTCCACCTCCTGTCTGTGTTGTGTATACCTCTGCCAAATATTCTCCAGCTAAGATAGAACTAGCAATTTGGAGGGGAGTCCTACTCAGGTTATGCAAATAGCCATCTTTTTTTTCCATTTAGTGAAATGTCTTTCATGCCAAGATTTAGGCCGATATATTAATTGAGTCTACATTAAGGTTGCCACCATAGGATTGAAAAATACCAGGAGGCTTTTTTTTTGGGGGGGAGGGGGGTTGGGGAAGACCTCAATAGGTTATAATACCATCTAATCAATCTTCTAAAGCAGTCGTTTTCTCCCCTTCCCACTGTGGGAGCCACCTCCGCCCCCATTCTGGCTGCTCCCACCGCAACTGTACTGTGCTTTGTTGTTGTTAGGTGTGAAGTCGTGTCCGACCCATCATGACCCCATGGACAATGGTCCTCCAGGCTGTCCTGTCCTCTACCATTCCCCGGAGTCCATTTAAGCTTGCACCAACTGCTTCAGTGACTCCATCCAGCCAGCTCATTCTCTGTCATCTCCTTCTTCTTTTGCCCTCGATGGCTCCCAGCATTAGGCTCTTCTCCAGGGAGTCCTTCCTTCTCATGAGGTGGCCAAAGTATTTGAGTTTCATCTTCAGGATCTGGCCTTCTAAGGAGCAGTCCGGGCTGATCTCCTCTAGGACTGACCGGTTTGTTCGCCTTGCGGTCCAAGGGACTCGCAAGAGTCTTCTCCAGCAGTACTGTGCTAGGGCTCCATGATTCCTTAAACTGGCTCTAGTGCTATGGGTCCCGCAAGTCCTTAAAGCACTCCTGCCAAAATGGTAGAATGGAAACTCTTCCTTTGGGATAGGACAGGCATCCCGAGGGGGTGGGGAGAAAGACAGAGGTGATTTAAACCCCGGCAACAGGTTCAAAGGAAAAGAACCTTCATACAACCAGCTAGCTCATACCTGAACGGCAGCCATCTTGGCGAAAGCCATTGCCACATGCAGCTAACAATGAGCAGGCAGAGCCAGAGGAAAGAAGATAAGGTAATGGCTGACTTCTGAATGCTGCAGTTTCAAGATATAAAGAACCTATGCTTAGTTTAAACATCAGTGAAGATACATCTAGAATAGGGTGGGAGAAATATTTACATTGACATTTAGTCCTTGCTCAGTAAGGTAAAGGTAAAGGTATCCCCTGTGCAAGCACCGGGTCATGTCTGACCCTTGGGGTGACGCCCTCTAGCGTTTTCTTGGCTGACTCAATACGGGGTGGTTTGCCAGTGCCTTTCCCAGTCATTACTGTTTACCCCCCAGCAGCCAACTGGGTACTCATGTTACCGACCTCGGAAGGATGGAAGGCTGAGTCAACCAAGTGTGGTTAGGGGACTTCTAATCGAGCAAACCAGGTTTGGTTCCTTGCTATTCCCCCACATGCAGCCAGCTGGATAACCTTGGGCTCGCCACAGCACTGATAAAGCTGTTCTGACCGAGCAGTGATATTATGGCTCTCTCAGCAAACTGGGTACTCATTTTAGTGACCTCGGAAGGATGGAAGGCTGAGTCGACCTTGAGCCGGCTGCTGGGATCGAACTCCCAACCTCATGTGCAGAGCTTTCAGACAGCATTTCTGCTGCCTTACCACTCTGCGCCACAAGAGGCTCTTACTTGCTCAGTATGTGCGTAAATAAAAACACGTGGGATTGTTATCATTTTATTAAACCCTTTGATATTTGAGGAGTATAGTCTCAGTACCCACGATATACTTCTGTTCTATTATATTTACAAAAAAAGTAAGGGGTGGTAGAGGAGTAGAGGAGAGTGGTAGTGCACAAATTGGATCATGCTCTTTCAATGTGCTTCTGCAGCTAGATATTCCTATGTGGAATCTAAAATGCATTGAACGTGCATTCTCTAACATGTGGAGCCTTCCAAACTCCCAGGTAAGCAGGAGCATGAGATTTGCGAAACTCATTCCATCACACCCCTGAAGCCTATTACAATAAAAAAAAATGAAAGAAAGACACAATCCTGTTTGCTGTTTCTCCAAAGTTAGCTCCATGTACGAGCCCAGCCAATCAGGAATCATGTCGCAAACAGTGCACAGCAAGTCAGAATTGGCTAGACAGTGACTCCTCTGAAGTCAAGTGACAGCAGCCTAAATGAGCAAGGCTGGATTTTCACACCAAAGGACGGGATGCTCTTGTTTGATTCCCTGAAAGACATTAGCGAAAAAGTATATGCTCTGCTCTCGTATCATCCAAGCGCCCATTATCTCAAGGTACCTAACCATATTGAGCTTGTGGGTACCCTTAGGCTTACGAATATGTTGGGGAAGCCTGCATAAAACGGCCAGCAGGGTCTGGGACCAATCGCAAACTGTTAGGAGGCTCCAAGCCAAGTCGTCTTCTAGGGCAGAGTCTGCATTTACTTTCTTTATTCCATTGTCAATCCTGTTGAATTCAGATCGCTTTGAACTCGGGTCTTCTTCTCCCCCCCCCCGCCCCCCATTGAAACAGGAAAGTCTTCTGCACGTGGTTAGGGTAGTTCAGAAGGGGGGGGGAGCCAAGCCTCTATCTTTCTTTTCTTGAAGGGGGGGGGAGAGGAGCCAAGCAGGGAGCCTCTTTCTTTTCTTGGAGGGGGTGGAGGAGAGGATTGAAAAGGGCAGAGAAGGGAGAAAAAATCCAGGACCAACAGAAGTTGAGAGAAATCAGGGGCTTCTCCTTTAAGGCAAGCGTATCACATGACCAGGTGTAGCCTATCAGAGGAGCTTTCTTTCACAATCCGGATATTGAGGATTAAAAGCACTCTAAGATATCGCACAATAAAGGTAGGGTCACTCCAGATCAATCCTTCTTGCTGCAGAAGGAAAATTAAAATCGCCCAAAATCCAAACGGAAATCGCATTCTGCGTAGAGGGCAGGGACTGAATCGATCTGGAGTTGGAATAAAAGCTCCATGCAGTTTACACCTAGGACGGAGGAGAGCCTATGTGCAGCAGTGGTTAAGAATGTTGCTCTGTGGGAGTCCCAGGTTCGAAACCCCATCTGCGCTACGGAAGTTTGCAGATTAACCTTGGGACAGCCTAACCTACCTCTACAGGGCTGTGAAGGGAAAAAACGGAGCAGAGGGAAATTTCGTACGTCGGTTTCGTGGGAGAAAGGCAGGGCACAAATGAACTGAATAAAAAATGAACGATTGGGCACATCCTGCAGTCACAAATATATTAAAGTGAATGAAAAGTGGGTCTTGGCTTACAGGCCCCGGGCGCCTTCTTCTTTCCCCTCGACTTCCTCTTCCTTTCCTCTTCCTCCTTCGTAGGTAAGAAACATTATTCATGTGCTCCACACACACTGAAAAAGCAGTAAGCCCTCAAGAGCCACCACTGAAGCATTAAGTGAATTTAAATAATTCTTTGCCAGCTTTTCCTCAGCCCTCCTCACAGCAAGGAGGCAATAAAAGGGACGCACCCATGGGAGCAAGCCGGAAAAGTGCTTGTCAAGAGCCTCTCTGGATTAAGCCGGCAGAAGGGAAGCGTTCAATCATTTGTGCCGGAGGGGGCCGAATGGTGGGTTTCAGGAGGAGGGGTGGTCTGTTGGAGCCAGCAGAGGCAGCCCACCTTGCTGTCTGAGGCAATAATCAAGCTTGAAATTGGTGAGTTTATTAATGGGGATTCGTCCGGATGTAGGTGGGGGGATAATCCTGGTTTCTGTGGGGATGGGAAAGATCCTCTGCTGTGCTTTCAAAGAAGCTGGGCTTTTATAGCACCACTCAAGAACAATGCAAGCCAAGAAGTTGGGTTGTGTTTTTTTTAAGTATGCCAATTTCGACCGCTGTCTTGTCAGTCCAAACACAAAGGATTTTTCATGAGCAGCTGCTCCAGGGGTTGTTTCCCTGGGAAGGAGTCGTTTACAGGAGTTGGCTTTTTTATGTTCTAAAAAAAATCTCTTTATTGACAAGTGTGGAAGTTGAGCAGGTGGTGGAGAAGCAGGCGGGCATCCCGGCAGGATATGCCAACCTCCAAGCAGCTCTGGCAGCACTGGTGTTCTAAGATGAGGGGTGGCAGGAGGCAAGTCTCGCTGGAAATAAGGCCCTCTGATCTGGCAGCCCCAGTCTCCACTGTTTGGTGGGGGGGTGCTGTTCCTGAAAGGTAAACAAGTACACTCTGTGCCTGCTCAGAGGCACTTTGGCTTACTTTTCAACCATATGGTGCAGAGGTTGGGACTGAACCGTGTTAAGCCCTGCCGAAACACAAATAGCAAATCTAAAAAGTCATGCACAGCCTTCCCAGCTATCCCCAGCACCCCACCCACCCCCATCAGCTCCAAACCTGGGCCCATGGCTCAGCCACTAAAGACACTCCCTACAATAAACTATCTTTTTGTAATCCATGGAAGTGGTCTCAGTCCCCCCAAAACACACACACACACACTAGAGCACGGGTAATCAACTTGTGGTCCTCCTGATGTCTATGGACTACAGTTCCCATGAGCCCCTGCCAGCATTTACTGGCAGGGGCTCATGGGATTGTAGTCCATGAACATCTGGAGGACCACAGGTTGACTACCCCTGCACTAGAGGAAAGATAATCTCCCTCCTCAGTAGAGAGCCATAAAACTACATTGGAGGCTCAAGTCATAAAGGTAGCACAGTTGACACTCTTCCACCTACGCCAAGCAAAGCTACTAGCGCTCTACCTGGCCCTGGAACACCTAGCCCCTGTGATCCATGCAACATGCAGGCCTACCTTTGGCCCTGCTTCGGAAATTACAGCTGGTCCAAAAAGGAGGGGCCCGGGTTCTCCGGTGGAGACCTCATATCAGACCTGTGCTGCAGCAACTGCATTGGCTCCCAGTTGAGTTCCAGAGCCAGGTCAAGGTTCGGGTTTTAGCCTTTAAGGCCTTATGCAGTCTGGGTCCTACATACCTGAGGGACCACCTCTCTGAATACGTTCCCCAGAGAGCACGTTGTTGTAGCCACACCAACCAGCTAAGGATCCCTGGCCTTCTGTCTGGTGGAATGAGCTGCTCAGTGCCACACTCTGGCTGCATACTAAAACTCTGCCCGTGCTACTCAGGCAGATCCCCTTGTATGCTCTTTTTTCACCACGAGCCAGACTATTTTCCTGCATCTCCTCAACTTGCATTCCAAGAGCGTTAGGTGCCGAGGGCCCCGGGAGCCTCATCAGTGACCTGGCCCAGAGCAATTCTGTCCAATTTCAGGGCGCTTTTAAGTACAGAGAAGATAGAGGGGAAAGGAGTTTGCCCTACAAGCACTTGCAATAGAAAGAAAAGGTCAAGCGAGTTTCTAGCGAATGGCTGAACTTCACATCTTGCTCTGTACTTACGATTCCTGTCCAAGTTGCTGAGCCAGAGGATAGCGTGTTGATAGATAAGACAGCTGACCCCACGCCATATTTTTCCTGCCTTTGTTGGAGACAGGAGAGGGGCTTATTGATCAAATATGCCCGCTTTTTATGCCATGCTATTTTATTTATGTCTTTATTTCATCTTATCGCTTAGTGCTACTAGCATCTGGTACTAATTTACACTTAACCATTCAGACCTCCTTCCTGCCATCCCCTTGAGTAGTTAGCATGGGAGAGGTTATATTTTTTGCCATGTTTGTTGTATTGTATTGTTATGATTGTAAGGGGTTTTACGTCCTTTTATGGGGGTTTTAAATGGTTTTATGGACTTTGTGACCTGCCAAGAACCGGCCTTGGGAGTGGCGGGAAATAAATATAAATATAAATAAATAAATAAAATATAAATGGAGGGGTCAGAGCCAGTTTTTCGAACAGTAGAGTTACTAATCTCCAGGTGGGGCCTGGAGATCTCCCACTTTTGCAGCGGATTCCCAGATGACAGAGATCAGTTCCCCTGAAGAAAATGGCTCCTTGGGACGGTGGGCTCTATGGCCTTGTACCATGCTGAGGTCTCTCTCTCCCTTCCCCAAAACCCTGCCTTCTCCATGCTCTGCCCCCCCCCCCCAAATCTCCAGATATTTCCCAGCCTGAAGCTGGCAACCCTACTGAACACTGCAAAACCAAAAAGGGAATGAAAACCCAACCTTAACAAAGTTAGGAACTTAAAAGTTGAGCTATAAAACAATATGGAATTTTAACAATTATTTATTAAAGTGTGCCAATATTAGGTTAAAAACAAAGTAAAAATTATATTTAAAAAATTATACAGATCAAACTGCACATGAACAGACCAAATGCATTTCAACCCTACTGGGTCTTCCTCAGTGGTCAATAATATTAAATAATGCACTCTTATCTAAAACCAATGAAGAAGTATAGCTGGGTGGTCAAGGGAAATCTGTTAGGTGTAGCTCCAACAAATACTGGTATAGTCACCACCTTCTAAGATGTGTAAAATCTAGGAACATCACTCTCAGCTGTTGTTTTATTCTGCATAGAGAGTGCATCTCATGTGTGTTCCTCTGGACAATCAACAATAGGGCTTAGAGCAGGGGTGGGCAAACTGTGGCCCTCCAGATGTCCATGGTCGACAATTCCCATGAGCCCCTGCCAGCATTAGCTAGCAGGGGCTCATGGGAATTGTAGTCGATAGACATCTGGAGGGCCTCAGTTTGCCCACCCCTGGCTTAAAGGCTGAGGCCTTCTCCTGATATTCCCTCCTGGCTCTGAGATTCAAAGACTTGGTGTCTCTGAATGCGGAGGTGGCCTTCAGCCTGATATACTTCTCCTCCACAAATCTAGCTAATCCCCTTTTAAAGCTGTTTATTCCTGTGGCTACCACTATATCCTCTGGCAGCAAATTCCACACTTTAATCACTCTCTGTGTAAAGTATCTGCGTGGCAGAAAAGACTTCCATTCAGAGCTGTTGTTTTGAGGATCCTTTTCTCATCAATTTCCCTCAAGGAACCATACATTAGCTCAGCAAATGAAAGTTCCCGAAATAATATTTGCTGTGGTGATATGAATAGAGAAGTAGAGGAATGCACATGGGGGGGGGGGTGACTCGCAAGCAGTATGAGGGGCTACAATCTTAGTTATTAGCGTCTCAATGGAATTGCCACAAAAGCTTCTGATTGCCCAAAAAAGGCCCTTGTTCCTGATTCGTCAGGAAGGATTGTTTTTAACTGATTGATGAAGGCCTTATTGCCAAGGCCGTCTGTCAGCTTGGACTTCCGGTATAATGAGGTGGTAAATGCGGAGAGGTGGCAGAATGGAGTGTAGGGGAAGGGCAACATGTTGCAAACTTCCCCCTGCATACACCCTTCCCTGTTCCCAAACAGCTTGCAGAGTTTGAAAACTCTAGGACAAGGTTGGCCGATGTGGCGCCCCTTGTGGGACTTGTTGTTGGCTGCCCTCATTGAGCTGAAGGGGTTTCCCACTAGAGATAGAGGACTGGAAAGCACTGGGGCTTTTCTTAGTTAATGGGGGCCTCCATTCCCGCCTCAGCGCTGCCTTCTTCCCAGGAAGTGTGAGGAACGAAGTACTTCATGGGGATCTGTCTTGAGGCAGCCATTTTGGATTTGGATTTGATTCCCACGGCAGCCATTTGGGAGGTGGGGTGCTCACCAGCCCTGTCCAAAATCCCAACAGGGTCCACAGGCACAAAAGCTTGGGGAATTCTGGGTATCCTCTGGGATGCTTCCCCCCCCCCCCGGCCTGCAGAGAGCCATCATGGTATAGTGGTTAGGAGCAGTGGTTTCTACTCTGGTGTGCTGGGTTTGATTCTCTGCTCCTCCACATGTAGCCAACTGGGTGACTTTGGTCAAGTTACAGTCTTGTTAGAGTGGTTCTCACAGAGCGGTTCTGTCAGAGCTCTTTCAGCCCCACCTACCTCACAGGATGTCTGTTGTGGAGAGAGGACGGGAAGGCTGAAGGGAAGGCCTCCATGGATTGACAAGCTGAGGAGCAGAGACTAAAAGAGCACATTGCTCTCACTAGTGCCTTTTCAACACCAGTGAGAAAGGGGAAACGCAAGACGCCATGGCAAAGTGTGGAGCAGTGGTTCCCAAACTTATCTGGCCTACCGCCCCCTTTCCAGAAAAAATATTACTCAGCGCCCCCTGGAAATTAATTTTTTTTAATCTTCTCTTCTTTCTTTTATGCTTTCACCGCCCCCTTACAGTTATTCATCGCCCCCAAATGCACCTGTGGCCCATCACCGCCCCCCTGGATCGCTGCAGCACCCACCAGGGGAAGGTAGCGCCCACTTTGGGAATCACTGGTGTGGAGGAATATAAAGGCTGAATTTATTATCACGCATTTGCAGATAGGAGACATCATGTGATTTTGCCCCATGTGCGGAAGTGGTAACATTTTTTGAAAAGGGGACGGGATCAAAGCAGGTGGGAGGCTGCCTCCCTCAGACTTAGTACGGAAAGCGCATTGCAAATTTCAGCCCATGAAATGAAGGGAGGAAAACCCAAATGCGGAAAGGCTAGAGTCGACTCACAGCTTCAAAAGGAAATCCAAAGCAAGGCTAAAACAAGGTATGTCTCCTAATGCAGAAATGGTCCCAGTGACTGCCTGTGAGCCAAATCCCAGTTTCTGAAACTAACCAGAATAATAAACCATATTACAAATGAACTTGTCCCCTGTTCAGGAGAAAATGGAAGTGCTTTTTTGTGCAATGAGGGCTCGAAAATTTGGAAGTGAATGGATAATAGACTCACCCAGGATCCATTGCTTCTGCCTTCTTCCCATTTTGTTAGGTGGAGCGAACTCCCCTCTCTCCCCCCTGCAAGTATGGAGCCAGCCAGCTTCCGCACAAGCCCACACATTTTCTGCTGGGGGACGACCCGTGCACATTAAATAGCATACACGGGAATGCTGCAGCAGGAACCCGCCAAGTTCTTCAAAGGAGCCGGAGATTTTCCTTTTATCATTTATTGAAAAGCACTCATTGTGAAACTGCCTCTCTGCAGAAATGTCACTGACCACTTGAAACTACATGGAAGGCTAAAAGAGATTCGAGGCGCACATTGTCTGCTTCTTGATGGAAGCTTTGTGTGAGGACCCCTCCGGATTGGTTAACCTCGCTTGCTTCACCCCATTAATTCCCTTCCACGTAATAAAACTGAAAAGCATACAGGTGAGTTAGTGAAGGCTGGTAAAAAAATTTCTCAACGCAGCAGAACAGATGACTTATTTGATAGGTTAAAGTAATCTACAAAAGCTTCCTTTCAGATGGCGGTGTACACAGGCTGGTAAATTGGCAGCATCTGGATTAGGTGGGCAGGACAAAAGAGGACAGCCAGGTGGCCTCTTTCCTTTGGTCTCCCTAACGGAAGGAACACAGCAGATCTCAAAATCACAGAGCAGGCCTTCAGGACTGAACTCAGAGAGGACTTGATGGCAGTGAGGGAGCTTCTGGGCTCCAATGAGGAAGCTGCCTCTTGGAAGAGCAGTGTTCAAATCCAGTAGCACTTTCCTCTTCTCCTGCAGACTGACACAGCTGCCCTCTTGGGACAGCTCCTTCCAACACGTTGGCAATGCAGGGAGCAGAGCAGGAGTGCCTGGCCTGCAGAGCTCCCGTAAACACAAAAAGCTTTTTAAAACTTAACTTCATGTAACTTCCACCTTTCTCTCCAATGGGGATCCAATGTGACTTAAACTGTTCTCTATCTTGTACTGAATCCGGCCTTTGCTCTGTAAAGCTCAGGATTGTCTACTGTGGTTGGCAGGAGCTATCCAGGGCCTATGTCACACATGTTAAAGGATGCACTTGCAATGCACTTTAGAAGTGGACTTTCCTGTTCCGCACAGGAAAACCCAGCTGCAAAAGCACACTGAAAGTGTATTATCTAATGTGTGCAGAATGGGCCTAGGTTCTCAAGTGAAGATTTTTCACTGTGACTCTCCAGATGTTTATGGGCTACAATTGCAATGAGCCCCAGCCAACGGGCCATGCTGGCAGGGGCTCATGGGAACTGTAGTCTATGAACATCTGAAGATGTACTACGTACGGTTTTCTGCCCTGCAGAACGCATGCCTCAGAACCACTCCCTAGAAAGTCTGGCCATCTTAATCCCTCAATCAGCCTCCCTGGTCCAAGCCTAGCCTGTCACCGTCACATTAAATTAAGTCGCCGGCCACTCCAGCCGATTGCCACAGAGCAGTTCCCCCAATTTAGTTCACAACATTCAGTGGCAGTTTTCTCCTCAGACCCTGATGTTGCCGAGCCAAGAGTGTGCAAGTCAGTAATCCAGGGTTAAAAACGCCATCCCGGTGAAGTGGCAGGTCTGAAGGGGCGCTCAAGTGATTAGCAATCAGCTCCTCCAGCCGCCATCCATTCAGGGCGCTTCCTCTCGGTGCTTGTCTCTGCCGTCGTGTCCTCCCGACGCACTTATTTGTCTCTCCAGCTAATGGAATTTCTCTGCTATATTTAATAATTGGAAGTGCGGAATGTGTAGGAGAAAATAAAAGAAAATTAAAACCTCTGTGAAGAAGCCATCTTTGGGAAATATCATTGGCAGGAAAACTGCAGCTATCGCTAAGAGCTTTTCTTTCGGCACTGAATAGCTTAGGGCAGGGGTAGTCAACCTGTGGTCCTCCAGATGTCCATGGACTACAATTCCCATGAGCCCCTGCCAGCATTTGCTGGCAGGGGCTCATGGGAATTGTAGTCCATGGACATCTGGAGGACCACAGGTTGACTACCCTTGGCTTAGGGGACCGCAGGCTGAGCATTGTCTGAAACATAAGACTCCAGCCAACTTGGCAACTGTATGTCTTGTTCTCCCCCTGGAAGACACGGCACAGTTTTCTTCATTGCATGACATCATGACATGGTGCATATTTTACCTTCCCTCTGCTTCTCAGCAGTGGGCTGGTGCCAGCAGGGGTGGAGGAACTTGCCTCAGTTGTAAGAAAAGACCAGGGGACTTTTTTCCAGACATCCACATCTCTGGATGGAGGCGGAGGAGGAGGAGTTGGGTTTTATAACCCGCTTTTCTCTACCCGCGGGAGTCTCAAAGTGGCTTACAATCACCTTCAGTTCCTCTTCCCACAACAGATTCTCTGTGAGGTTGGTAGGGCTGAGAGAGCTCTGTGAGAACAGCTCTAACAGGATTGTGATGAGCCCAGGGTCACCCAGTGGAGGAGTGGGGAATCAAGCCTGGATTGCCAGATTAGAAGCCACCACTCTTAACAGCTATGCCGTGCTAGAGAGGACACAAAATGGTTGCTTTCACAGGCAGTCTTGTATTCTGCAAGGGATGTCCCCATCCTGTGTGGCTGGGGGAAGTCAGGAAGTGGTAGAGGCCATCTTTCACCCTGGAGAAAATGGCCGCTTTGGGAGGTGGCCATCCCCCAGCTCCACCCCCAAACATCTCCAGGTCTTGCCCAACTCAGACCTGGAAGCTTTAAGCCTGAGGCAGATGCTCCTGTTGACCTTTGAGAGCCAGCTTGGTGTCGTGGTGAACAGCAACAGCCTTTAATTGGAGAGCCGGGTTTGATCCCCCACTGGCAGCCATCTGGGTGACCTTGGGCCAGTCACAGTTCTCTCAGGGCTCTCTCAGCCTCACCTACCTCACAGGGAGCTGTTCTGGTTCGGGTAGGAAAAGACAGGGTGCAAAAAAAAATTTTTTTTCTTCTTTGATGAAGACTGCCCTGGGCAGTGAAAACGAGATCAGAAAAATATGGGGAGCCTCTCAATCTTTTTCTGCACTGAGAACCTTGAAGACAGCCCTGGATGGAGCTGACATGACATTTCAGGCCCTAGATTTAGGGGCATTGCTCATTAACCCAACGCAAGCGATCTCAGGGTGGGGAGCCTGTGGGTGTCTCACTCAAACGCCTCCTCCCGAGCAGCCAAAAACAAGCGCCTTCAGTTAAAAAGTAATCTGATGGGGCTGAACTGTTCTCCGGAGCCGCTGTCAATAGAGTGCCACGCTGCCGGGTAACTGTGCGCTGACCTGCAGTTCTCCTTGTCAAAAGTCTGCAGATTGCAAAGGCCCACTAATTAAAGTGAAGGTCTCTCTCCGGCAGCCTCGACAGTGACAAGTGTTTGCACCCTCGCCGAGGAGATGCATAAAGCGGCTCGGCCAGATTGCATAATCCGTGAGCGCTTTTCCATGGTGGGTTCTCTCTTGTTCTCGCTCTCTCTTTCCGCCTCCCCGCCACACCGGCTTCCAGTGGAAAATCAGAAGGCCTGGCATTGTTAGCAGCATGCGGGGCAGCATCGTGATAGACTAACAGCCACTGGAGCCAAAGGTGTGGCAGGGCAAGGTTTGGCAGAATGCTGCTGTCCCTGCACAGAGCAATGTCATTTCCTTTCCTATCCGGGGTGACGTGATTTAGCTGAATGGCTTTGCAAGCCAGTTCAAACTCAGGGATAATGAGGTCCAGGTAGTGGCTTCTATGGAATAATAGAGTTTGGGCTGAGCACTGTGCAACCTGAAAAAGGAGGCTCCCAGGATTTTGAGCATCAGACCAAGGAGATTCCATGCACCCCACGAGAGATGCTCAAGCACCTTGCAGTTTGGCAGCCCAAAAAACATTGCTTGTCTGACATGGTCCCCCTCCGCAGCCGTTCCTGGTACTCTGAAACTCAAAAGCAAAAGTGACAGGAACAATATCGCAAGCAATAGTGCCTCAGTAACCGTTACAACAACCCTGCAAGGTAGACCAGAACGATCAGTGGGTATCCTGTGGCCAGCTTTCACAGGCAAAAGAGCAATCAGACATTTGCAGAATGAGGTTGGCTGGTGGGTTGGCTGGTTCTGTGAGTTGCAGGACTCTGTTATGTTCTTCAAAGATGTTTCCACTTGCACAAGACATAGCACAAGCATTTAGATGTTGGTCTAATTCTCCATCTGGATTGGAGAGGGGCGGCCTATAAATAAATAAATTGTTTCCAAGGCAAACTGGAAGAGACATTCTAGATTAAGCAGGATCTCTGTGGTTTTGCCACGGAGTTTCCTTGGAATTCTAGAGTGGCAGCTTCGCTCCAGAAATGATGCCGTGCAGTCAATGTTGTTATTATGGACATTTTGAATTTGTATGATTTTAAATGCTGTAAACCACCCTGAGCCGGCTTTGCTGGGAGGGGAAGTCATCAAAATCGAATGAATGAATGAATGAATGAATGAATGAATGAATGAATGAATGAATGAATGAATGAATGAATGAATGAAGTCTTGCAGTCCCCCAACTTGCTATATATTTATCACAGTCACGCCTTCTTTTTAAATAGTGTCCAAAGAATATTGTGTTTGTTTATCATTTGTTTTTAACTTTTATATGCTGTCTTTCTGCCAGTTAAGTCCCTCAAAGTTGCAAACTGTGTGTGTTTGTGTGTGTGTGTGCGTGTGCATATGCATGTGTGTGTGCATTAGCCTCAACAGCTGGAGAAGAACACACCAACGTAACAAAATAGTGATTTCTCTCTCTTCTCTCTCTCTTAGGACTAAGGTATAACATGGAATCTCAGCAGCCCAAGAAAGTAAGTTAAAAAGTGTGTTGGGAAGTTGTGCTTTCAAGAGCAAGGAGCAGAGGGTGGGCTGCAGCCAGGAACTGGACGGGCGGAGTTGATTGTCAAAGGAACGGAGCTACTACGTGATTTCCCAGAATACAAATCCGCTTATTAAATTCTCTCAATTTGTTAAGCTGTCGAAATTTAGCTTCTGGTAGTTTGTTAGGGCTGGCTAAATCTGACACCCTTTGCCTGAAAAATATTTTGCATATCCATGTTTTGCATTAAACTTTTCTAATTTAAAACTAATTTCCAAACTCTCTTTTTAAAGGCATTCCCCCCCCCCCCCCCCGCCTCCCCGGCATGACAGACTCCTGGTGAAACTTCGCCATCTAGTGGCCATGGGCCTTCAAAATGGCTGGGAACGGGACCTTCTTTGCTTAGCTTGAAGCACTGGTCATGTATTCATCTGTCTAGAAGCCTGCTGTGGGGCAGGCTGAGCTTGAATTCTCTGGGTTGGGTCCAGTGGTTCCTATGAATCCCACCCAAGACCCCTAGCTACTCAGATTTAAGGATTTGCACAGCCTGTAGCACTGGAGTCAGTTTAAGGATTTGCAGGGTACGTGGACAACCAAAGTTGCCCACAAGATAGTTTTAGAGAGGAGCAAACCAACTATAAGGGAAGATATTACGGCTAAAGCTCACTTACTTTGGACACATCATGCGATCAAACTCGCTAGAAAAATCATTAATGCTCGGCATGGTCAGCGGCAAAGGGAAACGTGGTCACCAAAGGATCTGCTGGCTCGACACAATCAAAGCTGACACAGGGATGACCATGAACCAACTAAAAGAAGCAGTCAGAGACAGGGGCACATGGTGAAGACTTTCTTATAGAATCGCCAAGGGTCGGACACGACTGAAGAGATAACAGCAGCAGCAGCAGGGTACAATTGCAGTGGGAGCAACCAGACTGGGAGCAGAGGGGGCCCCACAGAGTAAAAGGATATGACTCTGAGTGTCCTTAAGGAGGAGAAACGGGGGAGGAGAAAGGCTACAGCCCTGATCTGGGGAGGGAGACACCGTGCGAGGCCCCTGGAAGTGCGGGGCCCATAGCACGTGCTACACATGCTACATAGATAAACTGGCCCTATCACTACTACAAACCTCATTATAGATTTTGTCCATGGAGATCCCAGGGGCTCCAGCATAGGCTTTCTCAGTGGATAGAGGATGCCTCTCCATTCCTCCCAGCAGAAAAGCTGGTTCAACCCAACCCTGTATAAGTTGATGGTGCTGGTGATTCTCCAGTTTGATGACAGCCACCTGGCCTAGCACATATTTCCCAAGTTCAGCATTGTAGCATTCAGCTGGAAACAGATCGAAAAACCAAAGATGAAGTCACAGCAGAGTGAGGGCTTTCAAGCTAATCCAATGGGTTGGAGCCTACAGATCTGTTCCACTCGTTGTGTGCTTTGCTCCGGAGCAGAAGCCTCCAAAAGAACAGTTTCTGGTAGCATAAGGGGTCCCTTGCATTGCAGGTGAGAATGGTCCTTAGCAGAACAGGCCCATGGGATCCAATCGGATGCGATACCTAAGAAGTTCCGCCAGGAAGAAGCCAAGCTGTCTCCCCAAGTCCACAGTCAAGAATGGGAGGAACTAGTCTAGAATATCTGGATGTGTGTGTGATGACTCAGAGGCCAGCTTGTTCCATGGTTTCCCATGATGCCACACAAGAGGGAAATGTTCCATGCATTCATGGTCCAGTTTGGTGTAGTGGTTAGGAGTGCGGACTTCTAATCTGGCATGCTGGGTTTGATTCTGCACTCCCCTACATGCAGCCAGCTGGGTGACCTTGGGCTCACCATGGCACTGATAAAACTGTTCTGACCGAGCAATGATATCAGGGCTCTCTCAGCCTCACCCACCTCACAGGGTGTCTGTTGTGGGGAAAAGAAGGCAAGGTGACTGTAAGCTGCTTTGAGCCTCCTTCGGGTAGAGAAAAGCAGCATATAAAAACCAACTCTTCTTCTTCTTCTTCTTCTTCTTCTTCTTCTTCTTCTTCTTCTTCTTCTTCTTCTTCTTCTTCTTCTTCTTCTATATCTATTCATTTCCACATAGTATCAGGATTCAACCATACCTTGAGAAACATACACGTGAGTGGTATCCCCACAGACCCTGAGATGAATTTTCGAAAAATTCCTCATAAACTCTCATAAACTCCTCATAAACTCTCAGACAATTAGGCTTGCTTCCTCATTGGATGTTTCTGGAATTGATGCTTGTGTGAAGAACAATAAATTCCAAAGCAGGAAAGGGTCGAAAAATCGTTACAGTGCCACCAAAGTCCCCTGTAAGACAATGCATTTTCTTTCCATTGTTAAGCGGAACTAAAACCGTACAAATAGCTCGCCCCATTAAACTGAACAAGCTGTCCGCAGTGATGAATGCTCTCTCGTTTAGTAATTTCTCGGGCCTTTTTCCCCCCATTAGGACTGTGCGCCCAGCAACAATCAGGATGGGAAAATACAGGGGAACGCCGCGGCTGAATTCCCTATCGTAAGCCAGAGAGCTTCGTTATACCCAATTCCAAATGGACAGACCGAGCATCAAAGCGCAGATACCAAGCCAAATGTACTGTTTGTCATTAAAGACCATCAGAAAAAAGGTGTGGGGACCAATCCTGCCAGGACTCGTAAGCGAAAGAGGAGATTTGTCATCAAGAAGAGTCCCGTCCTGATTGCCATCAATGGCTCTTTCCCCAACCTGTCCATATTAAAATTGGAGGACAGAAGCGACATCAAATGGAAAAGCCTGTACGAAACCCAAAGAGAAAGAAAGAGACTCATGCGAGAGACGTGCGCCAAATACAAGAGCAACAGCAAACGTGTAATCACACCGTATCACGTTTCCAGGATATTCGTCGAAGATAAATACCGAATTCTCTACTGCGAAGTCCCCAAAGCTGGTTGCTCCAACTGGAAGAGGGTGCTCATGGTTCTTAATGGGCTGGCCTCCTCCACCAGGGTTATCCAGCACAACACAGTGCATTATGGGAATTACTTAAAAAGGCTGGATGGGTTTGACCGCAAAGGGATCAACTACAGGCTCAATACTTACACGAAGATGCTCTTTGTCCGGGAGCCTTTTGGAAAGTTGGTTTCCGCATTTCGAGACAAGTTTGAGCACCCTAATAACTATTACCACCCAGTTTTTGGCAGGCCCATTATTTCAAGGTACCGAGTCAATGCCACCAAGGAAGCATTAAGGACAGGTTCCGGGGTGAAATTCAAAGAGTTCATCCAGTATCTGCTAGATGTACACCGGCCGGTGGGGATGGACATCCACTGGGATCACGTCAACAGACTTTGTAGCCCATGTTTGATAGACTATGATTTTATAGGCAAATTTGAAACGATGGAAGAAGATGCCAATTTCTTCCTGCATTTAATTAACGCTCCACAGAATTTGACTTTTCCTAGGTTTAAAGACAGACATTCTGACGAAGAGCGAACGACCACTCAGATTATGCAGCAATATTTCAAACAGCTTTCCCCTGCTCAAAGGCAACGCAGCTATGATTTCTATTATATGGATTATCTGATGTTTAACTACTCCAAGCCTTTTCAAGACCTTTACTGAAGGAGGGAGAACTGCTGGCAACAATCTGTCAGAAGCTCCTCCTACAGCAGTCCGTGTTTAAGAAATTCCTGATGAATTGCCCCCATTTTCAAATATGATAAAGGGCAGATCTACACCACAGGCTTCCACGGGCTACACAGTCCTACCCCCTTTCCAGAGATCTCGGGTGAGGGTAGTTCTGTCAGGGGGGTGCAGATAGGGCATTGATCCCCCAAATGGTGTCCATAGATGCCATGGCACCTGCCAACGTGCTTCCCAGCGCCCATGCCCTTCTTTCCCAAAAGCGTCTTTTACCCACAGCAAACAGCCAAATCCTGGCTTTTCTCCACTTTGCTGGAGCAAGAAGTGCTCCAGAAAACTCCACAAGGGGTCACAGGAGGATGCGTGGCTTGAGAACTTCCCGGCCTTTGGGAATGGCCCCCATGTCAATGACTCAGTTACCTGCTGCTGCTCTGCCTCCCTTTGGTGGAACAGCAGGGCAAAATTTAGGGGGTGAGGTTGTGCCCGTGCTGTGAAGTGAAGTTGAAGTGCCACACAACATTGTTTTCCTGGTGCCCACTTTGAAATCCTCTCATGCCCCCCCAAAGGCTCCTGGGTAGCAACCCTGCCCTCATGGCAGCCATCTTGTACTCACTCCTGCCTCCCATGGCAACCATTTTGTAATGGTGCCCTCTGCTCCTTGCTCAGATTCCAGTTGTGCTCACAGGCGTCTCAGGATTGAGATCCCCTGGTCTGAGATGCCTCTGGGCATCACCGACATGCCGTTCCGAGGCTTCTTGGGAGGGAACCATGACTGGAGACCAGTTTGTGGTGTACATCTGCTCTAAATTAACTTCTACATTCAGGTGTTGGGTTGCGATACAGGAAGCGACTTCATTTCCATGTTTTTTCAAGGATGATCTGTGATTTCTGCAATCGCAGGAATAGATCATGTAAAAGAAAGAGAGAGAAACCTCATTTTAAAAAAGAAAAAAAAACACTTTCCACTTATTCTTCGGCCTGCAAAGCCTACAGAAAAGAAGTGTTTGTTGTCTGTGCCTGTTTGTGATATTTGCTAGGCATTTTTTAAGGTTCTCCTGCAGAGTTCATTGCAGCTGCAGCATTTAAAGAAAAGAAGAAGCTAGATTATCACCCACCATTATCACTCCACTTGTATTTCCATGCACAACTGAACTGTTTCCATTACATTGTCATTTTGACTTGATTTCTACGTTGGGTATATTCATACATCTAATGGCAGGGCTCCTAATAAAGCACAGACTTTTCCAATATGAGACCAGTGGATGTTTGCCTTGTTCGGTGAGGAAAGGAAGGAGGGGAGGTGTATGTAAAGTTCTCTGTGATTTCCTCCCCGGTAAATCAGACAATCAGGATTCTGTAGAAATACGGTCAGTGAAATGCTGTTTTATGGAACTGTTTCCATTCGCCTTTTGGGAATACCGAAGGGGGGGGGGAATCTTTCCGTTGTAAAGTGTGATTTCA
Organism: Paroedura picta; assembly: GCF_049243985.1. Lineage (NCBI taxonomy): Eukaryota > Metazoa > Chordata > Lepidosauria > Squamata > Gekkonidae > Paroedura > Paroedura picta. The sequence continues at coordinate 21,174,444 of NC_135382.1, read as the reverse complement.
AGGATGTACCAATTGAAAGCAACTAATATTTAATGAACACATGAGTGCAAAATTAAGCCAGATGTTACAATTCGCCGGATATGAATACATTCTCCTCCATCTAAAGCTCCCTTATGGCACATTCGTCTGCAGGAAAAAACGAAAACACAGCACATTCGCATCTTTATGTGCACTATTAAAATTCTTTTAATCCTTGGCATTAACATAAATCTTTAGTTTAATCTATGTCGTCTTGGGGAATATCAAATGTCGCCTTTAAAGTAGCAAATAAATTTAGATGCGGCTTCCTGCCCATCAGGGTTTTCTACTTTTAATGGCGACAAACAGTTATTTGCCCCCACGCAAGGCTCCCAGTCCTGTTCAAGGTGTTATTTTTGTCTTAAGGAATGCAAAGGTGGGACCATAGCATAGCTGTGATGCAGAATCAAGGGGCTGGATTCAAACTGAATTGGCTGTTTCCATTAAATTCCCCCCTCCTGCTATAGACCCTCCTCATGTTGCTCCTTGCAGGGGATGGGGTCTCCCTCAGGAGCAGCATTTTGCAGAGATCAGTGGGCTGCAGTGGGGAAGGAGAGGAAGGGATGTTCTGTTCCGCTGATGGAAATCTCAGTCTGGATCCAAGCCAATGAATGGGCTGGGTAACCTAGACCAGAGGCATTGAACAACCCTGTCAGTGGTTGAGGTTGCAAATCCTATAAGGATCCAACCTTAGTTGGGCTCTGCCTGTAACCTGCCAGCATTTGTCCAACCTTTTACTTTGATCCACAATAATCCCAAAATTCTACCCCAGTAGGGGCCAAGCTGTACAAGACTGTAAAATATTGAATGTTGCCTTTCACTGTATGTTATTTATCCAATCCTCTTACTTTTTTTTGGGGGGGGGGTTGTAGTCACTCCTTGTGAGCACTGTGGAAATTACAGCCTTCGGTCATGTTACCCATATATCAGAAAGCACCTCAAAGGGAAGGTGAGGGCTTTGAGGAAGCCACTCTGTAGAAATATTTGATGTAAAAGTTGTTTCACATTGCATAAGCCCAAAGTACAGCATTTTGGCCTGGACAGTTTTCAGTATAAATACTTAACAATGCAACAGAGAGATGGGGAGACTCTAACATAAGGGTTGACTGTTACCTTTAAAGTCCTTCAGGAACGTACATAGAATTATTTAACCGATATGAGCCCATCTGGTAACTTGATTTGTCACACCGGCTGTTTATTGCTGTTCCCTTGAGGAGACCAGAGCTGGAGTCATGCAGAAAGGTAAATAAATTAAAATTTATCAGAGGGCTTCCCAATATGGCTCACAGAGGCACCAAGGCACCCACCAGTACTTCCTTTGGCACCTGCTGAGCTTTCCAGAAAGTGTGTGGGTCCACTGTAAGGCACAGTTTGTTATTGGCTGCCTTTATTCAAATGAGAGAGTTTTTCATTGGAAGATCAGGAAAAGGCTTTCCTTAATATATGCATGGTTCCATTCTTCCTCCAGATGGGCTTCACCTCCATTTGGGCTGCCCTCCTCGCCAGAAGCCACTTGCTTGTGAACCAGAAACAGGGAAGTGTGGACTTTTTCCACCTTGAGGAGCAAGAATCGAATCTAAAGCTCCAGGATATGAACTGTCTAATTCGCTGTACTGCTGGTGAAAGAAAGACAATATCCCCTTGGCAGATTCAGTGTTCCTGTTTGGCAAGAGAAAAAGCGTAACAGCAGCAGCAGGAACAAAGTTTCTAAAATCCGGTTAGCTCACACAAAGCCAAAAGGCATCTCGATTACAGCATTTCGTGCTACAGGTGCTAAACAGGCATATTATGCAAAAGCGAAATCCTGACTTTTTCCCAACCAAGAAATGCTGATGTCGGGGAATGCTGCCCTCCTTTGGCAGATTTTTGCAAAGAAGAAGAAGAAGAAGAAGAAGAAGAAGAAGAAGAAGAAGAAGAAGAAGAAGAAGAAGAAGAAGAAGAAGAGTTGGTTCTTATAAGCCGCTTTCCTCTACCCGATGGGAGTCTCAAAGCGGCTTACAATCCCTTTCCTCTCCCCACAACAGACACCTTATGAGGTGGGTGAAACTGAGAGAGCCCTGATATCACTGCTCGGTCAGAACAGCTTTATCAGTGCTGTGGTGAGCCCAAGGTCACCCAGCTGGCTGCATGTGGAATAGTAGCAAGGAACCAAACCTGGTTTGCTAGATTAGAAGTCCCTTAACCACACTTGGTTGACTCAGCCTTCCATCCTTCCGAGGTCGGTAAAATGAGTACCCAGCTTGCTGGGGGGTAAACGGTAATGACTGGGGAAGGCACTGGCAAACCACCCCGTATTGAGTCTGCCATGAAAACGCTGGAGGGCGTCACCCCGAGGGTCAGGCATGACCCAGTGCTTGCACAGGGGATACCTTTACCTTTACCTTTACCCACACTTAGGACACCCTACCAAGTTGGGAGCTGAATGAAGGAGACTGTGGAGAAATGAATGACAGGTCTCATCATTATGCATTTCAAAGCTGGGCTTCAGCATGAGGACCAATCAGGGTCACCAGGGGCAGTCGTCCTGATTTGGGGCCCACAAAAGTCAAGAAAAAATAACTCAGGCACTGTAGGGAAGGATCTCCTCCCCACTCCCTCCCATACTGCCTAAGTTTCAGCACAGGGGATGAGATGTGGGGTGGTCACCCTCTTTAAGTTGAATACCTCCTCACCTTGCCTGAGTCTCAGACAGTGTGAGGGATAAGCAACTATAGAGTTTTCAGTGATTCCTAGAGCTACCCTTTGTCTCTTCCTGTGTGAACTTCTAAGGATGCCAGCCTCCAGGTGGGACCTGGAAATCCCCTGGAATTGCAGCTCCTCTCCAGACAAGAGAGATCAGCTCCTGAAGGAGGGGAGGTAATTGAAAGCCACTTTGAGACTCCTTCAGGTAGTAAAAAACAGGTTATAAAAACCAACTTCTTCCTCTGGAGAAGATGCTTTGGAGGGTGGACTCGATGGCATTGTCCCCCATGGAGGTCCCAGCCCACCTCAGGCTCCATCTCCAAGTCTCTGCGAATTTCCCAACCTGGATCTAACAACCTACCCTTCCATCTCTCACTGGTGGCCAGGGGGAAAGCTGGCAATCCTATGGACTTCAGGCAAGTAGGTGAGGTTGTTTTTGTTTTAAATTCCCCCATGATGTTGTGTTCCCCCACAGCCCTTCTTCTGGCTGCCCGGCACTGCTTACCCTGACCACGGCCTTGAGTCCTCTTCTGGTTTCAACCCTCAGCTGACTGGAAAACAATAGGATCAAACGTATTGAGGTAAGAAAAGGAAGGGTCCACTCTCCAACTCAAGGGATCTTTCTGATGCCTTCATTCCTCACTTAAACATGCCTTATATGTAAGCCACACTTATGGTTATCCTCTTCCTCTCTGGTGAGATACATCCTGAGTTGAGGCCTGCCGTAGACTTATCTACTTGTGAGGAGTACCTGGAGAGGTCATTGCAGCCTCAGCCAGAAATAGGGACCCCCCCTCCCCATTTTATAACTCCTCTCCAGGCAACAGAGATTGGTTCCCCTGGAGAAAATGGCCGCTTAGAAAGTAGACTGGATGACATTACAATCCCATTGAAGTCCCTCCCCTCCACAGTCCCCGCCGTCTGCAGGCTCCGTCCCAAATTCTCCAGGTTTTTCCAACCCAGAGCTGGCAACCCTAGCAAAAGACCACACAGTGTGTTGCTTTTCAGATCGATTTGACCATCTGTTTTATCAGAGTGATGCGTTCACACTTACTAAACCCATAGACATGGAGCCAGCTAAAAGCACTGCTTCAACCTCTGCTATTAAAAGCTTTGCCTGGATCTCACCTGCGGTTTACAGTCTAAGGTCCTCATTTTAAAGGCTCAGCATCTCAGTGTCACAGAGCTAATTTCAAGGACTCTTTAATATCACATCCTTGTGAAATAAATTGAATTATCACAAAACGGTCTGAAGGGAGACGCAGGGAAATGAACCAGTTTAAACCGTATTGATGTCTTGGCTAAAAGAAGGGAGGAAAGTTCTCTGATGCCACAGCGATCGGCCGAATGAGGCAGGCCTGCTGAGTTTAAGTGACATGTTTTTAAGAACGTGAATACTTGGTGAATACTTCCTAATGCTCAGCACCGTCAATCCCTCTGTGTTGGGAACCAGGGGCCCCCACAGTGCTTTCGCCCTCCAGAGCTGGACCCTTAGGGAAGCAGAAGAACACGGAGAGATTCATTGGGGGGACTTGTAGGGGAACAGAATTTACATCCCGAAGTTGTGCTTCTGCAACATAAAAGAGCATAGGGAGCTTGCTGGAGCAGCAGCCACGGCGAAGTTATCAAACAAAATGTTTTATACATATAGTCAAGGGGCGCGGTTTTTTGCTTTTTTTTTTAAGCTTTCACTTTCTTGTAAGAAATTCAAATAGGACAATGAATCCCGCAGGACTCTCTCTTGGATAAGCCCACCAGAAACTCGAGTAGAATAGAAAGAGGGTCCCGACCAGAGATTAGAAAGCTACTATATCTTATTCTCATCATGGCCTATCCCTGAAACATAATTTCTCCCTGATCAACCAGACTCAAATTAATGAAGGAGAGTTGGATTTTATACCCTGTTTTTCTCTCCCCTAAGGACTTTCGAAATGGCTTACTATCGCTTTCTCTTCCTCTCCCCACAACAGTCATCCTGTGAGGTCGGTGAGGCTGAGAGGGTTCTGAGGAAACTGTGACTGCCCCAGAGTCGCTCAGCAGGCCTCATATGTCTCTGAGTAGCTGACAATTGCTTTCCCTCCCTCTCCCCACAACAGGCACCTTGGAAGGCAGGCCGTTCAGATGAGGCTGGCTGCCAGGACCATGCTTTCCAATGGTATGGGAAAACAATGCAGACTTGTTCAATACTTACCTGGCAGGGGAGACACCATGATCAAGAAGGTGGTTTTCCCAGGGTGAGGCTAATCCATTGCACTCCAGGTGTGCTGACCCCTGCGATATCCCCCAAATGCGGGAAACTCGACTGCATAATTTGTGGTAGTGGGGGACTGCGTGCACGCTTTCCCCTGCTACGAAAATATGAGAGCCAGTTTGGTGTAGTGGTTAGGAGTGCGGACTTCTAATCTGGCATGCCGGGTTCGATTCTGCGCTCCCCCACATGCAGCCAGCTGGGTGACCTTGGGCTCGCCACGGCACTGATAAAACTGTTCTGACCGGGCAGTGATATCAGGGCTCTCTCAGCCTCACCCACCCCACAGGGTGTCTGTTGTGGGGAGAGGAATGGGAAGGCGACTGTAAGCCGCTTTGAGCCTCCTTCAGGTAGGGAAAAAGCGGCATATAAGAACCAACTCTTCTTCTTCTTCAATTGGACACATTCCATTATTTCCCCAAAGCATCCAAACAGCTCGATACACAATTGTCTCCTTGTGGGCAACTGGTGAGCATGCTGCAAACCGAACTGGCAGGGACTTGAACATCTAGATAAACATCTTCATATTTCCCTAAGAGAGAGCCAGCTTGGTGCAGTGGTTGAGACCAGCGGACTCTGATCAAGAGCAGATTTGACTCCCCACTCCTCCATACGCAGCCAGTTGGGTGACCTTGAGCTAATCGCAGCCCTGTCAGAGCTGTTCTTGCAGAGCAATTCTCTCAGAGCACTCTCAGTCCCACCTTCCTCACGGGGTGTCTGCTGTGGGTAGAGGAAGGATAGGTGATTGTAAGCTACTTTGAGACGCAGAGTTACAAAAAAAAAACATTTTTCATCTTCTCCCCTAAAATGATTGTATTTTTACCGCGGTCTGCCAACTCTAATGTACAAACATACAAATCTGGTTCATTTTCCATTCATTATAATTTTTTTAAATATGTTGTTTAACTTTGCTAAAGAGTTTTTCCACTTAAAAAAAAAACTATTAACTTCAATAGGGAAGAGGTTTCAGCTTGCAAAGTTTCCTTTACTCCTAAGAATTTGGGATGAACGTGTTGAGGATTGTACCCCTGACACTTCCTCTCTGTAATAACAGTATTTTCCAAAGATTTCCAGCAAGCACTATTTTAGCAGTTTTGGTATATTAAGGTCTTTTCACAAAACTCATACTTTCTATATCGTCCCCCCTCCCCAAACTATTTTCATGTAAAGATTCAGACTACATTGTAACCCACCTTGAGCCCTTGGGGAGAGGTAGGCAATACATTTAAATAGAAGAAGAAGAGGAAGAAGAAGAAGAAGAAGAAGAAGAAGAAGAAGAAGAAGAAGAAGAAGAAGAAGAAGAAGAAGAAGAAGAAGAAGCAGAGCAGAAGCAGAAGCAGAAGAAGAAGCAGAAGAAGAAGCAGAAGAAGAAGAAGAAGAAGAAGAAGAAGAAGAAGAAGAAGAAGAAGAAGAAGAAGAAGAAGAAGAAGAAGCAGAGCAGAAGCAGAAGCAGAAGAAGAAGCAGAAGAAGAAGAAGAAGAAGAAGAAGAAGAAGAAGAAGAAGAAGAGGAGGAGGAGGAGGAGGAGGAGGAGGAGGAGGAGGAGGAGGAGGCGGATGGCATGACCCACAGTATCAAAGGCTGTTTGACTGACCCATGGCCCAGTTAAGTGGAAGGCACTTTCATGCATTCACTTCCACACACCCCCTAAAGAAACACACAAGGCGCAATCCATGCAGAAGTTCTCCTGCCCAGCCTCCACTGATCATGCAAGTGAACTGCATAAGGATGCAATTGGCAGGCCAACCATTGGAGGGCTCCTTTGGATAAAAATAAAGAACTAAAGAAATCCTACATATATTCAGAAGATGTCAGGGGCTCCAGTCTCCAACCCCATATTCTATGTGCACAAGGAGATTTCAGTCTGTGGGAGCAGTCCTTTATTAGCCCCTCCCCAGCGGCAGTCTGACATTTCTGATCGCATGCAAAAAATCCATTTCTCTCTCTGTAGTTAGAATGTTTGGGAACATCCCATGATCTCAATTCATTCTGCAAAGGGGCTGGCTGACAAATGTGTGTGTCTGTGTGTGTTTGTGTGTTTGTGTGTTTGTGTGTGTGTGTATGTATACACATATGTTTGGCAACTGGACATGGGTCTTCAGCTGTCTTGCAACCATGAAGAGCATCCATTTGGAGATCTGGGTCAGGCTAGTCTTGGGGTCATATCTCCCTCTATTCCGCTGTTTCCCCCTCAGGACCAACCAAGCAATTCCATCTGCCAAAGGCTTCCTTTTCTTTAAGCAATTTCACAGCTCCAGCCTCCGCATCCCAACAGATTTTTTTTTCCAATAGCACCTTCTTATTACATTTATTTCTTTCCCTCCTCTTCCTTGGAAGGTTGATGATCAAAATATACATTTCTCAAAGGGCATAAAAAAACATTTTTTAGCACAAGATATACTCAGATGCAGAAGCGGCATCTCCCTTGATTAGTCCTCAACCGTTTGAAAGATCCAGGGACCAGGGAAGAGGGAAGGGAAGCCCCCGATAAATCAAAGAGCGCGCTGCTAGGAAATGTCTCTTCTAAAACTGTTGATCATTAACCGAACGGCATAGATCAAGATCTTTTTAACCAGCAGCGCTAGAATAACTGGAGAGGGCAACTGAAGCCAGCGATCACAATTTTTGCCTGTAATTACTGCGTAATGAAATTAATTTCTTTTCGCTCTGGATGCCTTTCACCTCTTGCCAGCAGCATTCGAGCAGAATATGGATGTTCGTAATGAGGCGACAGAACGCCAAGCGTTTCAAGACTGGAAGCCCGACTTTTTAGCTTTGTGCATGAAAATGCAGCAGCTGAAAAGAACGGGATGCAGCCCCTTGCCAGATTTTAAGGGGGAAAAAACAGGATTTAAAGAAATGTTTAGAGCCAACTGACCTTTATCTACTGCAGGCTTTCTCCAGTTATACCTTGATGCTGGCAAGATGGCACTACTGATCCTGTTGGATCTCTGTCTGCTGCCTTTGACACAATAGATAATTTGGTCTCAGTCAACTGCATAACCTCCCCAGGTGTGAGGGGTACAGCCATGAGCTGGTTCTCCTTATCTTCCAAGGTTGATCCCAGGTAGAGAGTTGTTCAAGGTTGATCATAGGTAGAGAGTTGTTCACATGGTCCCTAACCTGTGGAGTTCCACGGGGCTCATTCTCTCTTCTGGATCTATTTCATCTGGAGTCAATGTGGCTAAATATATTATTTACACAGGGCATGGGAGGTAGAAGTATACTGCCTCAGGTGGGTGGCTTGTATCCAAACATCTGTGCAGAGAAGGCACAGGGAGTAGACTTCAGCTCTTTGGCCAGCCAAGTAATGTTTGCAGAAGGAGAACTGGTTTCAACCCCTTCTTCATCAGTCCAGCCCCTTGAACCAGGAAAGATCAGAAAGGAGGACAGGAATGCAAAGGAATGCAAGAAAACTCAACATTCATGGATGGTTAGATGGAGTTCTGTCCTTGGGTGTGGCCGGCCTGATGAAATTTCCAGTATTTCTGGATCAGACCAGGTTGGCAATAACCAGTTGTGGAAATGGAAAGGGGGGGGGCTCTATTATTGATTCTTATCTTTCTGCCAGCTTTAAAACACCTCCTGTCTCTCATCTCTTAGTCCTCCCTGCCCGTTAATGCAGGCAATGATGTCACTTCCAGTGCCGTGTCACTTCCGGGGGAGGGGCATGGCAGGGAGGCATGCTCCTCGAAGCCTATAAAATTCCTTCAAGGGCTCCCCCATATTCAAAAGGTTGAAAAAAGTAGGCCTAAAGCATCCATACATTTCCCTCCCTCCTGCTCCTGCTGCCTCCGGGGGGAGGAGGTGGGTTTAAAATGTATTGTTTGAAAGGGGCATGAGCATTACTTTCACCAGGGAGTATTTTCCTGATATTTGTTCAAACAACTTCCTGATAAGATTACAATTCTCTCTGTGGTTTTTACGAAAATGACGAGAACAAAGAACTCAGCATGTGCGTTTTTCTCTACAATCCACAGAGATCTGTTTCCAGCCAATATCCTATAACATCACCGGATAGATTTTTCTCGAAGCCTGTTGTCTCAAATCTATGGACATTGGGGAAAAAAATTCCCCTGAACCAAATTTGTCCTGGGATCCTTAAATGCCTCATCCTGTTTGCAGACAAGCACCGATGAGCTGGCAGATTGCCACACTGCAATTATTTTAAATTTCTGGACAATGTTCAGACGGTTGCGCTTGTACAGTTCCCACCTACTTTCCCCCCTTTATTTGTCTCTTACCTGCAAGACTGCACATCTGGCTTGATTCAAGGGCAAAAAGATGTTCTCAGTTTCTAAAGCAAGAGGCTGTGGTGTCAAGCCTGCTTCGTAAATATATTCTAAAAGCTTTGTCTTTCATGGAATTACACCTTCCGGTTAAAAATCATCTCCCGTCCAAATCTTCTGGGGCTGGGGAACGATTGTACCATATCTATGTGTTTATGAATCAGAGCCGACTTTGGGTGCTTAGCCTGGTCGTGGAGAGAAACAAAGAGGTCTCCGATGCATGCACAGATGGTGGAAATTGGTAGAATGATGGGAATTCTTCCATCTGATCTTGAGAGTTAGAAAACTGAAAAATTAAAGACTGAAAGACAGACAGAAACACAGATTTTCTGTGGTTCCAAGGGTTTCCAAGCATTCTGTGTCAGTCAGCAGTTTCCAAGGGTTCTGTGTCAGTCAGCAATGAGAACTTAGGGTTCAGTTTACTCCAAGAAGCACCTTTTAGCTGCCACTGTTGTATAGCATTGTGGGACATTCCAACTGTTATCAATCTCTTTTGTGGGAATGTGGACAAAATGGAGAGGGTGCAGAGGAGAGTGTCAAGGATGATCAGGGCCTGGGAGTCAAACCCTATGAGGAAAAGCTGAGGGACTTGGGAATGTTCACCCTGGAGGAAAGGATTGCTCTTGTTAAGTATTTGAAGGGTTGTCATTTGTTGACAGCAGAGGCATAGTGGCCTTAAAGTACTGTCTAGATATGGGGGGGGGGATTTCACAATCTGGGTAGTTCAGCTGTGTTCATACAGACTGCCTAAGGAGGTGCCGAGCTCCCTCTAACTGGTGGTCTTCAAGCATTGGCTGGACAGATACTTCTCTTGGATGCTTTAGGCTGATACTGCCTTGAGCAGGGGGTTAGATTAGATGGCCTGTATGGCCCCACTCTATGGCTCTATGATGCTAAGGTTCATTTAGCTGAGGAAAGGCTTCTAGCTTTGCTGAGAGGATGGGTAAAACACAAGCCCAGTTCTTACGAATGGAGTAATTAAGCCTGGGAATGGTCCAATCACCTGAGTTGATGCTGGCAATACCCTGTTCTCTAGTTCACATGCTCTTGCCAAATTGTCTGTATTGGAACTCACTTATTTTTGTCATGATGTGTGAATCACTTATTATTTGGTCTATAGATACTGGAGTAGTTTGCTTGGCATATTTTGTGGGGCTGGGGGGGGGACACCTCCTATGGACATTCCCTTCAGGAGAAGTTTGGACCTCTCATTTTTCGTGCCTGCTGGGTTTTTTCTTAACCCAGGGGAAATGTGCAGTAAATTTCCACTCTGAGCCCCTGACCTTGCACACCTGGGACCATGGCCTTGGGATGTCCTGGGGAGCCTCTCGTATTGCTTCCCCCTTTTGTAGGCTTGTCACGGGAACATGAATTATTGCGCCTGGTTTTTGCCACCAAAGACTGTATGGGTTTTAAAGTGGCCGTAGAGGTGAGCAAGTTTGCATTAACTTTCATTTCAGCAAAGAGCCCCATGCACCTGTTTTGTTATATTCTTTAATAAAGAGATTTCTTCTCCAAAAGAGTCTGCTTAGTGAGAATTCCTCTGGGCAGTGTCACATGCATTGTTGGGTCAGCATTCTGGGTCTCTTCTCCTTTCCTGTCAATGAACTCCAGGTGGGCAATGAACTCCAGGTGGGCAACCATTTTAGGCTGTTGTAGGTAAATATATATGACAGAATATATATATATATATATATATATATATATATATATATATATATATATATATATATATGACAGAATTGGAAGTGCACCAGATCTCTTTACAAAAGGATTTGGTTTAGATTACAGTGGGATCCCTCTGTGAGTCTTGAAAGCACCATAGAGACGCTTTGCTGTTTCCTTCTTCATCAGTTCTCCTTAGAAACAAAAATGGAGGGCAGAAGAGAAAGTGACAGAAGGAAACCTTAGTTTTAACCTTTCCTTCCCTGTGAGTTACGTGCTTTCTGCCGCTGCATCCTCTGCTAGACTTCAGTGCCGGAGGGAAAAGCTGCTCCTGTCACTGTTTCCATGGCACTGCCAGAGCCTTCCGGCTGAGGCCCTGCTGTCTAAGGTACCTCTTCCAGCTCTCGGAAAGCAAGAATTCTCTGCAGCGATGATTGTCCTTCAGTCACGGCTGCCGCCCCAAACATCTTCCTCCTCCTTTCCTTTTTTCGGTCAACAGGCAGGCAAGAACCCTCTCACCAAACAGAGGGAGCCAAATTTCAGGTGATTGAAAGGTGACACGCAGGGCTGTCTCCTCAGAAAGAAACGAATGTTTGTCATTCAGAATGCTGTTTTGCGTGAGGAAGAATTTTCGGAGTGACAAAAATTCTTTGTCATATTCTACCACGAGCCTAAGTGCCTAAAGAGATGTTCTAATAGGATTGATGAGACACAACTTGCGAAACATTTTGACTGAACGTCTTCCTCTGGGCCATGTTTTATAATTCCCTTTATGCTGGCTCACAAAGGATCCGCTAAATACTGCGCAAAGTACTTGCTTCGCTCTAAATCATTTGTGGGGGCCAGAATCTCTGAAAGCGTCTTCTCCCCTAAAACCTTTTGTGTATGTTACCATTGCCAGGCGAGGTCAAAAGTCACTACAGCACCTCAGGTCAAGAAGATGCTTCATTACTCAGAAGGGGTTCTCGTTAAAGAAAAGCTTGCTGATCCTTGCTCCGGGTTACCTTCCAGCTGAAATTTGCTCAATGACTACTATTTATTGGATTTATTTATACTAGAGAGGTTTCATTCTCCTCTCCGCCATTTTCTCCTGCTCGGGTTTGTGTGAAGTGGATTCTGCCAAGACGGTCTGACTGACCTGAATTCACACAGCGAGTTTCCATGGCAGAATGCTGATCTGAACCTTTTACCACTACACTCTAGAGCGGCTAAACTGCGGCTCTCCAGAGGTCCATGGACTACGATTCCCATGAGCCCCTGCCAGCATGTTGGCAGGGGCTCATGGGAATTGTAGTCCATGGACCTCTGGAGCGCCGCAGTTTGTCCAGAGTCTAACCACTATGGCTCACCGACTTACTAGAAGAAAGGACGTTTTGGCCATGGTATTAATTAGCTCAAGCTTGGTTCTTCCAGCCATGGGCAGACTTGAGTCTCTGAGGGACTTCAAGAGACCTTCGGCCCCATCGTTCTTTTCCTTGAGTATCATCTTGGCAATTACACACACACACAATACATCTGCTCAAATGCAGGACAGGTACAAGGCTCAGTGGTAGATCCTCTGCTTGGCCTGCAGAAGGTCCCAGGTTCAATCCCTGGCATCTCTAGTGAAAAGGACCAGCCAATTAGTAATGTGAAAGAGCCACTGCCATTCAGAATGGACTAGCATAAGGCAACCTCAGCCTTATTCAGCATAAGGCAACCTCACGTGTCCGCGTGGTAGGAAACCCTGGCCTTTCTCTTCCTTTGCACAGATCTCGGATGTGGAAAGTGCTTGGTGTTCCCCCAGTGACTGAATTTTCCTCTATTTTTTCTTCTCCCCCTGCGTTCAGAATCTGCAGGTTACAAATACACCCATGGGAGTCTATTATGGATCATGAATTCACATTAGTTGGGTCATCTAAGGGGAAAGCAAAGCCTCTGCCTTACTGGGATCTTAGGGAACAAGAAGGAAAACGGACTTCTGGGAAGCAAAAGTTTTCAAACTCAGGAACAGGCAGATCCAAAGTATTATTATTATGATACTGCTAAACATGAAGCAAGAGTGGCATCCAGTGGCACGTTCCACTTATGAAACTGCACCAAATGGTCAGAATGAACCCTGTTTTCACTGTGCCGCATGCTCATCCTTTGGCACAGCACCGCTCTCTTGCGTTCCTGAAGAAACACCAGGCATTCTTTCTATCTGTCCAGTTTGTTTTCATCCAGGCTTTTACCCCAGGAGCTCAAACATAGCATCTGTGCCATACCCTTACAACAGTCCTATAAGGGAGACCAGGTCCTCTACCCAGGTCACCCAGCGAGCTTCACTGCAGAGTGAGGAATTTGGAACACCTCAGATCTTAGTTCAGGGGTGGCCAAACTGGCTCTCCAGAGGTCCATGGACTACAATTACCATGAGCCCCTGCCAGCATGGCAAGTAGTCATTTATACTGGAGAGGTTTCGTGGCATGGCAGGTGCTCATGGTTATTGTAGTCCACGGACCCCTGGAGAGCCACAGTTTGGCCACCCCTATCCTAGTCCAACATTCTGATCACACACCATCACAACAGCTTGCTTCTTAACTGGTTCACGGACCCCTCGTATTTGTCAATGGGTCACAAAGAGAGAGTCAGCTTCCCTAGGGCCATGCAGGCTGCTTTGCCCTTCTGTTGGCTTCTCAGTGGTAGCCCCATTGAGCGGAACATACCCCACTAAGACCTTACTATAAGACCGGTGGGCTGAAATTAATGAGAGTAGTTTGGTCCTGGGTTTCTTTGAAGCCTATCCTAAGGAACATCTTGAAAGCACTTGAGATGCCAGGTTCCACACCCTGCACTGCACAGAGATGAAGAAGAACAAGGGCTGGTTTTTCTCTTTTTGCCACCCAAACTGGCCTCCCATCGCAGGTTACAGCAGCCACCCTGTGAGGCAGGGGAGGCTGAGAACTGTGACTAGCCCAAGGTCACCCAGTTGGTTTCAAGTGGAGGAATGAAGCATCAAGCCCAGTTCTACAGATTAGAGGCCACCAGTCTTAAGCATGGCACCACACTGGTTCTCCATGGACACCACGCTGAGTCCACAGTCTCCTTGCCATTTCAGGGGGTCCTGTGTCATTACATGCTTGACAAGTTTAGATGAGAGAAAGCTGGGAGCCACAGGGAAGGGAGGGGCAGGAACTGGGCTGCTGACAGTAAGCCTGACAGCCGTCAAAGTGATTGATAGTCCATCGATTGGCAACTAAAAGGCAAATCTATAAACTCCTAATTAATATCCTGCTTGCTGCAAATGCCCATGGTTTTGAGACCCCGTCGCTCATCCATTCCAGATTCTATTATTTCATTCATCTTTCCAGCACAGCTTCTGTTTCCCTGAATGCCTTGCAAGTTCAACAAAAGAATCTGTTTTCACGGGAAGTTTGCCACTTTAGAACTTTTCTTCTGGTTCTGATGACCCAGAGACCACTTTAATCTTAGCCTGCAGGAACAAGTAGAGATTACTCTAAGTATCTGCTGCACCTCATGAGGAATCGAGTCTTTTCTTTATTATATAGCTGTCAAAAACTACCCTTTTCGGTAATCTTTCTACTACAGGATTTAGTCTTCTGGAGAAATACGCGTGCCATCTATTTCTGACAGATGGCCACAAGATGGCAGCAGATACATTATTTGCAGCGCAAGATGTTTTTCCCTTGCTTCTCCCTTCCTCAGTGGGCATAATCCAGGAAAGTTGCAGCATGCCTGCAAATTATGTTGAACCAAATCTGTGTATCCCTTTAGGATGTAGCTTGCAGCCTGCAGCCTGTTTAGGACTGAGGAAAGCACTGAGTGGTTAACATAAGAGGCTGAAAGCAGTAGCTTTTTATTTTATATATATATATATTTTAAAGGCTCACAACTGTCTACCTCTGTGACTGGCTTATCATTCATGGAGTCATAAGGAAGAGGGAAATAAGAAGGAACTGCAGATAATTTATTGATATTTCTAACTGAATTTATATACCACCCATCCCCTGGGGACATTTTCCAGTTAGTGGAATTACCCAGTTTTTGTCCACAAAGATAAGCATGCTGATAGGTCTGCCTTTCCAAATCATGCTTTGTTTAAGCCCAATCACATTTCTCGGTTACTATCTTAGGGAGGGCTTTAAAGCAAAAAGTAGTGGTTCTTATATGTGGGTCGTTCCCAGCCCCAGAGAAGTACACTTGGCCTCGACCAGGAACAGGGCCTTTTCGGTCCTGGCCCCTACCTGATGGAATGAGCTCCCAAAAGAGCTACAGACCCTGGGAGAGCTTTCAGCTTCCCGCAGGCCATGCAAAATGGAGCTCTTCCGCAAGGTTTATGGTTGAGGCCAGTGCTGAGGAAGAGCTGAAGGGCTCCCCAGGGATAATACGATGCCACGCTGGCTCTATTACTGGCATGACCAGTGTCATACTCACTTGCCACCCTGGCTGACGGCCTCCTTGTGATAGGGAGGGATTCGGTTTTTCCGCCATCTGTATTGTATTGTATTGTTGATTTTTTAAGGATATGGGTTTTAATGGGATTTTACGTGGGGATTTAATTGTATTGGACCATTATGTAACCCCCCAGGGGTTTGTGTGTTTGTGTGCTGAGTGTGGCAGGTAAATAATAATCATCATCATCATCATCATCATCATCATCTGTTCTCAATACCGTTTAAATACAGAGCAAAACGCTTTGTGTTTGCACACTTTGGCACAGAGGCAGTACAGCAAAGCTCAGCAGGTTTCCCCAGGTTAACTGGGTGTCCCGAGCTACCTTGAGTTCTGTTTTCAGCACGAAGGAATGGACAAATGAATAGCTGTCCAAGGGCGCCACTTTTTCATCCTAGAAATCAGGCCCCTGGAGAAGATATCGTGGTTGCTACAGTCTTTCCGTGCAACCTTGGGAACCCTGAGCTGGTGGTAGAGAAATCTTTTAAATAAATAAATATTTTATGTGGGTTCTTGGCGTAGTTGCTGTTAAACCCGTGGGTTCCAAGGAAGCCAGGACCACTGGGAGATTAATCCACTCTTTCTTATGATCCCAGCATGATGGTACAAGAGTCAAAACTGAACCAACAGTTCCCCCCCAAATCCTGATTTATATACATGTACAGACAAAAGAATCTTCCCACCAGTGCGTGCTATTGGTCAGTTTCACTTTAAACTGACTGGCTTCTGCAGGCGGGATCTAGCCGCTCATTGGCTAATTGCAGTGCAGACTAATGATCCTTGGCCCTCTACTTTTAATGATGTGTTGGAGGACAAGGCAATGTTCTAAAGTAGACCTCTAATCTAATCTATTCTAATCTGACCTACGAACCTGCCCTGAACCTTAAGCGCGGTCCTCAGTAGGTCTAGAGACACAACATTTGGGTTTTTTGACACCAATATCTGCCTTATATATTGAATCAGAACTTGGTCAATCTTGTTTGGTGTAGTGGTTAGGAGTGCAGACTTCTAATCTGGCATGCCAGGTTCGATTCTGCACTCCCCCACATGCAGCCAGCTGGGTGACCTTGGACTCGCCACGACACTGATAAAACTGTTCTGACCAGGCAGTGATATCAGGGCTCTCTCAGCCTCACCCACCCCACAGGGTGTCTGTTGTGGGGAGAGGAAGGGAAGGTGACTGTAAACCGCTTTGAGATTCCTTCGGGGAGAGAAAAGCGGCATCTAAGAACCAACTCTACTTGTCTACTGAGATGGGTGGCAGCTCAAGTGGAAGAATTTCACATCACCTGATCCTTTTAACTGGGGGTGCCAGGGACCGAGGCTGGGACCTTCTGCATGCCAAAGGTATGCTCTGCCCACTGAACCATGGCCTCTCCCTCCCTGCCTCCATATTTATCTTTCTTGGGGTGCAAGCTCTAGCATTCTTCTTTGGAAGCAGGAAAATAAATAACCCAGTAATTACCACCCCATTAGCCTAATTAACATCATTGCTACAGTTTATACTAAGTCCTTATTACAGAGACGAGAAGATTGGGCCCCAATCAGTAGCGTCTTTCTGGAAAAACTAGCTGGATTCAGGGCGGGTTTCTCCCTAACAGATAATTGCTTGGTTGTAGATTGTCTTATTGTTAACTATTTGAAGATTAACAAAGAGCCACTTTTGGGGTGGCTTTGTGGGTTGGAAGGCTGCCTCCAGTGTCATAAGTAGGGGAAAGTTGCAGCCTAAACTACGAAAGATATACTCATATTATAGACTTCTGGGGTTCCTGAAAGCCATGACTATGTTCACTCTACAAATTAGAACCTCCTAGTCAGAAAGGAGATCTGTTCTAGAGGGGAGATGGATGAGTTAGTTCTTCTGGTACCTCTTTAAAAAAATAAAGAATATATACAGTGTTACTTCAAAATTTAAGGGCAAGGAATTTCCGTCCAACTGTGGGCTCTCATTTGCTAGGGAAAGAGGGAAGCTATTCAAGCAAGGGGGAGGTGATGCAACTCAAGGTGTTTCTAGCAAGACAGGTAATCTGGACTCTTTTCAATGTGCCTTCCAACCTTGGAATGGTCTCCAATATTGCCTTGTTTGCCCTGCTGAATGACCTTGACTGGCAGCGTCTGGAAGACTTACCCAGTTGACTGTTATGGTTTATTTATTATTCTATTTCCAGCTCGCCCTTCCCAAAAAACTTTGATGCCGCAGGGTTTTAAGATTTACATACCTGAATCATCTCTTGCTTGGAGAAGAGAGCTGGCCAACTGGTTTAATTCAAGAGGGACAGAAATGCCAACAAAGAACTTGAGGCTTATACCTTTGGAACAACAAGAGAATGCCTGTGCATTATCCTCCTGAGGGCTTCATCCCATTACCTGTGTATGTTTTAAATCTTCCTTACAACTCAGGACAAATTGATTTCCCCTGATTCTGACTTTGTTTTCTCATTTACATCAGGAAACAACCCCACCCAAATCACAAGGCAAGACCTGCTTAGAACCAGCTCTATTTTCCCTCTGATCAGAACTAGACGTTCCAATAAGTGAATTGCATCCTGGGATAATTTTCCACCAGAGGAGGGGGGCAATTGTTGCTCACTCACTCACTCACTTTGTCTCTCATGCTTAGGGATGCCAGTCCCCAGGTAGGACCTGAGGACCCCTGGTTTTACAGTTGATCTCCAAGTGACAAAGATCATTTCCTAAGGAGAAAATGGCTGCTTTGGTTGGTGGACTCCAGAACACTTGGAGGGTGGACTCCATGGCATTATGCCCCACTGAGATTTTATATTGTGGAGTTAATTTTTAAAAATAATTGTTGTTTTGTTTAGATTGTGGGCTTTTCTGCATGCAGTAAATATAGTGAAATGCTTTCCTTGTGAAGACGCTATATTCTGGCCGCTCTGCATGATGTTGCCAACCTCCCACAAACTGCGTGCTACATCCGCCATGTTAAAGTGCTAGTTGGGGAATTGCATAAAGTGGATTCACCCTCCTAAAAAAGTGGATTCACCCCCAATGGACAACCAGCAGGACAGCAGCAAAAGAAAGGTATGGAGGCGAAGAAGCGCTACCTCCGCCTCAAATGTCCTGCCCTCGCACCCGCCTCCCTCTCCCTTCTTCCGGGGATGGGAATTTTTTTAAAAAAAAATGGAAAACAGCCTGGAGCAATGAATAGGAGGACAAGCATGCAAGCAATGCCGGAAAAAAAATTTCCCCCAAAGTTGTGACGCAAAGCATGCCTCTCAACCCCCCCCCCCCCCCCAAAAAATTCAGGGACGAGACTAATTTTTAAAAGTATCAAGGCTCGTGATCCCATAAGGGGTGATGTTCAAAAAGCACTATGCATCTACTGGAAATTCTGTTGCAAGTCTACTTTGGCTATGCTCAAGACATTCAGTAGTAAGAACATAAGAAGAGCCCTGCTGGATGAGACCAGTAGTCCACTTCATCTATCGTTCTGTTTCACACAGTGGCCAGCCACTTGTCTTCGAAGGCCAGCTATCCGAACACAGAAGGCAAGGCCCCTCCTAATACTAGTATTCAGAGGTTTCCTGGCTCTGGACATGGAGATTCCATTGGGGCACTATGGTTAGGGGCTACTGATAGAGCTCTCCTCCTTGAATTTGTCTCTTCTCCTGTTGAAGCTACCTACGGCCATGGCCATCGCTACATCCCTGGTACATCTGAATTACTCCTCTTGATGAGTGGTTGTTCTTGATGTAGATGAATTGCCTGTGGTCCAAGGAGGCTGTCTGGGGCATCTCTGCATGGATCAAAACTTGCGTCAATCCTAAGGACATGCATGCCTAGAGTTGGGTTGCAAACTGTCAGGAAGTAGCTGCAAATCTCCCAGAGTTACAACTGGCTTCCAAATGACAGAGATCACTTCCCCTTAAGGAAATGGCCATAGGAGGTGTCACCCCCAGCCCCACAAAATCTCCAGGATTTTGCAAAGCAAGAGTTGACAATCCTAGCCTAGAGCACTGGGGCACGCAGAGACACAACAAGGGCCTCAATAAAGTGGGTGGTTAATGGGAGCAAAGCAATCCTTGCAAGTTCAGCGCAAACTTTTACAGGTGGAAGAGTAAAGGACCAGTCTGATTTTGATCCAGAAGTGAATATGCCTCAGCTGGCAGGCCTCTGGGAACCACAAAGAGACACCGGAGAGAAGCAAAGTTATGTAGCCGTCTGGTTCTGCACACAAGCCAAGTTAACAAGCTGGGGGAATGAAAGGTTCCGAAAGCCATTTAATTATTATGTCTATTATTTTCAAAGGCATAATTAACCTTTGAAAATCAATGCAAAGGAACCAGATGACAACGTTGCACATTTACAGAGTTGTCCGATCACTGGAAAGTTGCCCAGTAGCAAGAAATGGATTTGCAGAGGCAACATTTTATTTATTTAATTAGGAAGAGAAGAGAAGAGAAGAGAAGAGAAGAGAAGAGAAGAGAAGAGAAGAGAAGAGAAGAGAAGAGAAGAGAAGAGAAGAGAAGAGAAGAGAAGAGAAGAGAAGAGAATCTATTTATTTATTTATTTATTTATTTATTTAGATCCTGCTTTTCTCCCAAGAGGGAGAAGAGACAAAGGCAAACAAATGTGATAGACAAACAACAACAAAAAATTAGAGTCAAGTGGGAGAAGTGAGAGAAAATACACAACAGGTCCCATCGGAATATACAAGGACTGTAGCGTGCATGATTGGAGAGGCTTTCCAGAATATTCTACAGGAGGCATCTAGGAGAGCATATTTATGAGGAACATCCTGGCATTTTCCAAATGGTCTCCTCCAGCATCTTGATTGGTTCATTTGGAGACTTCCTGCTCCTTTGAACACACTTCTTCCCTGCTTGCCTCCTGGACAACAGACAAAATGGCTAACCAAAGAGGTCTCTCCCTCTCGTCTTAATAAAACTGTTTTAATTCTTTGAAGCAGTGCTGGACAACTCTTTGCATATTTCAACCAGGCCAACTGGTCCATCCAGTTAAAAGGAGAAGTGCCTGTCTTCTGGCTAGATACCAGTTATCTGCTGAGAGTGATGAAGAGTTGTTGCAGGAATGTGCCTGACAAGCTGGCATTGAGCTATATAAAACCTCTTGAAAAAACACGGTACAGATGCGACATAAGCAGTAAGTGTTGACACCCTCTTGCCTGATTCCAAAGAACTTTGACCCTGGAACCAGACTACTGTATTTTGACTGACTTTTGGAGCCCTGACTTCAGATTGGAATGACTTAGAATCTTGTAATTCTCCCTTGACTTTGTTAACTCTGAAGAACTGCAGCAGACACTGTATCCTGACACCAGGACTTGGAAGATTACACGTGTAGTAAGCCTCAGTTCAGGAGAAGTCCTGGAAAAGAGCCCCACCCCTCAGCCTGTCCTGGCCCCAGCCTAGACAGGATGGAGTGAAACAGGAAGAGCATCCTTGCCTACCCAGTTAGGCCTACTTCACTGTGACTCTACAGGGTGCTCCCATCCCTCCGTCCCCCTTCTCATCACTGGCCTGGCTTGGCCAGGGTGGGGTGCAGACCCTTGGCCCACAGTGGGCATAATTGCCAATCCCCCCTGCCTCAAGTCTCTTCCACTCACCACCATCCAAATGGAATTACTTTGCTGCAGCACAGCTTCCTGCCCCTGCCTTCCAGGTGATATGCTTCTACAGAAATCGATTCTCCCCCAGGGTCACGGATGGTCATGTCAGGGGGTTAAATGATGCAGGAGGGGGAGACCTATGCCTCCTATAAGCCTGTGTGAAAATGGTGCATGCACAAAATAACTTTGATAATTCAAACAAAACCCAAAGGCAAGACTTCTTTTTACCAAGTGTAGAGTAAGCGATGGACTGATTGATTTGCTCACTCTTTGCTCAAACAATCAGCTGCCAAGGGATGTGCAAGGATATTGCGGAGGGGGGCTCCGGATCTTTCCCAGGGCTGAGTGAGATGGTGCTCTCGCAAAGCATTGCCAATTGCACTGTACTGCCCAGTTGGAATAAACGAAAAAGTAACCTGACAAACAGGCTTGAGCTGCTGGTAAATAACGAAAGATTGGCAACAACAATTGGCTCCCTGCTGGCAACTGGCAAACAGAGTGAGTGCTAAACAATGGCATTTTTAGGGTAGGGCTACCATTGCTCACACCCTGGGGGCCATACATGATGGGGGCCCTGTCAAGCCCCCGTGGACGGTGGGAGCCATGTGCCCTGTCCAGCCCACAGCCAGTAACACCCAACCTGGTGGGTGGAGGCAGCACATGCACTGGCCACAAGTAGCCTGGCCCCCTGATGCCACAGATCCAAGGCTGGCATGGACATTGGTGTGGGCCACTCCTGATGGCCACCAATCCCCCATCCCATTTTCCCAATGATGGGGACACTGCCAATCAGGTGCCCGGAAGAGGGCTGTTTTGCAAGCAGGCGTTTCTCTGCGGAGGCCCTGCCCCCAGCCCCTGCATCACCAAGCCCCGTCCTCCCACTTGCCCCTGGTACAAAATGGGGTAGGTATGCACGTGGTGAGAAACAATATTCAACAGCACTGCATTATCAGCTCCTGATCCAACAAATTAAGTTGCAACTGAAACCAAATGGAGCCAAAAGGAGCAAGCTACTGACAGCTAGGTGAAATCTCGTTCTGTGCACGTGGATGGAGTCATAAACAGCTGTAGCTAGGCTTGCCAATCTCCAGGTGGGGCCTGGAGCTATTCTGGCATTACATCTGGGCTCCATATGACAGAGATCAGTTCCCTTGGAGGAAATGACTGCTCTGCGGGGTGAGCATTATGGCCTTATAACCCACTGAAGTCCCTCTGCCGTCCTCCCCAGGCTCCATCCCCAAATCTCCAGGAATTTCCTAGCCCAGAGTTGGCATACCTGGTTGTAGCTGGATCAGGGCCATTGAGGTGACCTGGGTGGCCTTCAGGTGAGAGCTAATGGGACCCTCTTGGGTGCCTCCTGCTTTCCCCCTCTCTTGCTCCACATGTGTCTCTTCCCAGTTCTTTGACAATGACCTATTTTTAGACACACATCACCCTGACCGAGAATGTCACTTGATAGAACGCAATCCTGAAGATTCACATCTCTGACAAATAAATATGTACGACAAACTGGTCCAGGGAAGTTGCCTCTGAGACCTGCTTTCCTGTCCGTTCCAGGAGGCAGTAAATGAAAATCATTTCAAATGAACGTCTGCTGGTCCCTGCCGTGTGCATAAAGGATGCACATCAAAAGGGAAAGATGAGATTTTTCAAAAATTGACAGCTCTAAGATGGTGAACGAGAAAGAAGAGAGAGAGAGGGACCCTTTTCTCAGCCGGCTACCAATGTTTTTCCCACCTCCTTCTTCCACCTCTCGAAAGCTGAGGGGTCACCAGAGTGTGTGAAATGTCATGAGATGAATGTAGGAACTCTCTTAAAAATAAAGCCCGTCTTTCTGCGTGTACAAACATGCCATCGGAAGGGGGAGCAGAGGGGGATCTCAGGCTAAAATGCAGCGTTTTACCCAGAAATTGTTCCTCACGTTCGACGGATAATTTAGCAATTGTCAAATGTAAAACTGGCTCGGTGGTATTATAAATGGAGTGGAATTGGACTGTTTACTCTCGTCAAGAAGCTGTGTTTCTCTGCCCTGTCAGTTGACATCCAAGGCCGGTTTGCCAGAGGCCTTGGGCATGCTGACCTCCAGAAGGCAATTTTCTCACTGTCTGTTTCAAAATCTCTTCTTTTTTCATATGGAAGGCTTTGCTATTTCTCCCATGTTACAGCTCTAGAAATAAGATACCAGAGCACTGAGCAGCACAGCCCTGGGTCAAATTAATTGGGCCATTCCAACAGACAAAAACTTGAGGTTTAGAAATCCAGGGTTGTGTCCGCACATCGCTGGATGTCAGGCCGTCATTGTGCTGCAGACAATGTACTGGGGAACGGTTACTATTACACAACAACCGTGAAATAGCCAACAATGTGGGGTGCAGCCCCATTCTTCTCCTTGGCCTGAGAAAGGAAGTTTGAGTGATCTTTCCTGCAACACAGTATAGCAGATCTGGTTTATCTTTTGGGGGTTTCTTTTTTTTTTTTAATGTTATTTTCGGACTTTTGGTTGCCAACTCCAGGTTGGGAAATGTTTGGAGATTTGGGGGTGGATCTTGGGGAGGGTGGGGCATGGGGAGGTACTTTAATGGGGTCCACCTTCCAAAATAGCCATTGCCCCCTGGGGAACTGACCTCCAGGGGTAGTCAACCTGTGGTCCTCCAGATGTTCGTGGACTACAATTCCCATGAGCCCTTGCCAGCAAAAACTGGCAGGGGCTCATGGGAATTGTAGTCCACGAACATCTGGAGGACCACAGGTTGACTACCCCTGCTGACCTCCATCCTGGGAGGACACCAAAAGCTGCTTTGTCCATCCAAGAGAGGAAGCGCAATTAGCCCCATTCTGTCCCAGAGTTAGATCCATAAAGTCTTAAGTACTCTGTATAAGAAATAAGTTTTTTTCAGAATGTAGATACCAATTTGAGCCTTTGTATAACTTTTTCTGAAAGATACAGTTGTAGGACCAGGATTTTAAGCTTATGACTACAGGGAGGTGATGGAAGGGGAAGCAGAATTTATTTTATTTATTGTATTTATAAGCTGCTGCTCTTGGCCCAGCCAGCTTGCAGCTGCTCAAAGTACAGATTAAAATATACATATAGTAGTATTAATAAGCCTAAAACAACCTCCCAGTTCCCTTTCCCCCTCCCAGTATAACTGAGTTAGAACTGCCCAGTTCTTTCCCAGAAATTGTAAGAAACTGGAGATTTTCCTCTGTGCATCCCTTACAGTTCTTCTTTCTAGAATCCACTCTAGATTCCTGTGTGCACATCTCAGTCTCAGAATCAGGTGGGTTCAAGGGTGAATCTGGAGGGTTCTCCTTCCAGCTTTAACAGGCATGTGCCTGAATATCGCACTGTGGCGTGAATCAATGATATCTTCGCAATCCAAACTCTCAGTACCATTGCGGAAAGAAAACGGCGTTACCCCTACCAACTGAGCGGAAGATCCATAAATGTTGGTTGATCACTGTGAATGCCCTACTAGGTGCCATCATGCCCAATCCAAAGAGTTACAGAAGGCACATAAGAAATTCTCCATCGAGTTATGCTCGAAACTCCACAGCTTCCAGACCGTCGCCATGTGCTTGGAGAAAGGCAGGCGCAGAGCCGTCTCTGCAGGAGGGGGCTCTCTGCCCCCACCCACCCACCACCCCCATCCCTTCCTGAAGTGATTCCTAATTAACTATACCCCAGAAACGTAGCCGATGCTGTACGTTTTAATGAGAGGTCACGAGCAGATGACCCATTCCCACTGCAGAACAACTACACTTATCAATTAAAAATAGCAGAAAAAGAAAGTTCCTTCTTACCCCCCGGAGGCCGGCGTCTTGATCAGAAGGAAGATGTGGCATGCAGGCAAAACAGTGGGTGGACCTCGTTCCCAGCCAGAGCTGAACCCTCCCGGTGTCATCTCAGTCACAATTACTCCCACCACCAAGTCCCCCTGCTTGAGGAGTCTTTCTTCGGCACACGATTTAAACTAGGCAAAGCAGTTTGACATACAAGTGACCCCCAGCGCTGCTGCTCCCCACGCTGCTTCTGTCCAAAGCCTTTCTTGTTACAGGATCCAGCTGTCCTCATCACAGTGACTCTTTTTTATATCCTGGAAAGATTGAACTCGAAGCTCCCTTTCGGCCCGGGAGGACCCATTAGAGCGCAGAGCCTGGGCTTTTCTTTTCTTTTTTATTTTTGTGTCCAGCTTCACCCCTGAGACAAGTGGAATAAATTACAGATTCACATCCCCCCCCCCACACACACACACACACACACACTTTCCTGAGCAATAGGACATTTCAGGGTTGAGTTCCTTTGGAGCAAGGAGGATGGCAGACTTTGATCGTGTAACAGGTTGAGCAAGTAGGGGGCAAGCAGGGACCAAGGAAGGCCACACCAGACCCCAGAGCAACATCTGCACTCCTGGTGCCCCCGGCTCCAAATGGTATAATCCTAGGATTGTGCTTTTTTTTCTTCTGGCCAGTTCAGAATGTTCCTCTCCTATTCCGCCTCAAGAGCCAGGCAGATGGGAGGAATTCCAGGGAATCCTGATCTGGGTCCAAATGGAATATAGACCTCTGAGTGGTGACCAAGAGTAGGCCAAAGCTGCTTCCAAGCAGAGGGTTTGCTCTGGTCTAGTTTGGTCCTTGAGCTGCAGTCAGGTTTCAGGAATATCCTCACAATGTCTTCCCTTAATGGGCTGCTTTCTGTATGGTCCTCCAGTCTGTTATGATCTTTTCCAAACATGATTTGGGAGGAAATCTCTGCATGCTATGTGGACACTATGTTGGCAGGAAGATGCCCATTTTTTGCAGGTTCTGCCATTTTGATCACCTTGGTCCCCTGCAGGCCACATGTCCCACCACCACCTGGAGGGCTTTTGGTGACTTAAAACCAACCAACCAACCAGGGATCCTGTGCATTTTGCAATGAACACATCCAACAAGTCAAACTAACTATGTTTGACTGTATTGATCAGATGTCATCAACTGATCACAGGGTCTTTCTGGTTTGGCTCTGAATAACTCCAAATAACAGGTTTGGATCACATTTCTGCAAAATTGGGCATCCAAACAGATCAGTAGCCGTTAATGTCACTAAGGGCTACCAAAACTAACATCGACTGATAGGATTTTTTTAAATGTATTTATGACCCATTTATATGATTTGTGGCTGATTTAATTTTCGATTTGAACCATTGCCTGTCCAGCAAAGCATCAGCACGACAATAAGAGAGTAAAATTCCATTGGGCTGTGTGAGAACATCCATGCGCCAAAAGCACATTGGGCTAAAGCTCCTTGTTTGGGAGCAGCAAGCAGCATGTGAGCCCAACTAAATGGTGTTTGACCATCCCTATTTAGGATTGCCAGCTCTGGGTTGGGAAATATCTGGGGGTAGAGCTGGGTGTGGGTGGGGAGTGACCTCAGCAGAGTATAATGCTATGGAGTCCACCCACCCAAGCAGCCATTTTCTCCAAGGGCATTGATCTCTGTCACCTGTAGATGAACAATAACTCCACCTAGGGTCTGGCATCCCTATCCCTATTTCCCAGGGACCTCTTCCAGCACTGCTGCCATTTTTGGGTGAGCCAACATACAGGGATGACACCTGACCAGGTCTGAGCTGAGAAGCCATTCAGGTTTGATTGCTCTGGGACCAGTTTAATTTCCTCAATCAAGGCCCTCACATGGACAGCGCTAAGGCCACATCAACGTGGAATAGGGTTACTAAACCTGACCATGTCACTTCTGGGAAAACGTGGAAGTGATTGTGAGTAGCTCTAGGAATAGCTGGAAACTCTTATGGTAAAGCCTAGAGCAGGGGTAGTCAAACTGCGGCCCTCCAGATGTCCATGGACTACAATTCCCAGAAGCCCCTGCCAGCATTCGCTGGCAGGGGGCTCCTGGGAATTGTAGTCCATGGACATCTGGAGGGCCGCAGTTTGACTACCCCTGGCCTAGAGCCTCCAGAAAGTGATGTCACACTGGCAACACTGCCCGCCCACCAGGTCCCTTCCCCAACGCTCCGATTGGTTGCTGGGCTCAGCTCGGCAACCCGACAACACGAGGCCATTGGATGTCCACCTAAACTTGCCTACATAGTCATGAACGATATTGAGAACCGCTAAGGCAAAACAAGCAAACTTCTAAAGCGACCCTTTGTCACTTTAATATTCCTTATAGAAAAAGGAAGCTCTTTCTGTCAGAAAATCAATTTCCATTCCCATCCAACAGGAAGTCGAAACAGCAGGAAGTTAAACTGAGTAATAGTTCCCTGCATATTAAATTTCCCTTCCACTTCATAGAAAGGGCCTTGTATAATGTTACTCAAATGGACACAAACATTAGAGCTTAATTGCTCCCATAAACTTCCTTTAACAAGCACCTTGTGCTGAGCCCAACAGCTCCAAATCATTTTTATTTCACACTAAATTTACCTGCTCTCTTTAAAGACTATTACTGAGCTCCACAATTCAAACATTGATTACTGAGTAAACGCTGAATATTAAAATACTTTGGCCTCAATAATCTTCCAGGTGGCGGGCTTTGATTGACAGGGGCATCCAAATGGTGACGTGACAGTTAAAATGTCTACCAAAAGGTTAAGATTAAAATGTTAAAACAATGCAATATATTATGTTTTCTTTATTACAAACACAAGGAATATTAAAAACATGAAGAACCATTTCCTAGAAGGTGACCTTGGGCTAATCACAGTTCTCTTAGGGCTGTTCTTGCAGAGCAGTTCTCTTAGCGCTCTCTCCGACCCACCTGCCTCACAGGGTGTCTGTTATGGGGAGAGGAAAGGGAAGGTGATTGTAAGCCGCTTTGAGACTCCTTTGGGTAGAGAAAAGCGGCATATAAGAACCAACTCTTTTTCTTCAATAGTATTAGGGCTCTCTCAGCCTCACCTCCCTCACAGAGTGTCTGTAGTGGGGAGAGGAAGGGATAGGTGTTTGTAAACCACTTTGGATTCCTTTGGGTAGGGCAAAGCGGGTTGTTAAAAAACAATTCTCAGTCTTCAAACCATAAGGATGTTATGAGGATAAAAATGGAGGTGAGAACTAGGTAAACCACCATGAGCAATTCTGAGGAAGGACGGAGTGAAACACAAAGAAAGAAAACAAGACGTCTTTTTAATATTCCTTCAGCTCATGGAGGGCAGGAGCCCCCAGTGTGGTGCAAAACCTTTCTTGCTGCCTGCCAGGTGGTTTCAAAAAGTAGGCAGCTCCAAGTGGAACTTTTGGCCCCCGGGGCTTCTGACTAGCTGTACAGACATTTACAAATGTTACTTTGGTGGCAGCACAAGAATCTTCACAACTTCAGCGCAGCATCAAATAATCTAAGTAGAGTTGCCAACCTTCAGGGGGGACCTTGAGACTTCTGTCGCATCACATCCCCACTGAGCTTTCAGCCCTCCCCAAGCGCCACCCACAAGTCTCCAGATAGCCTGACTCAATCAACTCAAACCTCAGCCGAAACATATTCACACTCGTCCGTGCAAGTCTGATTTCGACACCCTTAATCTAATTGGGATAACATATAGATATGGTAAGAACCTGAAAATGGAACAGATGCTCCCTTTTTAAAGGGAATAAATCCCTCGATCAATCCACCCACCCACCCTATCCATCCATCTATCTATCCATCTACCCACCCACTCTAGCTATCAATCTATTGATCAATCCATCCATCCATCCACCTACCCACTCACCCACCCATCCACCCATCCACCCACCCACGCTATCTGTCTGTCTGTCCGTCCCCCTGTCCGTCCGTCCGTCCTCCCTCCCTCCCTCCCTCCATCCATCCCTCCATCCATCTATCTAGTATCCATCCATACACCTGTCCGACCACCCGCCCATCCATCCACCCAATATTTATATATAATTAGATTTCTATTTCTATGACTGCCCTTCCCAGTATGCCAGCTTCGAGCAGTTTACAGCATATAATTAACAACTTCATAGTTCCATAAATCCCAGAAATAGCCTTTAAAAATGTAAAATCTCTCTGCTACCCTGTCTGTCTGTCTGTCTGTCTGTACCCCACTTTTCTCCCTGACCAGAAGCCAGTGTAGCTTATAACACCATTCTCCTCTCTTCCATTTTATCCCTGCAAAAAGAATTCTACGAGGTAAGTTAGGCAGACAGGCTAGCTGGAGGCCACCCAATGAGCTCCCATGGCAGAGAGAGGATCCCACTCTGGGTCTCTCAGAGCCTGGTGCAACTTGTTTATCACTAGACCACCCTGTTAATCCATGCCTGACAAGACACCTAACTCTGGAGGAGGATTGCTTTTTTATGGGACTCATCCAAATAGATGGACTCTCTTACCAGCTTACCCCAGTTGTACACAAAATACCCTCATTTTTTCCCCTATAGATTTTGCTACCCATCGCAAAAGTCTCCTCCACTTTTCTGAAGAAGATGGTTTTGAGCTGTCATGCGCTAAAGAATATTTGCTATGGAACCAAAAACAGGGAATGGTGTATCCCAAATGGAGAAAGCCCATGTATTCCATCTCTGCTATTGTTTAAGGGAGCAGTGCAAAAGACCACCCCCCCCCCCCAGTACACACGCATGCATACACTGAACATATGTGCTGGAGATGAACAGAGAGGCACAATAAATTTAATTGGTTAATCAATCCATTATTTGTTTTGGTCAACAGCCAGGAAGTTAATTGGCTAGAAGAACCACTTACCATCCACTATTATGTGTGTGGGGCAGGGGGGAGGCAGGCGATCAAGCTGAGTTACTAAGGAGCTACTCAGGCTATGTCTGTATAGCAGACTGGGAGTAGTTTGACACTCCACCACCTCTCAACAGGAACCTCGGGAAGTAGAACTCAGGCAACAAATGTCAAGTGGGATTTCGTACCACCACCAAGACTACAATCCCCAGGAGTCTTAGGAGGGAGCCATGACAATTGAATTGTGATGCCTGTTTCTTCTCCTATCTGTAGACGAATATTATTTGCCAGGTGTCTCAGCGGTGCTCCTGAGTTTCCTGACTAAAGCGACTGTCAGGCCAAGCAACCCCAATTCTCCCTCTCAAAGGTTAATATGCATTAATGTTAACTTGTTATATCTTTCAGGTGTTCCAAATTGGGCCTTAACATCCCACAGGCCTCTGCCATCTTCAAGGCCAAAGCATGAAATGGGATAATTGGGATGGGGCCCCCTACGGAAGATCCACCATATTTGGACAACATTGGTGACCAGTGGATTTTGTCCCCCCCCCCCGACGCGCGGCTGGCAGTCATGTCGCTGTGGGGTGAGGGTTGATTTTTACTGCCATGTATTATATAGTGTTGTTGTATATTGTTTTAATGGGGTTCCTATTGGGGTTTTATTGTACTTGGGGATCGATGCTGTAACCCACCACGAGCCGCTTGTCAGGAGTGGTGGGAGATTAGATAGATAGATAGATAGATAGATAGATAGATAGATAGATAGATAGATAGATAGATAGATAGATAGATAGATAGATAGATAGATAGATAGATAGATAGATAGATAGATAGATAGATAGATAGATAGATAGATAGATAGATAGATAGATAGATAGATAGATAGATAGATAGATAGATAGATAGATAGATAGATAGATAGATAGATAGATAGATCCAGGGTGATGAGATAATTTTCCAGAGAGTCCTAATGGGAATGTGTTCTAACTGGTTCAGTATCATTGCCTGATTCAGGTAGGCTAGAAACTATAATTGGACTAAGAACTTGGACACCAGAGGCTAGCTCCAATTTTGAAGGCATCCATGAACGACTGTCAGCAACACAAAGAAAACGGTTAAGCTGAGGCCTACAGTTGCAAGAAAATAAGGTTCAGCCATCTAAGGCAATGTTCAATATATTAGGCAGTTGTTAGCTTTTATTATTTTCTATGTTGCCTGATTTTAGAGAATTCTGTTGCTTATTAATATAGATAAACTAGGGGCCAAGCCTAATTTGTGTGGGGGGGGGGGGTGGAAGAACTCTGTGGATTGCCTCTCCCTCCTCCCAGGACCTGGAAAGGCTGCAGGGAGCTGTTAGGGAACTCACCAGCAGGGGCCGCTCTCACACAGCAGGGATCTGCAGCCTCCGAGCCTCGGAAGGAAGTAGAAGGAGCAGGGGGTGGTCAGGGGTGAGGGACAGAAGGCGATTGGCTGGCTGCTGGACAGACAGGCAAGCCGGTTGGGGGGGGAGGCACTCAGGGTCGGGACAGCCACCCTGAGTGGGTGTTAAGCGCTGAGTGGCACTTAAGCCATGAGACACACTCCTCCTCCAAGCCCTTACCAAAAATATATTATGTGGAACAGATGGGTATTTCTATATTTCCCCTAATTATATATTATCACCAGAGTCTATTATTTACACACCCTTGCTCTGGCAACCTGTGGGGTTCAAGCCTGAATTCCTTGGGCAGTGACCATCAGAAGTCCCATCCCTTGCTGTGTCAGCCAACCAGTTAAAAGAATTCTGGGATGCAAACAGAAGTCTCTTCAGTCAATAGAAATTGGACAGCATTTCTCACAATGTACCTGCAAGCTGTTGTTGGTCAAGTGCTGTCCAGTCACTGCTGACACATGGGGCTTTCAAGGTAAGTGGCATTGAGAAGTGGCTTGCCATTGCCTTCCTCCACTTCACAACCCCAGTATTCCTTGGAAGCCTCCCGTCCAACCACTGGCCAGGACTGACCCTGCTTGCTTCTGTGATCTCACAAGGTCAGGCAAGCCTGGGCTATCCAAGTCAGGGCTATGTGCAAGCTACAGTCCTTGGCTGCTTTGCAACCCAAATCCATTTTGTGCAGGTTTGCGGGCTGTATTTTCCCTGTTTTCTTTTTGAAAGCTCATTTAGGGAAGCAACCAGATGTGAGAGAGAACAGACATAAGAGACTCCCAACTTGGACAGTCCCCAGAATATCTTCTGCAGTTCCCATGTCTTGCACTTATACATAACTGCCTTCGGGCATTATTGGTCACCCCAGTCTAATAAAGTCAATTCAACCTGACAGCTGTTACTGTTTATGATCAGGGAGACACATATGTATGGGAAGCACACAGGAAAGATGCCTTAATTGTGTCAGGGACCGTTTCTCTGGCTTTGCATTGTACTTTGCAGTCTAGCCTTAGTGCCACAGAGGCTAAAATGCATGCTGGCCTGGTATACCCTGGAATTAAAATAAGAGAGGCTTTTTGATTATGATTCAAACCCAAATTTTATTCATGGTCATTTAGAGTTGCACAATCAAAATATCAAATGAATGACACAAAAAATATTTGTGTTTAAAATCAAAAATATAAAACATGTCATGATTGAAACTCATCATTGAAACAGCATTGGCTAAATACTGAGTCAGTACATTATTCAATTAAAGAGGAAACTTTCTGTCTTGCATAAATACCACACAATTTAATAGCAGCCCAACAGGATTTTGCAGTTCGTAAAGTTATTTGATGGCTTTCGTCAGTGAGAAGTTTCTTGACTATATCCTTGGAAGGAAGGAAGGAAGGAAGGAAGGAAGGAAGGAAGGAAGGAAGGAAGGAAGGAAGGAAGGAAGGAAGGAAGGAAGGAAGGAAGGAAGGAAGGAAGGAAGGCGCTACCAACCAACCCTCCCTCCCTCCCTGCTGGAGCAAGAATAGTAGAAAGCAGCTTCATGTGGCCAGGTGTGTTTATGGCAGGGGCCAGGTTGTATCTGCAGTTTCAAGCTCCACAGCCCATTGCATGTGAAAGGATCTCAGGTAGCAAGCGTTGAAATATGGTAGATCATGGCAAAAGGTTGTTAGAACTCTAATGTTCATTAGCAAAATACCAATTGCTGATATTTTTTCAGAGCCTGAGAGGGGGGACACCTGGTGGTGTGGGGGGGGGATGCAACCCACTGAAACAACTGCCCCCCAGATGGAACTCCAGTGCAGCAATGGGGGTGGGGAGCAATCAGGTTGTGTGAGAATGCACATGCGCAAGAAGCTGATTGTGCTGGACTGCGGTACTTATTTATTTGTTTGTTTATTTGGATTTTTATGCCGCCCATTCTTTGCAGCTCTGGGCGGCTTACAATGAACATTATATAGTCTATAACAATGTACAACTTTCAATAAAGCATCATAACAGTCAATATCTCATGTAATTTTCAACAATCATTCTAACCATCTATGGGAGCATTTATAACATAAATAACAACAACATTGGTCCGATCCGCTTCTCTGGGGACAGGGATCCGCAGCCAGTTGGATGTGGCGGAGTGTAAGACTCTTTGGGGAGTATAGGGGGTATCTGGAACTTGGTAGAGCAACTTGCCAAAGAGCTTCAAATGGGTCAGTGAACAAACTGTATCATTACCTACTGCTAGCAATAGACATCTGCTCTGATCACTGCTAGAAACAGAAATCCAACTAGCGGAGTGTTTATGTTGCAAAACCAAATCTAAGTTGTGCTGAAATCCATTGAGCACATGCAAGCATAATGCACTGTGGGGTACAATCTATTGGGATCATCTTGTCCCCCAACCCCAGTTTGTGGCATTTTCATTTATGTTGGTTGAGTTTTGTAAGTACTTTAAGAATTGTGTCCCTCGTATCTTTTCAATTGGACTTTTTGCTGTGCAAAACTGCACAGAACGTAGATTAAAGGCAACTGTAAGAAATTCCTCATCAGCGACTAATATTTTGTCCTCAAAGCAATTCAGCTCAGCCACAGATGTAAAATATGCAGTCTACTGTGGTTCTGTTTGCAATTAAACATCTCTAGCAAGAGATCTTTAGGATATGTTGATTGGAAAAGAGTGAAACATCATAGTAAACTTTTTTTTTTGCCGTTGCTGTTTAATTATTATTTATAATCTTTCTTGCTTAGCAAAGAATTGTAAAGAACAAAAGCCAGGCTGAATCATGTCCCATCATAACATTTTCAATAGTGAGATTCTGTTATTAAGATCACAAGTTTTATGTCATGAATTTGGATGTATTTTATAAAGGGCACAATAGTTCCCACTTGGAAGACATGTTTCCTTTTAAAATGGTTTCTTTTCTTTCTTTTTTCTTGCATGCGACACAATATTTAATATTTTCCTTTGTACTTTAAAAAAAAATAGTTGAGCTTTAAATGCAATTCTGGAGGAAAAAACCCCCCTGCATTGGTGAAAGATTTCATTTTTCAGGGTCATAAGTACCACAGCGAGATTTCTTTCTTAAAACAATGACACTTTAGTATCTCTGTAGTTCTATGAATACTTTTGAAGTGTCATTTTAAAACCAATCTTTTGGCCTTCAGGCAAAGAGAAGCAATTAGTCTTAGACTTGTGAATAAATAAAACTCCATTTATACACCCGTCCTTGACATGTACCTTGCAAATCTTAGAAACTTCATCTAGTGGGAAAAGAAATGTTAGATTGAAGCACCAGTACTTAATCACACTGCAATGTTACTTCCTGATACTATTTAGTTTGGATTACATCTTTGAAAGATTAATTCATATGTATGTATTCATTCGCAGCCACAAAAGAGGCACTGATACAGCAGAGGAGAAAAAAGAGAGACAACATAAAATGGGACTTGTCAAGTTATACCTTTGCAGACATCTGGATTTTTGAGATATCCACTGGAATGGATCCCCCAAAACCTAGTACAGAACAGCTTTGCTTAATAATTTTTTTCCTAACACCAGCTATTTCATGACATGTTTTTTTTTAAGTCATATCTTCCCATGCTTCTTAGTCAAGTCTGAAGCCTTCTTGGCTGAGGAGCCTTCCTCAGATGGAAGAGGCTCAGAAGAGGCTCAGCATTTCCCTCTTCTCCTGTAGTTTGTACTTGGGAAATAAATAAATAAACCTTTCCCCCTTAGGAAAGAAGAGCCTCTTCCATCACAAGCTTCTTAGGCCAGGGTAAGGTTTTAATCTTGGAAGAGCCTCTTCCATTGGAAGAAGTCTCTTAAGCCCAGAGCCTCTGCCACTGCAGCAGGATTCCTTAGGCCAAAGGAAGGATTCAAACTAGAAGAGCCTCTGATGTTGGAGGACAACTCCTTAGCCCAGAGACTCTTCTTTCAGAGGAAGGATCCATAGATCAGAAGGGATTCAAACTAGAAGAGCCTCTTCCATCAGAGGAAGTCTTCTTAGGCCAGAGCCAAGGGAGGAAGCCTCCATAGGCCAGAGGGAGACTTCAAACTAGAAGAGCCTCTTCCATTGGAGGAAGGCTTCTTAGCCCAGAGCCTCTTCCATGGGTGGAAGCCTCCATAGGCCAGATAGGGGATTCAAACTAGAAGAGCCTCTTCCATTGGAGGAAGGCTTCTTAGCCCAGAGCCTCTTCCATGGGTGGAAGCCTCCATAGGCCAGATAGGGGATTCAAACTAGAAGAGCCTCTTCCATTGGAGGAAGGCTTCTTAGCCCAGAGCCTCTTCCATGGGTGGAAGCCTCCATAGGCCAGATAGGGGATTCAAACTAGAATAGCCTCTTCCATTGGAGGAAGGCTTCTTAGCCCAGAGCCTCTTCCATGGGTGGAAGCCTCCATAGGCCAGATAGGGGATTCAAACTAGAAGAGCCTCTTCCATTGGAGGAAGGCTTCTTAGCCCAGAGCCTCTTCCATGGGTGGAAGCCTCCATAGGCCAGATAGGGGATTCAAACTAGAATAGCCTCTTCCATTGGAGGAAGGCTTCTTAGCCCAGAGCCTCTTCCATGGGTGGAAGCCTCCATAGGCCAGATAGGGGATTCAAACTAGAAGAACCTCTTCCATTAGAGGAAGGCTTCTTAGGCCAGAGCAAAGGGAGGAAGCCTCCACAGGCTAGAGGGAGACTTCAAACTAGAAGAGCCTCTTCCATTGGAGGAAGGCTTCTTAGCCCAGAGACAGGCTTCCTACTTGGCAAGTGGGATGGCAGGATGTAAGCCAAGGTTTCTTTCATCAGAAAGCATCATGCTTATCTGAGCAGGATAGGCAAATACAATCCAGTATGATAGGTCCACAGTTTCAACAGTGGTTAACTGAATATGAACATTCATTTCAATACCACTACACAGGTAAAGGGAAGCTACATACACCAGACCCATACTTATTGCAACCCCAGGTGTTTTTAATCGCTACCCTCTATTAGCCCCAGAGTTCCAGCACTGAGATTTTGGGGAGAATCACTTTTTCATCCCACTTGGCAGTCCACCAGGGAAATGAAAGACACCTTGCCAAGTTGAAGATAGCCCCCAGGCTATGCTACGAGGCATGGACTCTGCCCATGAGCCTATGACCAGCCTCTAAGATATACCCTTTAAAAGGAGGTGGGGTGGGGGGACTGCCAAAACAGGAAGCTCCCATGGAAGAAGGTGTTTGCAAACGGGGCCCTGGATTAGATGTTCAGAGCTTCCCATCCACCCCTCCTTTCCAGAAGCGGAGAGCCAGCCCCTTCCAACATCTGTTTCCCAGTTCCCCTA
This sequence comes from Paroedura picta, assembly GCF_049243985.1. Classification (NCBI taxonomy): domain Eukaryota; kingdom Metazoa; phylum Chordata; class Lepidosauria; order Squamata; family Gekkonidae; genus Paroedura; species Paroedura picta. The sequence goes on along the minus strand of NC_135382.1, from coordinate 21,138,119 downwards.
GCCAAGGTGCCTGCTCCTTGCGCCGGGGAGGCGGCCCAGGCAAACCACACCAGCAGTCTAGAGCTGGATGCAAATCTCTCCACTGACCTAATTCTCTTTTCCTTTTCTTCTTTTTCCCCCCATTTCTGAAGCTGAGCTAAAAAATCCATAAATTAAGGAAATTAACTGATGGAGCCTCCGGCATCTTTGTAAGCTATTTAAATCTTTAAATTTACAACATCTTCTGCATATATCAAGTAATTGAACTAACTGCAGGGATGTTACTTTAATGAGAAAATTTCCCTCTTCTCCTGTAGTTTGTACTTGGGAAATAAATAAATAAACCTTTCCCCCTTAGGAAAAAAAAAGTTTCTGTTTATCCCTGTTACAGAAGATAACTTTTTTTAAAAACTCATTTTTTAAGAGGCTTTGTCTCTTTCCCTGTGCAATTGAATCAGGGAGCACGGGACAGCCGATTCTTCCTCTTCCTCTCCCCCCCCCCCCAAAAAAAAAGGTCTTGTTAGAACCAAGGGAAGGAAACTGTCATTTGTAAAATATTTCTTGCTTCAATGGGCTTTTCTTCCTGCTAGAAGAGGATTCATAACAAAAGTGGGTGCTTCTCATTGTCTTTTGGCCCCTGAATGTGTCTTGACCTTTCACAGCCATTTTTTAAAATTACATAACTTTTCTGCAGTTGCACCTCTTTGCAGCTAGCAGGCGCTAAAGATGTACACTTGGGTTCATTGTCACCCAAACAGGCTTCTGTTGTACATGCATACACTGAATTACAAGAATTTGGAAAGGGGGGGGTGGGGGTGGGGGTGTTCATGATATGATCCTGAAGCTGGACAGAAGGATCCACTTTCTTGGGTACAAGATCCCATGGGAGACCTGCTGCAGAACTTTTAGACGTAGAAAATGCACACAGCAGCATGCAGCAGAGAGGGACTGTCACCCGCAGGGTCAATCTTGTATGGGGATAATGGAGAGGTGTGAGATACATTTGTGCATAAAATTTCAGAAACCAGACGGATGAACTTCTTCTCAAGATACATAAAATCTGGTGGTGGTGGTGGGTTTTTTTCAGAGGGAAAGGCTAAAGATTACCCCCGCCCTCCCACCACCCAGACACATGCCTTCCCCAGGATTTGAATTGCAATAGTTAGGAGACCAGTGCAGGTTCAGGAGTGCCCCAGTTACCAATTCCTCTTCAATTCCTGAACTGCAATACATTATAACTTTTCTGATAATGAGCGCATAAATAATGCTCCCTGTTTATTCCAGATCCACATTTGCACATTTATTGTATATTAATGTGCTTATTGTAGACTGATAATTTTAAACGCTTTATTCTGGAGAAATAATACAGTGGCACAGAGCTAGTCACTTTAAGGTAGAAGACCAACTTGGTCTGGTTCAAAGTCTGCAGTTGATTTCAAGCTATGGGGTCAGGAAAAGAGCCAGGGAGGCCTGTGGGCCAATACTTGGGGGACACATTGCCCTGTTTTCAATGGAAGATAACTTGTGGGGGGGGGGAGGGTGTTGCTATGTCTCTCTAGTCTAAACACTATTACAATTTCGTGGCTGGGGATTTCTACTAACTTCAGAAGGACGAGAAGGGGAAAGATGTATGGGAAACATTTTTTTTTTCTAACACTCATCCCATCAGCACCGTGGCATCGATCCTGGGGATTTGACAGGTCAAGAGGAAAAGCAAGGAGCAGCGCAGAGCGCTTTCCTTTAACAGCGATGCTGAAGGAAGGAGGGAGAGAAGGAAGGAAGGAAAAGAAAGCAAAGGGGAAAGGAAGAGAGGGGGAGGGAGAATAGGCAGGCAGGCAGGCACTCGAGTCGCTCTCCGCCCGCCCGCTGATCCTTTCGGAGCGGCGCAGCGAGGAGGAAGGCCGCGGGCTGGCCCGGGGGGAGCGCTCTGCAGAAACGCTTGGCCCCGACTCGAGCTGCTTTTGTTCAAAGTTTATGGAGAGGGCTGCAGGCGCAGGGAGGGGAGGCGGGGGCGGAGGCGGGGAAGGCTGGGCTCGGCTGCGGCTCCGGCCGGGCCGGCAGAGGGAGCGCCCGTGGAGCTGCTCGCCCGCCCGCCTCCTCGGCCAAGCGCGGCGGCAGCGGCAGACATCTCCATCTCGCCGTGCGCCATCAATTGAAATGGCGCATTTGGCCGGCGGCGGCCTGCCAGGGCCCTTTCTCCAATCGCACAATGCAAGTCCAGGGACGTCATTTGCTTTCAAGGGCCTGCAGGAAATGTGGCGTTTACAAGGCGAGACATTAGCGAAGGGGGTTAAGGGGGGCGGGCGGCCAGATGAGAGAGAGAGAGAGAGAGAGAGAGAGAGAGCAGGGCACCCCCCCCCCAGCCTGCTCCCGTCGCCGCGTTTCCCTTTCCCCCATTTGCATCCTAACGGCTGTGCAAAAAAATTTTTTCCTAATTAAAAAAAAATCCCCCAAAACTTGATCTAGTTTATCAACAAGTGCAGCTCGGGTGCGACCCCCTCATTTACTAGGGGAAGACTCCGGCGATGTGCGAAACGTGCCCCGCGTTACTTCTTTGGGAGCTGGAAATTTATGCCTAGTTGAAAATGCCCCGGGAAATATTACATCAGACCAAATGACAGTGATTAAAATCAGCTTCTCTCTCTCTCTTTCTCCCCCCCCCCCCTTCCCCTTCCTCCTCTCCCACTAAGTCTATGCAAGGACGTGACTCCGGCCCTGCTCCTTCGGCAGCGTGTAAACCGTTATCCCCCCAGCCAAGGAGGGAGGAGAGCCGGGCGATTCAGAACCGTTAGCCAAGGGAGGAGGGGGTAGAGATTTCGGCACGGAACCGAGAGGAGGAGACGGGGGGGGGGGGGGAGAATCGCAGGAAGGGAAAAGTAGCTAGAGGTTCCGGGGGGTTGCAACCGGATTTTTTCTTTTTTTTTAAATATATTCCTGCTAGAGAAAGAGTTAATTTTGCAAAAGCAATAACAGGAAACCTGGAAACAGGGGAGTGTGTGTGTGGGGGGGGGGAGCGACCCCCATTTTCCTCGCAAAATTAGCCAAAGCGAGAGCGAAAAGGGCCGGCGCTAATTGCAGCCCAGCGCTGTGCCCGGGAGGCGTTTGCGGAGCCCGGAGCGAGAATTCGGGTCTCCCCCCCCCCCCCCCCGCCGCCCGCCTTCCTCTCCCTCCCCGTGTTATTTAGAGAGGAGATTATTGCCTTTCTTCTCCTCCCAGCCTCGGCTGTTTCATTTTCAGGCTCTTCTCTCTCTCTCTCTCTCTCTCCCCCCCCCCTTCCGCCCCCCTTTCCCCCCTTCCCCATATAGACAGACAAAAACAAACCGAAAGAAACGAGGCGGGGGGCAGACACACACACACAAACACACACACAGGCGCACGCACGCCCGGCGAGAGAGATCCGGATCTCTATGAATGAGAGCGGCGAGGGGGAGGAAGGGAAAAGCCTGAAAATCTCTCCTCTTCCATCGCAGCAGCAGCATTGCCAGGGGAAGGCGGCGGCGGCGGCGGCGGCCGGTGAGGGCTACAAAGGACCCGGCGGCCCGAGCTGCTCGCCCCCCGCCGGCTCGCTCCGGAAAGGGCCAGCCAGGCTCGCCGCGCACTAAGCCCGGAGCGCCCACGGGGGCTCCGCACGTCTTGTGGGGCGCGCAAGGTAAGGGCGAGCGGCGGGCGGACGGATGGGCGGGCAGGCGGGCTCGGCGGCCGTCTCTCGTGCCCTCGGCTCGGCGTCTCGTCGCGTCGCGCGGAGGGGGCTTGTGCGTGGGCCCGCCGCTTCCCTTCCCTTCCGCTCTTTCTTGGGGGAAAGTGCTTCTTGCAACTCCACTCGGGGCCGGCGAGGCTGGCCTTTTAAAGCGACCGCCGCCCGCCCTTTCTCCTGCGCGGCGCGGCCGGCTCGGGCTGGTGCGCCTCCGACGTGGTGGTGGGTGCGCTTCGGCGGCCGCCGTCTGGCTCTTCCCCGCCGCCCCCCCCCAAAAAAAAACAACAACTGAGGCGAAGCGGCAGCATGGCGAGCAGGGCCGGCGCTCCCGGGGCCCCGAGGCCGAGGGGGCTCCCGCTGCCCTCCTAGAAGTCCCCCGCCGTGCCCGGCCCCCCGAAGCGGCGGCCGCCGAGGAGGGCAGGAAGCGAGCGGCGCTCCTGGGGTCCCGGCCGCGCATCAACGGTACCGCGCGGGAGCGCCTTGACAGCCGGGGTGGGGGGGGGGCGGGGAGGCGGGCTGGGGGGGTGTTGGGTGGGGAGGGGGAAAGGCCGGACTTGGGACAGGGGCTTGGGGGGGGGCGGGGGGGTCTGTGCCTTAGGATGCCCCCGGGGCAGGCGCGGCACAAAAGGCCAGCCAGAGAGATGCTGCTGACAATGGGGAGGGCAGGCGCTTGGGGGGCCGATGTAGATATTTTGTTTTACCTATGGGAAGAAGGGGGGGGGGAGGAAGCTGGCGGCCTGTGAATGCAACTCTGGCGCCAGGCCGGAGGGGTTGGGGGGGGGGGAGCGGGCGGCTGCGAGCCGGCTTGGCTTGGAGACTTTGCCGAGCACCGGAGGCGATAGTTGGGCTGTCTGTTGGCACACGCGGCTGCCTCCCTCCCTCCCCTCCCTCCCTCGCTGGCTGGCTCCGGCGCTTGGCCTGGCTGCCTGGGGGAGGGAGAGGGAGAGGGAGAGGGAGAGGAAGGGTCTCTTCTCTCTCTCTCTCTTTCTCCCCCCTCTTCTTTTATGTACCTTACCTGGCTTGCCATGTGCCAGAATTACTCAAGGCGCCATGTTGTGCTTGTAATGCAGTTTTAATTCAGTGTGTGGGTCCTCCGATGGTGGCTGCTGGCCCTGAAAGGGTCCCCTGGGTGGGCGTTTCAGCGAAAAGTTTTGGTTTGGGGCTCAGGGACGGGAGCAGGCCAGAGGCTGGAGAGGAAACTTCATGTGGAAGTAGTGCCTGCCTGCCTGCCTGTGTTCTTGGCAGGAAGTCCCCTTGGACTTGTGCCAGCCTGGGCCTGTGCGGATGCGTGCGCGCGTGCACAAGAGATGGGCAGAGGGCACGGGCGTGGGTGGCCTGACAGGCCCTGTGAAGGGGTCGCTGCAAAGTCCCGAGGCACCCGAGGCAGAAGGTGTCTTCTGGGTTTTGTGGAAATAGACAGAGGTGGCACCCCAATGTGCAGTAGAGGAAAGCCCTGGCCATCTGCAGACTTGCCTGACCCTTGGACCTTTGGGGGCCTGAGCTGAGCATCCCTTGCCCAGGAAGAACGGATGGGTGATCCAGAGCTTGGACTCTGGTGTCTTTCTAGGGAGGACGGCACAGGCAAGGGCCTTGGCCGCATTGTGCTCTTCTTCTTGAGTTTCTGGAGATGTGCAAGAAGAGGGCAGGGCCTTTCCTATTTAAGTCCTCTGTCAGGGCCTGTGAGAGGGCAGGAGGTAGGTTGCCAGAGCCCCTAAGGAGATGTGCTGTGGGGTTTGGATGAAGGTTGTAGGAAATCCAACAGGTAGATCTCTGGCACTACCCTGCTCCTCTCAAGAGAGGGGAGATGTATGGTTTCAGTGAAGTTTGCATGGGAGACCCTCTTGTTGGACAGGGCTCCTGCCAATCCCTTGGGTTGGACCTGGATACCCAAGAGAGAGGGGAAAGGGGGCAGCGGGGTGGGATGGAGTGGGGGGCATCCCTTGGCTGGAAGGATGCCGACAGCCTAGATCCGGTGCAGAGCTTCAACCCCACCACCACCTGCCCCTGCCTTGAACGCCTGCCGTTTCCATTCCCCGTCTTAAATGGGCATGAAGGAATTAAAGCAGCACCAAGTGAATAACAGCATTAGTTTCAATTAATTCCCTCTCTCTTTTAAAATTCCTGGCAACAATAAAACTTCGGCAACAAAAGCCTTTTTACGTTCTTAATTAGCTGTGCTTCCCATCTGTAAGCTTTTATATATATATTTTTCCTCCCTTTAAGTGCCTGTGTGCCTCGCTTTTAAACTTCGTCCCTCCTCCGGAGATGCTGCTTTCCCCCTCCTCCTCCTCCTCCTTGGTGTTTTTTAATCCCTCGCAGAGGGAGCCCTTGTTTCTTTGGGGTGACCTTTCACCTCCCTGGCCCTGACCTGCTCAGAGCCTTCCTCTCTCCAACCGGTTTCAGCTGTAGCTTCCCCCACTCTGCCCGCCCTGCAGCATTATTCTCCGGGTGGGGTACCACTACCCTGAGCCGGGTGCATGAGAGGGAACGCTTCATCCACCCCAAACTTCTCTTGCACTTTTGAAGTCTTCTCTCTCTTATTTTTTTCTAGCAGGATTTCATAGTATATCATCTTGGGAGGGTGCATGAAATGAGGGATGTTCCTGTAGGCTGCACTCAGAGAGAGAGAGAGAGAGAGAAAGAGAGAGAGAGAGAGAGAGAGAGAGAGAGAGAGAGAGAGGAAGGGAGGCAACACTGGAAAATTCTGCAGTCTTTCAGCATTCTCTGCCCGAGGGCAATTGCCCAGGGCCTGCCGTTGAATTGGAGCTCTTACAACTGCCTTCTGTTTACCTTTTATGGTTAAAATAACAGCTTAGCAAAGAAGCAGCTTTGTGGAGGGGGAGGGAAAGGAGGGGAAGGAGGGGGGGGGAACTACGGATTCGGAGAAATAATCTCAAGCTGTAGCAGCCTAGCTAGTTTAATCACCCCTAGAGTGCTGAACAACTGTGTGCTCAATGGGACACAAAATCATTTTGTGTGTAAATGAGCATGGGAGGGTGATTATTTCACTTTCCATGGGCAAATAGTTTTTACAAGCAGCGCGCACGGCGCACTAGGCGGAGGGAAGGCAGGGAGAGACCAGCCGCCTGTGCAGAGAACCTGGGGAGGGATGCTGAGGAAGCAGGCGCACACCATGGAGATGGGGAGAAGAGTTTTGGAATGGGTGCTGTCTTGGGTTGGGGCGCCATGTTGGTTTACGTAGCCAGACGTTGGTTTCTCTGCCTTCTCCCCCTTTGGCACTGGCTGGAATTGCTGGGGTGTTCTCCTGCAGCAGCCCCACTGAAAGCAGTCTGTGCTCTTGCATTCCCCGGTAGTGGGTCTGGCTTTGGGGAGGGGGGGGGCTTCCTGTGCCCTTCCATCGCACTGCAGTGAGGCTAGCCTGGGGGGAACTTCCAGTGGACCATGCCCTCCTGCTCTCAGAAACCTCAGGACACACTGGTGTCATGGGGTGATCTGAGGTGTGCACCGCACTTGCTGGGGACATTGTCTTGTTTATTGAATTTAATATTAAGCTATTTCATGGCTGTAGAAAGGCCTGGTACTTTGTCAGATTTTGAAAGCTGTAAGTAGGAGTAAATTTCCCCCTCCAAAAGAAGGCATTCCTTAAGTTTGCATTGCAGAGGGAAATTAACACACGCGCACAAATATTTACTTTGGCCAGAATTTTCATAGTAGTTTGTAGGTAATGCTTGACAAAAAAAATACCATAGTGATTGAGCTAGAATGTAGGTAGATGTTGCAGGTTCAGAGCATAGCATTGCTCTTCCTTGACAGAACCAAAAACCCTGTTAGACTTTTCAGGAGAGGTTTGTTTGGAATCTCTTTACCCATTTGAATCATTCAGGCCAGACTTAGATTTACGATCTGCTCAGCTTTCTGGCCTGCAGAGTCTTTGACTTCTACATCCCATGTGTGAGAGAGATGTCCAAAATGGGCTGGGAAATCTCAAATGAGGTATGGATTACTTAGGCACTACTATCTTGAATAAGGACCCATAGCTGCCATCCTGATTAGAAGTCCTTAAAAGCAGGTCTCTTAGGACGCGAGGAGGCTTACTTCTGTGTAAGCTGCTGCCCTGTTCAGATGGGACCGGAAGTAAGCCCCTGCTGTGGGACATCCTTCCAGATAAATGGAAGGCGCGTGATCGGTTTTGCAGAGCGAGATCTGCTGGTGGGCAACCGCAAGCCCCATCTGTAGGCATCTTGAGTGTGTACGAATCGATCCAGAACTCCAGGGCTTTAATCCTGCTCCATTACAGTCAGCAGGAGTCCTGCTACTAACTTTAGCTGAGGCAGGTGGGCACCCTGGCTGTTTGCCTGGCTGTGGGGATTTCTAGCCCCAGAAAACTGTAAGATTATAAACGGGGTGGCGGGTTGGGGGTGGGGGGAATGTTTTGGTTGTTCCCTGTCTGTTAAGGTTTCAAGGCAAGAAAGTACAAAGGAGTGTCTTCTCTAGGGGAAAAAAAACCACTTTGAAATTGTAAGGGTTTTTAATTCTAAAACAGCCTGCACTTTCATTAGGGGTAAGAACAGAGCATCTTACCCAGGGCAAGAACAGAGATGAAGAATCAAGCTTCCGGCTAAGAGACCTTGAGACTTAAGTCCAGGGACCGGGCTGGAAGAAGAATTGATAAGCCTCTTTGGCAGTGAAGCCATGCTTAGTCTCCTGTGCGCTCACAAGCCAAGTCTAAACAGCAGAAGACAATGGGGTTAAAATGTATAATTTTTTTTAAAAAGCAGAAATTGTGATGGGTGGCTGCTGGTGAGACTTGCTGGGGATGGGAGGAAGCAGAGCTCCTCCTGCGTGCATTCAGAAATCTCCACTGCCCCTGTAAGGTGGTGCTGCTGTCAAAATGCTGATGTCCTGTCAAGCGGCTACAGTTCCAGAATAGCGCTGATTCTTGGGTCTCGCGCAGGGCAGATGTCTGTTCTGCATCTGTCCAGAGAAATCTAAAAGCATGTGGATTCATAACGGGGTGATGTATAGCTAGAGCGGCAAGGGAGCTGCTCCTTTCTTATCACCTTGTCCCAAAATGACATTCCTTTTTCCTTGCTCTGTGTTTTGGAAGGGGGGGAGGGGATTGCTTTCTAAGGAATTTAGTCTATTGAACGGCAGTGATGGCAGTCTGGGGCTATTTAAAAGGGGGGAGTGTTGATTCTAAGGAGCGTGGTGTACGTATTTGAAGTGGTTATTTGCTGTGGACTGTGGCATAGGAAGAGCTGGTGACATTTAGCAGGGTATAGCTGTTTTGTGGAGCCACTGCAAACCAAAATACCAAGAAAATTAAATTACCTTCAGAGATGTTGAATAGCTGTGATGTTTGACACGTTATCCTTCAACATGCAAGGGGCAAGAAGCATGATGGGTGTACTTTGCCACTTCCAGGTATGGGCAGGATTTTCAGCCGGTTATCTGTCTCTGGTACAGAATTGTCTTTTTGCCGTTTGGAGGGTGTGTTCTTTGTTGGTGCTTAAAAACTGATGCTCACCGGTTTCTGGGTGCCAGAGGGTATGCCAAAGTGTTTTTGTTCTTGCATCTGTTAGAGCCCTGCAATGTTTTCAAATTGATTGGGATGCTGGTGTCTATCTTTCTTTCCAGTGTCTTTTGAGTTTAAACTTGGCTTGGGAAATAGAGACCTTTCTGGCGTTATTAGAGATTACGGGGCAATTTGAGATGATGTACGGGGTGGTCAGTTAAACAAAAAATTCTGGATTGGATTCTCGTGCTCCTATCCTGTTGGAAATATGATTGTCTAGATAGCGGCTGGGTGTTACTTTGTTAAGCCAGGGTTTGTTTATTTATTTATTTCCAAGAAAGACCCCCAAAGAAAATAATTTTTTTAAGTTTGATGTGAATTTTACTACATGTCTAAATGAAGTGCCTGAGGTATCGAGGAAGTCACTAATTTAGAGGTGTCTCGTTACTGAGACAAACTTGCAAAAACCCCTGAATCCCAATTCACAAATTGGTTCTTCGTTTGTCAGGGGATATTTCACATCTAACACATAAGCCCGCGACCTTTAATTAGAATTTTGCAGTTTGTTTTATGCCCCTTGAGGCTGACACCTTGAAAAAGATTTTTCCCCCCTTTATTTCTTATTGCTAATAAGCATCTTTTTCTTCACCTCTGGTCCTTTGAAGAGTATGATGCAAATACACTTAATTACGGAGGTGGCAATAATTTGTTAGCTGAATATGTGATCAGGCAGATGCGAAAATGATCTTATTAGATCTGTGATCGTGCCGTGGAATCAAGGTAATGCACAGCTGTATTGCAGAGTGAAAAAACGGTGGTGTGTTTTTTTTTCCCCTCTTCTTTTTCCAGGAGGAAGGAAGAGCTATGTCCCGGCTGTCTTTAACACGGTCTCCAGTTTCTCCCCTGGCTGCCCAAGGAATTCCTCTCCCAGCTCAGCTGACCAAATCCAATGCTCCTGTGCACATTGATGTAGGCGGACACATGTATACCAGCAGCTTGGCAACATTGACAAAGTACCCAGATTCCAGGTAAGGCTGCTACGTTTCCTGCCAGTGTCTTTTCATTGTATGGGGATAGACTTGATGCCTGAAGGGCAGTTGAGTACCCATAATTTGGCTTCTGAGATTATGGAGAGGGGAACTGCAAAGCATCCAAGATTTTCAGACCAGATCCCTGATTCCCCCCCCCCCTTTCGCATTTGTTTAAACTACACTGCATTGAAAGCACCCATTGAGGACATTTTCCTTAGATGCATGGCTCTGACTTAAAGCAAAAAGGTTTCTTTTTTAAAACCCTGCTTTTTAACGTGGGCAGGACAGCAGCCCCACGAGACCTCTTGCAGGGCCAGCTGTTCCTTTTTCAGTAGAGTTGTCCAGTGGGAATCACTTCCTGTTGTCTCCATCATCTTTGTGGACTCTCACTGATTTCCATACTGCTTGATTCGAAGACAGTTTTGTTTGCAGAAACCCCAGTCTTGGTGGTAAAATCTGCTTGGGGGAAAAATAATATGTGTACTCAAAGAAACACATTTCGGATTGACACGTCTGTTGTATTCAGCAGATTTGTCCGCTGCACTCTCTGTCTTGTCTTGCTTCTTGCGAGCGTGTGCTAAAGTCTTTGACCCAGCATACAGTAAATGGAACTGTCCAAGAATGGATCAGTTTTCTACATGAGTGTTTTGCACAGGGAAGTGTCCATGAATGAATTGTTGCCTGTCTGTCTGTGTGCCTATTGATAGGGCGATTCTGTACCATCCCTACGAGTTGGGTGCTCGTCAGCCAGCGCAGAGGTGTGCGTAGCATTTGGGGCGTTCCATGTTGCAGAATGTCTTTTGCAATAGGGTCTTCTCAGGCAATGCTTGGGTTGAGCATTGGGAGGGTTTGGGGGGGGGGAAGGGGCTTAACAGCAGGCACGTTTGTCAGATATGTCTGGAGCAAGTGGTACCGTTGCACTGTGTGGTTACTGCTTGGTTTACACTTCGCAAGAAGCCAAAGGCTTATAGGTTCACAAGAGCCTAATCCTGACCAAAGTTATACCTTTATTATCTCACCATAAATCGGTTTAGGAAGCTTGGCATGCAAGGCAGATCTCCAATTCAGGCAAATTTGGGGCAGTATTCCACTGGGAAAGTCTCCTGCACAAATCCCAGTGAAAGGGAAGAATGTTGGACCACTGGAAAAAAAACCCCGCTGATTTTAACTGGTTGTGTTCTGCTGAAACGCAACGGTGGATTTCAGGTCTGTTGAGCTAACGCCCTCAGAGACTTTGCTTCACACATTGCCGTTCCAAAGCCTACAGCAAAGACTTTTCAAGTGTGCACCTAAACATTCCATGTGTGAATGAGACGAATGTATATTTGCAAACACCTAAACCATATAAGTGTACTCAGCAGAGATACGGGATTGGCTATGTCTCTCGTTCCTGCCTAATGTGCAAAGCAGCCTCCAGTGACCAGGGTGCTGGGTTTGGCTGAGGGAACCTTAGGCGGCAGACAGCCAGTTAGTTGTAAACATGACAGCTGCGGGATTGCTCAAGGTACATCAGTCTTTCCCACAGCTGCCTTATAACAAGTGCAAAGTTCACATGCATCTTTGAACTCTCAGCTGTACGTGTCTGGGGAAAGCAGTTTGGCTGGGAATGAATGCTAAGGTCGGTGCAGGGGCTGTGGCGAATTACTGCCTTTAGGAATAGCCTTGCTCTGAGGCAGAGATGTCTTGAGGAAGGTTGGGATGGAAAATGGTTTGGGTGGGGTATGGTTGAGTAGGTGGGCTGGGAGTTTTAATTGTAGGATGTTTTAAATTTTGACTAAATATTTTAATTGTTTTGTAAACTACCCTGAGCCCGCTTGCAGAGAGGGGGAGTCTATAAATCTAATAATAAGAAGAAGAATTGAGGAGGAGGGAGGCAAAGCGCCTCCTTTAATCCTGCAGTAAGGAGATATGACCACGGACTGCAGTAAGGAGATATGACCACGGACTGTAGAAGAGGTGCATAAGTTCAGTAGTTTTGTTTGGAAGAAAGTCAGGATTTCTGCACCTGTAGGACTGTCTGAAAGGGTGTGTTTACGTTTGGTGCTTATACCCCACTTTTTACCTCATCAGTGACCCAAAGAAGCTTACAGCTTTGTTCTCAATGTGTTCCTCACAACCACCAGGTGAGGTAGGTTAAGCTATTGGCACAAAGTCATCCAGTGAGCTTTTTTGACAGAGTGAGGATTTGAACCTGGCTCTCCCAGACCCTAGTCCAACACTCTAGTCAGATTTCTGTGAGATGGCTCCCTCAGGCCCCTGTGCACCCAGGAAGAGGGGATAGTGCAGGATACAAATGCATAAATCAATGGACAATTGGAATGATCTAGTATGATCATTTACACTATTAAGTTGGTGAAGGAGGGGTGAAATTTCCACCCAAATGGGACTTTTTACACTTCATACTTTTAGGACGTTGTTTTCAAATGTGTGGGTAACACTCTTCAAAGAGTGGAGGGCCACTTATTTACATTTAAAGCCACTTACCAATTATAGTTTTCATTCTATAAACAAACAAAAAAAGCGACAGGGGTACAAAAGAACCTCAGAAATCTATTTACAGTTTTTACGCAAATGCAAGACTAGGTTTTCTCACAGGTATGCCATAAAAAAGAGGTTGTTGTCTTACGTTTGTCTGCAAGTTATAGTTATGTCAGAAAATAATAGTTGTGTGTGTGCCTGTGACATTTTAAGGGAGGAGTCGTCTTCTTTTCACGGTAACCTTCCTTTGGGATATGTACAGTATTTTGCATTTTATTTCAGGCAGTTTCATATTTCAGCTCATGAATTGTATTGTGGGATTCAAAAAACACCCCATAAAGTACCCCCTCCCACCCCCCAAAAAACATTGCTCCAGGGAAGCATTTTAAAGTACTTTGGAGAGGGAAACAGGCCCTCGTGATAACATAACCGCTCCTGATAACCTCACCTCCGATAGATGTGTTCCTGAGGTACAAAAATACATATAAAACTGGCAACTATTGATGTTTTTATTAATGCAGTTTTTGCCCCTCGTGACAGAGTACTGTGAAATGCCGTGTCTTCTGCCATCACAAAGCATTATGGGATATTTTCTACCCATATATGCATTCAAATTTGGTTTGGGGCATCCCTGTATATCTCAAGATAGAACAAGTGAAAGAACCTCAGAGTATGTTAGCTAGGCTAAACTCACCCTTCCCCAGCTAAGAGGATGCCTATATTTTGGTGCTAATTTAGGGTTTATTGAAAAGGGCTATATTCCGTGCAGAAATGTCTTCTAAAGTTACAAACATCTTATGGCAGTGCTCTTCAGACTGTGTTTTGGGACCCAGGGCAGGTAAACATCTCAGAAAGATAGTATGACCCATATCCTCTGCACCTGACCCATGTCCAAACCACAACCATATGAGGGAGTGTTGTTTGGGGCACACTGTCAGTTCATCCAGAACAGTGGCGGGGTCCCAGTGGCCTGGCCAGCATCCTGCCAGAGCTTTCCCAGAAGCCTTTACAGCAGTCAGGAAAGCAAAATGGGGGAAAGGTAGCTGCTTGCAAGGCAACTACGGAGACAGAGCTGCAATTCCAAACATCTGTTTCAGGATTCAAAGAACAACAACAAAATCACAACTGGTGGTACTAAAAGTATTCCCCATCCTGGAGTTATTTAAAAAAGAAAAGAAACAGCAAGTCTGAAATTGAGAAGACAGAATTCCTGAGTTTAATTTGGGGGCAGCTCAGCTGAAAAATCGAGCACGAAGAGAGCCTACGAAAGAGGATTGCGGGAGAGAAACACGAACATTCAGAGAATCAGGAGTCCGAATCGATCAAGAGGCTTGTAACACAGGGTTGTCACTGCAGAAATACACACGATTCCCAGTCCTGTATTTGCCCCATAAAATGAATACAGGGAAGAGCTGTTAGGCCAGGGCTAATGTTCCTTCCTTCTCCTTATTCTCCCTGAAACCTCTCCCAACTGTGTCCAGGTTTTCTTGGCTCTGTGGACAATATTTACTTTATTTGAAAGCCAGCGTGGTGTAGAGATTAAGAGCAGTGCACACTAATCTGGAGAACCATGTTTGTTTTTCTCCACCATCCCTCCACATGAAGCTTTCTGGGGGATCTTGGGCCGGTCACAGTTCTCTCAGAACTCTCCCAGCCCCAACTGCCTCACATGCTGACTGTGATGGGAATAAAAAGGGAAAGGGGCTTGGAAGCCGTTTGGAGACTGCTTAAGGTAGAGAAGAACCTGGCTAGCCTAATCTCGTCAGATCTCCGAAGCTAAGCAGGGTTGACCCTGGTTACTGTTTGGGTGGGAGACCTCCAAATCTTGGGGCTGTGGCCTTGATTAACCCTATGTGGTCACCATAAGTCAGCTCTGACTTGATTGCAAGGAAAACACGCACACAAGGTGCAAAAAAGCAGGGTATAAAAACCTACTGTTTCATTTAAAAATATATTTATAAAGCTGCTTTTTTCTCCCCAGTCAGTTGGGACGCAAGGCAGGGGACAACAAGAAGTAAAACATAGATTCTTGTCAGGAAACCAGAACAAAAAAAGACAAGAGTCAGTGTGATTTCTCAATCTGTCAGCCCACAAATTCTTTACTCCTTTTGTTGGTCCTCCGGTGCCCCCTGAAACCATTCTGTCTCACGGCACAGCCTCTTGGGAATAAAGTTCAAAGTAGGAGCTCTTTCCTTGTGCTTTTCCATACTGTGGGGGCCACACAAGAGCAGGGACCACTTCCACCAGAGAGGATAGCAAGAAACACATTTGGACGTTCCAGCCCAGGGTGGTGATCATCTCAAACCCAAAACTTTCTTAGGGAATTTGGAAGGAGAAGAGGAAGGAATGTGTGCAAAACAAGTTGACTTCTTTTGTGCTGGACTTGATCCACAGATTTCCCTTTCCCCTCCTAACCCCTCTCTTGCAGTCCAGCCTCCGTTGCAGTGATTTCTGCTTGCATGCGAGGTTGTGTAGAAGTCTCACTGAGTTCAGTGGCATTTGTGTTGCAGTCCTGTGCACGCTTATGTCTGTGAAGTAACACAGTAGAGCGATTAGGGTCTCAGGCTAGGACCCAGAGGATATGGGCTATGTTGTCCAATGACCTTGTTACCGTTTTCCCTTGTTCAGCCTAAGCTGCCTTTCAGCTCGGAGCACGTGTCCTAAGAGGAAAGGCTGCAGAGGTTAGTCTAGAAAAAGATGGCTAAAGGGAGGTTCATAAAATGATGCATGAGGCAGGGAAAGTAGAAAAGGGGCGCTTTTTCGCCATATCCCATAATTGTAAAAGTCAGGGGCTACCGGACCTAGTTACTGGGCAGCAGGTAAAAGGACAGGTAAAAGGAAGGCCTGAATGCATTTTTATATTGTGAAATTCACAGCCAGTGGAGGCAGTTACAGCCACAAGCAAAGCACAGCCAGCTTCCAAAGGGTGATAGACGGATTCACTGAGTGGATGTCTATCAGGGTCCGCTAACCTTGGTTACTGAAGGCAGCTTCCATCTACAGGTGCTGCAGTCCTCTGAATGCCATTGCTGGAAGCAGAAACCAGAGGGCCTTGGCCTCTATGCTCTGTTGGCTGGACCTGCAGGGCAGCGGGTTGACCACTGTGTCAAAATAGCGTGCTGGACTTGATTAATTTTATTCATAGTTAGACTTGTATACCGCTTCTCCCACCAAGCTGGCTCACGGCGGTTCACAGAAAAAAACATATATAACAAATCACATCCTAAAAACATACCCTGAAAACAATCCCCAATAATCCTAAAACAATCCCCAACATCATACAAGACAGCAGTATACACAGTTTAATATTAAAAACCCTCTTCTCAACCACTGAACCATTGGGACCGGTGTGAATGGCAATATTAGCAGTATTGATTTGCAGTTTTGGGTAGAATGATATAGGGCTCCTGGTGCAGTCTAATGCCACGCATAGGAGCTGGGGGGACACCCCAGATCACCGCCCAGCCCTAACCAAACGCCTGGGTTAATGGTCTGATCCAGCAGGCTCTCCTTGCATAGGGATTTAGGAGTAGCAGGGGAGAAGAGAACTTTCATTACTACTGAAAGCCGGGAAGAAGGATGAGATAAAGCGTGGAGAGAAATGCATGGAATTGATCAGGTTTTTGCCTACACTTTCTCCCCCCCCCCCCCACCTTTAACTGAAAGACTGAAGGTTTAGCAAACTTTTTCAAAATGAACAAGATGAATAATTCCTGGTGTCCAAAGACTATTATACCCAAACACTCTATAATGCCATGCACTTGAGCTGGCGCGTAATATCGAGAGCACGCTGTTTTAAGAATGTTTTCCCCTAAAGTGAGCTACTTTTTACGTTGCCCTCGTGGCTCCCTCTCACTTCCAGCGTGTTCCGCTTTCTGTATCTTCCCCCTAACTAATAATCTTCTCAGCCTTAGGGTACTTCCCTCGTCTGTTTTATTGATCCTCTTATAATTCCTTCGAAGGTGGTTAGTCTCATAAGCTCCGAAAGAATTGAAGAGCGTGGAAGGCTGTGTCCTTTTCCATTCCCCATCCTCAATATTTCAGATTCCAAAACACCGTACATTAGGCTGAATCCAAAGGGCCCATTCCTCAGCTCTTTTCCCCCAACGGAAGGAGCCGCACCCTGATCCAGGAAACTTCCTGTCCTTCAGGAATGGTTCTGCAGGGTCCAGCTCCACGCTAAAAGACAGTAGCAGACCTGCCACTGGGTAGAGAGCAACCCTTTGTTAAGCACTTTGAAGCCGTCCTATTTATCTTGTTAAGCCCTTTGGGAGGCCAGAGTTGACTCCTAAGCATAGCCCAGTGAATAAGAACCGCCGGATCCTTTGAGCAAAACATCTTCGCTGTCTCTGCTAGTCTTACACAGTCTTCTTGCTGCCCTTGATGAAAAGAAACAAATACAGGATTCATACTCCCCAGTCAGTCCGGTATTTTGCACATCGCTTGACTTGCTTGTTCAACTTATCTAGAATCTGGAGTGGTCCCTCAGTTTACCCATAATTCTCAGTCCACCTCTCATTGGTCAAAGAGCTCCTGTGTAGGTCTCTTGTCCAGGACATCCAGTACCTTGGGGCAGCAGCAATTAGTCCTGGCGCATCAGCGGCCCAAGAAGCTGTGGCACTACTGGGGACGTAACAGAGAGTGCCTTAGGGATGAAGGAGTTCATTGGAGTTCTGTCCAAGACTGAGGAAGCTTTTGCGTTTGGCGTGGGGGACATTTATGAGAGGAGCGTTGTAATCGGTTTTAAAATTATTTTTCCAGGCTGTTTCTAACCCAAGAACTATCTCACGAGACTAGTTTTAATGTGTTTTTATGCTCACGTTTGTCTTGGTTTTTCAATGCTGGTTGTAGGGTGTTTAATTGTTAGTAACTTTTATGATGTTTTAATTGTGTTTTACCTTGCAAGATGCCAAGAGCAGTTTCTCTGGAAAGACGACGTAGAAACTCTTGAAATAAGTGCATAAATTTCACAGGGGACAAACCCTGATTTCCTGCCGATTTCTGCTTGTAGAGTCCCCGTGCTTTTGTGATGGGGGCTTTAGTCGCCTCCTACACAACTCAAGTGGGACAGGCCTGGGCAGCTCTGCCATAGCAATCCCTTTGCAACATTGTTTGTTTCATTGGCTTCCATCTGTGTTTCTTCGCCTTGAATCTGCTACTGGCCTACCAAGGAGGCAACATAAACATGGTCCGGTGGTACCTTAAAGGCCAGCATGAGCTTTCATGAGTCAGAGCTCATTGTCTTTGATGCATCACTTGAGCACATCTGATGAAATCAGCTATTTATTTATTTGGGACAATTCAGTGTCACCTCCTCAGAGTCTTGCTCGAGGCAGTTTACAATTTTAAAAACATGTTTTTTTTAAAGCCAGTAAAAAAACAAACCATGACTTGTGAAAGTTTATGCAAAAATAAATTTTGTTGGCCAAGCATGCAGTAGCATCATTGAATGCCCCTCCCCAGTTATGACTTTTTTGAAAGGCTATAAAAGCAATACCCTAGATCAGCCTTTTTCAACCTTTTGACCATGGAGGAACCCCTGAAATACTTTCCAGATTTCAAAGAGCACTGGAACTGAGTCTGAATGGACGTCAGCTGGCTACATCTCTGTACCATGCCCTAGGAAGACTGAGAGAAAGGAGGTAGGTTGAATCAGGAGTAGGTGTCCAGGTTTTGCCCCTTTTCCTAGGCATCATAACCATACAAGAACACCACCCCCAGGTCAATAGAAGTGGCCAGTTCCTTGCTTTCACAGCCATGCCAGGAATACCTTGTGGCCAAGTCCATTCAGGCAAGATAGGGAAAGGCTGGAGAGCCCCTAGTAAACTCACCAGGGAGCCCGTGTTGGAAATCCCTGCCCTAGACACTAATTGATGCAATCATATATGCACCTTGTTTCCTGCATTGCAAAGCAGGAGAAGGGGAAGGACATAAACAAACAAAATAGATGTTTGTAATAAAGGCATACAGTTCTTGTTGCCCTATTCACACAAAATGTATTGGGCTTTCGTAGAAGCCAAGGCAGGAGTACCAAAATAGTAAGACTGAAAAAGGCTCACGGGGGGGGGGGGGGGGACATATATGGCCACGGCAGAGAGTCCCCCCTGAAGTATGGCAAAACGCCCAGTGATCTAACCCCCAGGTTGGTTTTGAGGATTACAGAAAACACTCAAGACAGCTAGGTAAATGCTTAACTGTTCCAACTGTTATTCCAAAATTTCATCATCCCTTTTCAGTGCCTCTTGAACCTGCAGGGATCCTTTCCTATTTCTCTGTGGAAGGAATCCTCTCCATCTACATGATTTTAGAACGTTGCAGAAGATTCTGGGCTGTGTTTGCGGGAGCTCAATTCATGTAGGTCCTGGCAAATCTTCTCGGATTTCATCATTAACTTAGCACATACTATGGATACCCTCCCAGGGCTGCACATTCCAGGGGAAAGTCAATAGTGGTGGGGCGACTTATCTTTCAAGAAAGCTTCTCTGCTGATCTTTTCATTGAGGAATTCCTTATAGGCCTCCAGCAGAGCCCAATGTTCTTCTGAACACTTTGAAAATCTCTGACTGTAGGGAGAATTGCACCTGAGGATCTGGCATCGTTCTTTCAATATAGGTCCGGTTAAAAGAATTGGATCCGTGAGGAGAATTGTATTTGTCTCGTGGGGTTACGTGTAAATGAGGCCATCAGGATTTCTTCCAAAGCAAACCTGATCTAGGCGAACTGAAATTTGCAAGGATTGTCATCCATGGGAGCATGTTGAAGAGATCACATCATGGAGAGAGGATGAGGAAAAAATAGATTCTGTGTTTGTAAATTCCCATCATCATAGAAAATAATGAGGCTGTTTGGGTGCCCCCAGAATTGGACCCACTGGTCCAATCTTTTTGAAACTTGGGGGTTCTTTTGAGAAGAGGTTTCTGGAGCCATAGTGCATGTTTGGTACCTCTAAGTCAACCCCCTCCCCGAGAACCCAGAAAACATGAAGAAGGGAACTTTTCCCCCTTTCTGATTTAAAGTTTAAACCGTTGCTCATTTGAATCGCCAAATCATGCCAAATCGTGATTCGATGATTCGGACAAGGTTGATTCGTCCATTTAAGCTTATTGGGGAACACCGATTCATGGCCAAAGCATACCTGATTTCTGTTAGAAAGGTGGTTTCTAAGCCAAGTGTATAACCATACAGGATAGGGTTTCTGTTAGCTGTTGCAGTAACTAGCGGACTGGTATTTACTTAATTACTTACTTG
The DNA here is from genome assembly GCF_049243985.1 of Paroedura picta. Classification (NCBI taxonomy): domain Eukaryota; kingdom Metazoa; phylum Chordata; class Lepidosauria; order Squamata; family Gekkonidae; genus Paroedura; species Paroedura picta. The sequence goes on along the minus strand of NC_135382.1, from coordinate 21,118,213 downwards.
ATTTATACCCTGTTTTTTTCTCCTCAGTGGGGACCTGCAGCAGTTTTTGACATTCTCCCCTTCTCCATTTTATCCCACAGTAGTGCCGTGAGTTAGAAACCGCCATGAGCAGACCGAACAAATTGAACAAAGAAATAAGTTAAGCTGAAAGTGGCCTAGCCTCCATAACTTTGTCTATCCCCTTTTTCAAATCACCTGAGGTGAAGGTTATAAGAGATGCCATGTTGGATCAGGCTAATGGCCCAACCAGTCTAACACTGTGTCACACAGCCGCCCAAATCCAGGTGTCATCCAGAACTCCACTTGTTCTGTTGGTTCTCTTGCAACGGTCGGTTTCTTCTCAGAACAAAAACACAGCAACAAAATATTTCTCCTGTGTTATTTTTTTGTTTGTTTTAATTCCTGTACCAGCTTCTTCCTAGAAGCGGTGTTAGCAGATAAAGATGATGTGTACCTCAGTGGGGATCCTTTCCCACGATTACTGTAAAAAATTGGAGGATGATGTCTTGATTCTATATTGTTGGGCTTTGCATGCTTTGGAGCAAGGTCTCAACCGATCTGGTTTTGATGTGCACAGATCCCTTCCTGAGAATACACTGTTAGTCGCTGAGGGATGTTGAGAGAGACAATGGCCTGGTTATACTACTGAGATATAATTTCCATGCTCTTAATGTGTCAGAAACTAAGCATCTACCTTCCATCGGTCATTCAGGAGTCTCGGGAAGTGCCCAAATATTTCTGAGAACCTTATCCCAGCTATCCTTCAAGGGCTGTGTGTGTGTGGGGGGGGGGGGGATTCCTGGCTCTCCTGTTCCATTTAGAGAATCTGTAAGGACACTCAGGTTTGAATCTCCCTCTGTCATGGAAGCTGCTGGTTGACCTTGGACTAGCCACTCTCTCATTCTAGCCTTCCTTACTGCATTGTTGTGTGAGGAGGCCAATATCCCACTGCTCTGAGCTCCTTGGAGGAAGGGCAGGATAATAATGGATCATTACAAAAGCCTGTATAGGGAAGTGAAGAAGAACTGGGTTTTTTGTACCCCACTTTTTATTACCCGAAGGAGTCTCAAAGCAGCTTGCAATGACTTAGCCTTCCTCTCCCCATAACAGACACCCTGTAAGGTATGTGGGGCTGAGAGAGCCCTGAGAGAACAGTGAATGGCCCAAGGTCACCAGGCAAGCTGCATGTGGATGAGTGGAGAACCAAACCTGGTTCTTCAGATTCGAGGCCACCACTCTTAACCACTATGCTGGCTCTCCAGGATATGATGTCACTGTAGGAAGTGATGTCACTAGGCTGGACCTCACAGATTCATTCCACTAACAGAGAATGATATAGATACAATTTGGATAGGTACAGCCATAGAGTTCATAGATAGAGGAAAACAAACCACTGTGACACATTGAGTCTCTTGGCCAAAATAAGAGAGGAATTGTCTCTAGTGCAATGGTTGTAGAAACCCCTTGCTCTGTCTTCACCCTCCGGATCTGGACCCTTGGAGAAGTGAAGGAACATTAAGATATTCTTCAGGGGAATTTGTTGTCTACTCAGACTCGGCATTTATATCCCGAATTTGTGATACTGAAACATAAAAGAGCACAGAGACCCTGCTGGATCAGGTGCCACAGTGTGGTTATAAAACAGGATGTTTTAAACATGTTGTCATTTTGTTTTTGAATTTCCTGCTGGTAAGATGCCTTGGTAGGACTGAACAAAGTCCCAGAGTAACAAAGCTGCCCTCTCACAGCCCTACCCCTCCCCTTGTTTGACAGTCTCTACCTTGCAAACTCTTGGGGCAGACTTCTTTTGTCCGAGATGACCGGTCATGTTATAGTATTATATGTGCACATATATTAGAATTTATTTGACCACTGAAGAAGACCCTTTGGGTCAAAATGTGTTTGGTCTATGGCCATACCACGTGCAATATTAGATTTTGTTTCTTATATGTTTTAATTAATGCTGTTTTTAATCTTTTTAATGTGCACTAAATAATAATATACAGTGGCGAAGTTCTGTTATATTGCTAGTAGAGTGCGGAAATCCTTGGTTGATGTTGAGACTTGGTGGTTAACTTAATAATGTTGCTGTGGTTTCACCTATGTTTTGATGCTGGTCAGTGACAGTAACATACAAATGAATGAATGGATATTGGTATTCTAATTTTTTTTTGTTCATCCTTTGGGTTCTTGACTGGTAGACACAACCTATCAGGGTATGGAGCAAATCTGGAATATTAGACACAAATCCTGGGAGTTGATTCAGCAATATGGCCGCAGTAGTAACATCTTATGAGACGTGCAAGGTTCTTACAGGGATGAAATCTGAACAACAACAGAGTTATCAGGAGCCAAAGTCAGTGTGGCCAGGGGATGGTGTGACCAGGGAATCTCACTGAATCCCAAGTTGCGTGTTGGAGTTAATGGTGGGTCCCTTCCAGTTGGTATTACGCTCCAGATGACGCTGACTCCTGTACCACTGGTTTACCCTGCTAGTTATTTTCTTCTTTGTCCCGTTCTCAATCAGACAGCCAGGTTTCTGAATAACAAAAATCAGTTTGTGTTCATTCTTCTACTGTTCATTATTGTTGTATCTGATACTAAGCTAGCTAACCCTTCTGCCAAAAGCATCAAAACTGGGTCGCCGGCAGACAAAATAGAGCAGGGGTAGTCAAACGGCGGCCCTCCAGATGTCCATGGACTACAATTCCCATGAGCCCTTGCCAGGGGCTCATGAGAATTGTAGTCCATGAACATCTGGAGGGCTGCAGTTTGACTACCCCTGAAATAGAGAGTCTCCCTCTAACGTCAAGCATGCAGAAAATAGGATTTTGTAAATTAATGGAGAAAAACCCAGACAGCCTGGTGAGAACTGAGCATATCCCATGTGGCATGGAAAGCTGAAAGTGTTCTCAGCACCCCAGTGACAATTATGGAAAGGGTTTTCTGCTTCTCCCCCTTTGCCCCCAATATTAGTTAACAAAGCTAGAAAAGCATCCCTGCAGTCAAAATCTACCATTCCAGGAAGGGAGAACATTTTAGGGTGATACCCCACATACATCTGTACGGTCCAAAGCCATCATCCTGTATGTGCAGATGTATCGACACATTAAAATATTTGATGCCCTGGTTTAATGGCTAGTTGCAGCATTCATTGACAGAGGCGGCATAGTCCTCCCATTTCGCTTGGCCATCAAAACTTTCCATCTCACGTGCTGACCCTCACGTGCTTGCAAATCATAATGTTTAGCCTTTCAGACCCCAATCAGCCTTTATTTTAAGTCTGGGTTTACCAGGTCCCAGAAGCTGTTTAATACTGATTAAATATATCGATAAGATTTGCTTCTGACCGTCTGCAGTTGCCGTCCCTCTCTTAAGAACCTCATCACACATTACTAAGTATGCAAGTTGGGCCTGTATTCACACTGCGTCAGACATAACATGATCACGCATGAATTGGGAGTTTTTCACAGCTCCTTAGCAAGCCGTTCCAAAGTAGAGTCAGGACCGTGGTGCCTCAGTCTTCCCTCAGCATCACTTTCCCAGCCCCAAATAGCACCTCCAAGAAGAAGAAGAAGAAGAAGAAGAGTTGGTTCTTATATGCCGCTTTTCCCTACCCGAAGGAGGCTCAAAGCGGCTTACAGTCGCCTTCCCATTCCTCTCCCCACAACAGACACCCTGTGGGGTGGGTGAGGCTGAGAGAGCCCTGATATCACTGCTCGGTCAGAACAGTTTTATCAGTGCCATGGTGAGCCCAAGGTCACCCAGCTGGTTGCATGTGGGGGAGCACAGGATCGAACCTGGCATGCCAGATTAGAAGTCCGCACTCCTAACCACTATACCAAACTGGCTCTCAAGTATTTCGGGTTGGGTTAATGATGTAAGAAGAGGGGGCTGAAGCCCCTTCTTCACATGTGCCATGGTCCTGATTGGGCACCACACATGTAGCAGTTGTACACACACAAACATGCATAGGGTGTTACATCTGACACATGGCCAAGATCCTGACCTGAGTATTCGCCATCTCAAGTTCTGTGAAGGCGGAAATCACAACTCCGTTTACTGTAGACAGCAAACATTCTTCCTCAGTGTTCATCCACTGAACATTTTTTGCCTTTGGTATTTTGCTCTTCTTGAAAGTGGCCAGCTGTAGGTGATTGACCATGGTTAAGGGTCTGAGTCTTCCTTCTGGTGGAAGACTTGTCTCCATCTCGCCGACGCCTGCATTGCCAAACCAGCTGCTCAGATTGACTTGATAAGTGACCAGGCTTTGATCCAGCTCTCCTGTTTGATATATGTTTCATCGGCATCGCTGGCAAATGGAAAGTCCTAATTGGATTCATTATTCAAATTCAGAAGCGTTACAGCACAGAATTCTCAATTCCCTTTCATCCCCTCATCCTCGGTTAAAGTTTTATATATATATCCATCTAGAACTTTCAGAATTTATTTCCTAGCAGCCCCTTTGGTACACTGACTTTTAAAAATAGATATTGATGGCATATACCCTGGCTCCCTTCTATGGCAAAAATAGATATTCTCATCTGCACAGCAAAATATAAAAGTATTAAATCGAGGTGGTAGTAATAGATCCAGTGGTTCCTCCGGGTGCTTAATAGTTAGTGGATGTAATATCCTTCAAAAGCATTGAAGAAGTAGCATAGGGTGGTGGGAAGAAAGCTTCCTTGTGGCATTCTAGCATCAAAGTCAAAAGGTAGGAACACAGTGTTATTACAAAAATTAGAGATGGAGAAACCTATTACCTCCCGGGACCCGACAGAATTGCTCAGCCCGTTAGAACAGACGCTTGTCGTTTGGGCTCAGCGGTCTCGCAGGGAGGATGTGCCAAGCTTTAGTGGTGATCGTGAACTTTCCTGGTTTCATTTTGTCCCTGGAATTGTGGAAGAACAAAGGAAACAAGGCCCTTGAGAATCTGCAAAGGCTGTGGACCTAAGAACCCTGTCCTCGGAGCAAGTCCTGTGGGGCTGAGTGGGGCTTTCTTCCAGTTAGATCTGCTTGGGCTTCCCACTGTGGGACCACCGCCAGCCCCCAAGCATTTGAGATGAGGGGAAGACGTGACGTCCGAGTCCCATCTCACTTCACAGGTTTATGAACGTTGTGTGAGTTGATCACACCAATGATTCTTGTTCAGGGGCGGCCAAGCTGCGGTTTTCTGGATGTCCATGGAATACAATTGCCATGAGCCTCTGCCAGCATATTAGCAGAGGCTCATGGTAATTGTAGTCCATGGACATTTGGAGCGCTACAGTTTGACCACCCCTGTTCTAGTTGATTTGGTGGAGGGAGGAGTGAGATAGTCATTGAAGATGGTGGGGACATTCCTTTACGGGGCCCTGAACGTTTTCCGGGCCCCGTCAACTACCCAGCTTCGCCTGCCGTTCTAACAGTGGCCAGGCCGGCCTTAGATTCTTGTTTCAGCAGCTGCTGTATAGTCGCCCCCACCCCCGGACGGAAGTGATAGGTAATTTATTCAGTGGCGGAAAACTCCCGTCAAGAGCAGACCTGAAGGGAAAGGTTGCCGTAGCTGGAAAAAGTGGGAAAGCAAGGAAATGCAAATTGGAGCCGTTTGTGCCCTCCAGGGCCAGCATGAGAACCCTTCACCTCGCACTCTGGCATGAGGTCCTCGGAGAATCTCTTACTCTTTATAGCCTGCCTCATAAACCAGTCACTAATTGGGTGCTGCAGTTAAGGCTGTGAATGGACTCAATTGCCTCGTGGTTTGGAAGTGGGCAATTGCTTTCTGATTGAGTGCCGTGTGGTGTTTAGAGCCTCGGACTAGGATTTGGGAGGCCCCAGTGCAGTTCGTTGCACCCTTCTCTCGGTGGCCTTGGGCCAGTCAGCCTTTTAGCTTTACCTCCTCACAGGGTGGTTGTTACGACGATAAAATGAATTGCGGGAGAACGATGTTGTGAGCCGCTTTGTGTTTCCGCTGAGGAGGAAAATGGGGTATAAATAACTTACAGTGTTTTTAAAACTCTGCCTTTTCCCCCAGGGGGTATCCTCAACTTGGACAAAGAAGCGTGTTCTGAAATTCCGTAGTTTTGAGGCATGTGAGGGCCTGATTCTGATTAAGGCCACAGCACACAGAGAAGAGGGGTTAGAGCATCATCTCCTAGGTCCCATCCTGAAATGGCTGGGGTTGGGCAGTAGTTGCCATGTTGTAAAGACTGATCAGCGTACATGTAGCCCCTAATGGGTCGAAGAGTGCCGCCTGGGGCCATTTCTGCCTGGAAAAGATTGCAGAGGGTCGGGCTAGATATTCTCAACATAGTTAAGCCCACACGCCCGCAAAGTATGGAACTTCAGAACATCCCTCCCCAAACCACCCATGCATCTTCCCAGGGGAAAGGCAACACATAGTTATGTCCATAGAGAAGTCTTTTGCGGTCTTTCGTTGCAACAGAAATTGCACCTTTCTATAGTGAGAAAAGCACTAAGGACATAAGAGGAGCCCTGCTGGGTCAGACCAGCATCCTCTTTCACCCGGTGGTGAAACAGTTTCTGTTCTGCCAGTCAGCTTTAGTAGCTACCTGTAGGTGTTCCTTGTTCCATTTTGTCCTGAGGCATGTACCAGTAGAGAAGACAAGGCCCATATGGACGTGCAAAGTGGTGGCCCTGGACACTGAGTACTCACAGCCAGCCTCCAGAAGTATGGACAAGGTCTGTGGCAATGCATTGGCTTAAGGTTATGTTGCTTGACTCTTCAGGAAGACTATACATCCATCTGTCTGGAAGACTATACATCCATCTCACTTGGCGTTGTCAGCTCTGATTGGCAGCCTCATTCAAGGGTTTCCAGGCAAGGACAGTCTTCCGTAGTAGAAGAAGAAGAAGAAGAGTTGGTTCTTATATGCCGCTTTTCTCTACCCGAAGGAGGCTCAAAGCAGCTTACAGTCGCCTTCCCATTCCTCTCCCCACAACAGACACCCTGTGAGGTGGGTGAGGCTGAGAGAGCGCTGATATCACTGCCCAGTCAGAACAGTTTTATCAGTGCTGTGGCGAGCCCAAGGTCACCCAGCTGGCTGTATGTGGGGGAGCGCAGAATCGAACCCGGCATGCCAGATTAGAAGTCCGCACTCCTAACCACTACACCAAACTGGCCAACTATTAGGAATTCTTTATTTGGGGGTGCTGGGGAATGAACCTGGGACCATCTGCCTGCCAAGCAGAGGCCCTACCCTCTAGTTCGTTGTTCTGTTTGTAAGTGATGGCTCAAAAGGAAGAAAAAAACATCATTTTGAAGTTAAGGCTAAGAATGGCAGGAGTAAAATCCACAAAAACAGAAAAATGAATAGCAGCTGTCATGGCGGAAAGTGACATTAAGTTGCAACCAACTTATGGCAACCCAGTAGGGCAGGGGTGGCCAAACTGTGGCTCTCCAGATATCCCCAGGGGGTCATGGGAAATGTAGTCCATGGGCATTTGGAGAGCTAGATTTTGGCCACCCCTGCAGTAGTGTATTCAAGGCAAGAGAGGTTGGCCATGGCCTGCCTCTGCATAGCAACCCTGGATTTCCTTAGTGGCCTTCCATTCAGGTACTAACCCGGTCCACCCGTACACAGCTTCTGAGATCTGATGAGATCAGGCTAGCCTTGGCCATCCAGGTCAGGGCCTCAGCAACTATGAGGGGTCCCAAAAGGGACTGGAGCTGCCATGTAGAAGGCTGGAGGGGTAACTCCTACCCCCACTACCCAAAGCTGCTGAAGGCTCCTTGTGAAAGAAGAAACAGGTACAGATAATTGGGATCCCCGATCCTGCCTGGGATCCCCGAAGGCTCGGGGGGGTTCACATAAAACAGAAACAATCCAGATAACTTAGATTAACAATAATAAAGTGATAACGACAAGCAACATAGAACAGTAGACAAATATGGGAAAGATTAAATCAACGCATGCTGATAGCCCAGAAGGCTGGGCGGAACTGCAGAGGGTGCCATAGGAGGGGGAGGCTCAGGAGGAGGGCCCTTGGGAAGTGGTGGTTCAGGTCGACCTCAACTCAATACCTGGTGGAGGAGCTCCCTTTTGCAGGCCCTGCGGAACTGTTCGAGTTGGGTTCTGTTTTACGGATAGTTTTTGTGTAGCCTGGGTTTTAAAAGGCTTATGGATTATGTGTTGTAATCTACCTCCAACAGGACTCTGGCAAGGCGGCATAGAAATATTATTATATATTAATAATGTAAGGTGGGATTTGAACTGGGCTGCCTCCAAGGCGATTTCCAGCTCAAGGATTCGGCGACCCTGTAAGGCTGAGGGTGCTTTGGATTCGAAGGCAGCTATGCGATTCAAAAGCAAGTCTGGGCTCGGCAAGGCTGTGGCTCCTTTTTGCCCGGGATCCCTGGGGCGACTCTGCCCTTGGCCAGTCCTGAAATGAAGGCAGGTTTTTTTTTTCTCCCGAGCACCCAGATGCTTCAGAGAGACAAGCGGTGGGGGGTGGGGAGAGAGATGACATTTCGCTCCCTGTGCCTCTCCCTGAGCCGAAAGGGAGGGCGGTATATAAATGTCATAATACAATAAATAAATAGGAAGATAAAATCTGTGATCCTTGCTCATCACTGCTTGGCAAGGGTTGATTTCAACGTTCAGAAATTGGGAATTGAGGCCCAACATTTCAGGAAATAGGCCTCACATGGCAAAGCACCGATTTCCCCCATCAGCCTTTAAGAATGCGATTCCTTTACCACAGCTCTTGTGGGATTGGATAACAAGACAGGCACCGAAGGCATGGTTTACAGCGTTTCTAATGGTGTCATGGTCTTCCCTTCCTTCCGATGGCACAGATATGCCTTATAATTTGAGGGATATGGATCAGGCCGTGTAAAAAATTTAGTTTGTATGGATTGATTTTATTTTATTTCTACCTCACTTGTCTCTCAATCGGGGCCCAAAGCAGTTTGTTGTTATTCACCTCTATTTTACCCTAACAACAACAACCCTGTGAGAGAGGTTAGACTGAGGTTAGGCCCAGGGTCACCCAGCAAGCTTCCATAGCAGAGTGGGGATTTGAACCTGGGTCTCCCAGAGCCTAATCTAACACACTTCTTGAAATGGGCTTCCTAGTATTTTGCTCCTTTTACTAGACCTGAAATTGATTCCAGGAAGCAATTGAGTTGGCAGATAGGATCAGACAGCTTGTAGAAGGGACATGTTCTTTTGAACTTAGCGTGGGATTCGGGGAGGTTTAGGGGTAATGTGTACAAATCGACCCGCCTCTGTTGAATTTGTGTTTATTTTGCTAGCAAGGTTTAGATTTGTGCATGGGATTCTAGAACAGAACAACCCCTCCCCAGCCATTAAGTGCTTGTTTGCCACTCCTAAAATTGGTGTGCTCCCCCCTCCCCCAGCAACTGGCTTGGGGATGCAGTTGGCTGGCCTTGCATCCCCCTCCCACCCCCCTGCTCGCCTCAGTTCCCTCGTGGCGTCTTCTCCAGAGCTCTTCTCCCCGGCTCGGTGACGTCCCGATTTCCCACCTCAGCTGCTTGAGCCCAGCGTCTGAGCCAGAGAGCAAAACGTAATTGACAGACTCCATATCAAGTGCCAAGAAGGCCTCAGAGATCTTGTCAGCTCCACTTTGCCCTTCTTGCTGCATCTGGGATAAAACAGCTGGAGTAGATGGGGGGGGGGAAGGCGGCGCAGAGCATGCAATCCGGCACAAGAAAGTGGAGCAGTGGAGCAGCACATGAGCCGTGCGCTCCGGGCGCCCAGACAAATAGAAATCCAAAAGGACACCTTTCAGGGCTTATTTTCCATAAATGCGCAATTACAAACCAATTTGACACGGGGCAAAGAGGAGCCGTCGACGGCATCCATTTTTAATGAGGGTAAACAGATAAATTATAAATAGCGCAAATATTGCCAAACAGTTAAATATTAATCGTGTAATTGCTTAAATTAACACTCTCTCTCGGCCTCCTTCGCAGCGGAGACTCCAGTGGTGTCAGTGAAACGCCTTGGAGCTGGTCACCCTGGGCTCTGGGAAAAGTGGGGGAGTCAGAAATGGCAGGGGGGGGGAGATCTGCTTTGTCACTGTGGGGCAGGATGGAAACTTTGTGGGCACTTAAGCTCCTCAAGAAGGTTACTGGATTGTGGGATTCGGGAACTTGTTTTCCTGCCTTACGTACGGTACAGCGGGGTGGAAGAAGCCGGGGGAAGGGTTGCAACCTGACCTAAAAATTAAAACAGGGCTCCAGCAGCACCTTAAAAGATTAACAACGTTTATTCTGGAGGAAGTTTTGGCTCGCTGCACCTGGAGGGAGTGAACGTTGGCTCTTGGACACTTCTACTGAGAGCCAGTTTGGTGTCGTGGTTAGGAGTTCGGACTTCTAATCTGGCATACCAGGTTCGATTCTGCGCTCCCCCCCCCCCCCATGCAGCCAGCTGGTTGACCTTGGGCTCGCCACGGCACTGATAAAACTGTTCTGACCGGGCAGTGATATCAGGGCTCTCTCAGCCTCACCTCCTTCACAGGGTGTCTGTTGTGGGGAGAGGAATGGGAAGGCGACTGTAAGCCGCTTTGAGCCTCCTTTGGGTAGGGAAAAGTGGCATATAAGAACCAACTCTTCTTCTTCTATTAGAATAAATGTAATACGGGAATCCGGTGGTGCTCGTTCAGTTGTGCTGCAACAGAAGAAGAGATGGGGGGGGGGGGTATCCTGCTTTTCTTCTACCCAAAGGAACCTCAAAGCAGTTTACGATCTCCCCATCCCTCCCCTTCATACAACGTAGGAGGTAAAGTAGAGAGAGCTCTGAGAGAACTCTGACTGGCCAAGGTCACCCAGCTGGCTGCATGTGGAGGAGGGGTGGGGAATCAGTCTGGGTACACTGGGTTAGAATCTGCCGCTCTTCACTACGACACCACACTGGCTCTCAGATGCCCTTGGCTCCCCCTCTGATGTCACTGATGACTGGAGGAAGCAATGATCCAATCAGATGGGATTTGCTTGCCCGCAAGGGGGGGGTTGAAGTTTGGGGACCCCCAATATGTTGCTCTACAGTTACTGCTGGTTGTTTCCCCACCCACAAGCCAGGCCAGGGTTTCCTTTTCATTCAAGTGAATTTTTCATCCTTTGAAAGTAGCATTCCAAAAGAGATTAAGAGGGCATTGACCTTGGCAGGTTTCAGAAGCAGTGATATTTTGGAGGGCTTTTGCTTGCTTAGAAGGGCATTTTTATGTGCCTTGTGGCTATTTTAGGGTGCTTCAGAACGGCCTTTTTTTATATCTTAATTGATCTTGCGCTTTGTCTACCTGGATGCATGAGTTTAACATAAGTGGGTTTACGCTTCCTTGAGGAGGGACTGAGAACCAGGAGATAAATACGTAACTAAGTGGGAGCATGCTGGTGCACTCTGTGATGGGAGACTTTGGGGTGCCCCTCTCAGATTCCACCCAGATTCCACCCAGATGCCCTCGTTGGCACCCCCAAAGCAACCATTTCAACTGACCATGAGCAGGGCTGGTTAGCTTGGTGAGCCAGCAATCAGTTTATCAACCACATTCCTTAATGCAGCTGTCTCCAACCCCTGGGTTCGGACCGGTATTGTTCCATGGATCAGTCGGTACCGGGCTGCAGCTCCTCCTTGTCTTCCTCCCTGGCTGCTGCCTCGGGGGCTGCCCTGCCACTCTGCCGCTGGCTCACCTTAGGTGCTCTCCGGTGGCTGCCATGGCTGGGGCTCCTCCTCGGTGTGGCACTGCGCAGCTGCCCCCAGTGGATGGCAGGAAGTCAGGGGCGCCAGAGGGAAAGCAAGTGGAGCAGGGGCTCAGGCGGCAGTGACATTGCTCGGCAAAAGACTACCCCCCCCCCCCGGCTTCAGTAAAATTGTCAAGCGTTGATCGGTCCCCAGTGATAAAAAGGTTGGGGACCGTTGCCTTAATGGATGGGAACCACCGTTTTTTTTCTGTAACAAAGAGTGTGCTGCTAGGTTATTAGATTGGTTCCTGTTATTCAGGGTTTTATTGTATTGTGCTTTTTAAAACTTGTAACCCACCGCAAGCTGGCTTGCTCAGAGTGGCGGGAAATACATTTAAAAATAAAAGAAATGAATAAATAAATTGGAACCTGTACCAAGAAAAGCTGCATTTTGAAATATGCACAGGTAATGCAAGTTTCCACGGTTTCTGTTATTCTACTACTTTTTTGACTGTTTGCATGACTTGGTCTGGCTTTGCTAGCTGTTGGAGGCGGGGAAACTTTTAGGCTTTTCACCTGCTGGGGAAGGGGGAATCTTTGGGTGTGCTCCGGTGGAACTGCCCCGAAAGCAGGATCCACATTGACCCTTCAAGAATCCTAACTCTCAGTCATAATAAACATAAACACCCAAATTAGACTGGGGGGAGGGGGGAATGCTTCAGCTGGTATCCCCAAACCCAGAACTGCTACCTGTGGTGTTTGGCATGTGGGCACCAAATCTATGGTTCGTGCCATATGTGACTTTCTTAATCTGTCTCTCCTTCATGGCAATGAAAACATGACACGTGAAGTATGCAGTGCCTTGATGTGAAGTTGTGGTCATTTTCTAAAAAATGGCATTTTAAATCTGCATCTCACACATAACCTAACATACAACAGAGCAAAATAGGCTATTTGTTTTGTATTTGTTTTGTGATTGATTGCATTGTTCTATACTGAAATATTGCATTAAATATGACACCCAAAATTATGGCGATTCGGAAGTGGAGCCTGGGGAAGGTGTGTTCAGGAAGGATGGGAGGCAATAAAGTTCATCTCCGAAGCTGCCATTTTCTTTGGGGGAACTAATCTCTGTCATCTGGAAAACTGTTGGCATTCCAATAGATCAGTTGTAATTCCAGCGGTGCCAACTGGAGGTTGGCAATCCTAATAGAACGCTGAAGAATCCACCCTCCAAAGCTGCCGTCTTGTCAAGGTATTCATTGGGTGAATGTCAGTTGTATTCCTAGGAGATCTAGAGGAGTGTTTGGCCAGCCAGATGTGGGCATGGTGGACTTTCAACTTTATCCTGTTTTGTGAGCTAATTTGTTGTGGCTAATTTGTTCCTTGATGCCCTTTGTGACCAAACATGAGCCTTCTTGGAAAACTAAGTCATAAGTAAGGAAATATCTTTCAAACGGATTTGTGCTGTTTCTGCAGCCGTTTTATTTTGTCATGGAAACGGTGATTGCTGGTGACAGTTCCATGGGCTCTGAGTTTTCCCAGCCTCGGGAAACTAAGGTGAGCCAAGAGCAGACGTAGGTAGTTTCATATATTCGGCATGACGGTCAGAAATAGAGGAAGCGCAACTGAAGGTTCATGAATTAGAATTAATGGGTCTACTTAAAATTTCAGGGAGGTAATCAGAGGAGAGAGGGCGAAGCCCCTTGAAAGAGCAGCTTGACACTGGCAACAGGGTTGCTAAGGAAGTGTTAACATTTTTTTTCAGGGAAGCAAGGGGTATTTCTTTGAAGGCCATCCTGCATCGAGGCAGAGCGTTGGACCAGAAAGGCGTGCTTTAAAATCTGATCTGTGGACTCTAAGCGAGCCCAGGGGATGTCTCTTCTGGACCTGAACTCGGGCATCAAATCAGTGTTTTGCTTCTGCCAATTTGTAGGTTAGCTCTAGCTTCATTCTCACCGAGGGGATCAACTCGAGTCTGGGATGTACAAAGGTCTACCAAGTTCCCACTTCCGGCAGAACATTTCCTGCCCCCTGCTGCTCAGCTGGGCAGCGGGGAAGAACATGTTGGCCAAATGTGGGAGAGGAGAGCAGTTGTTATCCCTGATATGATGCAACTACCGGTGTGACTCAGAAGTGGCATCCATTCCTCCCTCCGTCATTTCCCACCTCCCCTATCTCCCATCAGTTGCCAGACGATGCCTGGAAACCCAGAAGTGGCCCCTGGATTGTCACCTCCGACATCACTGCCAGGTTTTCACTGAAAGTGACTTCACATGCTAACACGATGCCAGCATGCCTGTCCCCACCCCCCTGCCCCCCAGCCTGGCATCCCTGACTGTACCACTCCAGCCCTCATCTCACGCTGGCGCCCCATATACTAAATTGCTTTCACATGCCAGAGTTTTTGATGTGCAGGAATTTCCTGGGGGAATGTTCCATCCTGTCTGGCCACACTTTCCGTCTGATATGGTACAGTCCAGACCATGGTTGGGAACAGTGGGAACAAAGCCTCTGAACTTGCAGGTTGTGGAAGGGGATTCTGGGAAACGCATCCTCCAGTCCTTCACAGATGGCTTTTGGGATAGTCTTGTGCAGGGGTAGTCAACCTATGGTCCTCCAGATATCCATGGACTACAATTCCCATGCATTTGCTGGCAGGGGCTCATGGGAATTGTAGTCCATGGACATCTGGAGGACCACAGGTTGACTACCCCTGGTCTTGTGTACTTGTGGCATTCTGTTTCTGGCTGCACATTTAGTACAGGTGTCACTTCTCTGCTGTTTTTTTTTTTAAAGATTTGCTTTGAGTATCTTCAAAACCACAGGGCTGTGTCTGCACAGACTGACAGATGTGTCCAGGTACAGTTTTTAGTGCAGTGTGGCGTTACCGTTGTCCAGTGTGAGACTGCCCGGCCCAAGTTAGAGGTTATCACCACCAAGATGAAAGGTCCTCACTGGCTGTTATCACCACCAAGATGAAAGGTCCTCACTCATCTGTTTCCAAGCGCAATTGTTTTTGTTCATTTAAGGCCCTAACACACAGTTTTTGTCCATGCTGATCTTTTGAGATAGTCAAAGGTGACTTCCTCTTTACTTTTTGCCCAGCCAAAAAGCTGAGCATAGCACTGCAGGGAAGTTTGCAGGAAAGGACAGGCTTAAAAGACGTTGCCCATGTTCAGCATTGAAGCCTCTGACTTTCTGGGAGTTCCAGCGAACATCTAATCTGTTCCTATCACCGCTGTGGATGTTCTCAAAGCTGCAGCCTTGCTAAATTAATTCAGTACAAGATTGAGCACAGGCCTTATCAGTGTATCCCCCACTAATTGATTCCAGTTCTGACCAAGAGGAGAGCAAAGATTCGGTTGAATTCCAGCTTCAGTCATGCACATAATGTGGAGAAGAAGTTAACCCTTAGATGACTCGAGGCCACTGCACCAAAGGGGTTTCCCATCTCCTTCATCAATGTGAGTCCAACAACTCTTGAATTTCACCAAGCGGGACTTTCTCGCTCCCCTCCCATTGCAGCCGTGAAATGTGGTTCCTTGGGGTTACCAGGCCCCTTGGGAACAGGATGAGGGGCACAGTAGGTGAGAGAGAGGACGAACTCTTCCAAAGACTTGAGGGCCCTTGCGTCTTCAGAACTGTGCGGTTGGATCTTCGTCAGCATGATCAGAAATGTCACGTAAGATAGCCTGCCTGCCTGCCTGCCTGCCTGCCACTTCTGTTGGAATTTATTTATTAATCCACAAAATGTATCCGCCGCCTCTCCAGAGAACCTCTCAAGGCAGTTCATAAACAATACAATAAAATCTTGGGAGAGGGGGGGGGACGACAACAATATAGGAATTATCTATGTTAAAACAAGCCATAAACCAACAACCAGTGGCTTAAAAGAAAACTGAACTAAACAGTATTCGGCAGCCTGAAGGGTTATCTGTAAAACGTGAATGTTTCTCCATGTACAAAAGCCAGAACATCAGTGAGGTTGTTGCTGAGCCTTTTTCCCGTGTTAGTTTTTGAGTGTGCTGAAGGTTTGAGTTTAAAAAGAAAAATAATAATAATGAGGAAATGGTTAAACCCGTCTGTAGTTCTCTGCCTGCATTTTGAAATGGTACAGTCCAAGATTGACCGTGGCACGGAGTAGTTCTGGATGCGGTAGGCTTGTATTACTCAGAGGGCTGCTCCCAGGGTCTGGGAGATAAAATGAAGGAAGGGGAGAGGAGGACTGAACTGCTTTCGTCTCTTAGGCAGACTGTCCATCAATTAAGCCCCCCGTCTGAAGCTCTGCCCATGAGGCTGGGAGTTTGATCCCAGCAGCTGGCTAAAGGTTGACTCAGCCTTCCATCCTTCCGGGGTCGGTAAAATGAGTACCCAGTTTACTGGGGGATAAAATGGTAATGACTGGGGAAGGCACTGGCAAACCACCCTGTATTGTCTGCCAAGAAAATGCTAGAGGGCGTCACCCCAAGGGTCAGACATGACTCGGTGCTTGCACAGGGGATACCTTTAACTCAGCTGAGCAGCATCCAGTCTGCCGTTCAATTGTGCTTTGGAATGGGTTGTAGAACCACTATCACATAAACAGCATGGCCAAATATTGGCTGAAGACATTAAAGCAGTAAATCTGCTCCAGATGTCTTCTGTACAACTGGGGGGGGGGGGATGATTATTCTTGGTAAGACTTAAGGAACCAGAAGAGGAGGTAGAAAAAAAAATAGACGGATGGATAGAATCAAAGACAAGAGAGGACTGACCTTACGAAAGCTTAAAGAAATGACTGCAGACAGGATAAGATGGCGAGCCTTTGTTCATAAAGTCGTCCGTGAGTCAGAAGCGAGCTGATGGAACCAAACAACAAACAGATTGAAGTGCCATCAGGTTGCAAGCAATGTCTGGGGTCTCCACTAAGGAGCTTTCAAGACAAGAGATAAACAGAGGTGGTTTTCCATTGCCTTCCTCTGCAGAGCCTTCCTTGGTGTTCTCCCATCTAAGTACCCACCCTGCTTAGCTTCAGAGATAAATGAGACGAAGCTCTGCCATTCCTTCTCTACTCCAGGTCCCTCATGCACCCTTGGTCTAAGCCTGTACTTCTTTGGTCAGGGGCTCGGGATGGCAGTGGGTGAGAGGGACTGGCAAGATTGCCAGGATGCCCAAGAAATTTGGGTTTCCTCTCAGGTGAGAACAGTTTCACAGTGTTCATGGCATTCACAGTTGCTATGCAAACATCAGGAGAAAGTGTATACATGTCCAGAGATGCGGCATGCCAGCCATGCTTTATGTGTGCATGCTAGCTATAAGAAATGTGTTGTTGTACAAAGTCCAGAGCCTGTCATATCTAGAGTTTCCTGGGGTCAGGAACAGGAGATGCTGCCCACATCCTGTAAGAACAAGAATTTCCAAGCAAATAGTTATTTTTTTAAAAGAAGAAGAAGAGTTGGTTCTTATATGCCGCTTTTCTCTACCTGAAGGAGTCTCAAAGCGGCTTACAGTCGCCTTCCCTTTCCTCTCCCTACAACAGACACCTTGTGAGGTGGGTGAGGCTGAGAGAGCGCTGATATCACTGCTCGGTCAGAACAGCTTTATCAGGGCTGTGGAGAGCCCAAGATCACCCAGCTGGCTGCATGCGGGGGAGTACAGAATCGAACCCGGCTCACCAGATTAGAAGTCTGCACTCCTAACCACTACACCAAACTAGCTCTCAAATTAAATCCAAAATTTGTGGTTGGGTGGGGCAGTATGGAGCAGAAAACACTGCACACCGCACACTTTCCACATTGCACACCACACACTTTCCACATTCATTCTGTCCCAGACAATTCAATGTGTGTTTGCCTACCTAGAACATTGGTTGGCAGGTCATAAACAAGGGAGGGAGTGACCAGCCACAAACTGTAAATCCCAGCAAAGGCACAGAATCTTCCCCTGGTGTTCAGCTGGGAATCACGAGAGCTCCAGCGATATTAAATATCTCTGTAATTAATCCAAAAGAGAGTAGATGGCACACTAATGAAATCTGAAGATGATTACTAAATTAGAAGAAACTGGAAACACGAGATTTAGGAGCGATACCGGAAAGAAAATTATGCATGAAGTGGGAGAACAATGCGACATCAAAAAGAGCCTCCTCTATCTGGGCCATGCAGGAAGGAGGCACCCAGCCTGTCCCCAAACTACCCGAATACAAAATCGCACCCCAAACTGCAGCAGCTCCGGTGGGACCCCGTTGCTTCCTGAGAGATGAAAACTAAACTGGGAGGGAAAGGCGAAGAGGCTGGAGGTATTCCTTTTGCAGGAAGAGAGAGAAAAGTCTTTAGAGATGTTTGAAATTTGAGTCACATTTGGCAACGGAAGGAATGTCGGGAGAAAAACAGATAGTTTCAAGGCAGCAGTGCGCAAAAGGGAATCCTCATGAGCCAATTAGTTAATGGCATGCATGGTTCTGTTCTCTCCCCCCCCCCCCCTCCAATCTATGACAAATTTGTCCCTAGGAGAAGGTCAAAGATGATCTTTTTTTTGTCAAAAATGTGTTTTTCAGCTGTGTATTTCAATCATGTCCTAACATAACCATAAAAAGTTTGAGAAGTTCTCCAGGAAAAGGCAGCTACTTTTTTTTCAGGACACCCGCGATCTATGTAGTGTCGAAGTTTATTGGTCCCACACTGACCAAAGGTCTGCCATGCGCATCAGTGATTGCTTAATTTCCCCAGCCATCTGGATTGCTCTCCCAGGCTGGTTTTGTCTTTCTTTTGTTTTGAGTGCTCACTTCTATCCTGGAGCCCGAGATTCCTTTAATCCAAGGGTAGTCAACCTGTGGTCCTCCAGATGTCTATGGACTACAGTTCCCATGAGCCCCTGCCAGCGTTTGCTGGCAGGGGCTCATGGGAATTGTGGTCCATGGACATCTGGAGGACCACAGGTTGACCATGTGAGGGGATTGTTCTGAGCATGCAAGAGAGAATTCTGCAGAGTCCTCCCTCCGAACTTTGCAAAACTCTGACAATTCTTTCTGGCAAACTTCGCGTGATTCGGTGACAATTGCAAGATCTACTGTGCGCCTCCTGCCTACCCTTTTCTTCTTTTTCCCCTCCCTTCCAGAATAAGCCGTCTGTTTAATGGCACAGAACCTATTGTCTTGGACAGTTTAAAACAACACTATTTCATTGATCGGGACGGTGAAATTTTCAGATACATATTAAGCTTCTTAAGAACGTCGAAACTGCTGCTCCCCGAAGACTTTAAGGTAAGACAGGTCAGGAGCCTGTAATCGTCTTATCCATTCGTTTATTTCGAAGTGTATTCTTTTGTATGCAGCGACTGAAACGCCCCACTTAAGAACCAGTAAATGACAAGAGACCCCCCTGCAAATTGCATAAAATGGTCTTCAGGAACTGTAGCATGTGAAGGCTGCGATCAAGCCCAGTTTCCAAATTCATCAAACCTTAATCCGGGCTGGTTTCACCTACAAAATTTTTGGTTGGATCCTGTTAGCATTGCTGAGAGAAAGTTCCTTAATTCCGCTTTGCTCGGTTTCTCCCTGTAATCCAACAATCCAGTTCAGGTTGGCTTGCAACATATATCATAGGATAAAACAATTAAAACATGTTACAAGTTTTAAAACCATCAAATTTGCATTAAAAACAATACAAAAACCCCAGTAGGAGGGAGGAGGAGAGAGATAAAGTGCTTTGTTGTAACTACTGAATGGCATACAGAGGTCTGGAGGTTGCGCAAGGATGCCAATTTATTGGTGGTATTAATGGTCTGCGACCATTAGGCCCACTGGAACAGATCTGTCTTGCAGGCCCTGCAGAACTGTTTTAAGTTCCAAAGAGCCCTGATCTCACTCGGGAAAGCGTTGAGGCCAGTTTCACTTCTCTGGGGCTGTGGATTTTGAGCAGATTTTGTGCGCCTAATTGCAGATTTCAGGAGCGGGTCGTAGTAGAGAAGGCAGTCTCCCAGGTACGAAGGTTCCAGACCGTTTAGGGTAGGGGTAGTCAAACTGCGGCCCTCCAGATGTCCATGGACTACAATTCCCAGGAGCCCCTGCCAGCGTTCGCTGGCAGGGGCTCCTGGGAATTGTAGTCCATGGACATCTGGAGGGCCGCAGTTTGACTACCCCTGGTTTAGGGCTTTAAAGATTAATTTCTAAGTTAATTTTGCAAAAAATAAATTCCACTCCCCATAACAAAGCTAGATCCAACCCATCGCACGGCTAAGGGACATCTTCCTCCGAGACGTTCATACCAAGTTCGAACGGATGGAGATTGCTGAAGCAAGAGCCTCCTTACTTATTTCTTCGGCATCTGTACCAGAGCAGTGAATTGTGGCCCTTTCCACGTCGCGTTTTGGATAAATACGGCTTCATGCAATCTTTTAAAGCTGGCGGCATGATTAATTTCATATCAGACGACACTTGAGGGCCGGGGGATAAATGATTTGGCATTTCTGAATACAAAACAAAGAGGAGAGAGGGGGTTGGAGGGGGGAAGTCTGGCACAGTGCTGAAAGTTGTTTTATGTGCTGGCATTTTGGAGCTAGGCAAATCCTTTCCCATCTCACCTGCCATTTGCAGAGAGATAAAGAGCTTCAACTATATTGCTTTTCAAGAGTATCAGGCAGGGAGGGGTGAGCCTTGGTTTTGTGAAGTGGCTGATTAGAGTCGAGGGTCAGCCCAGTGGCTTCGCTGAAACAGGATTGTTCCATCAGAACCAAACAGCATCCAGAGTGTGCCTTTCTCAGCGTAGTTGCAGGGGAGTCCTGGCTCAGAAACCTTATAGCAGGGGGTGGCCAAACTCTGTCACTCCAGATGTATATGGACTACAATTCCCATGAGACCCTGCCTTGTATTGGCAGGGGCTCGTGGGAATTGTAGTCCATGGTCATCTGGAAAGCCACAGTTTGGCTTATAGGGGGAGTGGAATAGCAGCGACAAAGATGAAGGGGGAAGTAGGGTTTGTTGAAGATGTACCCTGGCCAGGAGGAGTGGGGTAAGATGGTCACTGAGTGAATGATGCAGAGTTAACATGAGAGTTAAAGTAGGTGAGATGAGGTGCACCAGGTCATATGCTCATCTTGGCTGTGGATCATCCTTATGAGTGCAGGTGTGCAGAACACTTTAGCTAATGTCTGACATGAGGGTCGTGCTCACAGGCTGTGCAAACAAATTGTCAGCTCATTCCCATCCCCTTTATTTTGGAAAGGAGAGAATTCTGGGAAGTGGCCCTGCATTTGGCCCTGCATTTGGGACCCTCATGTCAGACATGTATATGCACAGTGGACATGCAGAGCATCACTGTCCAGGTAAGCAAATGAACTATAAAGTGGGAACGAGGAATGGAGTGCGGGAAATAGGGCATTTGAAGTCACCATGTGGGTCATCTGTCTCTGATGGTCCAGTGGCCCCTTCCCAAAACTAGGCCAGGTCCTAAACTATGCTAGCGGTCATGTTCGAAAGCCATAGTCCTGCACACAGTGGTGCATCAGCTTGCAGCCAGATCTCCAAGGCATGCAGTGATCGAAATGAGGTTTCCCATTCATGCCCCCCATCGTTTTGGGAATCTGCATATCCAGAACAGCAAGGGAGAGATGAGGAAGCCAAGACGGGAGATTGCAGAGGTTGACATTTAGGCCGCTGAGCTAACAGGAAAAACAGCCCATGAGGAATGGACTGTTCCTCATACCCCTGGCTGCAGTGGGACCCTTTAGAACAGTGGTCCCCAACCCCCGGTCCGGGGACTGGGACCGGTCCATGGATCAGTCAGTACCGGTCTGCGGCTCCTCCTCATCCTCCCCCCTGGCTGCTGCCTCGGGGGCTGCTCTGCCCCCGGATCATCTTTGGAGCCGCCATGGCTGGGGCTCCTCCTCGGTGTGGCACTGCACAGCTGCTGCTGGCAGCGCCCCCCAGCGGGCGGCGGGAAGGGGAGCGGCGGCAGCGCCCCCCAGGGGTGGCGGCAGGGGAGCAAGTGGAGCAGAGGCTCCGGTGGCGGCAGCGGCGACGACGTCCCTCAGCAAAAGACTACCCTCCCCCCGGGCCTCAGCAAAATTGTCAAGCGTTGACAGGTCCCCGGTGATAAAAAGGTTGGGGACCACTGCTTTAGAATACTTTGAGAATTTCTTTTTGGGACTGCAGTTTCGTGCTCAGCGAGCCCCAGAGACAGCCGTGCATGTGTTGCTAGCTAGCGAATCTTTATTATCGCATCTGACTGGTGTGTTTACGGTGAATATTAACTACCATTCCAGTTGCTAATAAGAGGAGACTTGAAAGTGTTCTGCTTTTGACAGGCCCCCCTCTCGAGAGCTCCTTCTCCTAATAGTTAATACATGTGCTTGCGAATTCTAAATACAGCTGTAATTACTGGCTGGGAGTCTTTCCTGTTGCTTGGTGCTGTAGTATGGGGAGTCAAATGGGTGCCAATGTGTCCTACATAGCAAAGGCAATTGGTGCGGGTGAACTTTGAGGTTGACCTGCATCCCTAATACGTGTGCAGAGCATTCTGTACTTCCAAGCCCTAGACGGCATTTGTTCTCTTGTGAGAGCATAGTGTGTCCCCTGTTCCTAGACAAGTTCCCTGTTACAAACAAAAAAACAGGGTGGACCGATTACACAGCCATGTTTACTCACAGTGGATGTACGTGGGTCTGTGGGTGCACATGGTGTCAGAGGAGGCTGTATGTTGTGATTATGTGGGAATAGGGCCTGGGAGAGCCTGGTTCCAACCCCACAACAACAAACGCTTATTGCACAGTCAACAGGCCTTACGGTGATATAGTTGGTTCAGATCTCCACTCGGATTCCTCACCTGGGCCTGTTCTGCACGCAATAAAAATGCACTTTCAGTGCATTTTAGAAGTATATTTTCCTGTTCTGCACAGGAAAATCCAGCTGCCAAAGCACACTGAAAGTGCACTATCCTATGTGTGCGGAATGGGCCCTGGATAGCCCAGGCAAGCCCAATCCTACCAGATCTCGGAAACTAAGCAGGGTCTTGGTAAGTATTTGGATGGGAGGCCTCCAAAGAACACTAGGGGATCATGATGTGGAGCCAGTCAGTGGCAGGCCATCTCTAAGCATCCCATGCCTGGCTGCCAGACAGTCCTCAGATCTCCTGGCTACACTATACACACCACACGATAAATATCCACTTGGACTAGTCAATCTGTCAAAGGCTAGCCTAGTGTCCAGGGTTGTTAGGAGGATAAAAATGGCAGAAGGAGAGCCACGCACACTGCCCTAATTTCCATGGAGGAAGAGCAAGACTCGCACAAAAATGCTAGAAAGAGAGGAAATGTGTTACCTCCAAAGAAGAATTAAATGGGGTACAATCCATTGAGAAGTCCTCCTTCATAAGGTCCACTGAAATTGACGTGAGAGCTCCAAAAACAGTGTCATGCTGGATGGTGTTCATGTCACTGGGGCTTGCTTCTGGTGGTTGAACCTCAAGGCCAGGCACCATCTGCAGCAGGCTTTCCTGAAACCGTGGGATTTCTTAACAGTCCTGGAAGGATTTCCCTAAAGGGTGGGAGTTAATTAATTTTTAATATATTTCAAAAATTTGTTCAACATTTATTGGGTGATATAACTATATATGGTCATGTTGACCCGCCCTCCCTCCCTAAATGGCCAATGAAGGGCCTGGAGGGGTGGGAAGAGGAGGGGCCCCAGGTGGGCATGGACACAGCTATGCTTCCCAACCATGTTCTGCACAATTGCATCACTTCTGGGATTTCTCGAAGCCTGAAGAGTATTTCAGGGGGTTTTCAATGCTAAAAAAGTTGAGAAAGGCTGCTCTATCGTGACAGGCCTCCCTCCAATAACCCACATTGTCAACTACCGCTCCAAGCAACAGCAAGAGAGAAGGGGGTGGGGGGAAATGGCACATGCCCCACAACATCATTTATGGAGAAAACCCCCAAAGTGACTGCTCATAGCTCTAGGAATCACCAGAAGCTCTGTGTTAAATCATAGACTTTCTGGTGGTTCCTAGAGTTACCCACCATCATTTCCAGTTTTTTTTTCCCCCCAGAAGTGATGTCATGGGACAGGCTATGTACTCACTGCCCAGGTTTCACTAGTTGCCAGAGCAATTCTACCACCATCTGAGACAGCCAGTTTGCATTATGACTGGGCTCTCACTGAAGTAGGAGCCTGCACCTCAAGCCCACCAGCACCTTTTAGCACCAGGAGCCCAACTCCAACACCCCCATGCTATGCAACGGTGGTAGCAGGAATCTAAAATTTACTTCAGGAAGAGACAAGACCAGTCAGGAAGCAGCCAGGCACCGATCGCATCAGACTCATGGACTGAACACATGAAACTGCCTTCTACTAAGTAAGACATTCAGTTCAGTATTGTCTACTCAGGTGGGCAGCAGCTCTCCAAAGTCTCAGGCTCACATCTTCTCCTACCTGGTTCTTTTAACTAGAGATGCTGGGGATTGAACCTGGGACCCTCTGCATGCCAAGCAGAGGCTCTACCCCTGAGCTACAGTCCCTCCAACACACCCTTTTCATTGCACCTGGATCCAAATGCAGCTGATGCCTCCCCCCTAGTTTCCAGTTACCATTGCACAGGCCATCAGGAGGGACACAAGAGGTGAGTGGGACCATGTGGCTCAATAAATCTTGCAGTTAGCAGAAGAATTCCTGTGTGCCTGCTAGAGGCTAATATTAAACACCAAGAGAAGCTGTTGTCTTCAGAGTCATCAAGGCAGGACTTCTAGGTAATGTCTAGTTTCGTCATGAGACTTCTTCAGCTTTGCAGTAATAATTGCATGCGACAAAAAAAATTCAATCAGAGCACAAGGTCTCTTGGAAGCATAATAGAGGTCCCTGCTTGTAGACATCCTCTGCTTTTATACATCCTCCTGTGTGTGTTTCCACTTTGTTATCTTGATTTTCACATCAGAAGAAGGAGGCAAGTAGCAGCCAACTAACAATCCCCTTCCCTAGAAAACCTTTTTACTGAAATTTAATTGTCATCTGTTATGTCTTTTGATAATGGCAGGCTGTTTGGGGAGCTGTCTTTTGGCTGAAAAGTCTTTTGGCAGTCTTATTTCACATAAGGCAGTTTCATGTGTTCAGTGTATGATTTTGATTTGATTGGTGCCTGTCTTTTGCCTGGCTGGCTGCATAGATCTGGATTTGGGGAGGAGTCCCTGCTCAGAAGCAGAGCACCTGTTTTACATGCAGAAGGTCCCAGATTTAATCTCCAACATCTCCAGGTAAAAAGGTCAGGTAGAAGATGTTGGGAAAGACCTGAGAGCCTGAAGAAGGACTCTGAGTCAAAATACACAGTACTATAAACTTGACGGACCAATGGTCTGACCTGGTATAAGGAAGCTTCATCTAGGGAACAGTGGCAAAGCATCTGATTTGCATGCAGAAGCCCCCAAGGTCAGTCCCCTGCATCACCTGATCCTTTTTACCTGGAAGTAGGTGACATACAAGGAAGTTTCATGTGATCCAAGAGTGGGAAGCCCTGATAGTCCAGGCTAGCCCTCTCTTGTCAGATTTCAGAAGCTAAGCAAGGTCTGCCCTGGCTAGGGTTTAGATGGGAGACCTCAGAGGCACCCACGGGGTGTGATGTGGAGACGGGCAATGGCAAACCACCTCTGAACATCTCTTACCTCGAAAATTGGATTGTCAAAAGTCATCTGTGACTTGGCAATTAAAAAAAAAGTGGTAGCTTGTGTTTATGGTGGATACTTGGAAAGGCCATGGCTCCCTACTGGAGCACTTGTTTTATGTGCAGAAGGTCCCAGATTCAGTCTCCAGAATCACCATTTAAAAGGCTGAGATGGTAGGTGATGGCAAAGACATTGGCCTGAGACCCTGCTGCTCGTCAAAGTGGGCAATGCTATTATTTATTATTTATTTATCATATGGCATGTGTGTTATGTAGCTGGGAGATCCTAAGGAATCTGACAGGATTGGGCTAAAAGCTTGCTTTTCCGCACACATCGGATAATGCACTATCTAACAGGTGCAGGTTGGGTTCATAGGCAATACTAACAGGTTTTGCGCACACCAGAAATATAGCATCATCCTTACCTTTTGCAGACACTGTATTCCTGGCATTTCACATGAGGTCACCCGCATCCCACGTCTGGGCAGTAAACATTTTGCTACATACACCATTTTCTCGCAAAAAGTGGATTCCCCAACCTAAAAAGTGCTATACCCTGGTGGACAACCAGCAGCTAACCAGCACAAGGAACGTATGGAGGCTAAGAAGCATTATATTCACCTCCGTAATGTCCCACCCTTTGATAGACCAATGGTCAGGCTCAATATTATGCTGCTTCATGCGCAGATAAACCTGCCGGGCCACACCCTTCTGACCTGGATTACGCCCAGCAGAATAACCACCGTTCCTCACTTCTGCCGGGTGCCTTTTATCCCAAGTTCCAAATTCCCAGAATTATTACATCTTCTGGATTCAGAGTGTTACACCAGAATGACTCAGCTGCTTCATGAAGCCAGAGGAATGTTGTTCTCCACACAAACTGGCCACTGTCTGCCAGTCTTAGCCAGTCATCTTGTGGGAAAGGTTTGTCCAGATGCACCAGAGTCGGTGAATATGTGCCTACACTAGAGAGAAGCCTGCTGTCATTGTAGTATCTGTTGGCCAAGAGAAACGCCATAGCTGGCTGGAAACCCCTTTCCAGTGATTCTGGAGCCGGCCACCAACTCCCTGCAGGATCTGACTTATTCGAATGGGAGTATTTGAAAGGTTGTCACTTGGAGGAGGGCAGGATGCTGTTCCCGTTGGCTGCAGAGGAGAGGATGCGCAGTAATGGGTTTAAGCTACAAGTACAGCGATATAGGCTAGATATCAGGGGAAAAAAATTCACAATCAGAGTAGTTCAGCAGTGGAATAGGCTGCCTAAGGAGGTGGTAAGCTCCCCCTCACTGGCAGTCTTCAAGCAAATGTTGGATACACACTTTTCTTGGATGCTTTAGGATGCTTAGGGCTGATCCTGCGTTGAGCAGGGGGTTGGACTAGATGGCCTGTAGGGCCCCTTCCAACTCTATGATTCTAAGTACATTCGGCAGTGGAATAGGCTGCCTAAGGAGGTGGTGAGCTCCCCCTCACTGGCAGTCTTCAAGCAAATGTTGGATACACACTTTTCTTGGATGCTTTAGGATGCTTAGGGCTGATCCTGCGTTGAGCAGGGGGTTGGACTAGATGGCCTGTAGGGCCCCTTCCAACTCTATGATTCTAAGTACATTCGGCAGTGGAATAGGCTGCCTAAGGAGGTGGTGAGCTCCCCCTCACTGGCAGTCTTCAAGCAAAGGTTGGATACAGACTTTTCTTGGATGCTTTAGGATGCTTAGGGCTGATCCTGCGTTGAGCAGAGGGTTGGACTAGATGGCCTCTATGCCCCCTTCCAACTCTATGATTCTGTGATTCTGAGAGGGGGGGGGAGTCAAACTGAAAGGAAGTCTCATTGACTTCTTTTCCGCTGTTGTTTTCTGATCCCTGAAGGGGTTATGCAGTACCTGGGAGAGTGAGCAACCAATTCATGGATGCCAAACCAAAGCTGGGCAGATACCTTTGGACGCGCAGGCTACTCATCTTCCGTAGAAAACGGGGACACAGTCTCCTGGATCAGCATCTGGCCCAAAGTGAATGGTGAGCAGCACATCTGCAAGCATTAGAAGTCCTCCAGCCAGGAGAATTCTGGGCTTTTGTGACAATATGCCTGAGAACAATAACTGATCCTCAGGGCTCCTGGTTCAAGTCCACAGTTCCTGAGCAGGGCCAGCCACAGGTTGGAGTTCACAAGCTTGTACACAAGCTCACTTTTTAGATGCTTCCAGCTTCTTTGCATCCTCAGTTTCCCTAGTGCCAGGACTTGGCTTTCTCTTGCTGCACCTTTAAATGTCCATTGTCAGCATTCACCGGGCTGGCTTCTCAGCCGCTTCCCTTCCTGACTCACCAGCGCAAAGTGGGTGTCAAGCACACCCATATCAGACGAGCAGGATCAGATTGGCAGAGGCGGATGCAGCAGAGACAAAGAAACAAATTCCAGAGCCTGCCTTTGAAGCCTTGGTTGGGTGTCACATTGTTGACAGTGACACAACCGCTCTTGGCCAAAAGACACAGAAGAAACGCGGCAATAGTCAAGTTGCAGGTGCTTTTTCTGAAGTCCTGGGCTTAATTCCGGCAACAGGGCTAGGAAAGACCCTGGAGAGCCGCAGCTGATGTGAATAAATAGTAGGCCCTGTTCTGACTTTCCTAGCAGTTAGCTGTGAATCTTTTTCATTGCTTGCATTGTTGGAGGAGGGGGATCAATAAACCGTGCTGCAGATAGGGTTGCCAACCTCCAGATGACGCCTAGATATCTATTACAATTTGATCTCCACACGACCAAGATTGGTTCCCAGCCCAGAACTGGCAGCCTTGGGTGAAGACCCTTAGAAATCCCTCTCCTTCCACCCTCTGCCTTGTACAAAAACAGAAGCTTTGGGTGGGGCAGTCTTGACTCTTCCTGAAATTTTAAACTTCAGGGCAAGAGGGTGCAACTGCAGCACCATTGGCCCTCCCCCACTCCCTGTACCCAGACCTTGGAACTGAGTGGGTGAATATACTACAGTTTATTGGGTGGCAGCAAGAGAGGCGTGACTGCAGAGGCACAGAGGAGAAACGCCCGGTGCCTTATCCTCCGGCGACTGGATGGTTTATCCCCAAGGAGCATAGGAAGAGATTAAAACAAGGATCTCCTCCCTTCCCGTCAGGCAGCCTCGTAAAAGAGGGAGCAGCTTAACAGCACCCCAGGTCCTCAGGGATCTCATTCAGTCTAACGAAATGCAGAAACCACCAGACGTCACCAGGAATAACCCCGCAGATGCAAGGGAAGCCTCCGCGAGGTGCAGAGGAGGCCTCTTCCAAGCCCCAACAAGCCCCTCTGTTGGTTGATCTGCCGTTTCCTTTCATTCCACTGCTCTTTGCAGTGAGGCTTCATCTGCTCTGCAAAGGGGCTGAATCCATTGCAGCCCTTGTTGCGGGGATGGTTGTGAAACGCTTTAGGAATATCGCTTCACCCTTGTCTTAAAAGCTGTTCTGCGGTGGGGAATTCCTCAGGCTGCCTTTTCGGTAGGCAGCCTGTGAGTTGGGTTCCCATGGACAGCTGGGAGGGTTCTTGTCCTTGTGGAGGAGAAGCGTGGCTCGGGGATTTGGCTGTGAACCAGGAAGCTTGCCCGTTCACGTTTCATCCCCAGCCTGGAGATACGCAGGGGCCCCAGGCGAGCCACTTCCTCCAGCCTCTGTCTCCATCTGCAGTGTGGAGGTAATAATCTGGGGCCTAATTTATAGGGTTGCTGGGGGGGTAACGGAGATAATCTGTCTTGTCTTGTCTCCTGCCCGTGGCAGCATAGGCTCTGGGGCAGACAGGCTGACCTGCTGGGGTTCCTGGAGCAGTGCTTGGGGGGAGGGGGGAGCCCGAGACATTTGCAGGTAAACTCCTGCATGGGAAACGAAAATATGGGAATGAACAGGAGCAAGATGAGGCCTGGGAAAGAATCCTAACACAGGGAAGCAAAAAAAAAATAAGATTCTAGGGTATACAGATCCTAGCTAGAAAAGATGCTGAGAAGTCCATAAATGGGTTTGTCTCCCAAGCATTTTTAATTGGTATGCAGTAGTTTCCAAGGAAGGAGGAGGAACTGAATCTCAGATCCAAAAGTAGGAGGACACACCCCTCCCCTTTGTGCCGTGTTCCCCCAGAGTTGCTGTCTGTCCCGGGGTGCAGGGGATGTGCAAGCACCATAAAAGCAACCTGGATAATACCCCCAAACAGGTTAATAGCTCAGAAGGGGGCATTTGCAGTAGGGAAAGGATGGGAAAGGACCAACAGAAACGTTCCCTGTGCCCCACCGGCCTCTCTCCAGATTGTCTTCTCTACCTAACTATTTCACAGTATAAAAGCATTTGGGACATTCATTCACGGTTATCCCAGCAACCCATCTGACTTTGCCCCGATGAGCCAAGGAGGTCAACAGCAGGACTCAGAGCTCGGAAGAGGCTGAGGGGCAGAGCTCCCAAGAAGATGGGATTCTGTATATTCCCGAGTGAGATCATGCCTTTGTAAGCCTGTTGATTTCAGCGGACTTGGAAGAGGGTAGCTCGGTTTAGGACTGCTGGGCTGGTGTGTTGCATGGCTCTTGAAAGCCGATTTGAATCTGAGTTGCCATGACGTGGGAGAAGAAGGGGCTTAACTGTATCATAATCCTTCTGGGTGGGGGAGAGGGAAAGACAGATCCCTCGTGGCACCAGATTTTCTCTCGAAACAGGCTTTAAAATAACCCACAAGGTCATTTCTGGTTGGGAAAAGAGTACAGAAGAACTTAATAGATGCACATCCCTCTCCTATTTGCATGTGTGCAGGTGTATCAGTGTATTGCTCATGCAGTTGAAGCTGGTGAGTAACTGCCTCAGTGTTAGAACAAAGCTTGAGTCCAGTGGCACCTTTAAGACCAACAAAATGTAACTCTGGTTATAAGCTTTTGTGCAAGAACATCTGCTTTGCATGCAAAAGGTCCTGAACCGAATATCCAGTTAAAAGGTTCAGGGTGTAGGTAATGAGAAAGTGCTCTGTCTGAGTTGCTGCAGAGTTACTGCCCTGTCCGAATAGACAGCACTGACCTGGATTGACAGGATGCAACAGAAGGCATCATAAAGGGTGATTTGTCGCTCCATTGTAGAGCTTCTGCTTTGCACACAGAAAGTTGCAGGTTCAGATCCCAGTGCGCCTAGTGGAAAGGAACAGGTAGCATGGAGCACCTGAGAGCCTAGAAGTGCCCTGCAAGTCAGAACAGACAGTACTGACCCTGATGCACTAAGGGTGTGAATGGGCACAAGGTATCTTCAGGTGCTCAGCAAGGTTCCTAGATGGCTCCTGTCGCTTTAATAGTTGTGCAAGAGAAGGCAGCTCTCTCATTGCAGCAGGGCAAGTGCATCATTTCAGGTGCCTGCCAGGACGGGTGACTCCTACACCACTTCTTCCATCCCCTGTTCTGTTTATGCTGCAGCATTTTGGTTTAATATCTAGGCCAGGCTTTCTCAACTTTTTTGCCATTGAGAAATCCCTGAAACTTTCCTCAGGCTTTGAGAAACCCCAGAAATGATATGATTGTGCAGAATATGATTGGGAAGCAGAGCTGTGGACACGCCCACCTGGGGTCCCTCCCCTTCCCACCCCTTCCAGGCCCACCATTGGCCATTTTGGGAGGGAGGGTCAACATTACCATATATGGTTATATCTCCTGATAAATGTTCAACACATTAAATATATATATATTTAAAATTAATTAACTCCCACCCATTCGGGAAACGCTTTCAGTTTTCACGACACTTGGTTGAAAAACCCTGATCTAGCTGTAGCTCACCAGGGGCATTTCCACACTTGCTAAATAATGCAGTTTGGATCCACATCAGCAGTTACCATTTTGCACAGCAAAATCCGGTCTTCTGACAGTGGGTTGAAAGTGGGCTATTTAGTGTGTGTGAAGCTACCCCAGATCTCAGGGTTGGCCCAAGTTGATACTTGGATGGGCGACCACCAAAGATATCAGGGTCACCCTGCAGAGGCAGGAAGTGGCAAACCATCTCGGAACATCTCTTGCCTTGAAAACCCAGCAAGGGTCACCATAAGTCAGTGGTGAGTCATAAAACAGACCCAAAGGGTCATGCCACGAAAGGTTATCAAATCATCCAGGTCTGCTAGAGCAAAACCACAAAGATGACCAGGATTGGCCAAGTGAGAGGAATTGGATTCTTGGCCATTTGGATACCTGTTGCCTCCTGCCGTATGTAGGTCAGCGGGAATGACAGACGTTTAACAGAGGCCCATAAGCATTTCTAAGCCGTTTTTCCTTTCTCGCTTCTTCTTTTTCCTCTCTTACGGAAGGACTTTAATCTTTTATATGAAGAAGCCAAGTACTACCAGCTGCAGCCGATGATCAAGGAACTGGAGCGGTGGAAACAAGAGAAGGAACAAAGGAAGCATTTTCAGCCCTGTGACTGCTTGGTCGTAAGGGTGACGCCAGATCTCGGGGAGAGGATCGCGCTGAGCGGAGAGAAAGCGCTCATCGAAGAGATCTTCCCGGAGACGGGCGACGTGATGTGCAATTCCGTCAACGCTGGCTGGAACCAGGACCCCACCCACGTCATTAGGTTTCCTTTGAACGGATACTGTCGGTTGAATTCCGTGCAGGTAATGGGGTGCTTTTTTTTTATTATTACTATTCCCAGGCATTTACAACTTGCTTTTATTTCACGTTTGGCTGTATGCAAATGACTCCCTTCTGCCCAATTACCTCTGTCTGGTGCTTAAACTGCAAGGAGACATTTTCTGCCTAGTGAGATGGCGGTACTGGGAGGGGGGCTGTTTTTCCCCTTTCACTCTAAGCGGGTTGGGGGGGGTGGGAGTACATTCAGATTTTGTGTACGTTAGCGCCATGCTGATCTCATAATGTTGTTAGGCTGACAAATGCTAATTTTTTCATCAACG
Source organism: Paroedura picta (assembly GCF_049243985.1). Classification (NCBI taxonomy): domain Eukaryota; kingdom Metazoa; phylum Chordata; class Lepidosauria; order Squamata; family Gekkonidae; genus Paroedura; species Paroedura picta. The sequence continues at coordinate 21,086,052 of NC_135382.1, read as the reverse complement.
CCATACCCCGCAGCTCTTTGTTCCCTTCGAAATTGCCCCCAGGAAGAAAAAGAGCAGGAAAACTACAAAAAACAAAACAAAAAAAAGGCACCCTTCTCTATGCCACTTTATAGAAAATGCAACAATGTGTAAATGCATAATTTATATCCCACTCATAATTAAATGATAGAGCCTGCGGGATGGACTTTAAAAAAAATGATCCTGCGGTTTTTTTTTTTCTTTTTCCAAGAGGATGTTCTATAAAAATTGCCCAGAGTATTTTAAACAAAAATGTGTTCCACTTTATACTCAAAGGGGTTTTATGGGGTTGGCAGGGTTTGGTTTGGGCCTTTTTCTTTAAGGCTTTAAAATTAAACATATGAAACGAAGGAAGATAACCAGGCGGAGATGAGATGCAGGAAGAAGCAAGAGATGTCTGTTTGCCCTTTGGGGAAATTGCTGTTCCCAACGAGTTTTCCCACAGGAGAGACAGCAAGAGCCCTGGAGGGTCACCCCACAGAAGGCCTTGGTGCTGAGTTGCCTCGGCAGCCATTTGCTAATTAGCGGGGACCAAAGCAGCTTGGATTTTTGGGTCACGTGGCCAGTGCAGCTGGAAGCCTGGCTGCCAGGTATTGCCCACCTTGGGCCATGTGACAGACGGCTGGAAACTTTCACCTCTTGAGAAGGAGGCAGTGACATCCTTGGCTAGAACAGCTATGGGAGGGGCAGAGTTAGAAATCAAAGAGGAGCCAGGAGCAAAAGAAGCACGTGAAGCCACTGGGGAAGAGGTCCTACTTTGGACCACCTCTGCCTGAAGAAGTCTTCTCTGTAATGCAGGAAGTTCACCTCCAGACTCTTAGGGAAGATGGTTGGGTCAGGTGGTTGAAGCATGAAGTCCTTCCCTTTATAAGGGGGCCCCCAAGGTGGAGTCTGGCCAAGCAGTAATATCAGGGCTCTCTCAGCCTCACCCATCTCACAGGGTGTCTGTTGTGGGGAGTGGAAAGGGAAGGCGATTGTAAGCCGCTTTGAGACTCCTTCAGGCAGAGAAAAGTGGCATACAAGAACCAAATCTTCTTCTTCTTCAGTAATATCAGGGCTCTCTCAGTCTCACCCACCTCACAGGGTGTCTGTTGTGGGGAGCAGAAAGGGGAGGTGATTGTAAGCTGAGATTCCTTCAGATAAAGAAAAGTGGCGTATAACAACCAACTCGTCTTCTGGAATCCATGACAAATCTGGTGGTTCCAGGTGTGCTGAACGTCTGCTCTCACCTCTCTGGAAATTTAGAGAACAATCTCTTGGTGACAAAACATAGATTGCAAAAGTTAAGTACTTCGCAGTCACGTGCCAAAGTCGCACTGAAGTGAACTGAATCTCTGAAATTCACTCTCAGACTTACCTGAGAAGGACAGGTGTGTTGAGTGAGGCCGTTGCCATAGAGATTGGCTGGAATATTTCAAGTTTCTGAATTACAAGTTGTATTTGTTAAGAGTCTGTGTGGAAAAGACCCTAAAAGAACAAGGACGGTCACCGCAGGTGTGAAGGGAAGTCTCCCGTTTCTCTCCCACCACCACCCCACCCCCCATGCAATTATTTGAAGCTGATTCTTGTATCTGCCAACCAAGGGCTATGATGCAAGAGCCCTTATGTGCTCGGGAAAACTCTGTTCACCAAACCAGAGCACCTCAGCCAGGGGAATCGGTCTGTGGGATCCACTCCGTTGAGTGGAAAATGGAACGAAGAATTGTACTCTGAGAGCTGGCACTATTCCTAATGCACTCAAAAGCTCACGCCTTGAATAAATCTTTGTTGGTCTTAAAGGTGCCACTAGACTCTGATTTTGTTGTGCTACTTCAGACCAACAGGGCTACCCATTTGAATCTGAGAGCTGGGTTCAGGCCCCAGTTTCTCAATCACAGGGCTCATTAGCTGTGTAATCCTCAGCAGGGTTACACCTTTCTAAAACCATGGACTTTTATGGGCTTAAAAGGGTGCAGCTCTGCATAGGATGGCCCTGCTGATGACTCCATGAGACGGGTGAGTTGTAAAGTGATCTCCCCCTCGGGCATGTCGACAGTCTAAGATGGGATGATCCTGCGGATGTTTTCCAGAGCTTCTTGAAAGGCGAGGTACAGAAGCAGCCAAAAAGAAAACCCTTAATATTTTTCAGGCCGTTTCACATACCTGTTCCCAGGACCTACCACAAAGAAAAAGCTGTGGATTTTTGCACTGCTCAGATCGTTTCATTATGACCGTGGTGGTTAATTTCACTGGGGGGAAAAATGTAAAAGGAATTCATCCCAGGCAAAGGGTTGCTCCTGCTTAGGGGACTTGCCCTGTCATATAACCAACCAGTGCTTTTGTGCCATGTCCGAGGGAAATTGCAACATGCTCTAAAGTTGTACAATTGAATATCAGTTGGGGAATCTTCTGCAGGACTCGCATGCTCTTTGCCACACTTTCCCCACGCCCACGCTCCATCTGTGCCACAGAAGCAGATGTGGGGACCAAATCTGAATGCACCTCCTGCTCCTCTGTCTGCAGCAGGGTGCATGCAAAGAAACCAGCGTGGCTCTTTCCTGCAGCAAGGACTTGTTCTTGACAACATTTACCAAGCCTTCATTTCCCACCCACCCCTCCAAACTGGAGGGAACAGTGTGCTTGTGGTTGCCATGAGAGCAGGGCAGAGTAACGGACAGCTCCATTCAGAAATGAGGGGCAAGAGGTCATTGCTTTGTGGAAGAGCCGGCTTCCGACAGTTGAGTTATTAGAGAGCACCCAAGGCATGACGACACTCTTCCGGATTGAGCGTGTTGGGCAGGGGGTCTGGGAAGCACAAGTCATGACGGAAGAACTCGGTAGAGGGATTGAGCACTATTGGAAGTGCATTAAGAGATAAGTGCGAGAGAGACAAAAGCTGGACAGGGGTAAATGGCATTTGCAAGGTAGTCCGCATGCAAGAAACCTGGTTCAGGGTGGACCTGAGTCAGGCCACAGGTTGTCCAGCAGAGGAGCAGGAGGTAGGAAGCCTGGGAGCTCAGGGAATGTAAGCCCTTGAGCTCAAGATTAGGTGGACCTGATTAGGCAGGGATGAACCTACTGAGGTTCAACCTCACTTGGAGTACAGTTTTGGGCACCCCAGTTGAAGAGGGATGTTGACAAACTGAAACGTGTCCAGAGGAGGGCAACAGAGATGGTGATGGGTTTGGAGACCAAGACGTATGAAGAAAGGCTGGGGGAGCTTGGCCTGTTTAGCCTGGAGAGGAGACGACTGAGAGGGGATCTGATAACCATCTTCAAGTATTTAAAAGGGTGCCATATGGAGGATGGAGCAGAATTGTTCTCTCTTGCCCCAGAGAGACAGACCAGAACGAATGGGATGAAATTAATGCAAAAGAAATTCTGTCTAAACATCCAGAAGAAGTTCCTGACAGTTAGAGCGGTTTCTCAGTGGAACAGGCTTTCTCGGGAGGTGGCGGGTTCTCCATCTTTGGACATTTTTAAAAAGAGGCTGGAGAGCCATCTGACGGAGAGGCTGATTCTGTGAAGGTTCAAGGGGGTGGCAGGTTACAGTAGACGAGCGATTGGGATGTGAGAGTCCTGCATAGTGCAGGGGGTTGGACTAGATGACCCATGAGGTCCCTTCCAGCTCTATTATTCTATAATTCTATGGTTCTATGAACCAGAAGGCTTTGCAGCCAGGACAAAAGGAGCTAATGAGTTTCTGGGGAAGGGAGTCTTGCTCAGGTGATTGCTCTGCTCCACCTCCAGGAGCACCAAAACAGTTGGAGGTTCCCCAGTCAAAGCCTGGCAGATGCTCTACAGACGGAGTGTGAGGAAGGTGAAAACAATGTAAACTGTCACTGGCTACACTTCGCCATCCATCTTGGGGGTAGTCATGTTAAAGTTACCCATCCCCGTAGCTGGTAGGCATGCCGCAAATTTGGCATCAAACACATTCAGCAAGCAAAGTCTCTAACGCAACTGGAAGTTGATGATCGAAGGTGATCATTGGGTCTTTGGGGTTTGTCACTTAACGGCCTGCCAGTCAGTGTTGTGTGGGGCTTTTGCAAAACTGCACATGCGCAATAAGGCCACAGATCCAATCAGACCGGCAGCCATTAGTGCCGCCAAGGATTATGCAGCTGAACACCAACTGGTAGGATTGTCTATGCAAATACAAAATGTGCACACAGGATTTGTGACTGTCCATTTCAATGGTTGTCTGTCGAGTAGAGCAGCAAGCAGGCGGATTCGGGCTGCGTGAGAATGCGCAGGCGTCAAAGGGTGATTGCACTGTTAGGATACAGTTAAACAAACTGTCAAACTGTCCATTTGAAGAGTTGGTTTTGTTTTCGCAACTGGCTAACAGGATAAGAGCCAGACCAGCAGGCGTTCAGCCGTTTGTGATTCCTGGTCTGATCTGGGTGGCCAGAGATGCCAAGGGGAGGTCAACAGCTGTCATAATCCGCTCAGCCCCATGAAATATCTGCCTGATGCACAAGATTCTGTTCCAACAGCCCATCGAGGACTCTGAACAAAGTAGAAAAACTAGGCAGAAATATCCCTTCCCATTCTTGGCCACCAGTAGGGAGATGATAAAATCAGAGTCCAGTAGAACAAAGATTTATTCAAGGCGTGAGCTTTCAAGTACAGGCACCCTTCGTCAGACTATGATCTTCTTACATGACAGGGAATATATCGCAAAAATCAGTTCTGTTACATCTGTGTCACAACCAGATACAGCCAGTGATAATCCTTTGTCAAAACAGCCAATCAATCCCCTAGAATTCAGTGTACTTTACAAAGAGAAACCAAAGTGTTGCTGGTAGAGAGATCAAAGGCTATCACCTCTCCATATGTTGCTTGCTCCATCCAACTGTGAGGCATTCCTCCCAGGGAATTGCTGGTCACTTCCCAAGGCCAGGGAGTCAAACTCAAAATTCCACTACAATGCCATATCTTACAATCACGTTATCACAAAATACATAGTGAGGAATATGGATAGGGAGATGAATTAAGGATGAGAAGGAAGGTGAGATGGTGGCTCTTTCCAAGGACCTTGCCCTGAACAGGTGAGACAGAGATGAGTAGCTTCCTCCGCTGGACACTCCTCAGCGCCTCACCCCCTCAAGGGGAGGAGCATCCTAATGGACACAGCTGTTCCTGAGCAGCCGCGCCCATCGTCAGCCCCGGCTCCTAGTCCTGACCTCCTGTTCCTCCCCCCAGTGCCAGCCCAGCTTCCTACGCTGGGCTTGGCTGCCGTCTTGCTCCCTACCCAGTTCCAGCGCCAGCTAGGCAGGGTGCCACTTTAGGATTGATTCGGCCTTGGAAAAATTGATGAGTCCTGGTTTCCTTTCTGCCTTTTTTCTTCTTTCCCTCAGCGGTTGGCGAAAGCCTGCAGCCAAGTCCTCCAGGCGCATTCGTAGCTCAGTGAAGCGCTTTGTTCTGCATGCCAGGCTTTAAAAAGATCCTGTCTGCCTGGCTTGTGTGTTTTGATATTGCTGGCTCAGTCGAAGAAAAAGGCCTGATGTGAACGTCAGCCTCTTTCTCGTCGCTTGTGGACTCCTCTCGGGGCTTCTTTGCCGCCTTCTCGGGGAACGGGTGGCCCTGCTTTAAACGTTGGGATTGCACAGCGTCCGGTGATGTCATTGGAGACGGGCTGTGAGATCACGCAAGCCAGGCCAGGCCCGGCGTTGGGCGACGCACAGCAGCTCCTTTGGTGCATCGGTAGAAGGTTGTGGGCGAATCCTCGACTGTTTAATTTATCGCTGCGTCTTTATTGCTTGGGCGAGGTTTCGATTTGGATTTTCCCCCTGAGAGGGTGAAATACCGTCAGCCTTCGCTGCCGACCAGGCAGCCAGAACAAAAGAGCTGGCCCAGAAAGAAGCCCTTCTTTCCCATGGTGAACAAGGAAACATGGAGAATTGCTCCCTCCGTGAGTGGGGAGGCTCACAAGCCTAGGACCAAAGCAGAAATCTGCCAAGAGTTCCATATTTAGACATGACAGGGACCAGACTCACATAGAAACCTTAGGGAAAAGGGGCTTAAGATGTCCCACACACACTCACACACAAACAAACAAGGTACTATTTTCCAGCCTGAAACAGTCCAGGGAGCCATTGTCTCCTCTCTTGGGGAAACTTCCATCCATTGAGAGGTGTAAGTATAAAGGGCAGCTAATGGCTCCCCGAGGACATTTCTGGTGAAGCTTAAGACTCTTCTCCCCGTGGCCAACTACTCCCAACACAGAATGCGTAGCAAAACATCTCACTGCCGGTCTGGTGTGGCCAGTGGTTAGAGTGCTGAACGAGGGCCTGGGAGATCCAGATTCAAATTCCTGCTCTGCCGTGGAAGCTTCCTGGGTGGCCTTGGGGCAATCACACACTCACAGCCTAACCTACCTTGCAGGGTTGACGCGAGGATGAAATGGAAGAGAGGAGAATAACGCAAGCTGCTTTGCGTCCCCACTGAGGAGAAAGACAGGGAATGAATGAAGTAAATAACTAAAGCTCTAGGTAGTTTCTCAGGTTACCTAAAAGGAGAGTTGCAAGAGAATTCAGCCAACAGCTGTTCGCTGGGATAATGAAAGGGAGCAGACGCAGGATGCTGTACCTCGGAATCCCAGGAGCTGGGGGCCGAGCAGTCACGGGGAGGGCTGTGGATTTCATGCCCTACTTGAGAGGCGTCAGGCTGGCTTTCCTTCCCTCCTCTGCGCTGACTCTAAGCCACACTGAAACAGTGACTCCCAAATCACAACAGCCCCTGTTGGGTCCACAGCAGCACATTCCCCTGTCGGCACCCCACTTTCTGCATTCTGGTTCAGGAACAGTCAGTGTGGTATAGTGGTCAGCGTGCTGGACAAGCTTCTGGGAGACCTGGGTTCGAATCCCCACTGTGCCACTTTCCAGGTGGCCTTGAGCTGATCATACATCCCCTCTGCCCAAGCTACCTTTGGCGCAAGGACAAAACGAAGAGTAGAGAATGACGCCAGCTGTTAGGGGTCCCCTCGGAGGAGAACGGCAGGGTATAGATGAAGTCGACGAATGAATAAATCAAGATTGGGTTGGGAAGCTTTTCCTGCACGCTCGTGTTCAGGGGAGCAAAGGGCAACCATTGCAACAAAGAGCTGGCAGACGGGAATAGAGATGTCAATGCACCCTTGTTGGGAAGGAAACGGTGGTTCTTATGGCTGGCTGTGCTTCTAGCAAAACAGAACCTTACGTTGTGGTCCTTCAAGCCTCCTGTTTGCCCATAATACAGCTGGATACATCTTCTGACACCATCCTTTGGCTCATAAGGAGCTAAATGATGGCTCGGATCCTCCACCCCCCCCCCCCCCAAGCTTGGTTATGCTTCCTCCTCCCCCTTCCCTTTCGGTATTCCACTCTGCGTTCCTCCTTTTCCCTCTGGTTCTAACACCAGCGTGCAGAAGTGATCCCAGCCCAGGGCGGAAGTCAGGGGAGTCTTGGCAGCTCCTCGCTGCTTCGAACAGCAAGTTGCCGTGTCCCAAGGCCTGCCGGCGCTCACAGGGCGGAAAGACACTGCCGGAGCAGATCAAAGCTTGGCTCTGCCTTGCCCGTCTTGGGAGCAAGAGGCGGCTAGTGGAGGGCCTGCGCTGCCTGCCAAAACCGTGAGCGGACGGCGGGACCGAAGGCATGTGTGGCTTGGTAGTGCATGGGGGAAAGAGAGGAGAGGGGGAGTTCATAGAAAGGTTTAAAATCTCCTCGGGCAAAATATATCCTCTCTGCCACACGAGATGATACCGTAGGTCCAGGGGGCCAGAACGGCAGCTTCTGGAGAAAGTCAAGAGGGTAGTAAAAAATGTGTGTCAAAGCCAGCAGTGTCGTTCATTGCTTTGGGAAGGGGGGGGCTGTCTCTGCCTTCTCTCTTTGCCACCTGCATTGCAAGTCTCAAAAATCCCGTCCATACCAAAAATCTAGTTTCTCCAGTATTATGTAAAGTGGGAAATGAGGTGAGCAACGGAGTCTTAATCTACTAAGTGACACCTTTGACTGCATGGGCAAACAGCGCAAAGATGTCGGATGAAGTCTCCCCACTGGGTTATTTTTTAGTTCTGCAACTGAACACAGTTTTCATTGTGGTCGGGGGGGAGCACATTCGCTCCCCTAGTGAGAAAGACCTTAGTCTGTTCTATAAGTAGAGTTTTCAAAAGGAACATCAACCACCATCTACGATGGTGCAAAATCCCCTCTGAGTTACCCTTCAAGACATTGGCCAAAGAAAGGGAAATAGTCATGTTCTGCTGCAAGGCTGACTTTAATGAATTGATCTTCAGGTTGCTTATCTGGCTTGGGGCTTCTCTGGTAAATGCCCATGTTGCATGCATACGGGCTAACCACTATGGTATTCTTGGTCACTGCTATGAGATGGCAGGGTTGTAAGGCAGACATTTCCACGGCAACTATTAAGGGGACATTTCAGAGGTATGATGTTCCTTTCCAGACTTGTTGCTTTAGTCTAGAGCGGGGGTAGTCAACCTGTGGTCCTCCAGATGTCAATGGACTACAATTCCCATGAGCCCCTGCCAGCAAATGCCAGGGCTCATGGGAATTGTATTCCATGGACATCTGGAGGACCACAGGTTGACTACCCCTGGTCTAGAGCAGAGGGGGCCAAACAGTGGCTCCCCTGATGTCCATGGACTACAATGATCCCCTGCCAGTGTGGACAGCTGGAGAACCACAGTTTGGCCACCCCTGTTCTAGAAGAACACTGATTTTCAGGACATTTTCAGTAAGTCTCTAAGCTGCTGAGCGCTCCTGTGGTATCAGGCAGGGGAGGACTGGACACAGGAACCCATCCATTCATCCAAAAGAGAAAGAAACCTACCACCGGCTTCTTAATTGCCCTTAAGTTTGCCTCCTTTTTCAGATTTGGGACCATAATTTAGGGCAAGGAAACTCTGCTGAAAACTGGGGGCATTGTGCAAGAATTTGGGGTGCCTGGATCAGTAGAAAACAAAACCCCAGTAGAAAACAAAAACCTCAGCAGATTCCAGCCAGCCTCAATCTGTAGACCCGAATAGGCTTTCTCGACCAGGATTTCGTGAAACTCTGGGCTTTCTTGATGGCTCAGGAAGGGTTTCCCGAATGAGTGGGAGTTAATTAATTTATATATAAAAACATTTATCAGGTGATATAACTATATATGGTCAGCCTGCCCCCGTTTCCCAAAATGGCCAGTGATGGGCCTGGAGGGGTGTGGGAAGGGGAGGAACCTCAGATAGGCATGGACACAGCTATGCCTCCCAACCATATTCTGCATGATCGCGCCACTTCTGAAGAATGTTTCAGGGGTTTCTCAATGGTAAGAAAGTAGAGAATGGCTACCTTAACTAAAGGGAGGTAGATTCAGAGGAGCAAAGGCGAGGTGTGGAACTTTCAAGCCGATTGCGTGAGCCACCCTTGGAAACTGGAGTAAACATTCCCAAATGACAGTGAGCTAGTGGGCTCTTTCTGCTTTTCTTCCCATCTGACATGGCAGATTAATAATGAGTTATGGCCTCATTTTATTATGACGGAAGCCCCAGCGTTGCTTTTCCTTAAGAGGTAGCATCAATATCTCTACCAGCCAGTATTTTACTCAGTAATGTACTGAACTGCCCTGCAGAGTGCTTGTTTGTTTGATTAATATTTGGTTTTTCTACAGAGGTTTGCTGTAAGCAAGACTTTAATCACACTGTAGTCATTTAGGAATAAGTTATAGAATTATCGCTGCATAATATTCTGGGAGATCCTGGAAAGACCAGAATGCATCACACGAGATTGCAGCGAGTTCTTGCGGGTCTTTTTAAAACACCTTTGGACCTTGGGGACCGCAATTTTGGAGAGGCCTTCGCAGAGACAAGAGCTTAGAAAATATGGCCTGACATGAGGAGCAGGAGCATGAAGGAAAACCTCATGTAGGAATGGAAGGAGGCAGCAGAATTCTGAGAAAGCAGAATGAGCTGTACCACTTGAGTCGGGGCAGGGGACGGACAGTCATAGAAGTACTGGCCTGGAAGGGACCTCACAGGTCCCTCGTTCAACCCTTTGCACAACCACTCCCCCAGTGACCCCTGCTGTGTGCCAGAGGAAGGCAAAAAGCCTCCAGAACCCCCAGGGGAGATGAGCCAGGAGATAAATTCCTTCCTGACCCCAAGATGGCAAACAGCATTACCCAGGGCATATAAGAAAGGGTCACCGTAGCCATGCACTGGCTCATCCCTTCCTGGCCCCTCTTTCTCATGACCTATCTAAATCACGGTTTCATGAAACCCTTTCTTGACAGCCCTGGAAGGGTGTCCCAAATGGATGGGTTAATTAATTTTTAATTGTTAAATTTGTTAAATATTTATCTGGTCTTATTTATTCATTTATTTATTTTTATTTGTTATATTTATATGCCACCCTTCCTTCCAGTTTGGGGCAGTTTACATTATAACTCTCTTGCCATATATTAGTACAATAAACATTTAGTATAGAACTTACATAACAGTACAAAAACTTGTGTCAAAGAGTGTAATAAACAACAGTATTCAATGACAACAGTAACAAACAGTGTGATACGACAAAAGAACTCAGTAACAAACAAGTTAGATCTGTCTGCACTGTCGTCTGTTTTCTATTAGTGCAGTTTACGGGGGCTTCTGGTTGGTGTAAGCAGCTTGTTCACTCGTCTAGGCCAGATGCCTGGTGGAAGAGCTCCTTTTTGCAGGCCCTGCAAAATTGTTTTAGCTCAGGCAGGGCCCTGATGTTCTCTGGGGGCTCCTTCCACCAGGTGGGGGTGGGGGCCAAGACTGAGAAAGCCCTGGCTCTAGTCGTTGACAGGTGAGCATCCCTGGGGCCAGGGATCACCATTTTGTTGGTGTTAGAAGACCGTAAAGCTCTTTGGGGGGCATAAGTAGAGAGGCAGTTTCTCAGATATTCAAGGCCCAGACCTTGAAGGTAATTACCAGAACCTTAAGCCTGGTCCGGTAGTCAACTGGTAGCCAGAGCAGCTGTTAGAGTGCAGGCTGAATGGGGGCCCTCCAAGGTGTCCCAGTAAGAATCTTGGCTGCCGTGTTCTGTACCAGTTGAAGTTTCCGAGTCAGGGATAACGGAAGGCCTGCGCAGAGCAAGAACTGAAGAACGGCTCTAACTCTCCAGAGGCTCTTCCTCTTGGCAAGAAGTCCATAGAATCATAGAGTTGGAAGGGGCCATACAGGCCATCTAGTCCAACCCCCTGCTCTACGCATGTTCCACCCATGTGTCCTACTCTGACCTTTTAGGTTGGTGATGGTCATGGTCATTGGTCAGGTTATGACAAAAAAAAAACTCCTTGCAAATAACAAGTTAACCCTGGAGGGTGGGGAGGTCGCCAGCTTTGTCCTTTGCAGGCTATCCTTGTTCTTCAGGGGAGGGGGAGTCTATTCATGTAAGGAAGCCACCACCGCATAACACTAATGCAGTCTGCTGCAGGAATACATCAGGCCACAGGTTTTTAAGCATGAGCTTTTGGTTGAGGCTGGGCTGCATACCGGGCAATAAGATCGGGTCCTCCCCCGTCTTACACAGTCTGGACCACCCAGAGGGGGCCTACCATTGCCCCCAGACTTACATCGAATGGACACAGCCGGGAATAGAAGGCTCAAAGAGACACTGAAGATCTCTTTTAGGGTGACAGGTGTATCATGTGCATAGTATTACTCACTACTAACCATTGGGCCGTGTTTGTTTGCTTCAAATGCAGGTCCTCGAGCGGCTATTTCAGAAGGGATTTAACGTGGCGGCGTCCTGTGGCGGAGGCGTGGATTCCTCTCAGTTCAGTGAATACGTGCTATGTCGCGAGGACAGGAGACCACAGCCCAACACTGCAATCAGGATAAAGCAAGAGCCCCTGGACTAAGGACCCAACCCCCTGCTCCTCCTTTGTAAAAGTAGAAGTGTCCAATAGTCCCCCGTGTGGAGAGAGAGAAAAAAAAAACAAAAGACACTCAAGGATTTGCAAACCAGTATTATGCAGGTGACTTTGGTGTTGCCAATTAGTGGTGTTTTGGAAACTACCTGTCACATCGCCAGCCTTGAACTGCATTTGAACAGAGAGACGCGCGTTCAGACAGAAAAAATCAATTTCTTTTGTTCTTAAATGAGCTCCGCGCTCAGAACTGTTTGTGGGACAGAACTCTCAGCAGGACGGCCACAGCATGGACGAGAGACGATGCTTCAGTGCAAAGCAGACGTTGGCTGGGTTTGTGCAGAGAGACCAATTGGTGTCATTTGAATATGTCTGTTGAAGGAATACATCTGCCAACTCTCTGGAGGACAGGCCCCCTCCTCCCTTGGTGGCATTAAGGACATGGTTAAGGAAGATGGTGGTGTGTTGAGTGTCTCCCCCTTCATGGAATGCCACACCTTCGTCTGATAAGGCATACTTTTACACCTCCATTCCTTTCCCCCTTGTGTGGTTTCATTTGCTTATTGTTTCAAATGGCTTATTTTTCCATACATTGTTTGTGTGCGGAAGCCACCCTAAACAGGGACCAGTTCTCTGACCTATCTGGTACCGAATTATTTCCCAACGGGTGCCCCTTTTGAGATCCGTGGAGATTGCACAGCCGTGATAGCATTTCATGCGTTGCTCCCAAAACCTCAGTAAGGATTTTGCAGATTTTGGGGAACTCCAGCAAAAGTTCTAGTAAGGCTATGTCACACTAAACAGGCCCTGCCAAGTTAACGTCATGGTGTTTTTAAACTCATCTCCAGGTTTTAAGGGTTTTGATCACTGGGGGAAAAATTAGACCGCAAAGGAAGGTTATGCGCTCCTGGAACACACCAAGAGTTCATGTGGTCTGGCGTCTGGTTCTTCATTGTGATCAATCAGATATCCCTGAAAGGCTACCAGCAGTGCATGGAGGCCATATCTCACCAGTACCCCTGCCCTTCGGAACTCGTGTTCAAAGTATTACTTAATTTGCAAAGTATCAAGACGTGTTCAAGTATTACTGCGGGGGAAGGATATGGCATTATGCATGAGAGCTGTTAACGGACCTCCACTAATTAGTTCAGTCCCTTTTTAAACCAGCAGAGCTAGTGGCCAGCACTACCTCCTGTGGCCATGAATTCCATAGGTTAATAGTGCATCACATGACATCTTTTTCTCTCCTGGATCTCTTGCCCTCCCACAGATAGGGCATGTGAGTTCCATGATGCCATTCTTCATTTAACCCCAGCGGGTTCACATTCCTTTGAAGTGATCACAATCCCTGCCTGGACCAGGTTATTGGCTTGCAGGTTTATGTTTCTGGACCTTGTAGAATCAAAGCCATGTCCTGAAAGGCTGGTAGTTTCAGGTACCCCATCGTTTGGGGCTCTTGGTATTCCTCAAGTTTCCCACAGCTCGGGAGTAACTACATTTCAGCTTGCAGGTGCAGAGGCATAAAAGGGCAGGTCATTCAAAAATGGTGTTTTCCTGGTGGGGACATTGGAGAAGCTTTGTTATCAGGACACAGCAGTTTGCAGCTGCTTCTGTTCTACGTTGACAGATCGGTGCTGTGAAAGAATTGCATGAGTCCCCCATGGGAAAACATTATTTGGGGTTAATTGACCATTAACTTAAAACAGAAAATGGACCTTGGGATTGGAGCAACCAGAAATCTAGGATCCCATTCACAGATCCTGCTGGGAAGTATCACCAAGTTCTAGTAGCTAATGAGGTCGCCCTGCCTTTGACTGCCAGACCTATCAGAAGCTGCCCTCAGAACATGTTCTTTCATAAACCTTGAGCAAAGCAAACGTCCCTTCTGCATCAGTGTATCTGTCATGGTCCTCCCACCCTGTTCCGGACAGAGTCTTGCAGACGGCAATGAAAATTTGGTGTGAAATATCCCTACCTGCCCACATGCAGAGAGAGCGTTCCCAGGATCTCCTGGAGAACGAGAACGACCATTACACCAGCTTAAATAGACGCTGCTGATTCAAAGCATTCTGAAGGAAAGGCAAACCCTGAACATGAAATTATTCATTCTCTACCCGAAGGAGGCTCAAAGCGGCCTTCCCTTCCCTCTCCCCATAACAGACACCCTGTGGGGTGGGTGAGGCCGAGAGAGCCCTGAGATTACTGCTTGGTCAAAACAGCTTTATCAGTGCTGTGGCAAGCCCAAGGTCACCCAGCTGGCTGCATGTGACGAAGCAAGGAATCAAACCCAGCTTGCCACATTAGAAGCCGCTGCTCTCAACTACTGCCCCATGCTGCCCATTCCCTTGTGAGTATCAACCCTACTAGACTGGACACCATGATTGAACTCCTAAGATGGAAGCTTGTTTGTTTGAGCAGGGGAACGATTATCATTTCTTATCTAGCACCTTATTTGCCAATGGCTGAAAAAAGCGACATATAAGAACTAACTCTTCTTCTTCAGTAATATCAGAGCTCTCTCAGCCTCACCTCCCTCACAGGGTGTCTGTTGTGGGGAGAGGAAAGGGAAGGCAATTGTAAGCCACTTTGAGACTCCTTCGGGTAGAGAAAAGCTACATACAAGAACTAACTCTTCTTCTTCTTCAGTAATATCAGGGCTCTCTCAGCCTCAGCTCCCTCACAGGGTATCTGTTGTGGGGAGACGAAAGGGAAGGCGATTGTAAGCCACTTTGAGACTTCTTTGGGCAATGCAAAGCAGAGTATAAAAACCAGCTCTTCTTCCTCTCCATTTTTATGTTGTTCAGCAGAGCTTGTGGAATCTGTATAGCTCTGCAGCAGAGAGATTTCCAGGCTTTTGTGAAATGTTGGCCCGAGGGCTGCCTGCTTGAACAAACAGCCCCTGTAGTTACCTCTCTCACAAAACAGTAGATGACCTTGGCTATCTTCATGCTACAAAAAGAGTTCCCCAGTAATTTTATCAAGTCCCAGTGGTTTATGAGGACATAGGTTCAGTATGGAGAGAGTTGGCAACCCTGGCATGGCATTCAAATCTTAATGCCGCAGTTGAAATTTGAGTCTTCAGTCCCCATCGGTCTCTGCCACAACAACAAATCTTTCCCAAAGCTACCAGGCCTACGTTACCAATGTAGAACAATTACTGCACCAGGAGCCGAATCGGCTGCCTTCAAATACAATTAGTTAACCTCCTTTCCACTTTTATGGCGCTCTAAATAAAATGGTCCTGAGGTCACTTTTGTATGTAAGATACCTGTTGAATTGTATTGTACTGTTATACGTTTAAGATTGTACCTCCTTCTGCCCTGATGTTACAAAACCCAAAATCATGCATACGTGTTTATGGACATTTCATTCCCATGTTTCATCCCAAAGGCACTCTCGTAAAGGCAACAGTCATTTATATGGGAATCTTGTTACTTAGTACATTCCTCAGGAATGTTCGGGATTCAGCCTTGGCTGTTTTCCGGGGCTCAATTCACCAGGAAATCCTCCTGCAGAGACAGAGTCTTCAGAACTGTGTCTTTGAAAGCATCTTCTCCCCTGGTTCTAGGACTCCATACTTGATGGGTGGTTCTTTTTGCTCTTTTTGTTAGGGTCATCCGCCAGATGAAGCAACCCTACTTAATTCATTGTACAGTTTTAGTTGAATTGACTATTAACGCAGGAAAGAACCTGCTTGTTTTGGTTTTTTAAATTTATTTTCATTTCAGAAGATTCACTCATGCTGTACTCTGACTGGGATAGCCCAATCTTATCCAATCTCCTCAGCTAAGCAGGGTTGGCTTTGGTTGGGAGACCTCCAAGGTGGCTACATAGAGGCAGGCCACATCAAATTACTTCTGAATGTCTCTCGCCTTGAAAACCTACAAAGCCACCATCAGTCAGTTGCAATTTAGCAACACATTTAACCATCTTAAAAGAGGTATTCCCACACTTGGGGGGGGTGCCTCTTCTAAAACAGCGGCTGCTCTCGGCAGCTGTAGTTTTTAGAGCGTTGTCTATATGCTGCTTGACTGATTAGAAGTGAATTGAAAGATTTCAGATCGATTAAGACCAGTTAACTTTCTACAGGTTGTAGCCCTAAAAAGTATGATCAGATTCTTCAGTCGCAATTTGACACAGTCTGTCCGATCTGTGATGGTCTTTGGATGTGCAGGACTGGCCCAGAAGAGGTTTCTGCTGACCTCGTGGCCCTTTAAGTGCATGGAGGGGCCTTTAACTCTCTTGACTAGAGGTCAGAAAAAGTGAAAAGCCTACAGAAGCTGCACAGTCATGTCCATTCCACGTACAAACTTTCTAATGTTCTGTGTTCAGGTTTATTAAAAAATACTCATAACTGTTATTTAATATTTTATGGCAATCTTAGATCTGGTCTCAAAACATTCATAGGTCCTAGTTATTGCTGAGATGGATGCATTGTCCATTTGAGCATCGAAATGTGCATGAGTCTGGGCATTTCAGATTAAGGTGGGTAGCTGCATTTGTATTCAGTAGCAGAAAAGGTCAGGAGTTCTGTTGCACCTTAAAGAGGAACAAAATCTGTGGTAGGGTTTGAGCTTTCGTCTGCTGCAAATTTTGTTCGTCTTCAAGGTGCTACTGACCTGTTCTTTTCTGCCATTTTAGGCTAGTTCATTTTATTTTGGGGAGCTGAACAGCCAAATGATAAGAAGGATCGGCATTGTTTATCATTCCAGTCATGAATGCCGTGGTTCTGTTTGGGGAGGGGGGATGAGAAGAAGCCATGAAAAGAAAAGGATTTTGGAGTTACAGTCAAGCTCACAATACAGGTTCACAGGATGGAACTAAGTTCTGAGTGACGCTGACCTACCCAAAACTCAGCTTCATTTGCAATGCCAGCCTAAATGGAGCTCTATCCTTCTAAGCTCACTGACTTCAGCCATCCTCAGAAGTTGCTACAGAGGCACGTTCAACCTGTGTACAGTGCACCCTTGATGGCTCTTTACATGTGTGTTAAGTCAGGTTACATTCAACTAATGTAATTGAATCCAGGTTCTATTAGTACAGAAAATGTCTATTGGCTCTGTCTTTAAAAAACAGGTGTATGCACATACATGCAGGCTGTACAAACATTCACCTAACGTTTGAACCGGGGAATGGACTTAGAAGGATATAACTTTGCTCAGATTGCCCCAGAATGTATTTATATACAAGTAAAATCATTTGGATATTTGGCAGGACATATTACTCAGGTCCTTCAGGAACATGAGTACATGTTTTTCCCAGAAGTCTGAGACTTCAGTCTTGAAAATACCTGGAAGTAAACACCACTGAATCAAGTGAACATCCCTTGGAATAAACACCTGAACAGTGGATCTACAGCCGATTATAGTGCTCAACATGATTAATACACATATCAATAAAAGTTACATGATGCATCCCCATATGCACAAACTTATTTGTGTAAAATGCCCCTTTAAAAGTGGCCAAAAGCCTTTTGAGTTTTCTCAGAAGGCCATTTTAAACCTTAAAGGTTTGAGGCTTGTTCAGCCTCTCCCTCCCTCCCCCCTCCCCGCTTTTCAGTTTGGGGAACCCAATTGTTCTTAAGATAGCCCATAAATTAGTTTCAGGACTTATTCTGCAGTTTGACAAGGTGGTACCATAAAAGGTTCCAGGCTGCACCAAAGTGGATGGAAAGTTTGAGCCATGACATCACAAAACAGCAGCCAAACAAGCAGGACATGTGGAAACAATCACTTTTCCTGAGGAGAAACCAGCTTCCTTAAAGGAAAACTTATGTGAAGCCATGTTCTTCCCCTTAAGAGCATTTGGAACTCCAAAACTGAAACTTTGACAATTTTATATTTTTACATATACACACTCCTATCTTAGAACAGCAATATCTGTGTCAGCTGTCTCAGCTCTCTTACTTCCCTCCTCTTTGAACTGTGTGAAAAAAGAGATGAGGAAAAGGCAACCATTTCTCACAAAGCTGGTGCTCTGACATTAAATGTGGACAGTTCGACAAGAAGCCAAGTTTAATTTGTGTTTGACTGGACCAAGGGGGTTGGGGAAGAGGCTGTGGCTGAATGGTAGGCAGTATGAAGGCCCAGATTAATTCTTCAGTATCTTCGACTGAGCAATCCAACCCACGTAGCTGAAAATATTGCTCATTCCCTGTACATACTGCTGTGCAACTCAGATGGTCTCTGCTGGTAGCTATTATTTAAAGGAGTGCCCATGAGACATCATGTGATGCAAAAGGTGTGGTCCAGGATCCTTTGCAACCATGTTGTAAAGGATACTGTGATGCATCTCTCTGCTCATACACAACAATACCACCACTCTCTAGCATTATGTTCTTTTAAGGCAAGGAAAAGAAGAAAGGGAACCATTGGCAGAGGGAGGGGAGACTATGGACAAATTTCTTCTTCAGCCTGAAATGTTGAGAAGGAATTGGTTGTATGAACAGCATCCAAGTTTGTGGACAGCCTTACAACACGTTTGGCAAAAACACAAGCACCGGCACAACAGACCATGAAAAGCTTGGAGTTCTTATTGTATCTAGGTGGGCTATTCTGTTAATATTTCAACATTTTTAAAAAAATATTTGCTTAAGACAACACCACAATGTGAAGCAAAACTGTTTGATAAATTATTTGTCACTCAAATGTGTTATTCCCCGTAAACGTTTTTTATTTCTTTGCAAAACATGTACAAATAAGGAATTACGTTTTGCACAAACTGAGTTATTTCCAATTATGTAAAAGAAATCATCCAAATGATTAATAAACAGAAGGACTTTATAAACACAGTGTCCAAATGAGCCGTACATTTCAAAAAGAATTTTGTATTGCTTGGCCTTGTTAACACACTCAGATGGCAAGTGGAAGTTGCTTTTTTCTTCCTTGTTGTTTCCAGCTATAACAAAAATCAAAGCAAATTCCTGCTTTCCCCACAGCTGTCATCTCCCGTGAGGTGCCCACAGGCGCCATGTTTGCCGGTGTTATTTTCAGGTGCCCCATTCCTTTGTTGGCTCTCCTCCACCTCATTAAAGCAAGGGGGTGCTTGGGAAGAGCCCAGAAGATATCGCCTTGGTGTCTGCAGGAAGCACCCATTGGCTTGGAACTGTCAAAAAGTTTTTGGAACCTCCCAATGTTGGCCCCAACTCCTGTGGCAGCCATTTTGTGGTCAGACCAATCCCCCGTGGCAGCCATTTTGTGTTCTCACAATTTCAAAAGCGCCTACAGGTTGAACTAGATTGGGGACTGTTTTTCCAAAGATAATGAAAAGATACATGTATCTATTTTTTTAAAAATTACCTCCCTTTCCACCAAATAACAGCCATAAACAGGAAGGAGGATCAGAAGAGGATCTAACATGTTTTAGTGTATATATAACTAGAATAATTTGTTAAAGAAATTGCCTTTGCCATTTGTATCTAATAAACAGTGGTTTGGATTGCAGAAATCTGAAATCAAGCAGAAATCTCAAACCAACAAGAAACAGAGCATCAGTGAAACACTTTAAACAATGCAAAAAATTCTTCTCAGGGATCCAATTGAGTAGGGTTTTCTCATTCTTAATGTCCATACCATAACCTGGTGTGGGTCTTAAATAGGGATGCCAGCCTCCAAGGGAGACCTGGGGATCCCCCAGAATTACAGCTCATTCCCAAGCAACATTTCCAAGCAACAGAGATCAGTTCCTCTGGAGAAAAGGTGGACTGTATGGCATTATACCCCACTGAAGTCCCTCTCCTCCCCAAATCCCGCCCTCTGTATGCTCCTCCCCCCAAATCTCCCAAATTTTTCCCATCCCAGAATTGGCCCACATTGTGTGGCCGTGGGCAGGCTTACGGCCCTACGGTGAGAGTCAGATTCTGATCCCAAGGCAATGGGCAGCACAACATAAATTTAATTAATGACTGAGATTTCAGCAGGCATTGTCCAGATTCATAAGCCTATCTTTACAGCCTGAAAGCGGAGCATATCTGAAGGCTATGTTCTGTGGCCAGTAGCACCGCAGTCAGTTGGCTGGCTATGTTCTTTACAGCCATTCACTGCCCAGAACCACCCAGGCAAGGAGCTGTGGTTCAGTGGCAGAGCATCTGCTTGGCACATAGAAGATCCCAGGTTCAGCCCGTGGCATCTGCAGTTCAAAGGGCCAGGCAGTGCTGACCTACTCTACAGATCTACAGGCAGCCAGGGGAGGCAAGATTAAACTTGGGAGGTTGCATTGCACATTGTATGCTTTAAAATGGAAGTTGTAAGCTGCCCTGAGCCATGAGGAGCACAGTTTTGTTAAAATTCATGAATACAGTGCTCACCCACCTACACCATAGATGAGGCTTTCTTGGCCAGGGTTTCATGAGACCCTGGGGTTTCTCGATGGCCCTGGAAGTGGTTCCCAAATGGGTGGAAGTTAATTTTTATCTATAATTTCTACATAACTTTCTATATAAACATTTATTTGGTGATATGACCATGTATGGTAATGTCAACCTGTTCCCCCCTCCCAAAATGGCCAATTATGGGCTTGGGGTGGGGGGAAGGATAGGGGTCTTGGGTGGGCCAGTACACAGCTATGTTTCTTAACCATATTCTATAGAATCATGCAGCTTCTGGGATTTCCTGAAGCCTGAGGAATGTTTCAGGGGTTTCTCAATGGTAAAAAAAAAAGTTGGAAAAGTCTGCCATACATGTTAGGGGATTTTCTCGGCTAGCCCCACTGATCCATTACAAGGAAATCTAATTCACCAGAAAGGCTACTCGGTTTTACCTGTTTAATCCGGAGATTCCTTTTGCTTCTTCTTATCTCATCGCTTTAGTTCTTATGATGATCTCAACCTCCCAGCTGGAAAAGCTCTGAAATCCTAATTTCACTCTGTTGCCTTTTTATCCTGATTAAGTCAAACTGTAAATAAATATCACCACAGTATATTACACGTGGAAGCAAGGGAGGGGCGGCCAAGGGTTATTAATGTGACAATTAATGTGACAAGCCAGCTGCTCCAACTTTGAAATGGCCTGAACAGTTTTGTAGAACAACTGGATGCGAATCAAGGTAAATCAGCCGGGACCCAAAGACACAGATTTCACGTGCTTCGGGATTTCATCCGGCAAATGAGCACAAAGCTGCGCTGCCAAAGCAAAAGTCCTTTGCGGGTTGAAGTCTGCTTGTGGGATTTCATCTTCCGCTCCAGGAAAACAACAACAACAGAGATGATAATTTGTTGACAGTAACAGCGGCTATATGATAGAAGGCCTCACTCTGGCTTTGAAGGGCAAGTGTACGGTGAAGGGAAACAGAAGCAAAGCGTCACATTGAAGTTCTAAACATTCACCGCCGATCAGCATCGCAAACTATTTCTTGGTGTTTGCTACGTTTCCTCCAAGAGGCCCAAGCTGGGAAACATTATTGTTGTTGTTGTTGTTATTGTTACAACATATATAAAAACCCCAATAAAATACCCCAATAAAATTCAACTAAAACCAGGACTATTCCATAATGACAAAACAATTCACAAGATGTCCAAAAGCAGCAGACTACATATAATTAAACTTGCCCACTATCCAGCATGGGAAGCAAGGGGTCTTGGATCATCAACCCACCTAAGAGTAACCCGGGGGAGGGGGGGGGAGTCCAGCTCTTCCCTAGTATGCTGGCCTCAACCATAGACCTGGTGGAAGAGCTCCGTCTTAAAAGCATGGGAACACCCCTGTCTTCCTAACTCCGTGTGGATGGCTAAGCTGTGATTCAGTTCGACTGTGGCAGAAATATGTCCATGGAGTTTCAGAAACATGAATCCACGTCCTAAGGTCAGACCACTGATCGATCCAGGTTACTCTGACTGGTAGCGGCTGTCCAAGTTCTCAGATGGAGATCTCCCACAACATCTCCAACCTGATCCTTTTAACCCCTGTAGAGAATTTACATCAAAATGTTTTGCAATCCACCTTGAGAAAGCAGATTCAAATAAGTATAAAATAACTGGAAATGCTGGAGATTTCACCCAGCCATTTCTGTTTGCAAAAACTGATGCTCTGTCACCCCCACCACCCCTTGCTGCCTTAGAGCATTTATCAATATTGCCTACTCAGGGATTTCTCAGCACCTACTAGTTCAGGGGTAGTCAAACTGCAGGCCTCCAGATGTCCATGGACTACAATTCCCAGAAGCCCCTGCCAGCATTCGCTGGCAGGGGCTTCTAGGAATTGTGGTCCATGGACATCTGGAGGGTCTCAGTTTGAGATCCACTAGGCTTGCCAATCTCCAGGTGGGGCCTGGGGTTCTACTGCAATTACACCAGACTATAGCGATCAGTTCCCCAGGATAACAGAGCATCTTGGGAGAGGAAACTCCGCAGCATGATCCCCTGAATCTCCCCACATTCTGTCCCAGAAGCTCCAGCAGTTCCCCAGCTCAGAGTTGGCCAGCTCATCTGCCCTTGATCCTTTCTCTTTCTTGAGCAAAAATAATTCTATGGCACATGTGGAGTGACACCCGGTGCCTCCTGGCATCCTGTTTCGCATTAAACTCAGAAAGGAGACCCTGATGGGTTTAGTTCAGCGGTAGCACCGTAAAGGATTACAGCACAATCCGAATTCTGATTTTGCAGTCTAGTGTATGTGTGCTTGGGGGGGGGGGGCAGACGGCACAGAAAGGGGGGGGGTCTGACTGCCGTTGCGGTAATAGCTTGGCTGGCTGGTTTTATGAGTCCAGAAAAAAGCCTGGCTCTGCCCTCCAGGCTGTGGAGACAAAAGCCAAATGTGGAGCCAGATTAAAGCAGCCTAGCTGGAGGGCACCTCACAATCCACAGCTGGTAGATGGACGGAATATAAAGCAAGAAAGAGATCTGGAATGGGAGGCATCGTCCCCTGCTAAGCTGTTCTGACGCTGGCTGGAGCAAAGCACTGCTGCCATGCAAACCAGGCTGGTCTCCTTGGATCCCGAGGCTCAGGGAGGGCCATGCATACGGTTGTCGACGCTGAACTGGAGAATTTCAGGAGATTCAGTGGTGGAGCCTGGGGTGGGCAGGGCTTGGAGAAGGGAGGGACTTCAGTGTGGTATAACGCTATACACTATACAGGACACAAGTAACCATTTCCTCTGGGGCAGGCTTTCTCAGCCTGGGTTTTGTGAAACCCTGGGGTTTCTTGATGGCCCTGGAAGGGTTTCCCAAATGGGTGGGAATTAATTTTTATATATATTTTAAATTTCTTAATATTTTATTGGGTGATATGATCATATATGGTCATTTTGACCCACCCTCCCCCCCCCCAAATAGCCAATGATGGGCCTGGAGGGGGTGGGAAGGGAAGGCACTCCAGGTGGGCATGTACAGCAGCTTGGTGTAGTGATTAGGAGTGCCAGCTTCTAATCTGGCAAGCCGGATTTGATTCCGTGCTCCCCCACATGCAGCCAGCTGGGTGACCTTGGGCCTGCCACAACACTGAGAAAACCGCTCTGACTGAGCAGGAATATCAGGGCTCTCTCAGCCTCACTTCCCTCCCAGGGTGTCTGTTGTGGGGAGAGGAAAGGGAAGGCGAATGTAAGCCGCTTTGAAACTCCTTCAGGGAGAGAAAAGCGGCATATAAGAAACAACTCTTCTTCTTCTTCTTCTTCTTCTTCTTCTTCTTCTTCCTTCTTCTTCTTCTTCTTCTACACAGCTGTGCTTCTCAACTATATTCTTCACGATCATGCCACTTCTGGGGTTTCTCAAAGCCTGAAAAATGGTACTCAGAGATTAAAAAATGTTGAGTAAAGATGTTCTAGAGGAACTGACCACTGTCCTCTGTAGATCAGTTGCAATTCAGGGCGGTCCCCAGGCCCCACCTAGAAGTTGGCAGCCTCAGTTGGCAGACAGATTTCAGGATGAAACCCTGGGCCGTTCAGCTGTGAGGCCGGAGATCAGAGCTTTACTTTAAGAGAATTTAAAGTTATCTGGTTCATCCAATGAGCTTTTGTGAGTCACTTCTTCAGACAGAGACTAACACAGCTGTCCATCTCGATCCACCCACATGGGCTTGTTTTCTTGGTCGCCTGTGGTTAAACTTGATCTTTCAGGTTCTTGCAACAATGTAAAACCCTGACAGAGCTGTTTACCAGAGGCAGAAATGGGACAGCTCTCTGAAAAACGTGATCTTTTGGAAAGTGGGGTGACAGCATCTACATTCTCTTAGGGAGGGAGAAGATAGGCTGTCAGATAGGATCTACACTCTGTTAGGAGGTGGGACTTAAACAGAAAAGGCTGCTACTGCCTTCCAAATAAAAACTGTTCCCGGACTCCGTCCCTTCCAGATTTCTCTACATTTCCCTTGGGCAGGATATGTTTGCCAAGCTCCAGGAAGCAGCTGGTAATCGCCCAGAATTTCAACTGGTTGTAGGGATGCCAGTCCCCGGATGGAACCTGAGGATCCCCTGGAATTATAGCTCATCTCCAGGCGACAGAGATTATTTCCCCTGGAGTTCGGGTATCTCCCAACCCAGACCTGGAACTCCAAGTGGCACCCCTCTCCCCAGTGATGGAGACAGATGCCTGGGCTGAATTCTTCCATCCTCCATGGTTTATTTTGGCAGCCAGGGGATAGGAAAGCCCCTAACCCTGTATCTTATAGTAAACCAAAATAATATGCCAGTCCAAGCAGCTCTTCATGGCCATGACATCCCTCTTCTTGGGTGCCAGAGCTGCAGGTGTGTACTTGTGTTCTGGGGACTTTTTGCTGTTTCAACAATGAGCAGTACATTCCAGAGACTTCCAATGAGGCCTTTCTGGCTGGGGTTCAAGAAAACGTATCCTTGTATAGTATGACTGTGTGTGCAAACAGTTCTAGGTTTGGAACCCAGTCATGTGCCAACCAGGATGCTTAGCTTGGAACCACCCATGTACAGAACCCAGTTCTGTGCCATCTGGTTGCCTGTAGGAGCCAACATGGAATCCCAGCAACTGCTTGTCTTAACCCAGCAGTCATAGTTAACATGAACTTCTAATAGAATCAAAGAATCATAGAGTTGTAAGGTACTTCCAGCATCATCTAGACCAACCCCTGCACAATGCAGGAACTCAACTACCTGCCCACCCACAGTGACCACAATTTCATGCCCAAGTGATCCCTATCACCACCAAAAATCTTCTGAATCCAGCCTAGCCTGGAGGAAATTCACCTACCATCCCACAGTGGCAATCAGCAATTCCCTGGGTATGCAAGGAAGGGCCACAAGAGACAAACACTGGCACATCCCTTCCTGCCCACCCACTCATAACCTGCTAAGTTCATAAAATCAGCATATCTGTCATATGGCTATCTAGCCTCTGCTTAAAAACTTCCAAAGAAGGAGAACCCACCACCTCCCGAGGGAGCCTGTTCCACTAGGAACCATTATGTCAGAAACTTCTTCCAGATGTTTAGCCAAAAATTCTTTTGACTTAATTTCAACCCATTGGTTCTGGTCCACCCCTCTGGGGCAACGGAAAATAACTTTGCTCCATCTTCTATATGTCAAGTATTTGAAGATGGTTATCATATCACCTCTTAGTCGCCTTTTCTCCAGGTTAAACAGACCAAACTCCCTCAATCCTTCTTCATACGACTTGATCTCCAAACCCCCCCCCCACACACACACACACACACACACACCACCACCACCACCATCTTCATAGCCCTCCTCTGGACATGCTCCATTTTCTCTACATCTTTCTTCAGTTGTGGTCCCCAAAACTGAACATAGTACTCCAAATGAGATCTTACCAGTGCGGAGTAAATCGGTAGCATCATCTCGACACTATACTTCTTTCAATGCAGCCCAAAATCCAATTTGCCTTTTTAGCCACCGAGTCACACTGCTGACTCATGTTCAGTGTCTGGTCTACTAAGACCCCCAGATCCTTTTCACACACACTACTGCCAAGACAAGTCTCGCCCATCCTATAGTGATGCATATCATTTTTCCTACCTAAATAAAGAACTTTACATTTATCACAACTGAAATTCATCTTATTCATTTTAGCCCAGTTTTCTAACCTGTCAAGATCATCTTGTGTTCTGATTCTGCCTTCTGGTGTGTTCGCTACCCCTTCTCCCCCCGTTTAGTGTCATCAGCAAATGTAATAAGCATCCCCTCTATTCCTTCATCTAAATAATTTATAAATATATTGAACAACACTGGGCCCAGGACAGATCCCCGAGGCACTCCACTCATCATTCCTCTCCACCACTGGCCTGATCCAACAGGACTCTTATGTTCTCAACCTGGAGTGACCCAGGTTCAAATCCTAAAGGAAAGGAATGATGTAAATGGTCCATTCACTGAAATTTGGTGGGGTTTTTTGTTTTAAATGATCCAGAGTAAAGAAAACACATTACTTTAAAATCATTAAAGGTAGCAAGTTCAAGTAATAAAGTTTAATGTAAATAAATAACTAAACGGAGGGGTTTTATCAATACCAGCATGATTTTCATTAACTTCCGTAACACCTTGTATTTCTTGTAACCATAGCAACCAATAATGAAATTTCAAAGATTAAAGCTTTAGTAAATCAAACAAACAAACAACTGGAGATTAGTTAACATCCCACCATGTTATGCCCCACCTTGCCTAGACTACTACGGGATCAGAAACCGGAGCAATACTTACCCAAGCCCTTTTTTAAAAAAAACAGAAAACCGTAGAACTTGGAGAGACAGAGGCTTGGATTTCTCACAGGGCACCATCCCTCTCACCCCCATCTCCTCCACGTCTTTCTTTTCATTGCAGCAGATTTCGCTCTGCAGAGCTCCCTAGCAGACTGTGCCCCCAAGAAGAAAAACAGCTCAACTTCTCCAAATCAGCAAGCAGAACATTCTCCAGAGAAGGAGCCTGGCTCAAAGGCTGGCAGAAACTATCAAGACACAATCAAAAAAAACATTGGTGTTTTAGCATGTGGCACCCTCCACCCCTGCCAGAGCAGAGCATGAGAAAGATCAGGCGCACCCTCAGTGGCAGAAGCTACCCTATAAACCCAACTTAACCTTCATGATGGATCCAACCTGCTGTGACATTAAGGAAGCCCAACGATCCAGCCCTTACACAACTCAGACATAGTCTGATTAAATCAACGGCATCCTGAGTAATTAGAAAGATGCCTTTGTTTTCTTTTCCAAATCGGAGAGCAGGGCGGGGGGGGGGGGGAGAGAGAGAGAAGAAAATCTACAGTTTTAAAACCACCGCATTGAAAGGCTTTGGAAGTGTGCTGCGAGATTCTTTTTTGAGCAACACAAAGGCGAGGGCAAATGCAAGGCTACGGTTAATATTTTATCCATCCCTCCTTTACCAGAAAGAAAGTCAGACTTGACATCTCTCCTTTGAACATGGTCTTGAGCTGAGGCTATTGCTTCTCTGTGACCCAGAGAGGCAAGGCAATCAGGATAAAACAGACCTGCTTGTTTTCTTCTCAGGCTACATGGCCCATTCTCATGGCAGGCACACCACAGGCAGCTGGATCCCAACAGTATCCAGCACGCAGGGGGGGGGGGGGAGTGCAGAGATGCCTTGCTGGATCCTGGAGGGGCTGCTATTGTCATGGAAGGGATGCCTCAGAAGAGGCATGGTTGAAGTTCCGGACTGCATTTCAGCATAAGGAACGCAGTAAAGAGACTAGATGGATTGAGGGAGAAGGCAGAAGGGATAAGGAAGAGGGCACAAAGATGATGCGATGCATGTTACTGCTTTGTTGTTGAGATGCTCAGGTGGGAAGGGGGTCTTTCTCGTCTGGGCCCGCGTAAGAGGCAAAGGAATCAGCAGGCCTTTAAAAGACAGTTGCGTGAGTTCAAGGGGCTTCCAGGGGCTTCCTGGAAGGTTGCAGATCCATCGAAGAAAAGACCAGAGGAAGGCTGTCGAAAGCGGGCATACCTCTCTCCCTCCTGCAAGGGCTTTTTTGTTTCCAGTTCCCAATCAGTGGATTTCTTCCTGAGTGTCAGAGTAGATTGTTTTGCTTGCAATTTTGGTGAAAATTCAGAAGGTGACCCTTTGGCAGGTCGTATCAACCAGGAATCCAAGACCCCCAAGAGAGCTGACAAAGTCAAAGGCCATTTGCAATTATGCAATTCAGATTGGGACTATGAAAGGCAGCAAAGGGGGTTAACCAGGAATTCAGGTCTGTCAAGGTTAGTCTTGTCCACTCAGATGGGCAGAAACTCTCCAGGGTCTCAGGCAAAGATCATGCTGGGGGTGGGGGGCGGGGGGGGGGGGGTAGATCCTGGAATCATCTATATGTAAAGTTGATGCTCTGCCAATGAGTCACGGCCCCTCTCCATCAGCACCCACATGATTTTCTCATGAAAGCTCTCCTTGACCCTTTCTTTTATCAGCACCTTAAAGGGACCAAAATATGCTTGTGACTTCTAAACTTCTAAACCCTAAATTTGATATCTACCCTAACAGGGTCACTATAAGTCAGATGGCAAAAAATATGCTATATTTGGATAGGCAAGCATTTCTTGAAGTTGCTTCGTTACCTTAACTGCCAAAGCCTGGGTCTTCTTTCATTGTTCCTTGATAAGTAAAAGCTTAGTCCTATACAGCTTGAACATCTCTGGGCAATAGCCAAAAGATCTCTCAAACCTTTCTGCCGGGCCTGCAACAGAGGTCGACCCAAACCACCGCTTCTCACCTCCCCCCCCCCAGCCACTCTCCTAAATCAGTCACTGAACATCCACCCAACCTACTGGGCCATCAGTTCGCATTGATTTAATGTTCTCCCCAGTGTTCTATTGTTCTATAATATTGTTTATTGTTATCACTGTGTTAGTATTATAAATTGATTATAAATTGGGTAGCCGTGTTGGTCTGAAGCTGTATTTGGATGTTGTGACACAGTTTACTCATTTAATAGGATTAACTTTTGCTTATATATTCCCACTGTCATGATGGTCAGTTCATAGTCTGAGGAAGAGTGCTTGCCCTCGAAAGGTCCCGCCTTGAATAAATCTTTGTTGGTCCTCCAATGTAATTCACAATCTTCCTGACTCAAAAGGGAGTCCCATGGCTTTCCCAGTCCTTTTAGGTGTGACATTCTAGAAGAGGTGTTAGATGGTACCGGTTTTGTCCTACCCCAGCCAAATCTATTTGCATCTCTATGTACCCAAGTGTTTTGTGCTGGGGAACAGGGATGACTCATCTGTAGTTTTCCCTTTGACAGTTTTTGTTTGGAATAATCACAGTTTGATCTCAGGGGTGTGAACAGCACCCTCAAACCCTCAAAAACGATGTTTACTTTTCCAGTGTTCAAAATTGGATCACAAATGCTTTGAATGGAGGCACAATCTAGGATTGCTTTCCCAGGCCAAACCCATTTTGGCTTGGATGTGGAGTAGATCTGCATAG
This sequence comes from Paroedura picta, assembly GCF_049243985.1. Lineage (NCBI taxonomy): Eukaryota > Metazoa > Chordata > Lepidosauria > Squamata > Gekkonidae > Paroedura > Paroedura picta. Next base: position 21,056,838 of record NC_135382.1, on the reverse strand, counting down.
GATTGAGGTGGAAGTCACCCTGAATGACCTACTTGTCAAATATATTACAAGCTTGATTGTTGGTGATAGAGCAAAGCAGGAACAAAAATACAAATGTTGAAGCCAGATTTAATTAAACATTAACAGAATTGCTTGGGAAGGCGTTTTTTTAAATAAAGGGAATAAGATTATAGCATCCGCGACTGGAGAAAAAAAATGTACCGTTTATTGTATGCATTATCTTGTATATATGGCATTTTTCTAATTTCCATGATCCAGCATTGTCGTAGGTATTATAATGTTTTATTGCATTGTTTTCTAAAGCCACAATCCTGTTTTATGCTGCATTGCTTGTTGTATCCCTTATCCTGTCTTTCTTGCATTTTCCCTTGTTTTGATCAACCTTTGAATTGCTTTGTTTTCTCATTTTCACAACTGGTGTCCTGAGGAGCAATGGTATTGAATTCCCGTACCATGTGCAGTTCAATGACATCCTCCATGCATAAAGAGGTTATGGAAACCGGGAATGAGAACAAAAGCCATGAAAGCCAAAATGGACCTTTACAGAGGGATCTCCATCTTAAAATATAAAAGACTGCCCACTGGGCTTTTCCATCATACTTTTTCTCTCGCCCCTGTGGGGGGGTTTTTTTGGCAGGGTGGTATTTTGAACATTAAAGAAGAGTTCTGAGGAATTCAGCAACTTCCTTGCTATTTTTTGACCTTTGAGTTGCAACAAGAGAGAGAGGGGGAGAGAGGGAGAGAGAGAGAAGCTGCAGGTCTCCAGGTTGGTCCTGGATTTCCTGAACTGAAGCTATCTTGGTTCTTTTGCTCCTCCCTCCGCCTTCCATTCTGAGAGCAGGTTGTGTCAAAGAGAGATCTGTGTACCACGTTGGTAACAGTTTGGCAAGCTCATGCTGTCTGATACCTTCAAGAAGCGGTCGTTTGCCGTGAAAGCAGTGAATCTATATTGCTGCCTATGCTGACACACACACGTACATGTCGGTAACAAAACCTGAAGCATGTCTGCCTAACGCAGGGGTAGTCAAACTGCGGCCCTCCAGATGTCCATGGACTACAATTCCCAGGAGCCCCCTGCCAGCAATAAAGCGATGCGTTAGGCCAGGGGTAGTCAAACTGCGGCCCTCCAGATGTCCATGGACTACAATTCCCAGGAGCCCCCTGCCAGCATTCGCTGGCAGGGGGCTTCTGGGAATTGTAGTCCATGGACATCTGGAGGGCCGCAGTTTGACTACCCCTGGCCTAACGCATCGCTTTATTTAGTTAAATGAATGTGTGTGCCAGCTTTGTATTGTCTCTCCTTGGATAGGCTGATTCGGCCCCTTAACCCCAAAATGGCTGGCGACCTTTCTGTTCTTCAGACAAGAATGTGGTCCTAATCACAAAATATTCTTCTTCTTCTTTTTTGGGGGGTGGGAGGGTAGGGTTTGGGAGAAACCAGGCTAGAGTAGATTAATTAGCAGGCAGCCCCGGCAGCTGAAAGGAGGATTCCAGATATATTTCACGGCGTTTTCTTTGGAAACGGGAAAAAAAATGTAAATCTCAATGAGCACTATTTATGCATAACCATAGTAAGTTCCATCATCTATCCCTGCCTGCTGCTTTCCCTAATGACTCTGTTCTGGCACCCGTTTGCTTGCTACGCCCTCTTGGATGCAAATGCGCCTCACTTCCTCTGGGCATCGAAACACACCCATTGCCCCGCAGTCAAATATCAGGGGAAAAACTGATTTGCACGAGTATTTACAAGTGCCTGAAATACCAACACAATTGCAACATTTTACAGACACCGTGCAGTCATTTTTAATGTTATGAAATTCAGCGCAGGGCTAGGAATTCTGGAGCCACAAACACGGAAGGGGGGCAAAAATCCCTCATTAAATTTGTTCTCAGACACCTTTCTGCTTATATCACCTGACGCGATTCCAGCAGAGTTGCTACAGCAAGAGAAAGAGAGGTATTTTTTCAGCGGCACAGCGTGCATGTTCAGATGTGAAAGACGTTTGCAAAACAGGACCACACGGGAGACGGTAAAAGAGGTTGGCTCTACATTGCCCAAATATTCCTTGCTAGGGATGGGCTGCAGCAGCCTTTCTCGTCTTTTATATAGTTGAGAAACCCCTGAAACATTCTTCAGGCTTCGAGAAACCCCAGAAGTGGCGCAATTGTGCAGAATATGGTTGGGAAGCAGAGCTGTGGACATGCCCACCTGTGAACATAACCATCATTGGCCATGGGGGAGGGGGTCAGGTCAACATGACCATATCTAGTGATATCACCTGATAAATGCTGAACAAATTATAAAAATATGTTTAAAAATTAATTTTTCGTGCTTAATACTTGCAGACCGCAGACTTAAGCGGTGGACTGTATTTCTTGCCTGTCACACATTATTAATTATCTACTGCCGTTCTCCCCAGTGGAACTCAATGCGGTTTACACAGTTCTCTTCTCCGCTTTTTTCCCCTCCCAACAACCCTGAAAGGTAGGTTCATGTCAGATTTTTTTTCTCTGCGGGGCAGAGTCTTCCAGTTGCCAGGTCCTTTTGTAGTCTGGGCAATGGCCTGACATTTCCCCCTTGGTTCTTCCGTGTCTCACTGGGGAAGGGTCATCCCTGAGCTTTTTCTTTTGCCTCCAGTCCAAGATTAGGCTCCGTAGGCCAGAGGCGTTGGACTCATTTCTCTGACATACATGTCACTTTGTCGACTGGGCCATATTTGCCATAAAATGTAATGCCAGGTACTAGAGAGGTAAACTTTATTAAGGACACGGGCAAACCTAATTCCCAGTGGATTCAAGTGTGTAGCCGTGTCGGTCTGAAGCAGCAGAGCAAAGTTTAAGCCCCGTGGCACCTTGAAGACCAGCAAGGTTTCATTCAAGGTGTGAACTTTCGTGTGCAGGCACACTTTGTCAGATACAGTGAAACAGTTTTGAGTCTAGTGACCCCCCCCCCCCCCCGCTACATACCAACAAGTTCAATTTCTGGATATAAGGGAGGACTGAATGACTTAGCACCTGTAGCGAGGTAAGAAGCTGGGCCAGCATTAAATCACCATACTGGTGGTATAAATCATGTGCTTATATATGCGACTTTGCCAACATGACTTCCAGAGCTTCTTTTCACCGTTCCTCCTCCTACCTGTTCTCATTTATTTGCTTCCCTTAGATCCTGCCATTCTCCCCTTCTGAGTTCATCTGAAGATTCTGTCCATATTTGTCCTTATTGTGGTGTCTCCAAAAGAGATTTATCTTCTACATTCATATGTATATATTCAGTTCCCGAATGTAAATCACCCATCTACACACACTTACTTCATCCAGCAGACTCGAGCATTTGGAAGTGTTAATTGCTCTTATTTGGAAGAGCTGATCATGCCAAAATATTTCGTCTATCAAAGCTTCTTGACATGGACCTTTTCCACACCTCATTGTTGCCACTGTTCCCCAGTTAACTGAATCCATAGCCGATGCTCCAACTTTGCAGCACCCCTCCCCTCAAAAGAGCCTCTAGTTCAGGGATTTTTTCCTTGAATTGGGATCCAACCCACATTTGTTCTGCACTTCCTTTGTAAAGGGGTTGTACAGCCACATTGTCAGCAACAGAACCTCTTCCTGTTTCTGGGCATGTGCAGTAGCGTTATAACATCATAACATTGTGTGTGTGTGAAGAGACTGGATGCATTGTGGGGAGCAGCATGGTTGTCTCCATTGCAAAGGTCCCCCACTCCACCTGAGTTGCCAACTAAGAAAATGGCTGGTGATTGTAGAACTTGGTACACCAATTCCTAACACGGTTATTCAGTAAGTATGATGTGTTGTCATGTCCTTCGTCACCAATGGAACCTCCTTTGGAACCTCCTGCATATGCAGTAATGTTATAACATCAGAACATAAAAAACACTAGATGCATTGTGGAGTGCAGCATGGTTTCTGTCATTTCAGAGGTCCCTGCCCCTCCTGAGTCACCAACTAACGCAGGATCAGCCCTAAGCATCCTAAAGCATCCAGGAAAATGTGTACCCAACCTTTGCTTGAAGACTGCCAGTGAGGGGGAGCTCACCACCTCCTTAGGCAACCTATTCCACTGCTGAACTACTCTGACTGTGAAATTTTTTTCCCCTGATATCTAGTCTATATCATTGTACTTGATTTACTGCGTGTCCTCTCCTCTGCAGAATTTGATTTAAGTTATCAGATTTTGATTTAAGAATTTGATTTAAGTTATCAGATCACCTATGAATGCATGAACACAAGAAGGACTCTGCTAGATTAGGAGGGTCCCTTGAATTCCCATTGCTGGTCTCCCTTGATGGGTCTTTCTTCCATCTCTTTTAAACTCATCCATGCCTGTGGGAATTTCTAGGTTTCCTGGCAGTGTATAAGTCCATTACCTAAGTTTCTTAAGGTCTTGTGTAGGTAAAGGAGCCGATATATTACAAGACTTATTGTACATTTATTGTATGCCGTTTTTACCTGTATGCCAGACCACTGATAAAGAAGGCAGCACTGAAATGCATTTGGGCAATGGTCTTGAGACATTCATATCTGCAAAGGACTGGATTTTATCTGAGGCTATGTATAAAAGCCTTTGGGTGTTTTTTAACTGAAATTGTATTATGAATAAATACTGGTATTTTTTTATAATCACAGCACACTTTAGAAACTTTATAACACAACCCCATTAGGCCATAGACATTTCCCTTGTTATTAATTTTTTTGGGGGGGGGTGGTCCTGGACTTACTAAGCACCACCACGCCTTGAGCAAGAAAAATGTGCGTTGCTTGCTGGTCTCCAAAGGTACTTCAAATGACTGTCATCTGAAAAAAATGGCATCAGATACCTGAACCCACCCTCTCGGGTGAGCAGGACCCTACGGTTACTATGGCCATAGCTCCGGTAAAGAGAAAGTGGTCGTTCCAACTATGATGCGCAGGGAAAGCTGATCAAGGATCACCTTTGGAAGCAGGAGCCAGAGAGAAAGGCTTGCAAAATGAATAAGCCAAGGCAGAGAGGCATGTTTGAGACTCCCAAACGATTCTCCAGGCCTGTTGTTACCACTGGCAATAAAGATATGAGACAGAGCTGGGTCTGGAAGAATCCACTTTCTTGTGGTACAACACAAGCAATATCCAACATGAGATGGCCCTGGAGCCCACAGGCTCTCCACAAACCTCCCAATCAAATCTCCCGGCCTGTCCTTTGTTTTTGGCTGCCACTTCTTACCTCTTCTCCACATCTCTGACCGGCTTAACCCCTTGTTTGCAGAGCTCTCTTGGATTAAATCCTTTACAGAGGGATGGAGAAACAAAAAAAGGGAAAGAGTGAGAAATGCACTTCATCTTTTGCATCAAAGATTTTTTAAAAATTCTGACACATGCGAGCACAGCAACATGAATGAATCTTACAACATTTCAGGGTGTTTTAACACATTGGGAACGGCCAGCTTTGGCAATCACGTGGCCACGCTGTCTATTCTTCAACTCCCAGATGTAAGATAGATTTGGCCTAGCAGAAAGGGCTTCATGGTTTTGGGATGAGGCAGTGGGAAAGGCTCCTTTCCACATACATGGAGAAGTCTGCTATGAGTTACAAAAGCTCATGAAGAAATCAATGTTATTTTCTTTAAAGGTGCCGGTTGTGCTTGCGATCCAGGGTAGGATTGTAGCTCACAATGAAATTGACCAATGCACGGTTAAATCCTATCTCAGGGGTAGTCAAACTGCGGCCCTCCAGATGTCCATGGACTACAATTCCCAGGAGCCCCTGCCAGCGAATGCTGGCACGGGCTCCTGGGAATTGTAGTCCATGGACATCTAGAGGGCTGCAGTTTGACTACCCCTGTCCTATCTGCTGGATCCAGTCAGTTCCAACTGAAACTGACCAATAGTGCAAATTGGCAGGAAGATCCATGGTTTGCTTGTGTATATAGGTTGGGTTTTTTCTGCAGGGGTGGTTGGTTCAGTTCAGTCATTCTTGCACTATGCTGGGTTCTTAATAAAGAGCTCAAATCACTTCCAGAGTCTGTGTCCACCTCTGGACCCATGGATTTAACCGTGCCACTGGGTCTGGGAATTTATTTTGGCAGTTAGGAGACCTGCTCTTGCCGAAAGCAGTGTGCGGAATCTGAAAACATCAAAACAGAGCATTACCTGAAAAGACAGAACCAGTTGATGTCAGAAAACGTTTGACAGGCTTCTGGTTGAGGACATGATAGATTGCCTGACCTCTGGGAAGGAGACACAGGAAGAGATTGTCCTCCTAAAGAAACCCCTGTGCCATCCTTCCCACAAATATCCTGCCCCTCTAGTGTCTGAATAAAAAAGATTTAAATTTCACCAACGTGTGAAGGAAATCAGCTCATGAGCTACAATTTTACTTTTTTTTCACACATGAATTGTTCAAATATGTTATGCAGTGTTATCTTCAGGCACCAACGGAAGGCAAGTAACTTCAAAAAAGTCAAAAGCTGCCGCTTCAACAATTCGCTGCTTTGCTGCACTTTTGTTTAAGCTGCCATTGAGACTCTGGACCGCAGCACTGGTTGATCCAGCCCTGGCAGCCAAGGTCTTCTGAAATGGACTGCTGGAATGAGCTTGGCACATAACCTCTCAAGGTCTCACATTGCCCAACCTGGCAGAATCTGCTCACATATTTCCCTAGACTCTAGCTCCCAGAAATGTGTGTCTGCTGAGGACCTGAACTTATTTATTTTGTTTTGTTTGTTTATTGCTAAATTTGTATACCGCCACTCCCAGCAAGCTGGCTTGCAGCAGTTCACAAAGCAAAATACAAAATACACAGAATATCCATTAAAATATCTCCTTAAAACAATCTCCTTGAAACAATCTCCTAATAGCATCCAGGGTGGCGGAATACAACATATTCTACAAAAGTCTCTTCCCATACCCCAGGCATCAGTCTCAGCCCTGATGGAATATGTCTGGCTGAGTTCCAAGGAAGGATTGTAATCCTGAGCATGTGATTGGCCAGTGCATGCTTGGATCTCGCCTGTTGGATCAAATCACTTTAAAGTGAAACTGACCGATAGCACGTACTGCCAGGAAGATCCTTTTGTTCATGTGTATATATAATTTGGGGGTTTGGGTGGGTTTCCTTGGTTCAGTCCAGTCCTCTGTACCTTAGAGTTGGGGTCACCATAAAGAGCTGAAATAAACTCCCACTGTCCTGGGTGTAAACTGCCCGGAGCTTTTATTCTAATCCCAGGTCGATTCAGTCGCTGCCCTCTACATAGAATGCGATTTCCGTTTGGATCTGGGGTGATTTAAATTTTCCTTCTGCAGCAAGAAGAATTGATCCGGAGTGACCCTACCTTTATTGTGCGATATCTTAAACCCTCAATATTTAAAGGCTGTTCTGAATCTGGGCTCTCCTCTGTGGTAGAGGACCCATGATTGGCCACAGGTGGTTAGGTGACAAACTTGCCTTAAAGGAGAAGCCCCTAATTTCTCTCAACTTCTGTCAGTCTTGGATTTTTTTTTCTGCCTTCTTCGATCCCCCGCTCAAGAAAAGAAAGGATTTTTTCCTTCCTCCTCTGACCTCTCTGATTCTCTCCCCCCTTCAAGAAAACAAAGAAAGAGTCTCCATTTGCCTCCCCCCCTCTTCGGAACTACCCTAACCACGTGCAGAACACTTTCCTGTTTCAATGGGTGGGGGGAGAGGAAGACTCGAGTTCAAATCGATCTGAATTCAACAGGATTGACAATGGAATAAACAAAGTAAGTGCAGACTCTGCCCTGGTCTCTAACCCACGAATGTAACACTCTCCAATTGTTCTCCATGTTCAAAAGGAATCTTTGTTTTGAATATTTTGCAACTGCTTAAAGTTGTAAATGTGGCAGCTTCAAGTTAAATCTTGATTCTCAAAACACAGCATTTGATTACGACCGCTTCGTAATCCATGGCCCCATAAATTGGTATTAGCCCACCCATGGTCTTACCTGCCCACCTTCACTGATGGAAAGGAAAGCCTGATGCCAAGTGGAAGACTCAAAGCCATCTGACAAGGGGGGGGGGCAATGCTCATTATTGATCCATTGATTTTAGAAAGTCGATGTGACGCCTCTCCAGAGACCTGCTCGAGACAGCTTAGGACTAAAACAAGGTCATTAAAACATAACCACTGGAAACAAAACAAAGCCATTAAAAGCAAGCGGAAGCTGTTCAAAAAAGCAAGCCAGGGCAGAAAACACACTTTGAGCAGCCAGCCTACAGGGATATCGATAAAGCAGTCCTTGGGCCAGAACCCAGAAGCAGACCACAAAACGACTAGAAGAGATGGTTCCAAATGCTTTGCTGAAAGCATGGGTTAAAAGGAATGCTTTGGCCTGGCAAAACAGGACCATAAGGTAACAAGCGAGCTTCCTGGGAGCGGTCCAAAGGCAAGGTAAAAGGTAAAGGTAAAGGTATCCCCCATGCAAGCACCGAGTCATGTCTGGCCCTTGGGGTGACGCCCTCTAGCGTTTTCATGGCAGACTCAATACAGGGTGGCTTGCCAGTACCTTCCCCAGTCATTACCGTTTACCCCCCAGCAAGCTGGGTACTCATTTTACCGACCTTGGAAGGATGGAAGGCTGAGTCAACCCTGAGCTGGCTGCTGGGATCGAACTCCCAGCCTCATGGGCAGAGCTTTCAGACTGCATGACTGCTGCCTTACCACTCTGTGCCACAAGAGGCTCTTAAAGGCAAGGCACCACCACTGCAAAAGCCCGGTCTGTGGTTGCTACCAGCTCAGCTCGGCCCGGAGTCTACAGAGAGTAGAAAAGGATCTTAATTGACAAGCTAGACAATAAGAGATAAGAGGGGTTTGGAGAGGAACTGCTAGCTGAGAAACAGCAGGAGAATCTCAACACCCATTTGGGTCTGGCCAGCATAACACAGCGAGTAATCTTAGTTTGTTTTCTTACATATAATCATGCTTATGAGCTTTCTCCATGCCCAAGGCTGGGGCTTGTACAAATGATTTCAAACACCTCCTTCTAAATTTTAGCCAATTTGGGTGGGTGGAACAGAGGAGAGAGGTACAGGTAAGGGATGCTCTTGATCGCTAAGGCATAAGACAATACCATGGAAGAGACCAGCAGAAGTCCAAGTTCTGCAGCAAGGACATGGTTGCTTTGCTGAAGCATCAGCTGTAAATCTACAATAACTGACAATAACTAAGTAGTCAGGACAAGTGAAGGTGATGAGCCAGACTTTCCAGAGCAGAAGGCCTTACAGCACATGTTCTGTTGTATCTGGATCTTCCACAATGGCTTCCGATCATGCAGGCCCTTCAAGTTTGTTGCCTCAGATTCCTCTCCCAGCATGTGGGGGCCCAATGTGGGTCAGGTGTAGGGGAGAGAAAGCTCCCCCCCCCACACACACACACATGTAGATCTTAACAATGAGTACAACTAACACATTGTCTCAGCAGGGGCAACACGTGTATTTGGCATGCACTTTTATAGCTTTGGTATACGTGACCTGACCACTGGATTTTATTCATGGTTCAATTGCGCACACAATGAAGCTGCAGAAGCTTGCAAAATACATACATTGCCCCTGTTCAGACAACATGGTAACCACATCTATCTATCTATCTATCTATCTATCTATCTATCTATCTATCTATCTATCTATCTATCTATCTATCTATCTATCTATCTATCTATCTATCTATCTATCCATCCATCCATCCATCCATCCATCCATCCATCCATCCATCCATCCATCCACCCACCCACCCACCCATCCATCCATCATCCATCCATCTACCTGCACACCCACCCATCTATTCATCTCTCTCTCTCCCCCCCTACCTACCTGCCTGCCCCACCACCCACCCATCATCCTTCATCCATCTATCCATCTATCTGATGGATTTCTGCCACCACTCTCAGAATTTGCCATCTCAGGGCGTCTCACAACCAATTCATAAACAATAAAGAGATTAAATACATAAACCTATTCATGATAAAATTTTACAGCTAAATGATGTTAGCACCAACATAAAGTGCTGCGGTGACTCAGTGACTTTCAGAAGCAGGCTGGAGGGAAAAGAGGGGGGGGGACCAAGGGAGGGATGGGAGGAAGGCCTGGCAATTATCCTCCAGTCCTGGCTGGCCTCAACCATAGCCCGGCAGAAGAGCTCCGTCTTACAGGGTCTCTGTAAAAGTGGACACAATCTTGAACAGGTGTCGGCTCCTGGTCTCCTCCAAGAGAGGGAATGGACACTCAGGAGAGATCCTCAAAGTATGTGAAGCCAGCCCAGCCCAACCTGCACTTCTTCAACTCTGGTTATCTCTCTCCGGTTGCTCCTAATCTCACCTCCTGACTGCAAGGGAAGATTAGCTGCTGCGAGAAAGATAACCAGTGAGAAGCAAGAGGAGGAGACAAGCCGCCAGCAGCTCTCCTTCCCTGTGGCTTCAAGTCCCTCCGGCTTTCTTTGCCTGTCAGGAGGCAGCCTTCATGGTACTGAAGAGGCAGGATTGGGCTATTTTTTTTCACGGGGTAAGCGTAGCAGGCAGCCATCATGCCCGACAGCCCCTGAGGCTGCTAACACTTTCCGTGCCGCGTAGAAGCCTTTAAAGTTTCTTTTAAAAAATACAAACACAACACGGTCCAAGCAGGCATCCCAGGAGCTTCCCAGAGGCTTCTTGAAATGACAAACTTATCCAATGGTTCTCCTAGAAGAACCCAAGGATTGATTCAGACCCGTTTCTCTTGGGAGGGAGTTCCACAGTCGCTTCAAGCAAGATGTTTACGCCTCTCCAGGCAGAGTACCCTTGCTTCTTCTGCAGCTCTAAAGAAGAGGAAAAAGAAGAGTTGGGTTTTATACCCTGCTTTTGACTGCCTGAAGGAGTCTCAAAGTGGCTTACAATTGCCTTCCCTTTCCTCTCCCCACAACAGACACCCTGTGAGGCAGGTGAGACTGAGAGAGCTCTGAGAGAGACTGCTCTGTGAGAACAGCAAGGTCACCCAGCTGGCTGCATGTGGGGAAGCGGGGAATCAAACCCTGGCTCACCAGATTAGAAGCCACCACTCTTAACCACATCACCAAGCGTTGCCAGCATGCTCAAGATCTAAGGAGGTGGTGCGCTCCCCTTCACTGGCGGTCTTTAAACAGCAGCTGGGCAGATACTTATCATGGATGCTATAGGCTGATCCTGCATTGAGCAGGAGGTTGGACTAGATGGCCTATCTGGCCCCTTCCAACTCTATGGTTCTACGATTCTAGAGATCCTGGAGCACCTGGAGATTCCCTGCTATGGAGGGTGGACTCCACTATATACCCCACTAAGGTCCCTCCCCAAATCCCACCTTCTCCAGGCTCCACCCCCAAAGTCTCCAAGTATTTCCCAATCCAGAGCTGGTAATCTTACCAGAAGAAATTGGAGGGCATGCAATTCTAATGTCAGGCTGCTTCATTGGGACCCCTAAAAGTCCTGGTCCTTCAGTGTCTTCTGCCAGTCAGCTGGCATCTGCAGTGGACAAGATCCACCTAAGAGACATGTGTTGGAAACAGGCCCAGAGGGGAACAATAGAAGGCTCCTCATGTGGAGGGTTATTTCCTCTACTGGAGGGAAATGACTGGAAGATGCCGTCCCTTAGTTCAAGAAAACCACTCTGGGGTTTTCAAATTGTTCAAATGGAAGTGTCACCTAGGGTGCTTTGAATGTTCATCATTGGACCTTGGCAAATGTCAGGATTTGCAGCCATTCCCCACTCACTTCTGGCAATCTTAAGAACTGCTGGTAAATGTCCACATGCCTCCTATTTTGGGCATTGTCCATCATGCCTGCAAGGCTGGGGCCATCAAAACGCTCATGCCCAGCAAAACTTGGGGTTGCTGCACTAGGATTGCCACCCTCCAGGTGGTGGCTGGAGATCTCTTGCTATTACAACTGGTCTCCAGGAGACAGGGATCAAGTCACCTGGAGAAAATGGAAGCTGCCCCACTGAAGTCCTTCCCTTCTCCAAACCACACCCTCCGCAGGCCCAAATCTCCAGGTATTTCCAAACCCAGAACTGGTAACCTAGGCTGCACTTACCGGGGAAAAAGGACTGTACATTAACATGCCTTGCGTTGAAAGGATGGCACCCGTTTTCTATTAAGATGCCGATAAATTGTGAGAGCATTTTAGAGCACTGGGGAGGGCCTAAAGAATTCCTCAAAACCAGATTTCTCTTTCCTGAGCCCAACTCTGCAGTTATTTTGTTACTCTTACAGCGCAATCCTGAACAGAGTTACACACTTCTAAGTTCATAGCCTTTAAGGGGCTTAGAAGGGTATGACCCCACCTAGGATTGCACCGCTAAAGTACTAATTAGGAACAGAAACCTTTCAGACTGAAGACCAAGGACAGGACATTTGAAAAAGAGTTAACAGATGTCCTTCAAATTGCTCCTGGCCTAATAGCAGAGCTGCAGTAATTTACTCGATGTGGTGTTTATTTAGCTGCTGCAGACATAGAGGGTATGATAATCATACGCAGGCCGCACCAGGTCCAAGGCAGGCAGAGGGACAGATAATTGTTAAAATTGCATTGTATAAGGAATGCAGTCCAGAATATGTGCCGTAGTTTTCCTCTTCCTTCCCACACAAGGCCAAAACTTTAGAGACCTTGACCCACTAGTTAGATAGGAAAGTAGATCATGTTAGATCCGTGGGACACTGGGAGTTCATTTCGGCTCTTTAATGTGACTTTAACCCAGCTCTACGATACAAGAGGCAAATCATACCTAGGAACCCCCCCCCACACACACACACACACACACACCAAACTTATATACATAGCAGAACAATAGCTGGTGCATGCTATTGGTCAGTTTCACTTTGAACTGGCTGGATCCTGCCCACGCATGCTGGCCAATTGCATTCTCAGGATTATGATCCTGCCTTGGACCCCAAGCTCAGTCCTCGGCACAACAGATCTGCACAACAGATAAAGATTTCAGATAATTTCTAACATTGTGTCATATAAGGAGATGAGTTTGGGAAAGCACAGAGACAGACTGGCTCTTTCTTCTTTCCCTCCAAAGAGAAGTTACACAGAGAATCTGACCGGCTGGGGAAACAGACGTTCAAAATGATCTGAGCTATTAAAACTGTATCATATCAGAAATGCACTGAGGAAATCATAAGTACCCTATCTCCCCCATCCCACAGGAAGGCTGCCTCTTGGCTTGCCAACCTGCCCATGGTGGCTGGAAATCTCCCACTATTACAACCCATCTCCAGGCAACAGTTCTCTTTGAGAAAATGGCTGCTTCAGAAGGCGGGTCCATGGAAGTAGACCCTCCCCCTCCAAACTCCACCCTTCTCAGACAGGCTCCGCTGCCAAAATCTCCAGGTATTTCCCAACCTGGAGTTGGCAACTGTATGCTGCATCATGGAGCATTTCACTAATTTGGGAAACAGATGGAGAGGCAAATACAGGTTAAGATTCCATTCTGGGATAACAGTTGCAATCCTATGACATAAGAACGACATTCAGGGAAGAATACGGACCCTGCTAGCCCCCAGTAGAGAATCCGACCCATTTGTTGTTGTTGACCAATTTGGGGAGGTATCAAACAAGAAGATAAGGACCATCTTGACCTGGCTGACCCACACAATAAAGAGCCAAATCATTTTCTGGAACTTTGATTTCTTGTACGGCAATAAAGTATCTCATTTGATACTTCGCCGGACCACCAGGACTTCTTTGGGGACTTCACCCATTTGGGGAGGCGGGAGGTGGCAAGCGAGCGGAAAGGATCCAAGTTCTGCCAGAAACTGGATTCCAAATCCTGGATCTGCCCAGAAACCCTCAGCCGCCTTTTGGCCTCCCTGCCCCCCTCCCCTTTACACACACACACAGAGACACCCCTTGAAAAATGAAAGAATTAGATTCAAAACAAACAACTTCAATTTAACACCCAACTACAGGATAACCAATCTTAAAAATGTCAGATGGTAATGGATCTGAATGGCCACATAAAACACACACACACACACACACAAACACACACAAAGAAAGGGGAAGGGAAGGAGCCGCGGCATTGTTCCTGGGTAATGTATAGCAACCTTACAGGATTTCAGTGAAGGAGAAAGCAGGGGGGCGGGGGGGAACACCTTATTACTTCTAACTCCTGCGAGCCATTTTGGTCTCCAAAGGTTTGAGAGCGCCCCCGGCCATGTGTCTGCAGTGTTTCGGGAAATGACTTGCCTTCGCACGAACACGGCTCTGCTCTGAAGCACCGCTGCCCGCCGGCGTCCCCGCGCCGTGCCTGCTTAACCCTTCCCTCCCCGCAGCCGCCCGCCTGCCTGCCTGCCTGCCTGCCTGCCAGAGAAGCCGTTCTTCCCCTCTCCCGCTCTCTTTTTTTAAAAACATACATTTTGGAGCAGGGGGGATTTGCGAACGCCCGTCCCGTCCCCCCCACAAACACGCGCACACCCACGCGCACGCGGCTTCCCATCTCAGGGACGCAGAGGACTTTCCCATTCATCGCCTCTCCGAGGACTTTGCCTAAAGATGCTGTGTCTAAATCCTCGTGGGGGGCGGGGGAGGGGCCTGCTCAAGGAGCAAAACTCAGGAGGTCTACTCGGGAGTAAGCCCCGTGTTATCCCCAGGGGCCTACTCCCGGGAAAGTGCCCTTAGGACTTCGCCCTAGCCATGGGCGACCCGTGAGAGCAATCCCAGAGGGGCAGCTCCAGTCGTGGGTGTTGATGTAAGAAATATACAGGAGTCACGGCAGCACCTTAAAACAGGGGTAGTCAACCTGTGGTCCTCCAGATGTTCATGGACTACAATTCCCATGAGCCCCTGCCAGCAAATGCTGGCAGGGGCTCATGGGAATTGCGGTCCATGAACATCTGGAAGACCACAGGTTGACTACCCCTGCCTTAAAAGACTGGTCTCTCCTGCCGTATCTGAAGAAAGGTGTGCACAGGCAGAAGGTTATCCCAGAATTCATAGTTGTTGATCCTAAAGATGTCACTGGACTTGAACCTTCCAACCTGAGCTTTTGTGGCCTAAATCTCTCTTCCTCAAGTGAAAGTTATGGTTGGCAGCGCCAGGCTGGACATTTTCTGGAGACTTGGGGGTGGATCCTGGCAGGGGGGGGGCTCACCACCATGGAGTACAACCTCCCAAGCAGCCATTCTCTCCAGGCTAATGGATTCTACGGTCTGGAGGTCAGTTGGACTCCTAGGAGAACTCCAGGCCTTTACCTGGAGGTTGGCATCAACCAAGGCAGACATGTGACGCAGGGGGGCTGGGCAGACAAACAGTAGGGTGAAGGCACATGAACTGGGAGAAGGGCAAAGTCACCTGCAATGATGCACATTGGGTCACTAGTAAATGATTTCTGTAAATTTATTTCCGTTATGGTAAACTACTTAAGGACTTGCTGTGTTTTTCCCCCCTGTCTTCCTCCTGCAAAAACCATGTGCCCGCTTCATATATGGCATTTAAGAAACAAATGCTAGATAGGCATGCCAACTCCAGGCTGAGATATTCCAGGAGATTGTGGGTGGAGTCTAGGGATAAGAGAAGTTTGGAGAGGAACCTTAACTGGTATAATGTCATAAAGGAATCTTAGCTGGTATTATGCCCACCCTCCACCCCCAGATCCAGCCATTTTCTCCGAGGGAACAAATCTCTATGGTCTTGAGATCCGTTGTTATTGGCCTGTGAAAAGGTTAGTCTCTTGCTTTTCTTCCTGGTTCACGGCAGCTTGGAATAAAATTCAAAAATAAAAATTAAAAACAGACCCATCTAATCTAAAACAAGAAATAAAACAGTAAACGTTTTTTAAAGGAGAGGAGGGGAGTCAAGCTACACAAGCCCTTTGGAAGAAAGCAGCAGAAAGCAGTGTGCAATCTAAGAGATGCATCCCAGAATCCCTTGCAATGTTGCCAAGGGTGCCGGGTCACAGATAGCCACAGGCAATCCCAGCATTGTGTGCTCCCTTTCACCTTCCGCAGCACTGCAAGGGATCCTGTGCTAACACCTCTCTGGTTGCCCAGCAATGCAGCAGCCTCTGGAAGTGATAAGGTCCAGGGGCAGCCTTGGGCCTTCCCTACACACACATGCCCATGAGTGCCCAACACCACAATCACACACAGAGAGAGAGAGAGAGAGAGAGAGAGAGAAACAAACAGGGATAAAACATTGTTCTTTGTTTTGTAGTGGGGGGGGGGGTAATCTGGAAAGTTCTGAGTCAATATCTTGGTCAATTGTGGGGGGGGGGGGGAGGAAGGGAGAATGACGATGTCAGAGAGCCTCTGAAAATATTCTATACTTCCAGGAATGGGAGCGAGCTGCTCTAGACACCAATAAAACCCAGCTCTTCTGAAGGAAAGAGAAGAGATATGGTTGGAGTGGCTAAGTGGTTAATGCAATTCCTAAGTGTTCAGCCCTCGTGGCAATTTAGTGCCAGTGCGATTATTACACAATAAACAGACCAGGTTGTCTGGAAGCAAATTTTTATGAGAATGGCTGAAGGGGTTGCAACTTATTTAGCTTCTGAAACTCCCGAGGAAGGAACAGCGGATGCTAATGCTAGAGATCAGAAATACCCAGGTACAGGAGAGAGAGGTTACTCTTGGGTCACTACTATGGAAACTAGTCCTCCTCAGTCTTTTTAAACGGAGTAGTTAAAGGCCTCTTTACGTAAAGGCCTCTCGAACAATGGTAGTTGCACGTTCTTGTACAATAAAAATGCTGGAAATCTGGCAAAGTGATGGATTTTGATTTTTGTTGAAAGAATATTATGTACTAACCTGAAAAAGAAACCCTCCAGTGGTTTTTAAGTTCCAAATTGAATTACAACCAAAGGTAACCTTCTTTCAAGGAGACCTGCAAGATGCTAACGCAATCTTAATAATCAAAGATGGATAAAAGGAAAAGTAGAAGGATAAATAACAACACAGAATTGGGCCATGATGTGCAATGGCAGAGGCAAGAAATGGGAGTGAGCAGGATTCGATCAATATTGTACCTAGCCATTGAAAAATCCTAAAACAACTGTTCATGCAATTTCTTTTTCCAGAACCACCCGAAGTATCACAGAAAAGATGCACACGTTCTGGTTCCCCAGAACTCTTCCTGAGGAACTTGATGTTCAGCACAAAACAGGAAGGAGGAGGAGGAAGAGGAAGAGGGAGGTAGAGGAAGAGGAAGAGGAAAAGGAGGAAGGAACTGTAAAATATCTCCTCAAGCCCACTTTTGCAAACATCAGCAATTTTGGTGCATCTGGATGGTTGTTTCACACCCAGAACCAGCACAGTCCGAATTCCACGTGAAGGTTAATTTTGCACACCACACGTACATTCCAAATTCTGTGTATTCCCGTCATGAGCACAGAGCAGATGGACTAATGGCTTCCGTTTCCCCTTCACCACCCATTCTCATAACCCCAAAAGGCCTCAAGGCTCTGCTTCAGAAACTTACATACAGGCTGCCCATCATTATTTTTTAATGTTCCCCGATGGAGCAAACAGCACAAAGGAAAGACGGAAGCCTTTCCTGCCCGTGTGGCACAGTTGTGATCAGCACATGGCATCTGTGCACCCAGGAAGCACCAGCATACATGTGGTACAAAACCCTCATGAAAGCCACCAAGTCTCTGGTTCGTATGAATTGGCCTGAAGACTCTACATACAATAGAAGTTCCTTCGTGATCTCCCAGAGCATCATTTTGTACCCCTCTCTTCCCTCCCTTTGTCAAACTGATCACCCAGCCCTTGCTGAGCTTTGGCCTCCTCCAAAGCTTTCAGGCTGCTCTGTAGGAATCTTTCAAAGGTCCTAAAAGTCTAGTGTATTTTGCTTTTAGTACAAAATTAGTTTAAGTCAGGGGTAGTCAAACTGCGGCCCTCCAGATGTCCATGGACTACAATTCCCAGGAGCCCCAGGGGCTCCTGGGAATTGTAGTCCATGGACATCTGGAGGGCCGCAGTTTGACTACCCCTGGTTTAAGTATTGGATAAGGCAGGCAGGAAAGAAGTGGGTTTGGGAGATTATGGAACGAGTTCTTGGTGGTGGGAAATGGTGTGAAGTCAGAGCCGATGTATGGCAGCTCCTGAGGGTTTCCAAGAGGGTTTTCCATTGCCCAACTCTGCAGAGCAACTCTGGACTTTATTAATGGTCTCCCATCCAAGGACTCACTAGAGCAGATCCTGTTTGGCTTCCAAGATCAGACAAGACTGGGTTAGGCTGGGCCAAAAGGAACTGTGCCCACTGAAAAGACAGGAGAATTTGCAGAAGCACTTTTTAAAATGACAATTGACTCCTGTGAACCAAGCCCTCATCTTCCCAAGATGTAGGGTAGCTCTAGGAATTGCCAGAAACTCTGTGGTAAAACCATAAAGTTTCTGACAATTCCTAGAACTACCCTATCTCACTTCCAGGTTTCCCACAGACATGATGTAGCGGATTTTGTGCACCCTTCCATTTCTCTGCCTCTTCCTCCCACCGTCTGTCAAGCTCAGCCTGGCAAGCCTATACTTAACGTTCATATACTGAGTATACATCTTTGCTGAGTAACAGGCTGTACTTCCAGGCCAGGCTGTGTGATCCGCAGAGGCAAATGCCAAATTGACATCAGGCTTCCTTGATGCTCCTTTCCGACCTCATCCTGTTCCGTCTCCTTCTGCCAAGCCTCGTGCCCATCTGCAAGAGATTCACGGCCCACTTTGGCTCCTGACTCACCGTTTGGAACACCAAGAGACAGATCAAGGAAAATTCACCCATGCCTCCAGCAAACCAGGCCACAATCAGCTCCCCAGTCCCAGCAGAACTCTGGTTGTTAGGTAATTAACTGCCTGCGGTCATAAAAACATTGAGTCGTTAGGACCGATGCTGGCAATTTCAGATTATTACCTGATAACCGCAATTATCATGTGTATACCCCTGTGTACATTAAAAAGGCGAACATTTCTCAAATCAGGGTGACATTTAAGAGATTTGGTTATTTTCTGCCAGTCCTTCCCCCCCCCCCCGCATTAAAACAAAATGGGAATCCATCCCAAAGTTCCTATTGAAGATCTTTTCTTAAAGGTTGGATGAATGGCCTGTTCAGAAATCGAGAGTCTTGGTGGGGTAAATCCGAGCTTGCTTCTCACTCATTTTTAATGAACTCAGATGTCTTTCTCTAAGCTGGCATCCTTGTGGCACAGGTATGCCATTTCCCCAGCAGATACAAACTGCGCAGTTTTACTGCCGGGAAATATCAAGGGGACTTAATCCAAGAGGTGCATCTACATTTGGAGTATGGTATGGAATGCGATCACATTAATGTCACTGTTATAGATTGGACAATCCTTGGAGTCGCCGAAAACTGCTACCAGAAAACAGAAGGGCCCCTCAATGGTCAGGGAATTGTTTGCCAGTATTTTATCTCTATCTTATCATCATAGAACAAGCGTTCTCAGCCAGGGTTTCATGAAACCCTGGGGTTTGTTGATGGCCCTGGGAGGGTTTCCCAAATGGGTGGAAGCTAATTAATTTTTAAATATATTTTTTACATTTGTTAATCAGTTAATATGACTACATATGGTGATGTCAACCCAACCTCCCAAAATGGATGATGATGGAGAGGGGGCCTGGGTGGGCATGTCCACAGCTCTGCTTCCCAACCATATTCTGCATGATCATGACGCTTCTGCAGTTTCTTAAGCCTGAAGTATGTTTCATGGGTTTCTCAATGGTAAAAAAATGAGAAAGGCGGTCATAGAACAAAGTTTGTTCTATTGCTTCAGACCAACCCAGCTACCCACCTGAGCCATATCTTCATGTCTTTCCTGTCACTGGCAGGTATGGAGAGAGACACCAAGTGAATTTTCTCCAGGCCAGGTTGGATTTTGGAAATTTTTGGTGTGGGGGTAGATCATTTGGGCGTGAAAGTGGGGTCACTGTAGGTGGGCAGGTAGTTGTGAGATCCTGCATTGTGCAAGGGTTTGGACTAGATGACTCTGGGAACTCCCCTTCCAACTCCATAATTCTATGATTCTAACTCACTATTGATATGAGAGGGAACCAACAAACTCTATCAGTTTAGACTGCACCTCGTCCTATTCTGTAGGACTGATAAAGTAGCAACAGACAGTAGTATCAGAACACAAAACCACAATATTAAAGGAGAAAATGACACAAAACAAACATGGCCCATTCAGACCGCAAGCATATCCATTGTTTGCTTGTTTGTTTATTCCCCACATTTCACTCCAATGGGGACCAAAAGTGTCTAAAACTTTTCTTCTTCCCTCCTCCATTTTCTCATCACAACCACGTGAGAGAAGGTGAGTGGCCCAAGGTCACCCAGTAATAGGGTTACCAGCTTCAGGCTGGGGAAAAGCTGGAGACTTTGGGCACGGAGTCTGCAAAGGGCAGATCTGGGGAGGGGAGGGAGTTTAATGGACTATAATGCCACACAGTCCTGGCAAAAAAGTATTTCCGACAGCCTGTAATTAATGTAGGGAAATATGCTGCCATGAGAGTTGGTAGGGACCATTGGTTTAGGCCTGGTCCACAAATGCAGCCACATGCAGCAGACCAACGTGGCAATAAGGTAGTCAGGTCTGGAAGGAGTTATTACGGACTGTATCACTTGGTAGAAAATGGAGGAACCACATTTTTAAACTCTCCTGTGTTAAAACGAAACCACTCTCTCCAAGTAGAAAAGTAGCATAGCAAAGAGCAGACTCTCCGACTTTAGCAACCTCAGACTCCTGTTTTAAATTATTTTCTCCCCACAGGCTCCCCCTCCCACTAATGCCCTCCATACATCAGTCATCCTGCTCACACAAGCCCCATGCAGGTCCCAATCCTCACAGGTCCTCCAAACAATAATGTTATCACCTGCCCTTGGAGAGTATATTTAAGAAAAATGCTGGATGACCATAAGGCCTTGCAACATTCTTGTTTTTTAGATAAAAAGCCAGGATTCTGTAGAAGCAGAATTCTGCAGTCAATACCATGTTCTGTGGCTTTTGGATTCCTGGCCATTGCAGCAGAGAGAAGAGGAAGAGAGTAGTACCTGGGCAGAGGTATGCATACTCTCACACGCATGTTCCAGAGTACATTTATATTTACATTATTCCCCAGTTGCTATAAAAACAACCAATACTATATACAGTTGTTTTCAGTACTGGTTCAGAGCCATTGACCTCTGTCATTTCCCCCATGCTGTCCATTATTGATTTATTAAGGTAGGTGGGCATCATTTCATGCCATCTTTCATTTTATCCTCACAGCTGCACTGAGAGGTAGGTTAGGCTGAGAATGAGAGTGACTGGCCAATGGGCACCAGTGAGCATCAGGGCAGAGTAGGGATTTGACCTGGCATCTCTCTGTTCTTCAATCCCAACATTCTAACCCAGGGATTTCCAACCAGGGCTCCCTGGGGCCCTGTAAGAGCTTCCCTGGGGCTCCACAGCCTTTCCCCTATATCCTACCTTAATGGGCTCAGCCACAAGCAAATCTGAGCATTGTCATGAAAACAGGGAATTAGCCTCTTCCATTGACCTGGGGATAACGTTCTCATGTGGTTAGCACACCTGGGAAAGGGGGCAAAACCTGGATACCTACTCCTGTCTCAAACCACCTCCTTTCTTTTCCCTGCCAGTCCTCCTCAGGTGTGGAAGGGAGGCATACCCAGCAGATACGCCTTCTGGGCCAGTTATAGGGTTCCTCGATGCCTAAAATATATTCAGGGACTCCTCTATGGTC
Source organism: Paroedura picta (assembly GCF_049243985.1). Classification (NCBI taxonomy): domain Eukaryota; kingdom Metazoa; phylum Chordata; class Lepidosauria; order Squamata; family Gekkonidae; genus Paroedura; species Paroedura picta. Next base: position 21,035,124 of record NC_135382.1, on the reverse strand, counting down.
TAAAGGTTGAAAAAGGCTGTTCTAACCACTATACAACACTGGCTTATTACAGGTTTCATATGCCAGGAGTACTGCAAAGCCATCACCCCACCTCCCACACACACCTCAAACGTATACATGCACACATACTGTATACATACACACAAACTGTTAGTAAACCAATGTTTTGCAGATCTGGATTTTACTGGGCATGAATACACTGGACAGAGAAAGGTATAACTCTGTTTAGGATTGCACTGTCATTTGATAAAGTCTTCCTTTTGCTGTGTCCATCATTTCTCCATCTTCATCTGCTTCGTTGAAATCTTCTTTTTAAACTGAATGTTTACCTCCCAAACCTCATTTATTTCACATCCAAGAAAGCATCGCAACATTAAATCCCACCTCCAAAGTAAAATAAAAGAATTAGAAATTTCATGGTTCTGAAATCATGACTTTTATAAATAAGTTTGAGTTTATTTTGAAGTCTGACCCATATTCATGACTTTTGAAGAAAAGATTTTTGAAAAGAGGATTTCCATCTCTTGTAATGCAGTTAAAACCTAAAAATCCAAAAGGCTATAAGAACGTTCATTAAAATGAATACAGAGACAGGTTTTAATAAACTGTATTTTTAACTCACGCAGATTCACCTGATGCAGATAAAATGCCAGCAAGGCACCAGAACTAGAAAGACGGTCAAATGAACAAACTTTTAAACTCTGAAGGTTGTTTTTTTTTTTTTGTCGTTAAAAAAAAATCATTATAAAATGTTATTCCTAACTTGTTAAGATTGATCAAATAGAAAGCTCTGAAAAGGGGGGGGGGAATTAAGCCAACTAGAAAAGTGTGACTTGGATTTAATATTTTATAATTGCCAAGGGACATACTGAGATCAATGAATTTTTGCCCAAGATGAACGTCAGAAAGAGATGTACTTCAGTCTTTTAGGGAACATTGGTCTATTTAATTCTTCTGTCTGATGCATGTGAAATATGCCTGCCGTGGCCTTATTTCGGGCCTGGAGGCAATGCCTGAGGTAGGCATTACCACTTTTAATAGGCTGCCATCTGAGAAAGGCAGGAGAGCCAATAACCCATCGACTCTAATGGATTTTCCTGTTTATTCTCTTCCACCTTTCCCTCTCCCCCTTCCTTTTTTTCCCCTCCTTTTTTTGCAGCTAATTTTAGTTTTGCATGCTGAGCGGCTTCACTTTAAATTAAATGAATAGAAACAAAGGGGGAAAGACTGTGCAGCTAATAAACCATGATTATTTGTGAAGTTCTTCTCAACAGGATTCTCCATATAGCTAGGTATATCATTTGTGAACGGAGCCACTGCTGTGTTTTTCCCACTTGTTGTCAAAATTAAGCTCGCTTTCTTCCACATTGAGCGCGGGGGAAAAGTAGGTTATCGTAAACTCCCTTCTATTTTGTGCTGCGATTAGGAGCGGCATTAATGCCACCCTGTGATCTCTTCAAGCCCCCCAAAACAAGGATTTGCAAAATGGAAGACAGGAATAAGAGCACAAGCAGTACGTTCTTTCTCTCCCCCGCCACACACATATGCACCCCGCACAAACATACGCCTACATCCACATGTCCAATGTACCATGGGCGAGAAGTGGTGAGTGTCAGACCAGGATCTGGGTAACCCAGACTGGAAAACCCACTTTGCTGTGGATGCATGCTGGGTGAACAAGGTCAGCACACACTCTCAACCTAACCTACCTCACAGGAGCGTTTTTGCTCCTGTGGTGATAAAAGGGAGGAAGGGAAAATAATGTTGTATACTTCTTTGAGTCTCCAGTGAGGAGGAAAGCAGGTGGGGTGACCATGGCTCCCATTATAGTGGGAGATCTCTCCCCCCTGTCTCTGCCATTCCTACTGCTGTTCAGTGAAGTCGTAAGTTGGCTGCAACTCAATGGTACTTACCACACTCGTATCTTTGATGCTCTACCAGTCCCCGTGCACTTGAGAGCTAGTGTGGCACAGGGTGCAGAGCATTGGACCAGGGTCCTGGGTTCAGATCCCTGCTCAAAGCTTGCTGTATGTCCTTGTGGCCTGGGTAAAACAGATATTTTAACTCATACAATACTGGGATATTCCTTTTACAGTGTTTTTAGGAATTGATGGACCTTAACTTTTTTAACACATATATTATTTAGTAATTCTCAAAGTGAGGTTATTCCCTACCTGATGCTAGACAGTGATCTGAATATAACCTTATGGCCTGCTAAATTCCTGTCTAGCATATTTTCCTTTAGAAACCAATTGAGGACTCTTTTAGACACTGCTCAAGATCTATTGATCAGAGAAGCTCTGAGAAGGGAAGGACGGAAGGAATCTTGCTGGATGACTTTGGGCCAGTCACACTGTTTTAGCCCAGCCTTCCTCACAAGGTGGTGGTTGTGAGGAGGAGGAGGAGAATGATGTTCTGAGCTGCTCTGGTTCCCCATTGGGGAGAAAAGCGGGATATAAATAAATAAGTGCAAAAATGCTAATCCAAATGCCTGTGTGCACTTCAAAGAGATTTGCGTCCTTTGGCATTTCATTTTTCGTTTACTTTCCAGTTGTAATGTTTGGTATTATGTGCTGTTGAGGTTTGAACTGCACTGGCCACATGGCCCTTAAGTTGGTTTTCCTGACTGTTTTAATTTTTTTTTTTTTTTGCAGGGAGGAAGTAGAGGCTTTAGGATGCTTGGATGCTTTAGGATGCTTTGGGCTGATCCTGCGTTGAGCAGGGCGTTGGACTCGATGGCCTGTATGGCCCCTTCCAACTCTATGATTCTATGATTCTAGATGGGACTGATGACGGCCCATCTATTTGGACCCTAAATGTGGGTTGGAAGAGCATCCTTCCTCAGTCACTCTTCAAGCAAATGCTGGCTTTTGCTTCAGAAAGCGGCCAACTAATAAGGAACCCTGGGTAAGATGGCCATTAACGATGCTGCCTTTAGGGTATCCCTCCAATCGGGGCTTTCCATTTATCTTTTTTTTTAAAGAGGAATTGTGCCTCCCAGTCATGTGAGTTCAAAAGATGGCACACCTCACTTTCCTTTTGCAGGATACGCTTTTGTTTCTGTGTTGTATACTTCTCCCCAACTCATCCTTCAGGAATCTGGAAGCAGTTTAAGATGGAAGATCTGGCCACGGGGTCCATACCTGCTTAGCTCCATCAGTGAAGCAGAAACAGGAGTTTCCATCATGGTGGATAGCACCATCTTGGGAAACTCCTGGAAGTTTGGGGATGTTGTCCTGGGGAGAGTGGAGCTTGAGCAGGGGAGGAACTCAGCAACCTGCTTCTGATTGGCCTTTGGTGAATGGCTTAGGACCTTGGGTGGCCAGCTCTGGGTTGGAAATACCTGGAGGCTTTGAGGATGAAGCCAGGAGTGGGCACCTTGTATAATGCACTTTCAATGCACTTTAGAAGCAGATTTTCCTGTTCTGCACAGGAAAATCCAGCTGCAAGAGCACATTGAAAGAGCATTACCCAAATGGTGGGGAATGGGCCACAGTGTCCACCTGATGCACCAGTACCAGGATAAGGAAGAAAATACACTCGGGATGCTGAGTGTCTGGTCATGCCTTGGTGGTTCAAGTGTCAGACCAGGGTCTGGGAGGCCCCGGTTTGAATCCCCCTTCTGCCATTGAAGACCACTAGGCAACCTTGGGGCAGCTGCCTAACCTACCTCACAGAGGAGTTGTGAGAAGATGCTTTGGGGAGAAAGATGAGGTATAAAGGATGCAATAATTAATCACCACAGGCAATGCATAGCTAAAAATGGAGGACAGTTAGGAAACCCTGCCTAGCAGCAACCACTGGACTGAGGATTGGCGCAACCCCCCTCCCCATTCTGCCATTTTTAGGTCCCAGTGTTGCTGTAGACCTGCCCAAGCCTTGAGGGAAGGAGCCAGAGAGGGCCCCCGATCCACCCAAACAGACTCACCCTCATTTTTACAACGTCCACCACTGGCCTGCTGCAAAAGCTGCTGAACATCTGCACTATTGATTGCTGTTATTCTCCTGTTATCGTGCATGGAGTCCTGGATGCTAAACTCCCAGACACCAGAGTGCAGAGAAAAATGGGAACAAGAGTCTGAAGTTGGGATTGATTTACTTCATTAGCTGGGATTACAAGTTTAACTTACAAACCAGAGGTCAAAATTTCTCATTAACAGGGGGGCCATGGATGGCTCCGGGGCCTGGTTCAAGAGGAGACCAACTCTTATTACTAACTACACATTTCAATCTGTCTTTGATGTTCTCCTTCTACCCTCCTCCCTTTTATTTTTTGGCAGAGGAGTTGATTTTAATTGTAGCTATACAACACGGCTCAGTATGCCTGAGAGCCAGCCTCCACATCTGCAGTGTGTGCTGTTCTAGTGATATTGGGTGCAGTCCATAGCTCTGGGCTAATTTTAATGGCTCCCCTTTTCATACAAGGCTCAGATTGTTTTCCACGTGATTCCAGTTAATTTAGCTGCAGGAAAGGGCATCAGTTTTCCTTGTGAGTTTCTGATCCATACTCCTCGACGCGGGGAAATGTATTAAAAGAAGAGAAATGATCTCAAAAACAGAGAGATTTGCGACTGAACTTCGGGAAGAAAAACACCATCTCCGTCCTCATTTCTTCGGCACTCGGAAGGAGGGGAATGCAGCTTCAGTCGCCTGTTTTTACATCAACGTGTATCTTTAAAAAAAATTGTTATTATTTGGTGAGGGGCTGAAGCGAACCTCTGAACAATGCTTATGGCTTCGACACAAGGATGAACAAAGGGGACAAAATGCACAAGAGGGGGAGGGAGGGGGTGCCAGACTCCAGGTGAGAACTGGGGATCCTCCAGAATTACAGATTGTCTGCTTTGGAGGATGGAGTTCAGGGCATTGTACCCCCAGTGAAGCCCCTGTCTTCTCCAGGCTCTGTCCCCAAATCTCCAGGAGACTCCCAACCTAGATATGACAAGCCTACCTTGCCCCCCATCCCCTCCCAGGGGGCACCTGGCAGCCCTAAGGAGCAGTTTCTCATAAGCTACGGGCACAAGCGAAGATTAGGCAAAACAGAAACGTTCCTGTTTAAGAAATTACTTGAATTTCTTTTTTTATTATTATTATTATTTGGGGATCGAGGCTGAGAAAAGGCTAAAAAGTTCACAATAAAAAACCCTTCTCAAAGTGTAGCATTGCACTGTTTAGTCAGGGTAGTCAAACTGCGGCCCTCCAGATGTCCATGGACTACAAATCCCAGAAGCCCCTGCCCGCGAATGCGGGCAGGGGCTTCTGGGAATTGTAGTCCATGGACATCTGGAGGGCCGCAGTTTGACTACCCCTGGTTTAGTGTATGCAGTGTCTACAATTGGATTACCCAAGATATGGTCAGTGGGAAAGGGCAGTTCTAGGGTTGCCATTCTCCAGGTGGGGATAAGGAAACAATCCTATGCAAGGTGGGAAAATATCCAGTTGCAATGCTTTTATTAAGACCACAAATTCTTGTAGCTGTGACTCGAGATCTGCATATAACAAAAAAACATGATTAGTTGCTTATAACCCATTTCTAGACTGGGAAGAAATGGCAACTCTATCTCATTATGCCCCACTGAGGTCTACGCATTCCCCAAACCACATCCTCTTCAGGCTCTGCCCCCAAATCTCCAGAAATTTCCCAACCCAGAGGTACCATAAGCTTGTATCTTGGGAGGATGAGGACTCAGTGGAATTATATCTCACAGAGGCCTGTCTCCTTCTGACGGAGAGGGCTGACCATAGATGTGCTGCCTCGGAGTGTGGTGGAGTCTCCTTCATTAGAAGTGTTTAGAAGGAGATTGAATGAACCCCTGTTAGGAGTGTGTGGTTTTTAAGTCCCTGAGAAGGGGTGGTGGAGCAGAGCTGGATGGCTCTTCATGGTCTCTTCCAGCTCTGTGTGATGTCGATTCTCCCCAAACCCTCCCCTCCCTAGCCTCATCCCCCAAATCTCCAGGGATTTCCCAATCCAAAATTGGCAAAATTAAGCATCCCTAATCCCAAAAATAGGGAGTCCATCTGCTGCATGCATGCGCCATCATACAACTGTAGTGACAGGACAACCAGTCCTTCTCCCCAGGACCACACCGTTTGGTGTCAGGGATTATATTTTGAAATTTCGTCTTGTTTTTTATTATATTTCAAACCGGTGCTCAGAAACTGAGGGCTCCTCCCCGGACTGTCCCAACAGTACTTATCAATCCCTTAAAAAAAACGTTTTGGATACTTATAAGGCTATCCTCATCAATAGTAATGGTCCTTTGACTTTTTTTTTAAAGCCCTGCTTTTGTTCTTTGAGGGGCATGTGCTGTCCAAACCCAGACCTTGCCTGGAGTCCTGTTTTGTCCCTGCAAGCATCTAATAGCTAAGTCTCCGGTCCATTATGTGCGAGAAAGACCCCACACTATAGGGACAGGATCAAGGCTGGTGTAAGTGCAACACCAAGAAGAAGAAGAAAGATTCTGAAAGGCCCCAAGAAATTGTGGGGAGGGGACCAATTAAAATACTCTCGTGTCTCTCCTAGGGGACTTATTAGAAGAGAATGCCACCAGGATCCCAAGGATTTCTGGATAAATGAATTTGGATGGCTTATGACTTTATGTTTTAGGAAATACATGGACAATATTTCTATGGGAAAACACTGGCTAATGTTTCCGTTAAGAGAATGGGAATTTCCTGTCTGCCTCCCACTATAGTCCACTGGTCTCCCCAGAACAGTGCTTCCGCGGGAAAGAAGGCAGTGGAGAACTTCATGGGGGTGTCTATGGTGGGAAGGGGGAAGCAGTGAAGAAGAAGAGTTGGTTTTTTCACCCTGCTTTTCACTACCCAAAGGAGTCCCAAAGCAGCTTACAATCACTTTCCTTTCCTCTCCGCACAGAGAGAGCTCTAACAGAACTACTCTAGCAAGATTGTGACTAGCCCAAGACTGCCCAGCTGGCTGCATGTGGGGGAGCAGGGAATCAAACTCAGCTCTCCAAATTAGAGGCCACCACTCTTAGCCACTACTTCAAGCTGGCTCCCACCCACACCCAATATAGTTTGGACACAGCCTGTTCAACATTTACATCCATGTCTATCTGTGAAAAGGTTCCTTTAATGGCCTCTTCCTCCTTTCCCATTCCTCCATCTTGGACTGTACAGTTTTCATCAAATGATACCCACCAATATCCTGAAGTAGCAGCAAGTTGAAATCGCCCATGATTGTCTCACTGAGAAGCCCACTATTGCTGAAGAAGAACAAGAAGAGTTGGTTCTTATATGCCACTTTCTCTACCAGAAGGAGTCTCAAAGCGGCTTACAATCTCCTACCTCTTCCCACAATAGACCCCCTGTATGTTAGGTGAGGCTGAGGGGGCCTGATATTACTGATCTGTGAGAGCAGCATTATCAGGGCTGTGGCAAGCCCAAGGGCACCCAGCTGGTTGCCTCTGGAAGAGCGGGGAATCAAACCTGGCTCACCAAATTAGAAGCCACCACTCTCAACCACAACCCCACGCTGGCTCCCTTGTTGCTAGGTCCCTTGGGCTGGCCTTTTACTCCTGAGCACTTGCAATGAGGATGGCTGTTTATCAGCATCATGGCAGCACAGCCAATGGCTTGAGGGCTTCATTTTGCTACACAAAAGCCAGAGCAGGCTCATCCACCAGGCATAAGTAGGCAATTTCCTGGGCCTGTCCCAAAGCTGGAAGCATGCTAGGTCACCCTTCTTACAGTGTTGCAGGATCTACAGTGGCCTGTAGTCAAGTACCATGCCAGAGGCCAGAGACCTCCCCCTTTTGCTGGGTTCACAGAGGAACTGGAAGGCAAGCAGTAGCCACTAGCACTGCTGCACCACACCGAGGTAGTGGGACAGTGGCCAAGGCTCTTCTTGTTGCCGGGATTGAGAGGGGCTGAGAGAAGAAGACTTGGTTCTTATATGCCGCTTTGCTCTACCTGAGTCTCAATGTAGCTTACATTCGCCTTCCCTTTCCTCTCCCCACAACAGACCCCTGTGAGGGAGGTGAGGCCGAGAGAGCCCTGATATTACTGCTCAGTCAGAACAGCTTTATCAGTGCTGTGGTGAGCCCAAGGTCACCCAGCTGGCTGCATGTGGAAGAGCAGGGAATCAAACCCAGTTTGCCAGATTAGAAGTCCGCACTCCTAACCACAACACCAAGCTGGCTCTCTTGGTGTGGTGCAGTGGCAATATGGGTGCCACTGTAGGGAAAAGGTGGGGTTTGAGGGCAGGGAACTCAGCCAGAGGTAACGCCATAGAGGCTACCCACCAAGCAGCCATTTTCTCCAGGGTAGCTGACCTCCGTAGTCTGGAGATTTGTTGTATTCAGCTTTGAGTTCTTTTTGGTTACATTTGTTCTGCCAAGTAAGGTAAAGGTAAAGGTATCCCCTGTGCAAGCACGGAGTCATGTCTGACCCTTGGGGTGACGCCCTCCAATGTTTTCATGGCAGACTCAGTACGGGGTGGTTTGCCAGTGCCTTCCCCAGTCATTACCGTTTACCCCCCAGCAAGCTGGGTACTCATTTTACCGACCTCGGAAGGATGGAAGGCTGAGTCAACCTTGAGCCGGCTGCTGGGATTGAACTCCCAGCCTCATGGGCGGAACGTTCAGACTGCATGTCTTACCACCCTGTGCCACAAGAAGTATAACGGCCAATTTTATATACACTAGGTCAGGGGTTGCCAAACTGTGACTCTCCAGATGTCCATGGACTACAATTACCACGAGCCCCTGCCAGCATGGTGACATGGACTCATGGTAATTGTAGTCCATGGATATCTGGATATTTGGCTAACCCAGCTTTAGGCTTTAATGTGTCTTTACATGCACATTTCTACAGCCGGTTTGCACCTCAGAACTATGTCCACTTACTGAAACAAAAGATGTGTGGAGAAAAGTCAAGTTTTGACTTTCTGTTTGTTTTTTTTCATCTAATTCTTATCTTCTTTTAGAGAAATCTTTTCTGACTGCAGAGATATCATCTCTAGATTCCAACCTATTTATTATTATAATGAAAGACACGTTTGCATGTGGTAAATTCATACAGGTTTCTGATGCAAACCCTAAGGTGAAAGGGCAGGAGCAGCCAAATTAATTCTTTTCATTTAGAATGGGGGGGAAAACCCTAATTATTCCAGCACATAACATCTCCTGCATTGTTTTAACCTCATCAACTGGGGCAGCTCTAAACAGAGGCAAGTATTCAGAGCTGTACCTGTCAATAATAGGCAGTTTTATTGTTTTGAATAATAATAATGAGTATTTTCTTTCTTCAGTTTCTCCCTTAGCTGTGTCTGAAAACCTTTACTCTTAGAAGAGCAAATTTGTATCCTGAGTCATATGAATATTAACTTTGTCCGGGGAGGGGAAGTCAGTCCCTTTCCTCGTGAAAGTCCCCATTTCCTGGTTTCAGTCTGATGTGAGGCCATGGGAATCTAAGAGACCCTTTGTCTGCTTCAAGATCCTAAAGGGGGGGGGAGCAAGGCATGTAGGTTGCCACTCCTTACTTCCGCTCACACAGGTTGCTCCTCCGGTCCAGAATCGGGGTTACCTCCTCAGGGTTCGCAAAACCACGATGCCCGGGCCGAACAAAACCAGGCGTCCTGCTACAGTTACCTTTCCAGTTGAGCAGAAGGTTATCTTCACAAGGAGACTACTTACAAAAGGTCATTCCTTCAGTCTCATTTCAAACCGGCTCCCCAATGAAGGGTTGTCTTTGTGTGGGATTAATTTTAAAACCTCAGGATTTGATGTCAGTGGGAAATAACCAGCGTGGGATTCATAATGCTGCCTTCTCCTGCTTCTGGCCAGCGCCCGGGGCTAATTTCTTCCAAGATGAAAAGTCTGACAAGCCCCTCAGTTAAGCTGAGAGCAGGCAGCCGTCCAGTAACACCCACGGGCCTCAGAGGCATCCTGTGACCCCCTTAGAAAAGTCACATTCGCTCTGCTCTTGAGAAAGGAAAAATAGTGCTACAGGCGTTTTGTTTTAAATCATGTGAAATAAGGAAATGTGAGGATGTGAAAATGAAGTGAAAAAAAAAACACCTTCCAATTCATTTCCTCCCTTTGCAGCGGCTCAAAAGCAAAACTCAAAAAAAAAAGAAAAAGAAAAAGAAAAGAAAGTAAAAGCTTCATTTTCAAAGTGTGTGTAAAAATCTGATAGATTCACCAGTAGGCAGTGACTACAAAAATGCTCAAGGTAAAATATGTAAATATGTAAAATAATCTGTTGCTAGCCATCTCCTTTTGTGCCTGAAAGAGGGGGTGTGGGTGTTTTTTTTGTAAAAGCATCCTTATTTCTCAACCAGCATTAATGGGAAAGTTACTCTTTAGCAAAAACAAAAACGAGGCAATGAGAGGCATCGAGGAGAAGAAGAAAGGAGGGCTTGGAAATAAATCTTCATGCAGATCAAGGGAAAGGAAGACGATTTATGATTTCCTTGTACTACGACTGCCCTTTTAGCATTCATCTGAATAATAACAATGTAACATGTAAATTACAGAATTCAAATCCGAAACAGGGTTATTTTAACCGCCCGAGCTAGACAAAGCTGCCAAGTCGCCTACTCACTCCTGCTTCATTCTGAAAGCGAGCTTTGTCTTATTTAACTACTGTGGCCCCTTTCGACTCAGGAGACGAGCTTTTGATCTAAAGGCAAAGAAGGTCCATCCCTGTTTCCTTCCCCATACAACAGCGGTCTGTACAGGCCCAGGCCACATTTGGGTGCCCACTCCTCACCTAAATAACCATCTTTTATTGAAAGCGACCCCCGGAGGAAACCCATTGGGTAGGCTCAAATCGACATCTATGAAGCCCCTCAGTATTTCCTCTTTGGAACGACCATCTTAAAGCGTCTCCAAATATCCGGACAATTGATGTCTAGAGTACTCCAAATACTGCATTTAGCAGTTTTTATTGGGCTTTGTCCTACATAGATACATATATCTACATACTATCTGTATTGATGTATATGTATTGCTCCTTCTTTACCATCTTTCCCCCATATTGCCCAATTTACTGTCTTTCCCCCATATTGCCCAATAATATCCATGCTGGGACCCATGATGCGGTGTTTTGACTGTTGATTTTATGAAGGAGTTCCGTGTGCATTTTATTCCTTATTTTATAATTTTATTCCAAGTCTTTTTTGGTAACCCCTTTCTTTGTTAGCCATTCTGAGACCTTGCCATTAATTACAGCCCAGTGTAATAAATGTAATTAATTCCTCTATGTATCTGAGGGATCGCCTCTATGCTTACACCCCCCAAAGAGCCTTATGCTCTAGCAGTTCCAACTTCTTGGTGTTCCCTGGCCCCAGGGAAGCTTGCTTGGCCTCAACCAGGGCCAGAGCTATCTCCATCCTGGCCCCCACCTGGTGAAACGAGCTCCCAGAGTAGATCAGGGCTCTGACGGAACTTGAACAGTTCCGCAGGGCCTGCAAAAGGGAGCTCCTCCACCAGGCATTTGGTTGAGGTCAACCTGCACCATCACTTCCCAAGGGCCCTCCTCCTGAGCTCCCTTCTACAGCACCCACTGCAGTTCTGCCCAGCCCACTGGGCTATCAGTATGAGTTACTTTAATGTTTAATTTTTCTATGGTTCCATGTTGCTTGTTGTTTCATTTCATTCATCATTGTTAATCTAAGTTATCTGTACTGTTCCTGTTCTGTTTCATGTGAACCACCCTGAGCCTTTGGGGACAGTGGTATACAAATTGAATGAATGAATGAATGAATGAATGAATGAATGAATGAATGAATGAATGATACAGAGCTGACTCCCCTCGAGAAGAAATGGCAGCTGGGCTCCACCCACTCACCAAATTCCACCCTCCTCAGACTCCGCCACTAAATATCCAGGAATCTCACATGTTAGAATTGGCAATCCTATCAAAATAGGGGGGATGTGTTTTACTTTTCAAAAAAAATTCTTGAAACAGAAAGAACCTTACATCTCACGGAGCAAAGGAGACCGCAAAGCAGCTGTAAAATGGAATCTGTTTTGAGTCCCAGTGAGAAAGGCAGCCTGTTAGTAATAATACAAATAAGGAAAGAAGAGAATGGGAGGAATCTAGAGCCTTGGAGGAGATCACAGAAACAAATGCTGCATCTGTCTTCTCCCCAGGAGACTGAACCCAACCAGTTTTTCCATGGGCGAAAAAGGAAAGACTGTGACCACCAAAATAGGTGATGCTGGGGATCAGGGGACCTGAAAGGATAAGAGCCATGGTGGACAAGGGTTGTAAAAAGGAGAGGAATTGGGAGACGAAGGAAGAAAGATGGCTGAATCCAGCCCAGAGATTACAACATAAATATTGCTGGCCTTCTGACACATGCAGATTGAATCCCAGAGCAGTATTATGGAATCACCTTTCCTTCTTCCCAGACTCTTTATTTTCCTACAGGTGGCCTTTTATAGACTATGGAGCTAGAAGTTGTGAATCTCTTGGGAAAGTGCATTTTTCACAACAAAACCCTCCCTACCCCATAGCGACTTTTGAAGTCTTATTGAGTTGGATCTTTAGTCTGAAGCAGGAATCTTCACACCATGGACAGCTCCAAGGCAGTAGACAACTTGCTTAGCCTCTGACCATTTATGGAGTTCGGTCGAACCCTGAGATCAGCATGCAGGGCTCAGTGACTGTTCCACCCCCAGTCTTCAGTGACCGGCGTCATGGATCGTGCTCTGGCTTGGAGCTTTGCATGTCTGCAATGCTCACTGTGTTCCTGGCAAGACTTCTGGTACCCCGAGCAAGGGCTCCCAAGGAATGCAGTCTTGGGAAAGGAGATCTGCATCCTGGGAGGATGTGGGCTGCTCATTCAGACAATCAAAGCTGTGGATCAGGCAGAGCATCATCAAAACTGCCTCTTCCATGGATGGAGAATCTGTCCTGCTCAGGACTTCCAAGGTCTTTGTTGGTGCCTGTTCTAGATCTAGATTACAGTAGGGATGTAACACATCCAGTTCCATCTAAAGGTTTTTTGATCCCCCTAGCCTCCTCAAAACTACCTCTTCCATGAATGTTGGGAGCTCTTCTCCTTTCCGTGTTGTGACTAGACCTCTCTCTCTATGTTGTCAACTTCTTCTGTTTCTCATCTCATTCACTTTTTGTGGGGCTTCCTTCCCACAGATCTCAGTCTTATCCTTCTCTCTGTCCCCCTTTTGCTCTCCTCTGGAGTGGTGACAATTCTTCTCATGTATTCTCCAACTTCCTTGTTGTGGATGACACCCAAACTCATTTTTTTACTAGCCTTCTGCCCTTGACTTAGGCCTGTATACACACAATCACTGGATATTGTGCTGTGTGATAGTAAGAATTTGCAAGTGACCTTTCCTGTGTGGAAAAGAAAATCCAGTTGTGAATGATTGTAATTGGATAATGTTAGCCCAACATGCAGTGATACATGGATGCAGTTTTACTGATGTTTCTGCATGTCTCCCTGTCTCGCCATTTAGCTATCTGTTAACTATCGCCATTATGCGCTCATTGGTTTTTCCAATTTTTTTTGCATCTTCTCCAGAGTGATACAATGTCTCTTTGTGTGGGGTTTAGCTCATTTTAGCTGCTTCCTTCCTCTCTCAAGACCATGCCTTTAACTCTGAGGGTCTTTGTTATGTCAGAGATTTGAATCCCCATGCCCAGCTTCTTCTCCAGACCTACTTCCTAGACTTTGACCATTCCTTCCAAAAACAAGAATTAGAATCTGCCCATCAAAGGAGCAGGCCATGTGAGAGGTAGTACCATAACCACACCATTTAAATCCTGGGTTTTCCCTGCTTTCCTGGGATCTTTCCCAAATCTGTTTTGCTGCAATGCTCTGGATGGCAAGTGGGTGGGAAAGTCTCGGTGTTCCTGGTCCCACCTATATTGGCACCATTTCCCCAGCCTGTCCTCAGAGTGGCCATTTCCCCCTGCGACAGTGGCAGGCTTTTTATTTTTAAATTGGGAACCAATATATTGGTATGCCAATTGTATATCAGAACGTCAGTTCTCAGTTTTAAAAAAACTGGCAAGAGTTCCCCTCAGTGGTAGGCTTAGGGAATCCTAGAGTTGGAAGGGGCCATACAGGCCATCTAGTCCAACCCCCTGCTCAATGCAGGATTAGCTTAAAGCATTCATAAAAAGTATTTGTCCACTGCTTGAAGACCACCAGTGAGGGGGAGCTCACCTCCTCTTTAGGCAGCTGATTCAACTACTGGACTGGGAAAGTGTCTGCCATTAATTACTAATGTGGACAGTTTTATTTCTCCAATGTTTTTGTGAACTACAACTGAACTCAAAAGGACTGATTAGCTATTTTAGCAAAGAATGACTATATGGCATCCTATGGCTTAATCTGGATATTATGCCACAGTTTACTAATTTGCCATAATTTGCTTTTGCCTTATATCTCCACAGTTATGATAGTTGTTCATTTAGTCTGAGGAAGAGTGCCTGCACTTGAAAGCTCACACCTTAAATAAATCTTTTTGGGTCTTAAAGGTGGTATTGGACTCTTATTTTTGTTGTACTGGACCTCTTCAGCTTTTCTTTCTTTCTTTCTTTCTTTCTTTCTTTCTTTCTTTCTTTCTTTCTTTCTTTCTTTCTTTCTTTCTTTCTTCCTTCCTTCCTTCCTTTCTTCCTTTCTTCCTTCCTTCCTTCCCTCCCTCCCTCCCTCCCTCCCTCCCTCCCTCCCTCCCTCCCTCCCTTCCTTCCTTCCTTCCTTCCTTCCTTCCTTCCTTCCTTCCTTCCTTCCTTCCTTCCTTCCTTCCTTCCAAGGTGGCAGAAGGTGTTGCTCAGAAATAGATGAGTTTTGGCTACCCTGTAGGGTTTTCAAGGTGGTTTGCCATGTCCTGCCTCTGCTTAGCAACCCGGGACTTCCTTGGTGGTCTTCTATCCAAGTAGTAACAGGGGCCCCTTCTCTCAACAGCTGCATCTTTTCTTGGCATGGAGATGCTGTGACAGGAAAACGTTCTCCTTCTGCAGTGGTGCCCATTCTGTAAGTGTTAAAGACATCCAAGCCCTGCCAAAAAAAAGTAAATGTCATCCTTTCTTCCACTGGGAACAAATGGACAATACTCTTGCTCCATGCAGATGCTTTGAAATGTTTGTGTGTGTGTGTGTGTGTGTGTGTGTTGATGTAATATACCTTTATGTAGCCTATTTTGCTTTTGTGTGTGTGTGTGTGTGTGTGTAAAACATACACAAGCATAATAGACTACACAGAGGTATATAACATCAATTTATCTATGACATATCTGTAGAAAACACGGCAGACCTTTAAATGCCTTTTCTTAATAACAGCCACTTTGGTGTAGTGGTTAGGAGTGTGGACTTCTAATCTGCACTCCCCCACATGCAGCCAGCTGGGTGACCTTGGGCTCACCAGGGCACTGATAAAGCTGTTCTGACCAAGCAGTAATATCAGGGCTCTCTCAGCCTCACCCGCCTCCGAGGTGTCTGTTGTGGGGAGAGGGAAGGGAAGGTGACTGTAAACCAGTTTGAGCCTCCTTTAGGTAGAGAAAAGCAGCATACAAGTACCAACTCTTCTTCTTCTTCTTCTTCTTGATATAAAAGATTTCCATTCATTATTCTGATTTTTTTTTTTTTGCCAGACTGAAGTTTAGAACTTTAGGCTAATTTTGAAACTTTGCTCTGCAATACTCTGTGCACAGCCAGGCATCATGGAACTTGCTCTGTCCACAAATTAGTAAAAGGAGTATCCCATTCCAGTAGGCATGCTAATGTAAAATCTAAGATTCTTCATCAGTACTAATCATGACCATATTTCTATCTCCGATTTCAAACCCATTCTTCTCTCTCTCTCTTTTTTTTTTCTTGAGGTAGCAAACTAGCAGAACCTGAATTCATTACAGCCTCATTCATTATGCTCCTTATATAAAGGGGAAAGACTTCAATCAGACAAGGGATGCCTTCTAAATGTGGTCATTTAGCAGACAATCCACCCCAAGAGTTGTGCATGTTCAAAATGGGTCACTTTCATGAATGCATCCCCCCAAAACGGCAACAGGTGGTTATTTACCTTCTCAATGAAATTAGGAACCAAAGGCCTCCTTTGAAGTAGCAGCTTTGTGTATCCAGCTGCTTGCTGCCCTAACACTGAGTTGCCATTTTGTGAGAAGCATAACTGAGGGAATTGCCATTTCCTCTGACACCCTCTTCTGGGGACTAGCCCCTCTTTCCCCTGGCAGATGAGAGTGGGGCTTCCATCACACAACAGTCAACATTGGTCTAAGAGTCCTTGATTGATTACAATGACCGTGAACCCACCTGGCTCAAAGAAAGATGGTAAGATATGAGGAACAATCCACAAGAAAAGAAAGGGGGCAATCATACTAAGGGGGCAACTGACTTTCCTGTTATTCACTTTCTGATTTAGGGCCAATTCACAGTTTTCAAAGTATCTTTGTGTCCCATACATGTGCCATGGGTCACATCAACCAGAAATGCTCAGGGAGCCCCTTCCACCTCATCCACTTCCTCCCTTCCCTCCTTCTTTCCATCCTTTCTTTTATGTCTTCTTGTTCTCACTCACTCACTCACTCACTCACTCATTCTCCTTCCTTCCTTCCTTCCTTCCTTCCTTCCTTCCTTCCTTCCTTCCTTCCTTCCTTCCTTCCTTCCTTCCTTCCTTCCTTCCTTCCTTCCTTCCATCCTTTCTTTTATTTCTTCTTGTTCTCACTCACTCACTCATTCTCCTTCCTTCTTTCCTTCTTTCCTTCTTTCCTTCTTTCCTTCCTTCCTTCCTATCTTTCTAAGGCTTGTATTGATAAAGACTCATCCCTCACTCTCCCCCTCCCTCCGGTTGTGGCCACTCAACCAGTCAGATAAATTTCTATAATGACTTCTCCATTTTAGATTGCCCATCTGCAAGTTCTTACTGTCAGGGTGAATTATTCTCTGTGATGTGATTCTCCCATCCAGGGAGACAAAGTATGACTCTTGTGAGGTTCTGTTAACATGACGCGCTTCTCATATATCTGTATTCCAAATGTCAAGATGATCTGGTACAGTCAGCCAGAAGTGTTCCATTATCAAGATTTAGGAGAACAATTCGCACTGAAGGAGTGGGGAGACAAAGCCTTTTGTTGTTTGATCTGTCGTCTCAAGCTTGGTGTCAGTTCACGGCAAGTTCTTTATGTGATGAAGGCTTTCCTTGCAGTGAGAGTCTAAGCTGCTTAGGAGGATTTATCTGACACCGTTTGACTGGTCTATTTGAGGTGGTGATGTTCACTGGAGGGACGGGGCTCAGGTAGCTAAGCCTTGGAAAGGATAAGCGGAGACAGCTAATGGCAGGCCGTTGTTCGAAAGGAAACAAGTAATATTGTTAGCTTAAAAAATCATGATCAGGGCCTAAAATAAACATGCAGCTTCCTCAGGGCTGATTTATCCATGTAGCATTTGCTATGGGCCTTCAGAGTGCCTTCCCTCCTGCGGATCAGGGCTGGAGCCTCTCTCCTTCCCCCGTCCCCCTCTTTAAGGACCCCCTTTCCATGGTGGGGGGCTCCTCTGTCCCCAGTCTGGCTGCTCCCGCCACAACTGTACTCTACTAGGGCCCGGCAAACCCTTAAACTGGTTCTGGTGCTACGGGCCCCGCAAATCTTTAAACCACTCCTTAGTTCTGGCCCCACAAATCAGGATCAGAATGGCAGACTTTACAGCTCTCAATATGAGTTCAACTCTTTGCTGGCTTCCATCTAGGGTTGCCAGGTCTTCTGCTTTGGCAGGAGACCCCCCACCCCACCATCAACCACCTATTCCCACTACCACTCAGTTGGGCAGCAGAAGAAAAATGGGCACCAACAATGCAACGGTATCACTTCTGGTACAAATGGAAGTGGTATGGCTGCCCCCACACGAGTGAGTCTTCCCCATCTGCTGGTAACCCGACTTGTATCCAAAGGGCATCTGTTCATGGAGTGGGCCTCAAAGAGTGGGAGTTTCCCCATCTCCCGTCTGTGCCACAGTCCACTGACCCCACCCCACCCCAGTACTGGTCCAGGGGGTCAGCAGACACCCAGGAACAAGGCAGGAAGTCAAGTGAGATGGGAGGATTGCAGTGGGAGGTGAGATTGGTAGAAATTGTTGGCCAAAAGTGCCCTTAAGTCAGCCTTTCTCAACCTTTTTACCATTGAGAAACCCAAGAAAAATTCTTCAGGCTTCAAGAAACCCCAGATGTGGCATGATCATCTAGAATATGGCTGGGAAGCAGTGCTGTGGACACACCCACCCAGGGCCCCTCCTCTGCCCACCCCCTCCAGGCCCATCATTGGCCCTTCAGGGATGGGGGGGCAGTTTGAAGTGGCCATACATGGTCCTATCACTTGATAAATGTTTAACAAATTTTATACATAATTCATCAACTCCCACACATTCGGGAAACCCTTCCAGCATTGTCAAGAAACCCCAGGGCTGTCAAGAGACAGGGGTTTCATGAAACTCTGCTTGAGAAAGCCTGCCTTGAGTCTTGGGAATTGTGTGGCTGATAACAACTCCCTGTTGTCGTTTTTGGACCCCGTTTTACTCAGCTGCTGTCTGGCTGCAAAGAAAACAAGTTGGGTCCCGGGAACCTAAACCCAGCTCTTTAAAAGAGTAACGTTTCACTTGCCCAAGAAACTCTACTTTAAAACCAGGGGAATCTCTCCAAGGTAGGGAGGAAAACAAGAGGCACCTCGTTTTGCTACCCCGGGTTGTGCCACCGTGAATTAGCGCCATGGCCTGGGAAGGAATCATCTGCTGACAGCCCTTCTCTGCATGCGGCAGGCCGCTGTGTGCTGCTGTCTTTTTGATCAAGAGGGACAAAACCATCCCCCCGCCAATGACTTTCCTCCTTTGACAGACTGCTTGTCCTTTTTAATGTTACATGAGAGCACCAGCCTTAGTTTCCCTCCCCTTAGAGCTAGTGCCACTGATTAGAGAGGCTGGTCTACCTCAGGGGCATTCACTTCCCTGGCCGGAGATGCTTCCTCTGTCAGGCCCTCTTTACTTTTCACCTTCTCCCTCGGAGCTGGTGACTTGATTCTTTTTCCCAGATTGCAAGGCCCTCGGTCTTGCAGGAAACGAGTTCCCTGGGAAGGGCTCTGCTTCATCCTGCCTCTTAGTGATCCTCCTTCAACTGGGCAGAAAGTGCAAGTTCTATTGTGTTATAGCAGGGATTTGATTTGATTTATCTTTATTTATTATCGAAAGACTTGTGGCGGTATACAATAAAACCATAAAACTCCATAAAACCCATTCAACAATCCCTCCCAACAATGCGACCAGGTGGCGAAACTCCCCGACCCTCCCCATCCCAGACAACCACCCAAGGTGAGAGTCACAGGTGTTAATGTGAGGACCTGATCCTGCAGAAGGGCCCAATTGACCTTAGCCATGGCCTCACCCAAAGAACCAAGCAGGGTTCTGGGAGGCCCTGGGGTTATGGAGAGCTCCCCAGGGGTTACGTGGCCTTTCCCAGAAGTTCAGATGGCCACTGGCATCACTAGACATCACTGGAGCCCACTCCCCCCCTGTTGCTCTACAGGCCTAGTCCCTTTCTCCACAATGGAAACAGTAAATGACTGACCGACCGACCGAACGAACAAACAAACAAACAAACAAACAAACAAACAAACAAACAAACAAACAAACAAACCATTCATTGATTAGCTGGCTCCTGCCTCTTACTTCTGTACCCACTTCTCTGATGGGGTATGTCACCACTTCCAGGACTTCTCAAAGCCTGAAAAATATTTCAGGGCCTCCTCCACAGTCAAAAGGCCGTGTTATAGCTTTTAATTGTCAAGGCTATTGAGTTAGGCCAGGCTTTCTCAACTAGAGTTTCATGAAACCCTGGGGTTTCTTGGGTGGGAGTTAATTCATTGTAATAGATTTTTAAAATTTGTTAAACATTTATCAGGTGATGTGACCATGTATGTCCATGTCAACCTGCCTCCCCCACCCAAAATGGCCAATGATGGGCCTGGGGGGGGGGGGGGTGGGCATGTACCCAGCTATGCTTCCAAATCATATTCTGTATGATCACTCCACTTCTATGGCTTCCCAAAGCCTAAAGAGTGTTTCAGGGATATCTCAATGGTGAAAAAGTTGAGAAAGGCTGAGTTAGACTTTTGAGCTGTCAAGGTCAGTCTTGCCTACTTTGACTGTCAGTCGCTCTCCAGGATTTGAGGCAGAAGTCTTTCACATCACCTCCCCACATGACGCATTTGGTGGTGGTGGTCAAGTCACTGACAGCCACTCTCTCAGCCCCCTCCCCCAGTTTGCTATGGTGGAAGGTGAAATCCTTGCAGGTGCAGTATAGCAACCGGTATGGTTTCAAGATAAGACTTCTGCCGTTCACTGCCTCTGGGTAGCAGCTTCCTTGATGGGCTCCCATTCAAGCTCTAACCAGGGCCAGCCCTGCTTAGCTTCCGAAATATGACAAGCTCAAGCTAGCCTGGGCCAGGCAGTTCAAGGCCCTGACCTGTTTAATTGGAGACAAAAGGACCTTCAGGATCTCTGGCAGAAGTCTTTCTTGCAATCTCCTACCTGATGCTTTTAATCGAAGATGCCAGGGATAGAACCACAGACTTCCTGCATGCAAAGCAGATGTTCTACTGCTGAGTGACCACACCCTTTGAAGAAGAAAAGGCACAGAATCAGATCACTGAGGTATCAAGGGCAGCCGTGCCTGTTCTGACTGGGAGTGGCTCTCCAAGGCCTCAGGTACAAGGTTCTGTCCCATTCTCTACTACATAGCCCTTTTTGCCAAGAATCAGACATGGGACTTTCCGTATGCAAGGCAGTTCTCTACCTATGAGCCACAGCCCTACTAAAAAAAACCCAAACAAACCCTGAGTTTAGGAACAGGCTCATCCCACTCAATATGGCTGCAAAAATGATCAGAGAGATTAATGCTGACCACCTTTACTCCTCTGCCACCACACTCACAGTCCTGCTGTCGCTGATGTTCATGGCAGGAGAAAAAAGGTGGTGGGGGGAAATGATTTAACTCTCAAGTTACACTCTAGGAAATCCCCCAGTCTCCATGGTTTTTACCATAGAGATTGGGTGGGTCCTGAAACATTGTCCAAGCCAGACACAACCTTCCTTAAGCCTGTGAAAGGGAGGAAGGTTGCAGAGAAGGAGCTGCAGAGGCCTTTGGTAGAACATGTGAATTTTGTTGAAGTCTGTCTAGTCACTCCAGAGAAATGTTCACAGCCTAAAAGTGCTAAAACTATGATGGGGCATAGGGTTGCCAACTCCAGGTTTGGAAATTCCTGGAGATTTGGGGGCAGAGCCTTGGAAGTTCTCAGTTTGGAGAGGGAGTTTAGCAGGTATGTGACATCACAGAGTCTGCTCTTTGATGATGCCGTTGTTTCCTTATCTTCGTAATCCGGAGAAGAACTCCGGCCCCCGCCAGACAGCTGGTGACCCTACAGTAAGGTACAGTCTACTGTGTTAATTTATTTTATTTATTTATTGTGGGATGTATATTCCGCCCTGTCTTTGGAAACTCAGGAGAGCTTGCACATTTAATATACCAAAAAATCCCAATACAACTCACAAAACAATTCTATTACTCATTAAAATTAAACATTTTAAAATAATAAATACAGTATTAAATAATTAAAATTGACCTTTGGGGGATTCACAGCTACAGTGCAAGCTTCCAGTCTGGTGGGGTCAGACAGAGAGGCCAGATGTAAATTCTATCGCTTTCAAGAATATTCAGTGGCAGGGCTAGAAGGAATTGGGGGGAGGGCGATCTGTACATTTCCACTTCTCCACAAGGGAAGTATTCCACACAACAGCACTTCCCTCTTGGCTACAAGCCAGTCCAGGTTGTTCAGATTCCAAAGAAAAGGGGGCTTCCCCAACAAAACCCAGCAAACCATCTTGCCAACAGTGTAATATAGTTATTCAAATGCAATCCATTTCTAGAACAAAACACTCAGGGGAAAATATGAAGGAGGAGATAACCAGAGGGAATATCTAAAAGGTGAAACCTTTGGATCGCCCTAGCTATTTAATGCTTTCTTGGCATTGCCTGTAGTTGGGCTCGCTGCAAGATGCTGACAAGGTCCCCATTTTAGAATCGGTTCCTCTGGGAAACTCACTGCTGAAGACAAATCCCTTACCAAAAGTGAGAGACATTCATCATAATCAGGACTCCCTGTGGCTCTGTTATGGAAATCTGTAATGGGTCTGCTTGCGAATCACCATGTCTCATGGCCTTGACCCATAGGTATGATTGTTCCATCTTCTGAGCTGGAAAGTCAGAAGCTTCCATGAGGAATCCAGTTTGGTCAGTTCTCGGGAAACTAATGTGCTGAGCAATTAACTTGCCATTTTAGGTTTACCTGAATCCAAAGTCTTTAATCTCGATAATCATCATTATGAGCCCAGCATCTCTTGCCTCTGTAATGCAGGACAGAAGATCTTCACCAGGCTGATGATGAATCTGTGGTCTCTAAGGCAGGCTAGGCAGGTAGAAACAAGTGAATTCTTTTCTTCTTTCCCCTGATGAGGATGTTGTCTAGCAGGTAGGGAACAAACAGTATCTTTAACAGGCCGAGGTGTGCCCTCAAGGCTGAAAAGAGGCTGATTACAAATTTACTCTATCAGAAACATTTGTGGTGCTAAGCAAAGCACAAACATTTCCTGGGGCCAGTAGGAGAGGGGATAGAATAAGAAAGTATACTTCTGAATGATCTATTGGCGCCTCAAGAATCCCGACTCCCAGTGCACATGCTGCAGTCTCTTCCTCTGGGGGCAATTGAGCCAAAGAAGGGTTTGAAATTACTGGACTGTCCTTCCTCCATTGACCACCAGAAGTGATCCTTGTATGGCCTACCTGGTCCAGAAGTCCACCTGCTGGATCCCTGACATCATGAGCCAGTGTGGCAGAGAGGTCTGAGTGTGAAGACCGGGATCTGGTAGAGATGGGTTTCAATCTTCATGACCTTGGACCACCTACAGTCTTTAAGACTAACCTACCACACTGGATCGTTTTATGGCCAAACTGAGAAGAGGAGCATCATGGATGCACCCCTGAGCTTCTTAAAGGAAGATGGACATGATCTTTTGCTGTTTGGGTCCAAGTTGTGTTGGAAAGCTCCACCTTGGGCTTAGAGAGACCAGCTGACAAGCTGCACCCACCCTCCTCTGGCACATTCAAATGGGAATCCCATTTGGACTCAGAACACCTCTGCAAGGGGGGAAGTGTTCCATCTCTCCCTCCCCCAACCATTTTTCAGGTGGTAGGTGAAAATTTCCCACTATTGCTACTAATCTCCAGATGACAGAGAACAGTTCACTTGGAGAAAGCCCTGGAAAGAATATCCCAGGCATGCCCAGTCCTGTCAGAGTTGGAAGCTAACCAAGGCCAACTTGGCTAGAATTTGGATGGGAGACCTCCAAGGAACATTAGGGGTCATGACATGGAGGCAGGCAATGGCAAACCACTTCAGAATGTCCCTCCCCTGGCTGCCAGACAGTCCTCACATCTCCTGCACACACCCTACAATAAATAAATGTCTCAAGTAGAGGTTCTCAACCTGGGAGTCTGGACCCCTTTGTGGGCCGAATGACCCTTTCACAGGGGTCGTGGCAGGGCAAGCAGCTTGGCCAGGGTGGCTCATCCATACAACAGCCTTGCGGGGTAGATCGAGATAGAGCATTCGTCTGTCTGGAGCAGCAGAAAAGAGCGAGATCAGCAAGGATGGGGGCATGAGGCAGAACTGAACTGAGACACCCCAGAAAAAAATAACATTTATATACAATTCTGAACAATGGATCTTCATGCCATTGGTCAGTTTAGGTTTAATTTCTGTGAAAGAACACTTGCATAATTTAATTGCTCGGGGTCACCATAACATGAGGAACTGTGTTAAAGGGGCAGGGCATTAGGAAGGTTGAGAACCCCTGGCCTAGAGAAATATGACTGCTCTGGAGCAGTGGACTTTAGACCCAAGCCCCTCCCCTCTCCAAGCTCCACCCTCCTCAAGCTCCGCCCCCAAAATCTCCATAGATTTCCCAACCCGGGGCTGTCGCCACTGCCCATACGGAGTGGGTGGGATGGACCAGGCCTCGGTGCCGTGAGGCCAACTTCCTCCAGCAGCCTCTTAAAAATTATTTGTGAACAGAGAGGAATTGCAGCACAGGAACGCGTTCCCTCATAAAATATAATAACTTCTGGCAGGGGAGACGGACTCTAAACGGTATTGCTAAACTCACACTAGCACATTTGATCCATATCCATTCATAAGCGATGCCTTAAGAAAGAAACATTTGAGTAGCACAGAACGAAATCCTCTCACGCGCCTGCTTCTGGGTTGTAGGTCAACTTCCCTCCGCAGTCAGATGGGATCAACTCTCGTTGCCCTCTCTACCCGAAGCTGGAGCCAAATTTGTCTTGGCCAATCAAAGGGAAATGATTAAGATCATTGAACTTCTGTCAGAAGGTGGGTGTTCTTTCTTTCTTTCTTTTTTTTAGGTTTGTTTGTTTCTTTGTGCTGTGCAGAACAAAAGCCGAAACGCAGGCTGCAAACGGGCTTTTCCGGTAGGAAAGGAAGCATGCTCGCGTTGCCGTGATTTGCAACTTCTAACGCAGCTGATGGATGATGCTCCCAGCCAGCAGAGCTCCGTAGGAAATTACTTGCCCACACCTTGATTGGCAGCTCGATTGTGCTCCTGTTCACAGGGCTTTTGTTTTATAAAGGGTGATTGGGAGGTACATGGTAGTATGCATCTGTGAGGCTGCCCCTTCTCCAGAACTGGCAGCTGGCCCTCAACTGCCTTGCGGGGGGCTGCCTGCAGGTCTCCCCAGGCCTCAAAATGGGGGAGGGACAGAGTGGCCATCCTCTCAGTAGAGCCTGGAGATCTTCTGTCATTAGACCTGATCTCCAGACAACATCAGTTCCCTTGGGGAAAATGGCGGCTTCGGAGGGCGGATTCCATGGCATGAGGACCTCCTACGCTCTCTCCCCTTCCAAAACCTCCTCTTCACAAGGCTTCAGCCTCAAATCTCCAGGAACTGAGAACCCTAGGGGGGGAAATGGGTTCTTATTCGTCCTTCTCTCAATTTCCTTCAGAAGAGATTTCCTCTTCCACCTTTGCAAGCCAGCCCTTCCTCTTCCCTAGGTCCTTCAGCACTGTCTCTTCCCAGGCAGGTTCTTTGTCTCGAAGGCAGGCTTTCAGGGCCTTCCTTGGGAGACCCTTTGAGCCCATCCAGCTCTGAGGAGAAGCAAGAGATTCAGCCCGTGACTCACAGTGGCTTTTATCTTGCAGGCCCCGGGAGACCGAAGGAGCCTCTGTTCAGGCTCTGAGGCCCTCCCTTTGTGTTCAGCATTCATTATCTTGAGATCTGCCGCGATTGTTTTCCACGGATGGCAATTCAGCGAACGAGCCCCGAAGCTGCAGGCAGTAGCTCAGTATTCAAAAACCATCTGTGCCAGCAAATACCAGGAGCGAGGCCTTCTCCAGGATGCCTTTGCTTAAGCCGACTGCTTGCCTTGGATATTTCCAAGGCACGCTGGAACCGGAGCGGACCTTGCTGCTGAAACGAGTTGTCGGACTCCAGCGTGATTTTCCCCGGAATACACTGGCAAGGACTAGGAGATGGTGTGCAGCCGTTTCAGCCCCACCAAGACCTTTGTGAAAGGCTGCCCAGTACAGCGACTAGGCAAAAGGACAGCGGAAAGCTCAAAAAGGGAAGCATTTTGGTTTGCAAGAGTGGGGAGAAAAAAAATCTGTGGCTTGGGCTTGTCCAGGAGACCAAATTTATTTATTTATTTGTTTGTTTGTTTGTTTGTTTGTTTATTTTATCATACTTATATACCGCCCTCCCCGTAGGCTCAGGGCGGTTTACATCATAACAAAGAACAATACATAAAACTGTCTATAAAACATATATAACTGATAACTAATAATTGTAACCAAATAACAGCACAGTATAACAGTATAACAATATAGTAGTACAAACAGGTCCAGAGCTTATTGATGGAATTCTGGGGGGGGGGGCGGGGGGAGGAGCAGGGGGCCTTTGGTCGCTGTTGATTACGTCTGGTCTCGGCCGAATGCCTGGCGGAAGAGCTCCTTTCTGCAGGCCCTGCGGAACTGTTTAAGCTGTTTAACTGTTTAAATGGAACTGAAAATAGCAGTTTATCTTCCTGGAAGAGTGAAACATTGCCCTGGAGGGCCATCGTGGGACCGCCGAGCCAAGTAACCCCATCAGGGCTGGCCATGCCACAGGGATCACTCAGCTTTGACCTGGTCTGCAGTGATAAGTAGGGTTGCCAACCTCCAGGTGGTGACCGGCAATCTCTTACTAACCAGCTCACCTGAAGGAACTGGCTGCTTTGGACAATGGGGTGTAGGGCTTTTTATCCCATTGACATCCCTCTCCAAACCCAGTCCTCTCCAAGATCCACCCCCAAATTCTCCAGCTATTTCCCAACCCAGAGCTGGCAACCTAGTGTCAAGGGCACATTTATGGACATTGTTGGGTCATAGTGCTATAGCAGCCATTTGCGAGTGGATTGGCTTCTCTGCACAGGGAAATCCAGTTGTGAATTGTTGCTATAGCACAATATCTAGCCCGTGGTGAGTACTGGCATGGTTGGCCCAGCGTGGGTCTTAGGCGATCCGCCCCTGAGCTTCCGCTTTCCAACTAATGGGGAAAGTATGGTTGCCAACCTGCAGGTAGTGGCATTATACTCAAGTCCCTCTCCTCCTCAGGCTCCAGCCCCAAAATTTCCAGATATTTCCCAACCCAGAGCTGGCAATGCCAGGGAAACTACTGAAGGATCTGGTCTATATACAGACAGTCCCACCCTCTGCAAAGACCAAAAG
The DNA here is from genome assembly GCF_049243985.1 of Paroedura picta. Lineage (NCBI taxonomy): Eukaryota > Metazoa > Chordata > Lepidosauria > Squamata > Gekkonidae > Paroedura > Paroedura picta. The sequence continues at coordinate 21,008,295 of NC_135382.1, read as the reverse complement.
GATGTCCCCTGTCTCCTCATAGAGGTTAGGGGAGTTACTACAGTGTCCCCCGGAAATGATGTCACATCCTCTCACATTACACCTTTCCCAGCCGCTGCCATCAGCCAAGACTGTGCTGGTTTCGCTCACCTGTCACAAGCAAGGAACAATTTTTGTGTGTGAAGCTGTTCAGCTTTTCTTAAACAATGCAAGCTTGTTGGGTGAGTTGTTTTTCACCCAGTCAAACAGTGCCATGCCATAATTCAAGACATGCAAATTTGAACAAAGCCTGATGGGAATTGTAGTTTCTCATGCCACTCCACAGCCATTTATTTAAGTAAACAGTAGACAAACAGTGGACAAACACTTCCCCTCCCCCTTAAGTCTCATTTATTGAATTAATTTAATTGATATACCACCTGTCACTATGACGTCTCTTAGCATTTGGTTTTCAGCAAAGGGCATGTTATCAGTGTTTGGACTGGCAGAACTTTGGGCACATGCAAGAGGGAGGAATCTGTAACCAGAGCACTTCAATGACAAAACCAAAACTAAGGTCACATCGGAAAAAATAGCGTTACACCAGCGGAATGGGGTAGCACTAAAAATTATCATGCCTCTAGCCATTTCTCACCTTCTTGCTGTGTCGCTTTCGTCTACTGCCTTTTTACGCTTCTTACACTCCACAAGTGCTTCTGGAAATGGCGGAAGAAAGCAACACGCATTGCACGTGACTCTTTTCCATCTGTCAATCAATCCTGGCAACCAATCCCCTTTCTCAAATATTTAAAGGGCCCGCGATGCCTGCTTATTTTTTTAAATTCAATACTTCTTCATTTAAACATCTATGCATCTAGTCATATATGCATAGTGCTTTTTGAATGCCATCGTGTAATCACGAGTCTTGATTAAAAAAATAATCTAATACTTGATTTTTGATGGGTGGGACTTTAGAGGGGCATGCTTTGTGTCACAATTTTGGGAGAAAATTATTTCTGGCATCGCCTGCACACTTGTCTGCCTATTCGTTGCTCCAGGCTGTTCTCAATTTTTAAAAAAGCACTTCCTGTCCCCCGGAAGAAGGGAGAGGAGGAGTGGCTGTATAGGTATTCCAGGCCCTGGCCTCAACTGCTTGCCTGGAAGAAGAGCTCCATCTTGCAGGCCCTGCAGAACTGTGATAGCTCCGGCAGGGCCCTCAGCTCTTGTGGGAGCTCATTCCACCAGGTGGGGGCCAGGACTGAAAAGGACCTGGCCCTGGTCGAGGCTAGGCATACTTCACATGGGCCAGGGGTCATGAGCCTGTTAGAATTCACAGAGCAAAGAGCTCTGCGAGGGGCATAGGGAGTTAGGCGGTCCCTCAGATACTTAGATGGCAGACCGCTGAGGAAATCAAGAGCCGAACCTAGGAATGGCAAACCACCTCTGCTCATCTGTTGCCTTGAAAACCCTATCTACAAGTCCGCTGTGACTTGACAGTACTTCATATCACCCAGAAGAATGTGCAGTCTCAGTGTGTTTTAAATCTGCCAAGAACTTTCGGGGGGGGGGGACTTTTTCTTCTCTGCACAAGGAAAAGTAAAACGAACTTTCAGAGCAAACTTCCCCAAATACATCACAGTGAATCTGCTTAGTGTAGGGGAGAAATGTTTGGGGTAGCACTCTCTTTTCCTTACTAGGTGACAATCCCCCCCGTGGGCAGGTTCTCTTCTCCTCTCAGCAGATGTGAGATCAACAAGACGATTGTCACATTCCCGTTTATTATTTTTAAAAGTCTGTTTGGAATATGAAAATAATGTGCCATTTGGTATCCGTTCCTAATGTGAATTTCTGAGCAGAGCAAACGAAATTATATGAAGAAGGCCAAGGACCACTGGAGGCTGCTGCCGGTGAGCTCAGCTCTCATAACCCACTGTGTGAACGCAGAGTATTTTCTGCATTCCCGGGAGCCATAGATCTTTGCGCTAAAGATTCTCACCTAAACTCTGCTGTTATACATCATCTGCAAAACATGCCACTAATGTAAGCATCTTTAAAAACACTTACATGTATACAAGTAAATACTAGATGGAGAAACAAAGCCCAAAACAACAAACCTCGAACTCCCTTTTGCAGAGCAAGGGGAAAAGGCCAACTTTCTCAAGATTTATTCCAGCAGAGGAAAATGCAAGCACTATCTCGTATTCTCCTACTCCACGGTCAGCCGCCTTTTTTGTACTTGCGGGACCGCCTCCTCCTCTACACCTCTCCAAGAAGTTTCAGATTAAGCACACAGAATTTGCTCAAGATCTCCGGGCCCAGCGATATCAAATCGGCCTCAATCAGAGCCAGGGCTTTTTCAACCCTGGCCTCGGCCTGCTGGGATGCTCTTCCAAGTGAGATCGGGGCCTTGTGGAGCCTTAGATCGCATGTGGCATGCGCCTTTATGGCTCAGAGTCCACTTAGAAGTTTGAAGTCATCAGCTAAGCATCCTGTGCAAAAAGAGCAGATCTTTGATTGGCTCTTTGCTTTAGATCAGGGGTAGTCAAACCGTGGCCCTCCAGACGTCCATGGACTACAATTCCCATGAGCCTCTGCCAGCATTCGCTCATGGGAATTGTAGTCCATGGACATCTGGAGGGCCGCAGTTTGACTACTCCTGCAGGGCCTATAAAACAGAGCTGCTAGGCCTATGGTTGAGGTTTAAAACTGGCTCAAGTTCACTTAACAATTCTGGATGATTATCGAAACATTTGCCAATTGACATTTTTAAGATCAGGAATGGACTTTATGTTTCCCCCTCTCCCACCAAAGAGAAAGGGGGTGATTCTTTGATATGGTTTTTGAATTAATTGGACTGACTTCAAAGTGATTTTAATGTACTTTATATGTATGTAGTATATGGAGTGTTGTGAGCCGCCCTGAGCCTTCGGGGAAGGGCAGCATGCAAATTGGAAAACTAATAAATTAATAGTGTGAAATGGGCTGACCGTTGCAGAACAAAGAGTGAACTATACAGCCATAATTTACAAATGACTCATTAACACCAGAGTTGTTTTTGTGGCTGAGTTCCTGTGAAGTGCTCCCCCAAAATATTTGCATTGTGTCAGCAGCCTGTGGCATTCTTGGGCTTTCAGTGGATTTCACTGGCTGTAAGCACCTATTCCTTTTTTAAAGTTGTTTTAAGCCATTCCCCATTCTTAGTCTTTGTGTGTAGACCCAGATATATTACAGCGTGGCAGAAGTGGAAATTGGGGAATGCATTCCAATTCAGATGTTTTGTTGGTGTAGCAAACTGTTACTGAGCAACCACATGACCAAACACCCAGAGCTTGGCTATACCCTCCCACAAAGGATCTTTCTGAATGGGTCTCCCGTCCGCCACTTTGCCTACTGAATAACTAACACCAACCCTGTTCCTTTACAAAGCAAATGTTTTAAGTCCGATACAGCAAAACCTATGTTTAGAAAGCAACTCCAAATTGTCATAAACTCTGAAAGAAAACAACCACCGCTATTAATCCCTAATGGCATTGGGGGCTATTTTTCTACCCTAAGGGCATATCTGTTTGTGTTGAGATACCTATTTTCCAGGAGAGACCTGTTCTTTGTGAACTGCACCCACCTATCGACAACTGTCCGTTATTTCAATGCTTTCCTGGGCCTATTCTGCACACAATAGATAATGCATTTTAAATACACTTTAGAAGTAGATTTTCCTGTTCCGCACAGGAAAACCCAGCTGCCAAAGCACATTGAAAATGCATTATCCTATGTGTGCAGAATGGGCCCTGGATCAATAATCCTGATAGAGCTGATCTCTCTCCATCAGAAGACTTCTTCCTGTTAGGTAATATGAGTAATACCAGGGATCTGGTGCAAGTTTCCCCCTCATTGAGGAAAGGAGAGAACTTTGAGCCCTGCTTTATACAGTCTGAGTTGATGCAGTCAGTCGGGACATGGGTGCAGAGTGGAGCTGTCCCACACCTTCAGGATCGACAGAAACTTTCCAAAGAACATTCATTTATTTATTTGAAAATTCTATACTCCAAATTTGTCCCCAATGGAGTCACAAAGCCATTTCCAACTACTTCCTGTCTTCTATTTTTATCATCCCAACACCCCTGTGAGGTTGGTTAGGCTGCGGAAGATGATCTGACCCAAGAGCACTCGGTGAGCTTTCACGGCAGAACGGAGATTTGAACCTGGGCCTCAAAGATCCTAGTTTGACACCGTGACCCACTACTAAAGCATAGCATAGCCTTTGCTGGCATATAAAAACAATATAGTTTAGGGTACTGCTTGCAGTTGAATCAGATATTAAACCATCATACATTCAATTCACGATACCTCATTGCCAATAGCAAGAACCTTGCCACCATTTCAATTACTTCTGGATTTTGATTAGACATGAGGGAAACTACCTTAAAATCATCAGATGGACATTTCTTATCTATAACAATGAACTCAGAAGGTTAAGATGAATATTAGAGTAATACAAAAGACACGAGTTAGTAATTCTGCCTCTCGTTGCCCACAGGAGCAGGATCTCTCTACAGATGGAGTTTTGTGAAATCTTCCTTGTTGAAGGTCAGAAAGGTGCACCACGACCATTCATCCAAACGATAATGCATATCCTATCACTGGTATTGTGGATGAGCACATTTCTTGGCTAATTATCCAGCACCACACCAAAACCTGGACACTGAGCAAAGCATGGTTACTTCCAAGGCTTCAGATTTTGTGAAGAATAAGAAAGGATCCTCCTCTACTAGCTTGACTTCTAGCGTTTCCACATTGGGCATTCTAGAGCTGCCTGGTGGAATATAGAAGGCTTTGGAAGAGGTTCTCTATTTTTTATATTTACATGGTTCTCTTTGAATTCCTGGTAGGTACAATTTTGTTCCAACTTTCCGTTTTCTCTCTATCGAAGGGCAAGGCAAGGTCACAGTTCACCTGGGGTACCAAAAACCTTCTAGAGCCGACCCTGACTTGGAAGAAAGCTGATGTCTTTATTCTGTATCAAGGACCCTTCATGTTATACAGTGCATCATGTTATAGAGCACAGTGTGGTGTAATGGTTAGGAGTGTGGACTTCTAATTTGGAGAGCTGGGTTTAATTCCCCGCTCCTCCACATGCAGCCAGTTGGGTGGCTAGTCATAGCCCTGTTAGAGCTGTTCTTGGAGAGCAATCCTGTTAGAGCTCTCTCAGCTCCACCAAGCTCACAGGGTGCCTGTTGTGGGGAGAGGAAGGGAAGGCAATGGTAAACCACTTTGAAGCTTCTTTGGGCAGTGAAAAGCAGGGTATAAAAACCAACTCTTCTTCTTCTGCTTCATAGTGAATGGTCCAATCTGGTGACCATGTGACCATGGGGCACAATCCACCAGGAAATTCCCCTCCACAAGTCCTATGGAATGAAGGCAAGAGTACAAAAATGCTTCGTTGCACCCGTCATAATTTTCAGTGGTTCCGGCAGAGGAGAACTTCCTGGTGGATTGGGCCCTGGGTTAATGAGTGGGCACTGGAAGCTCATCTTTCACATCTCCGAAGGAAGTGATTCAAGTCCTTTTGTTTCCCACCATTGTTTTTCCTGATGTAATTCGAGCTCTTTGTGGTTTCAACACGCTTCTTTTAGTTGTAGCTGGTTATCTCTTTATGTCGACATTTGATTGTTTCTAGGGTTTTATTGGGATGATTTCTTATTGGTGCCTTTTTTTAGTGTCTTGTGGCCTTCTTTGGGCAGCTTATATAAAAGTGGTGCAAAAGTGTAGTAAATGAATAAAAGACAAGCCCTACTTGGAAGGATAAGCCTCCCATTTGGATTTCCCATCTCAGACACCAAAACATCTTGGGCAGACTCTGATTTCTCAAGATCCTTATCTGGGCATTAGGGAAGTTGGCAAGTTACATTCCTGTTTCTTCTGTGGACCAGCCACAGTCGGTGCTATCAGGCATCATCTGCACTAATTCTTCTTGCCGTATCTCTTTCAAAGAGGGAGGAGAGGAAGATCTGGTGCTTTTCCCTCTCCAAAGGTGACATTTATGTGGGTTTGTACCACCCCACACCTGCCTCACCCTTAAGATGAGACCTGGTAAGGAGCCCCTGATGAAAAATGACTGCCTAGCTTCCTCCGTACTGAAACAGGTTGGGCTGCTATGTTTAGTGTTTCCTGCTACAGATTTCAGCATGGAAAGCATTTAAGTGGTGCTGGGAATAAAAACAGCTTGCATGGGAATGAAAGAAGAAAAGTGCAATACGATCAATTTGTGCAATACGATCAAAAAGTGCAATACGATCAAAAGGTGCTGTTATGTTGCTGGGATGCCAGCTATACTGGCGGAGCAGCTCTTCCACGAGTGGAGGAGAAGGGGATGGGCTAGATTAGGCATATCATTTACTTTTGACGGCATTCCCCTGCCAGTGGGTCCTCCCACCCACCCTTGCTTCCAGGCCAGCAGCAGAAACTGTGGAGGAAAAAAAGGACATTGTGCTGTGTGTTTAGATCACCTTGGGCCAAACAGCTACACGTGATGTTTCCAGAGCATCAGCTAATCAGCTGATGTCCCAACCTTGGTACGCACACTGGGCCAAATCAAATCTAACACCAGCTAACTGGTACAGTAGGACTTCCTGGCCTCATCAGTCCTACTGCTACCTCCTGAGACCCCAAAAATTCTGCTGGGAGGTTGTCAAGTGACCCCAAGGAACAATGTTGAAAGGAAAGTGAGGGTCTACATGGGAGGGAAAAATCAGTCTAAAGAAGGGATGCCGGTCTTCTGCCTAGCATTTCCAGAAGCTTTAGGGCAGGCTTCCTAAGCAAGGGTAAAGAAACCTGGTGTTTCTTTACAGCCCTGGAAGGGTTTCCCGTTTATTGATATGACCATATATGGTCAAGTTGACCTGTCCTCCCCCACAATGGCAGTGATGGGAAGGGGCGGGCCTCCAGGTGGACATGTACACAGCTATATTTCCCAGCCATTTTCTGCACCACCATGCCACTTCTGGGGCTTCTTGAAGCCTGAAGTATGTTTAAGGGGATTCCCAAAGGTAAAAAAGATGAGGAAGGCTGATTTAAGGCATGGCAAAGATGTTACTTTGGGGGAGGAACCCAGGGAGGACAATAACCTTGGTGGGGTACAATGCTTCAGAGTCCAGTTTCTCCAGGGGAAATGATGTCTACAGTATGGGGATGTAGTCACATCCCACCCGGAGGCTGGCATCCCTAAATCTTGTTTAGCCTGTGGGTAATTATGGAATGTTGATAACAGGGAGTGGGTTTCACTGCAGAATGGCTGCCAGATGTGTAAGAGGCAGGACTGGTTACAAAATGGCTGCCAGACAAGTAGGAGGCAGGACCAGTTACAAAATGGCTGTCACAAGAGAGGAGAATTGCAACATGTTTGAAGATTCCAATCCAAGCTTCCTCCAGTGATGGTGGAAAGTACAATCAAGTCACAGCCAGCTTAAGGCAGCCCTGTAAGGTTTTAAAGGCAAGGGACAAGCAGAGGGGATTTGCCGTTACCTTTCCCTGCATAGCAGCCCTAGACTTCCTTGCAGACTCTCATCCAAGTACTAACCAGGGTTCACCCCACTTCATTTCCAAGATTTGATGAGCCTGGACCTTAGCAAACCAGTGGCTGCCGTCTTCTGTGTACCCGCAGCATTTTCAAACATGCACAGTTGTGTCAAGCAAAAACAAAATAAATTCTATAAATCTAAATTGACTCTTATCCATTATCTGGGGCCCGCCGAGAGTTTTTAGAAAGTAGGTTGGACTTTTGCCTAGCAAAGCTTTTGATTGGCCATTGTAGATTTTATTGGCAGTGTAGTTTAAAAAAAACATTGCTTCATCTGCAGCTGCCACCATTGCACAAGGATCTCCCATGGTGCAACTGAAGGTGAGCCACAGCAGCCATTTTGTGGCTGCTCCACCTCCTGAGGCAGCCATTTTGTAGCTCTGCCCTTCATGCTATGTCAGAATTCCAAAAGCTGGCAGGGGCTCAAGGGAATTGTAGTCCATGGACATCTGGAGGACCACAGGTTGACTACTCCTGCTCTAGACCCCCCAAGGAGATGAGGCTATGACTCAGCAGAACAGCATCTACTTGGCTTGCAGAAGGCCTGAGGCTCAATCCTTGGCATCTTCAGCAGAAAGGATCAAGTAGTAGGTGATGTGATAGACATCAGCCTGCGGAGACACTGCCGGTCTGAGTAGACAATACGGACCAATGGCCTGATTCAATATAAGGCAGCTTCCAGCGTTCATGGAGGAGCAACAACCAGGAAATATAAAGAGACAAGAAAGACAAGCAATGAACGGAAGAAGGCTGGTGAGAAGGGCACCTGGGAACAATGGACAGAGCTCTTGGGGACGGGGGGACGCCAGGCTAGGGGCAAGAGCCGCTGCAGAAGTGTGCCATGCAGCTCTTCAGGCTGGTGTGCCTCGGCCTCTCTGCTCTCGAGGGCAACTCAGAAGGTCCGCGTGCGCTTCCCCCTTTGCCAACTCATATTAGATTTTGAGCTGAAATATCTTTGGCTCCCTTCCAGATTAAATGCCAGTTAGACAGACCTGCCCGCTTACCCTTTCAAGGCAGATAGCAACAGTGGCGAGCTCTAATCATTTACAAAGGTCATGATCGGAAGCTAGCCCGTAAGCAGTCATTTAAAATTCGATTGATCCCTATTTGTAGTCAGGGAAGGAAAATGGACATTTCAGCTGTATTGTAATTATGAGGCTCCGAGGCAGCTGTAAATAGAGGTGTGTGAATCCTGATACTCGCCAAAAACCTGGGAGAAGAAATTATTGCGGTAGTCTAACACAGAGCTGGGGAAAGGTTGGAGATAAAAACGGCATATAAAAAAGATGAATCATCTTTTGGGCTAATTTGCCACGGTCACCGGCCTGCAAGGGTTATCACAATTATCCCGAGCCGAGTGCGTTTCTAAGCTGGGGCCAAGTGCCTTGGAATAATCCTGGGCAGGAGGCGCTGCCAAACATGAAACTTTGCACGGAGAAAGCGTTTTAATTTTCGTGGGCCGGGGTCAGGGGCAGAGACACAGAACAAAAAGAGATCAGGTTTATGGGCGCCACGAAAAGTGACGGACTTTTATCTGGCCCATGAGTTTGAAGCCGCCTGCAGAGCATTCCTCTTATGGAAGAGGCTTGGGAGAGGCTTTGCCTGGAAGAAGGCTTTCAGTTTGACTGGCTGGAGTGGCAGGATTTGAACGACGGTGGCACAACCCAATAGAGCAGGGGTAGTCAAACTGCGGCCCTCCAGATGTCCATGGAGTACAATTCCCCGGAGCCCCTGCCAGCATTCGCTAGCAGCGAATGCTGGCAGGGGCTCCTGGGAATTGTAGTCCATGGACATCTGGAGGGCCGCAGTTTGGCTACCCCTGCAATAGAGGCTGTGTCAAACCCGTGTAAAGCAAAAAAAAAAAAAAAAAAAGGATTGAAAGTGGGCTGGATTCTGCAAGATCTGCCGTGTGCATAACTGACCAGGAAGCATCAGAGGAGATGTATATTTAGCACAGATAGGATAGGGATTTCCTGGTGATTTTCAAATCTTCTCCTCCAGTGCCCTGATTGGCTCAACAAGTGACTTTCTACTTTTTGAACACACTTCCTCCTTGCTTGCCTCCAGAACAACGGAAGAACGACTGCAGACAACAGCTAGCAAGATAGTTCTCTCTCTCTCTCTCTCTCTCTCTCCATGGTTGTTTCTCTTCTGAATAAAAACTATTTTGTTCTTTAAGCAGCCTGCTGCTTCACGCTCTCTGCATATTCAAACCCTGCCAACAGCATGGATGGGCAAGAGGCAGAGTCCAAACCCTTCTGACACTCAGGTTGGTCTCCCACAAACTACTTCTTTTTGGTAAGATCCCTTAAGAAAATAAATAGTCAGAGGCAAGGAGTGCCAGGAAGTAAATACCAGCAAGGAAGAGTTCAACTCTTCATTACTGACAGTTCTTTGCGTATCCTTTAAATCTTCCCCTCCTGTTTCCAGGGAATTCACAGTGATCCACGGCTGCCCAATTGATCTGCCATTGTCATGTGTGGTCCTAAGAAGAGCTTCAAAGCACAACCCATTAGAAGCTACTTCCATACAAGCACTGTTAAAATAAATCAGATTGACAAAAGAAGGAGCCCATTCTCTCACATATTGGGAACACCTCCTACTCTCAGTAATCCTGATACAGTCAGCGTGTTGTCTGAATATAGGCAAGGTGCATAGTTCCTACATGTCCCCTTCCATGTTCCCAGCCAGACACAAAAAAGTGTTAGACCTTGAGTTGCCAGGCAACCAGTCAGAGAGCTGGGGGCAAGGATATGGTGAGGCACAATGTAAATTGCAGTTCTGTGCCACTTCTGGGGAACACCATAGAGTTTCCTGTGATTCCTAGAGTTACCTTACGTCACTTCCAGGTTTTATCCTCCTCTTCCTCCTCATTATTATTATTATTTTGATTTATTTCCCATCACTCCCAGCAAGCCGGTTGTGGCAGATTACAATATCAGCCCCCATATATAATAAAAACCCCAATTAAATAATATTAATCCAAAAAAATCACCAAAATGTAACATGGTGGTATAGCGACATCAACCCGCCCCACCGAACACACTACCAGCAGGGGCCGCAAGAGAGTACCATAGCTGATCGCCACCAAGATGTTCAGAGGTGTGGTCATATCTGCTTCTTAAAGGAGGGCAGAAGTGTGTCAGAAATGGCACAGCCATCTTGTTTCCTTCTGTCCCTGTGGCAGACAACTAGGGCTGCCAGCAAGAGGCTTCCCAGGAGGCCTGGGAATCCCAGCCCTGTCCCTTTAAAAGAAGTTTAATAAGTGAAAATGGGTGGCTGAAGCTTTTCATTGCATTTAATTAAATAAGATTCCCCTGATAAGTGATTGCAGATCAAACTGGTATCAAAGGGACTTCAAGAAGGACCGGTTCAAAACTAGCAACCCTTGAGGCTCAATGGTGCCTACCATAGTTTCATTTAGGTGCCAAGTCAAAAACTTCCTTACTTTTCAGAGGGCCAGGGCTGAAACAGCCTGGTGGAATGTTCTGCCTAAAGAGATAAGGGCCCTGTGGGACCTCAATGAGTTCTGCAGGGTCTATACCAGGCTTATGGTCAGGAGCCTGAAATAACCATCAAGAAGTGTCAGACACATTGCCTGGAGATGGGGAAGAACATTACACACACAAACACCACCCCTGTTATATAATTAATTGGGGAAAATTAATTATATTTTACTTAATTTATTATTTCTAATGATGTTGTCACCCGTCCTGAGTTGTATTGGAAGGGCAGACTAGAGCAATAAAGATTTATTTATTTATTTATTTGACTATTTAGGCTCTTAAATGAGCAGTTCCATCTTTTCAGCAGTTGACCTTGTCCTATCCAAGGACTGTTTTATGTAGATTGTTTTTGGCTGCCGAGTGTTTGTTTAATGCTGATTTTATGGCCCTGCTTTGATTTTAACAGCTTGTTTTTAATGACATGTTTGGTTTTATTGTGAACCCACTTGAACTGGAATGAAAGCATGCGCATTTACTAAATAAATTAATGACATATTTTTTTAAAAAAAGAAATGTTCAACAGAGACATCACTGTCGCCTCTAAGGAAGTTTCGTGTGGACTCTTGTGTCGCAGTGCATTTGCACAAATGCAACACAAGCTTATGAAGCAAGCCCCATCGAAATTCCCTTTTGTGTTCATATTCACAATGAGAATTAATAGGCTGACCTGTGAAAAGAATGCACCTATTAGAAGACATTTGCTGAACCAAAACAGGTAACTAATTGAAAGAACCCACTTAAATAAATGTAGTACCTGTTAACAACACACAACGGATAGAATTCATTATCTGGGTAATGATGTCATGTAATTAACAGCTTTTAACTATTAAAAGCAAGAGCTACTACATCAACCCACATGACGGAACACCTTGACTGTCATCTAGCACAGGAGCAAAATATGATGGGTGGTCCATTGAAACAGGTGGTCGCCAGGACTTGGACCAGGTCACTGGTTTATATCCAATCTGACAATGTGGATCATTGTCTTTGAAGGACCAACAGGGAACACAAGAACATAGGAAGAGTCTAGTGGGACCAGTGGCCCATCTAGTCCAGCATCTGTTTCACAGTGGCCAACCAATTGAGGGTCAACAAACTGGACATAAGAAACCAAGGCCTCCCTTTCAGCTACCTTCTAGCACTGCTGCTTAGAGGTTTGCTGCCTCTGACTATGGAGGAAGAGACAAGGAATAAGAAATTATCTAAATAAACAAACAAACAATGATCATCGCCTTCAACAAAAAAAGTCGACAGAGCAATTAAACAAAATTAATTTGCTCTGACACAAGTTAAGCTGACAAACCAGTCACATTATGAATTGCTCCATGGCACCAGCAATCTTAAAGCAGTGTTCATACAGGGCTAGTGGTGCAATAACATGCTTTTTGACAAAACCTGTATTTCTTTCACTATTGCGGCCACATATTCTCTGTCCAAAGTGCTTAATGGCACAATCCTGTGCTGCAGTTATACAACTGGAACACACATTTACTAAGTTAAATTATACACTGTTTGGGGAAGGACTTTTCTTTGTGGGTCAGAAATCTATGACCAATCTGTTTCTGGTGTGATGGGAGGACAGAGCCTCCATTCACTTCCTTCACCTTATGTGTCATTTTAAAAACCTCATTCATCCATCCATCCATCCATCCATCCATCCATCCATCCATCCATTCATTCATTCATTCATTCATTCATTCATTCATTCATTCATTCATTCATTCATTTGATTTCTAGGCCACCTCTCTCCAAAAAAGTCTCAGGGTGGCTTATGATAAAGGAGAACAATCTCACACAACAAAACATTTAAAACCTAAAAATTAGTTAATGAAACATTACTTCAGCTGCTTCATCAGTTAAAAAGTCTCCCAGGCCAGACGTTAAGCCATTTATACAGGATAATTCACCTGATTTAGATGAGAGGTGGATGGTTCTGATGAAAAGCCTCAGCCAAATGCCTGGTGGAAGAGCGCCGTTTTGCAGGCCCTTAAGGGCCCACAGCTCATTCCACCAGGCTGGAGCCAGGGCCAAAAAAGCACTTCTCTGCAGCCGGGGACCACCAACCTGTTGGAATTTGCAGAACAAGCAGATCTTCGGGCAGGTATATGATTGGGGTCCCCCCCTTTAAAAGGCACTAAATGCCTTTCCTATCATTATCTTGGGGAGCATAGCCCAGAGGAACCCACAGGTTTGCAGGAAGATCTTTTTAAAGGGCGGCGGGGGGGTTAAAACTCTGAAAACAGTAACACTGATTGTCGGTACATGTGCAGATTTTTTTTAAAGAAAGGAATGCTCTCTACATGACTAACGTTGTGGTAGTACATGTTGCTGCCACCAGAAAGAAAGGGAGGGGAGTCGGAGTGATGGGGGGAAGGATGAGGTGTGGAGTCTCAGCAGGTGGGCAGGAGAAGAAAGGCATGAGGGGAGAGGAAGCAAAGCTGGATAGAAGGGAAAATATGAATAACAGCAGGAGCCATCAGGGCAGGAAGGGCAGCAAGAGTTGAAGGTGAATGGGTAGGAACAGGCCAGCAAGGGTTCGGAGCAGCTAAGGGCAGGGAGGAAGCAGGAGCAAGACTGGAGGTGGAAAAAGTGAGAGCCAGGAATGGGGGAAGAGCATCCAGTTTGGGGAGGGCTGGAGAAAAGGACTTCTCATCTGCACATCTTTGCATGTCTGTATTTGGCATTATTTATTTTATTATATTTATATACCGCCCTCTCTTTCGGCTCAGGGTGGTTTCCGTTGTAACTCTCATAAAGCAATACAGTACAATGAACATCTTGACAATAAACATATTTAACAGTGAAAAGACTTGTAATGAAACAGTTTAATTTAACAATCAGCCGTTCAACAATCTAGTTTGTCCGCACTGTGGTTACGTTTTCTGTCGGTGCAGTTGTTGGGGGGCTTCTGGTTAATGGTTATCAATACAGAGTTCGAAATCCAGGAAAAGTCAGTCACAAGGAAATAAAATTATGCACCTCCAATCCAATGTATGCGCCCGAATTCCCATGTCCCGTGGAGCTCATGTGGGCGTCCTCTTGGGTGTAAGACCGCAAGGTTAAAGATTTAACTCTGGACGTCAGTGGATTTCAGTAGCATTTTGCCACGATGAGCACATTTGATGGCTTGTAAGACAATAATCCAATTTCCCCAAACCTAGTCTAAATGTTAGCCTGCCCGAGGTGTGGCTCAAGCCCAAGGCAGGATAGCCAGCTTCCCAACAACATCTGAAAGCGACATCAACTCACACAAAATCTTCCTCCGAACCTTAAAAATCAAAAGCCTGACAGCTGCTGAAATCTCTGTGGCACGCTGAGGGTTTTCCTCTTCATTGAATGGGAAAGGAAATCCCTGGAGAGATAAGAACAAAAGTGCATTGAGATCTTCTGGAATCTACTAATACTCCATGCACAAACAGGCCAAGATTCTCCTTTTGGAAAGAAGGTAGGCTCGGTGTATTTATTTAGAAATCAATGCAGGCTATTAAAATAGACTTTTAACTTATAGCGTTTTGAAAGTTATTTTTCTCCAAAAGTCAGAGCAATCAAATTTGATATAAGGAATGAACCTATACAATAAAATGAATAAAAGGACGTAAGTAATCCAAAAAAACTTATACTTTCAGTTATAGTAAAATGCATACTCATGCAGCTATTTCAGTACCTAAGTTAGATGTGGCCCATATTTGGAACTGGAAACATATCCAATTTTAAAATGCATTTAGGACATTTCAGACTAATTTGCTAAATTGAACAGGAAAATCAGATTGGATCTCCCCTGCATACCCCACTTTGGTTCCTAGCATGTATTTTGGGTCATTCTGATTTCAATGGAACTCTACGGCAATATTTTTGTAGGTATCGCTTGACTTTTACTGCACTGCCTTCTGCCTTCGTTGCCCACTTTCTATATTACGGCATGCCATGCCTTAATCCTTTCCCACCCACCCCTTTTTGTTTACGTTATTGTCCAATTCTGCAATCCCAGTCTTATTGCTCTATTAACTGATTGTTTTCTATTCTGCAATCTGTCTGTAATCTCATCCTCCCCAGGCACTGTCTCCAAGTCTTCAGGAATTTCCCAATCCGGAGTTGGCACCCCTACTTTCTCATGTTATAATTTGAGTCCTCGGGGTGACTTGCAGAAGTTCCCTTTGGAATAAAAACTCTAATGTCAGAAGCCGCCTTCAGCCAAGGCAAAACTCGGCTTTCTCCCGAGCGCGGCTAGAACAGTGCTTGCCCGTGAAGGTTATTTCCATGACAAATTGGAAGTTTTCAAACATTAAAAATGATGGCGGCAATTCTGAAAATAGCAAGCTGTTACAGTCTGCCTGTGGAGGTTATTTCCCCCACCCCCGCCTGGAGCACCACAACCACACACACACACACACATCCCTCTAGCTCTAAAACATTATTGCTCAACGCTGTTGTGACTTAAAAAAAAAAAAAAAACACCTTCAAGCAGAGACCAAGCTGGGAACACTTTTAGCCCCAGGTGAAAGTTTCACAAAGTAATAAGCATCTGAATATTGTTTTGGAATCTCCACCGGAGCAGTCGCTCCTCCCACTGCGGTGTCTGCTGCTACAGAACTATGCTCTGTCTTGCTCTTCTTTTGGGTACTTACAAACCAAGATTTATGAGGCTTGGCCAGGTGAACGTCTACTGCTTTCCTCCAGCTGGAGACACTGTTACAGCCACGAGGAGGTCAAATGCCAGATTAGGTCCTCCTTAGAATCGGCACAGAGGACTCTGCCATCTTCCTAGTAAATTATGGGAACAAGCCTAAGCAGGCCTTCTCAGAAGTAAGTCAAGTTTTCCTGACTCTCAGGAAAGTGTACTCAGGATGGCAGCAAAAGTTATCGTAATAGCTGGGATTATGGATGTGCTTTCGAGGCCAGCGAGAAGCTGTTTTTTGGTTGCATTCACCACCCTGCAAAAATCTCAGACTGCCCGTTTTGGCTTGTGAAATACCTGGAGGGTTTTTTTTGGGGGGACGGGAGCCTGAAGAGGGCAAAGTTTGTAGAGGGGAGGGACTTGAGTGAGGCATAATGCTATACAGTCCACCTTGCAAAGCAGCCATTTTCTCCATAGGAACTGATTTATATCACCTGGGGATTCGTAATGATCCCAAGAGAGCTGGAGACAGCTGGAGGTTAGCAGTCCTAAAACCATCCCACACTTCTTTCCATGTTTACGCAATACGGTTCAATTGGCTTTTAATCCATCAGCTAAGAAGTCAACAGTAAACGAACAAATGAACTATTAAACAACCTCTAATCAGTTGCCCATCCTGCATATAAGACTTTAAAGGAGTAAGCTTAGGCTGGTCATTTTAGAAGGAAATCCTATCTTATTCAATAGGGCTTATGCCCAGCAGTGTCCTTAGGACTCTAAGGCAAAGGAAAGGTCCATAGCTCAATTGGGGGAGAACCTTCTTTGCATTCAGGAAGTCCCAGGCACAATTCATGCCATATCTTAATGTTCAAGATAGTTGAGTTGCTTGGCAACCAGCAGGAAGGCTATGGGTGTGGCTATGAAGGGAAGGCCACAACAGTCACTTCCTGTTAAAAAAATGTCACTTCCTGTTAAAAATGAAAGTGACATAGGTGACTCTAGGAATTGATGGGAAAGGTATGGAAAATGGCAACTGAAATAATTGAGGGGATGGAACACCTGCAAGCCGGACTAAGCCTGTTAACGCATACAAGAAATTAGGGTGTTTTGGCTCACATCATGTATCATCATTGTTGGTACCTTTGAATGTATCATTAGTAGCACTTTTCTTCTCACTTGAGAATAGGGGGAATGATATTAGTCTGTCTGTAACCTTAGAAAAGACCAAGAGTCCAGTAGCACCTGAAAGACTAACAAAATTTGTGTTAGTGACTCATGAAAGTTCATGCTCTGCCACAAATTTTGTTAGTCTTTAACTGGACTCTTGAGAATATTTGTCACATGTTGACCTAGACTTTACTTAGATGTCCGGTTATGGGGTACCAAGAAGAGACCCCCATAACAGTAATAAACATCCTGCAACTGTTTCCCATGTCACAGAAGTGCAAATTTTACTCTTAACCAGTTTCTCAGTTTTGGCCTCCACTAGCTTCACTCCCAGACATCTTGCTACCTGAAGTGATTTCATGATGCTCCATGGCAAATACTTAAGTTGGTTGTGCACCAAAAAGCCTTTCTGCTGCATTGTAACTCAAAAGTTTCTGCTGTATTGTAACTCAAAAAGGATGTTCTGCTGCACTGTAACTCAAAAGCCTTTCTGCTGCATTGTAAATCAAAAGGGATATTCAAATGGGATTAGGTCCTTGGAATGAAGTTTTACTGACATGGCTACTGCCAAGGAAAGACAGTTTTGAGGTCTGGGGCAGGGCTGGGAAGTAAAGTATGAAATTGTGCATAGAGATAGGAAAACCAGAAGAACACACAACACTTGTGGTTTCTAAAAGCATTGATCTCTGACTGAGCTGTGGGCACAATCTGCTGGAGGGGGCTGGTTATGTTCAGGACAACCCTGGGATCCTTTTTCACGTGTACTATTATATAACTGCCATGTTCAGGCTGACAAAGAACATGGTGGTAAGTTACAATCAAAATGGACACTTGCCAGAGCATTATTCAACTAAAAGAAGCTGGGCAAGATCAAAAAAATATGGCAACACTTGATCTATAGGATCATTAAGTATCAGACATGACTGAATGGTTGACATCATCATTTTCAAGTAGCACTGTCAACTCTGGGTTGGGAAATACCTGATGATTTGGGGAGGGGGAATCTGGGGAGGGCAGGGGTTTGGAAAGGGGAGGGTCATGATGGATATAATGTCACAGAGTCCATCTTTCAAAGCTACCATTTCCCCTGGGGGAACTGATTTCTATTGTCTGAAAATCAAATGTAACAATGAAATAGCTCCAGGCTTCATTTGGAGTTTGGCAACTGTACTTCCAGGGCCACCTCAGTGTACTAACACACCTCTCCAGGAATTGCTGAAAACTCTGTGGTTTGTATTATAGAGCTTCCAGTGATTTCTATAGTGGTGGCATATCATCAAGGTCCAGTTACCATGGCCAGCCTATCACAAATCCACCCAAAAGTAAAGAGAGACCACTATACAAAGTATCCCGAAAGAGGATCTACAGAAATGTTTTAGTGTTGTGGCATGATCCCGTAGCAACACAGAAGTTTTTAAAATTGTTTTACTGTTGTGGTGTTTCCTCTTAGCAATGTGGAAGTGTGTTTTAAAAATAATAATAATAAATTTCAGGCCTTCGGGGTGGGGAGGAAGTTTGAGTCCCTAAAACAACCACTGTGAAGGGATTGGTGGCTTGCATTGATTGAGGAGTGGGGGGAGAAGTTGTCCACACTTTAGGCTTCTCTGCTACCACATAGGGAAAGGAAAAGCCGCAATGAGGCGGCGGGATAACGCAGGAGGGTTCTCCCATCAGGTGTGAAAATGCGTGGTTTCCTATCACATGTTTGCAAGCAGGAGGCAGTGTGTGTTTTATTCCTCCGTGCGGAAGCGGTCTCTCTTTTTCTGTTCCTGGACAGAAGCAAAATGCTTGGTAAGGACCTTGCAGCCAGCATGTAATCATTAAAGGAGAACTAGATAGTAATAGTAACAACACAGGAGGAAGAGAAAAGAATACAAGTGCCTTTGTTTTTTAAGGGGAGGATTAAAATTTGTGCCACGGGAATAATGTTCAGGGTGAGTGCACTGAAACAGCTGCCACAGAGATTCCACTTTAAATCATTTCCACGGTGGCCATCATTGCATGGCAAGCTGTTACCATAAGGAGTTCTTTGCCGTGCTTCTGGCCACTGCAAGCCCTTTTCCAGGAAGCTCGAGAAGGGGGACCGAGAAAACCTCCCGATCCATGAGGCAACCGCAGGCAGCAATTTCTAGGAACCTTGGTCAGGGGCCATTTTGAATAACGGTCAGAGAAAAACAAGCCCAAATTACCTCGGAGCTAGCCTGAATAGACAACGACCAAATCACCTTTGATTTTGGGACAAGCTGGTTTCGAACAGAAGGAATGAATGAAGGTTGCTTTGAAACAAACACATAATGAATCCATCACACTTAACAAAAAAAAAAAAAAAGAGGGAAATAAGGCAGAAAACAAATAGAGGCCCTTAAGCAGATGCTTGTTTCAGATGGGGAGTGACTTTTTGATTTGGAGGGAGGTATGCGTCCATGTGGTTGTGTGGTGTGACCAGAGCTGGGAGCCTTGATTTATAGTGCCAGTATTTATGTCTGAAAATAAATGAGGCATAAGCTGAAAACATGAAGAAGAAGAAGGGGGGAAAAAAGGAAAGAAAATTAGGTTTTACCCAGATTCTCTTACTTTTTGTACTTTATTTACATGAAATGTACTTTTTTTCCCCCAACGACACAGGGCTCTGCCTTTGTTGACCGCGTCTGTCCGCCAGGTCTGCCTGCTCGTTCCCATTGGCTTGTCATGTTCACTAATTAGAGAGCTGCCGCATGATTCACCTTGTTAATTAGAGGGACTCGCACACAAAGCCCCCTCGGGCAGTGCGGGGGGAAAAAAAGAGCCTCGCACCAGTGCCCTGAGAAAGCCGCAGCCTGTGAAGTAATTCTTCTCATCTACCTTCTATTTTTTATTTGAAATGAATAAATCATTGAGATTTTCCTTGTGGAGTGAGAATGCAAGAATTCACATCTTTGTAAGATGTAAATTATATGTGATCAATAGAGGGATGACTTCTATATTGTACTTAACAAGACTCCCTAATTTACTGCTTGTCAGTCTACGGAATATTGCTTGAAATATTTTGTCCCCACACTCAGGGTGATTTTTTTTTCCTTGGGTTACGTTTCTTCCCCCTCCCCCCCCCTTTTTTTTCCTTTTTGCCCTTGATGTACAAGAGAAATGAGTGATAGCTAGTTTCTCAGTGTTAAAACTGAACTGGAAATTATGTAGATTATTGAAATCGGGAGCTAATTCTGCATTGCCAGCAAGAAGTAGCATCTTATGAAAAGGGACCCCATTGTTACCTCTCTTTTCTAGCACAAAGCGGGCCAAAGTCTGCTTTTATTATAAAGGGGGCTTGGCCTCTATGTTTTGGTTTGGTTTGGTGTTTTGTCGGGAAACTGAAGGGCACTTTTGCCTTGCATAGCTGGGGCCTCTTCCATCAACGCTCAGTTAATATAATAAATTTAAATTGTTTTTCTCGTGGTGCTGGGACTTGATCAAACCGTAATCCAGACTGCAAAAGAGGGTGTCACAGTAAAACCTCGCTTTCAATCCTCGGCTCTTCCCATTTCCCATCTGTTTGGAATGCACTTAGAAATTAGCTTCAGTGACATTCTCCCTTAACTATTTGATTGAAATTACTTATTAAAGCCAAATGATTTTTGGTAAATTGCTGCACTTTTATCATTTATGCAAATGGGGCTTGAAGTTTAAAGATACAGGCAGCCTGTTAGAACAGCCTCAGCATCAGCTGAACATTTCCTTACTTAAGAAGGAATGAAGTTTTTCATGGGGAGATTTTAGCCTGGATACTCACCTTTCTTTGCAGTGTAACCTCATCTGAGATCTTTCTCTGCCTTCTTTGGGGAATTCAGCATGGATTTTGAAATTCCAGCCTGGGAAATTCCTGAAGGTTTGGGCGCGGGGACTATAGAGGAAGGACTCTGCAGAGGGATTTCACCTGGAATCAATCATATACCTTGGACTGTCTCTAAATTTTGTTCCAAGGGAACTGGTCTCTGTATTCTGGGAAGTAGTTGTAATTCCAGGAGATCTCCAGGCTCTGCCTGGAGGATGGCAACAGTATTGTTCTAATCAGGAGTGGAATTCTGAGTAAGTCCAGTTTGACCCAGCCCTCCTAGTTAGTTGGGTCTAGACTGGTGAGTTGTCATGAAAATCTTTGGTTCTTATTTAATGAAGGAGTTGCGTTAGGCTTTCCTTCCATTGGTGATGAAAGATGCCATCATGTCCTAGCTGATTTATGGCAACCCCTTGGGGTTTTCAAGGCAAGAGATGTTCAGAGGTGGTTTGCCATTGCTGGCCTCTGCATAGCAACCCTGGATTTCCTTGGTGGTCTCCCCTTCCAAGGGCTAACCAGGGTTGACCCTGCTTAGCTTCTGAGACTTAACAAGATCAGGTTGACCAGAGCCATCTGGATTGGTCCTTTCTATTACCTTTACAGCAGAAAGCATTCAAAATTTTAATTTAGGGTGTGTGTTTTTTTTAATTTAGAAATTTAGGGAAATTAGACAATTAGAAATTTTAATTTAGGGGTGGTTTTTCTTTAATTTCAACTTGTTCCACTCTCTATGCCCTCTACCCTCAGCTTTAACCTCTTCAGCAGGGTCTAACAAACACAGACACATACTCCCCATGGACACATCACAACTTGTCCCCAGCAACTCTTCCCCACATCGTTTCCTGTGATGCAGAGACAACTTCCTGCATACTGTGTCCGGCCCAATTACATAAGTGTTTTTGATGTACACTTTTTCAGTCCCTGTTTGGGACGATCAGGCAACATCATGTAACAGATCTGGGCCTCGAGAGAATCCCTGGCAGCTTTCTACTCACCCTATAGACTCCATCAAAATCAGTGCATAGGAGATAATTTGCACACAATCTGTGATCTACCATATGCAGAGAAGCAGTATTCTGCAAGGCCTCTCAGTGATTGCTAGACATGGTGACTAAAAAGAACTTCCACATTCAGAGACACTCAGCCTCTGAATACCAGTGCCAGAAGATAACATCAGGCCTCTGTGTCCCATTGTTGGACCTTCAAAGGAACTGTTTGGCTACTGTGTGAGAGAGGATGGACCACTGGTCTAATCCAACAAGCCTTCTTACATTCTGATATTCAACAACCTGTCAAAAACGCATACCTTTCCAATAGCCAACTCAACAAAAGGGCTTTGATTCTCAACATGTACTGCTAACTCTGGCAAGAAAATTACTGTCCAATGACTTCTGTAATGGGGAAAGCCCAAGGGGAAAATGCATTAAAGAAGGTGAATGGCAATTTGAAGCGGTAGAAATCAACGGTCTTTATACCTCTCAGCACCACCGTATTTCAGCAAAGACTGGAGGTTCTTACTGACGACAGATGCCTACTGTGGACGACAAATTACTACTCATCGTAAGCTAACAGTTTGTATCGTAGAAACGAAATTCCTACTTATCTCTCCACCGCAGAAGGACTACTTTGTGGCAAGAACGTGAAACTCTGTCTTATCTGGATTGAGTTTCAGATTATGCCGCTTGTTGAGCCTGTCACTCCTTCAAATCATTTGTTCTTGAGGTTGGATCCAACCAGGGTTTTTTTCCTGGTGAAAAAGGAGTCCCATTTGACCACCAAACAGGCTATTGTTTATTTATTAAATTTATAATAATAATAGCTGGCTCGTGGCGGTTCACAATACACATGAGATAAAACATCCAACCATAAAACATTAATCCAATCTTAACACGCACAAATATTACAGCAACAATTCCCCAAGATAAATAGAATCAAAATGGCGGTTAAAAATATAAAATTCTTCCCCCAATGTCTCAAGCAGTTGAAAACTGGATGTAGTCAATGATGGAAGAAGAACCAGGGGTGAATCGCTCAGTGGTTCCAGGCAGGACTAATACCGAATCCTCGAACCAGGGTGGGTGGATCTGCTGTTAATCCCCAGCACCAGCAACACCCGGCCTCAACGAAATGCCTGGTGGAAGAGCTCTGTCTTGCAGGCCCTGCAGAACTTAAAGAGCTCTGTCAGGGCCTGTAGTTCTTCTGGGAGCTCATTCCACCAAGTAGGGACCAAGACCAAAAAGGCCCTGGCCCTGGCTCTGGTTGAGCCCAGGCACGCTTCCTGGGGCCCCAGGACTCTCAGCAGATTCATACCCGCAGAGCAAAGTGCCCTGCAGGGGGCATAAGGAGGTAAGCAGTCCCACAGGTAGGTATGTTGGGGCTTATGTAGGTGTGTTGGGGCTATGTTGGGGGTTATGTACATAAATTATATTCATTCATTCATTCATTCTTTTTTATATTTATTTTTATATTTTTAAACCCTTCTTCCATATGGCTCTAGGCGGATTACATAAAACGTCATAGAATAGTTACATAGAACATATGGGAAGATGGCTCTAGTCAGGGGGGAAATGAATGAGATTGAATGAAAAAGGTGGCCAGAGCCAATCCAGAATGTCCAACAATTCATCTAAAGGGAGAAGCAGAGCTGTTTTTGGTCAGTGTATCATGACATTCCACTCCATTTTTCTGGATGACCTCTTTCTCACGATATCATGTAGATGTTTAACAGCATGAGGGTTAACATCATGAAACCCTGCAGAACCCCAGAGCATGAAGTCTGCCATCATCATTTTGGATACCAATCAGCCAGATAACCTTTGTACCACCAAAACTTGATGCCCCTGATATCCATCTCAGCCAATACTAAAAGCCGTTGAGATCTGGGATTACCAAAAAGATGATAGTCTCCATGTCTCTGTACGTTGTGGCAACCAAGGCAGCATCAGGTTCAAAACCAGGTGAAACCTCAGATTGAGAGGTATATGCAGGTGTACAACCACATTGTCCATTGGAAGGAGGATGGGTCAGAACTTGAAATGAAATGTTTAAATTAATATCTACAGTACAGGCATCATTAAACGTTGCTTTAAATTCTTGTGTAGCAAAGTACATTAGGGGGGAAAACTCATCTTCAAAACTCACCTTCAAACCAATAGGCAGTTTCATAACTGTGAAAAATATAGAACAGTAATCATGTTTGGAGAAATGTTCCATGAATTACTTGAAAATATATTCTAGCGCACAGAAGGACATGATAAAGGGAGAAAATCCATAGTCTTGGATCTCAGCTGTAATTTCCTCTGATGAAAGGAATTGCTGTCAGTGAAGTGGGACCTCCCACCTCAAAAGCCCAAAATATTGTTCCCAGGGGACTGCCACCAATAGCACAAGGGGGAATTGGCAAAAAAAAAATTGCACAAAATTCCGCCACTGGATCTGAGCTATAATACAGTTGGCACAAATGAGAGATTCTAGAAATCAGCATGAGTGGAACTACATTGCAAATTGCAGAATCTGAATGAGTTCAACAGAAACATTTTAAATAGCCCTGATAGGGAGAACGAGCTTTGTGGATCACAACATTTTGTATTTCACGGTAACTTTATTCCAAGTAATTTTATTCCAAATACTTAAAATGTCACGCACATCCATGCTGCAACACCAGGGCCAAGTTACATGACACTCCTCTGGAGCAGTAGTGACAAGTAAACATCACCAGCACATATCTGTAGCTAGAGCTAAACAGACACAATTTGTCAGAAGTCTGGTGATTCTACTTTTCTCTTGTGAACACTACTTTTCTCTTGCAAAATGGCTCCATCTTTCCCCTTCGTTTGAAAAAACTCTGGCTGCAAAACCGAAAAGATGTCAAGTCCATGCATATCACAGTTTCAAAAACAAAATCTATAATTTTCAAAAGCATGTGAGGATGCTGGGAATTTTGCACTGAACATGTTCAAGATTCGATTTGACGTGAGCCGATCACCAAGGCTCATTCCGCAAACATAGCATAATGCACTTTCAATGTGCTTTGGCAGCTGGATTTTCCTATGCAGAACAAGAAAATCTACTTTTAAAGAGCATTGGAAGTGCATTATCTATTGTGTGCAGAGAAGCAACTCAAATGCTCACCAGCCATGTTGTCACGAAGCAGAGCATGCATGGAAACAGTGGCCATTAGCATGTCTTAGGACGACTTATACACATGCAGGGCTGCAGGAGTTTTTGCAGACGCGGCATTTATTTTTGACTGATGTGATTTGTCGCTGATTAAACCATCCATTTAAACAACAGCCTGCTGAGAGGAGTGGACACAGCACAGCAAAGATGAGAGGAGCTTGAATGCCATCAGGCTGCATGAGAATGCCCATGCACAAAAAGCCACTGTTAAGAAGGAATCAACGAAATCATGCGTCAAATGGCCATGAAGGGGTTGATGAACCAAGTGGTTGGTTGGCGAACAGCTCAGCTGCCTGACTGATACTGGGGGATCCTTCATGGAGGCAGGCTGTTGCCACACTGATCCCCCTCCAAAAGCAACTGGAACCAGAGGTCAATTGGATACTCTTTAGCTAGAAGCCACCGAGGAAGAAATATGCCCTTGAAAATGAGTTATATACCGGGTTTCGTTTTGGCTTTTGGCTTTCACTTTTAAGAATGAAGATGATTCTCGGTTTGTCCGTAGCCATGTTGTCAGCTTTTTACTCATCCCTGGCACACATTGGCTGTCCTGTCTTCCCTTTTGTGACTGCTACTGGCAACGGGTCGAAAGCCAAATCAGCAAGTATCCAACTAACCGGAGAGGCAATACTTTTTCTCCCAGGCAAGCAAAACTGAGTAACAAACTTAGTTCTCAGAGCAGAAAAAGAGAAAAAAAAAATGTATCAATCATGATACAGAAATGGGGGGGGGGGTTAATGTCAAAATCAGGCGTTAAAGTCAGATGTTTAAGGCTGGAGGTTTAATCACGTTAAATCCAAATGATGCATTTGCAATGGCCCAATCAATCTCACCTTTATTTCATACATATTTCTTATTAACAGAACATTTTCTATTCTGAATGTCTCCCTGAATACAATTAACACCTGATTTCAGATTTATGTTCAGTGTAATTTCCCATTTTGTATCTCTGACACCTCCCTAAAGCCTCCTTGACTTGTCTGACACATTTGCCAGCTATTAAGAGCACTTTTTGAAGGATGAAGATTTCTTCGTTTTAGCTTTCGGGGAGTCCATAGATTTTCACGAGGGCTGGCAAAATGAATACAACCTCAAGCCCTGCTAAGGGGAGAACGGAGATGATCTTTAAAATGAAAATGTTGTCAGATACCCCCCAGGAAAGAAAGGTGGGGGTACAATTGCCAGAAGGTGGTCCAGTACCACCCTGTCTTTTACACCGCTGGTTTTTATTGGGCTTGCGCTGAAGAACCTCCCCGTGGATCAGGCCCTTGAAGGAAATCCATAGGTTGAACTTTAAAATCTGGGAAACCAAACATTAGCCTGTTTCCACACCTGGGCCCGATCCACCAGATGTTCTCCTGAACAAGTCCCCGTTACAATGCATAGTAGCTGTGCATGAATGCAATCCTGCTAATTTCCATGAGGTTTGCACATGAGGACTTGCCCGAGGACGGCACTCCATGCTAATTAATTGACATTTGAATTTTCCACCTCAGGCACCAGAACATGTTGGGCCAGCCCTTGAATCAATATGCGATTAAAACTCAGGAGATAAAAATACATTTGTGAGGGATGCGTAGAGAACCTTGCCTCCACTCTTGTATACCCACCTAGATTAATCAACTTCAACGTTTTCCTTTTTGCAAAAGCTGAAAGGCTATTCTGCTGGGGTGCCTCGGAACACAAGCACACTTTTTAAAAAGTGTATATTCCCACAGATAACATTACAACCGCAATAAAACAATCAATCCTAAACATTCTAAACATCAAATGCAAAAACATGTCCAATTTAACTAATGAAGAAAACAGCATGAGAAGGACATTACATGCTGCCAAATAATACAACCTCCTGGATTTCCTTTCCCCAGGCCTTGTAAGGGCTTGCTTTGCCAACTTCCTGGAGGAAAACAGCAGCCATATTCAAGATACACTCCTTTCCAGACAGCTAGGATTGATAGATTTCTGTCTATTCCACACACACCAAGAATCCCCCTGGCCCACCCCAAACGTAGCAGGTTGGGACGGGGAAGAAGAAATGAAAAAAAAAAATCACAATTGCTCAACAGCATGATGTCATTTCTTGGTGAAACAGGAAATGACATACTACCACTCTAGGATCCAGCAGGACTCCAATGTCAAACCATAGCATATCCACTGAATCCCACCATGCAGTGATGTTTCTTCTGGCTTCGCCCAGAAATGGTGTCACACCCTATTCCCATGTCCGACCCTCTAGTCCCCCCCACCAAATACCAGCCACTGGATGGCAACCAGGTAAGCCTATCTGCAGGTCAACCAGGGCCGGTTTATCCATGTTGCTTTCCAGGGGCCTTCAAGTAAGCTTATCTGCTAGTCAACCAGGGCTGGTTTATCCATGTAGCTTTCCAGGGGCCCTGTGCAGTGCCTTCTCCCCCAAATCAGGGCCACAGCCTCTCTCCTTCCCCCTTTTCTTTCAACATTTTATGGCACGAGGATGTTGAGATTGCAGCATCGAAGCGCCACGGCAGGAAGGAAGGTGACTGTATTGCACAGGTGCAACCCTAAGAAGGCGGAGCCAAGAGACCCAGCAGGAATAGAGAGTGCCCCTGAACATGCTTGTATTCTCCACCGCAGCAGGGAGAAGCCTGCCTCATCCTCCTCCTTCCAAGCCCGGTCCCTTTCTCACCTGCCTTGCCCCCACTGCTGCTCTTTCCTCCATGCCCTGCACTCAAGTTGCTTCCACTGCCTGCCCCCTCCTGCATGGGATGGCAAAGGAGGCGGCAGCAGGGGAGTCAGAGGTCCCTTCCTCTTCCACTCCTTCCAACACATTCTTGGCAAGAGCCTTGTTTAAAAGTGGGCTTGACTGATGGAACTCTTGAAGGACACTCAGAGTGACGCCCCTTTCCACTGTGAGGGCTCTTCCGCCCCCAGTCTGGTTGCTCTTGCCACAGTTGTGTTCTTCTAGGATCCCACAAATCCTTAAACTGGCTCTGAGACAAGCCAGTCATCTGGGAAAGGGCCCCATAAAAAAAAAATGTTCAGAGGCGGTTTCACAGAAGATCTTTCAGTGCAGAAGGTCCCAGGATCAATCTGCCGTCAAAAGGATCGGGAAGTAAAACACTTTGACCTGAGACACTGGAGATACCGTTGGCCAATCAGAATAGTCATTACTGACCTTGATAGGCCAATGGTGTGGTTCGGTAAAAGGTCATGTGTTTCATGTTGGGTTAGATGACCCTGGAGGTCCCTTCCAACTCTACGATTCTATGTAAGAGGATGGGGAGGGGCGATGAGGGACCAGTTGGACTGGGACCTTAAAACAGTCTTGGAACACGCTGAGCCCAATGACCCTGGTAGGAATGGCAACATTACAGGGCTGTTTGACTTAGGCCAGACAGTGATAGCAATGATAACGGGTCAACCTGTAGTCACAGTTACCACATCCCAGGTCTGAGCCAGTCGGCCCTTGTAGCACCGCAGGTCTTGTAGAGCAGGGGTAGTCAACCTGTGGTCCTCCAGATGTACATGGACTACAATTCCCATGAGCACCTGCCAACGTTTGCTGGCAGGGGCTCATGGGAATTGTAGTCCATGAACATCTGGAGGGCCACAGGTTGACAACCCCTGCTGAAGAGGTCTCAACAGGCTCCTGACCTCCAGCAGCCTATCAGGCACGTTCCCGGCAAGCAAAGAGACCAATCAGACCCTGTGAGAGACTCCTCACTAATCTGCAGCAGTGAGGGTCCAGGCAAACATGATGTGTGGACTGCTCTTTGCATCCCTCTCTCTTTTTGCACCAAAGAGAGACTTCAGGCCCCATCAGCCGGCAGTCTGCGGCTGACTGCTGAGAGCCAGCTGCCGGCTGCTGCCACAACGCTCTCTTTTTCTTGCTCTCTCTCTCTCTCCTCTCTCCTCTCTCCTCTCTCTCTGCAGATTGAGTGGGCAGACGAGAAGAAGATGAATGAGGTGTGTCTGAACCACCTCAGGTTCCATCACATGATTCAGAGGGCCTGGAGGGACCGGGGGTAGATGAAAGCTGGCAGCTGAGTGCAGCCCAAGGCGCACAGAGGCTGCCAGAAAAGGCTCTGGCTCCAGTTTGCTCCATGCCAGAATAAAAGCCCCACGATGTGACCGGGGAGCTTTGTTTTACAGCATGGGGAGGGGGGGAAAGATGTGTGGCAGAGCCAATGGGGAATGGAAGCTCCTGGGTTGACAGTTCCCAGGGGACTTGGACCATTTCTGTTTCTGTTTGGCTCGGGGAGAGTGACTGTTAAAACCAAAGAATGCTTTCCTTGGGATCGCTTTCTGGATGCTAATCTAAAGAGCTTCCTCCTAACCGGTACCTCCCTGTCAAGTTCCCCTCTGGGGAACTCTGGCGAGTTGACCTGTTCTCGCTCCATCCTCCACTTTGGTTTGGGCAACAGACCTGGGAGATGGGTTGGGCCAAAGGGGGAGTGACTGGCCCTAGAGTGTCTATAGAGGGTCATAGCTGATGGGGGATTTGAACCCAGGGCTCCCCAGTCACGTAATCCCTACTGGACGGACAGCATCAGAAAACCTTCTCAAAAAGAAAAAGGTTAACCTGAGAGATCTCATAGATTCAGAAAGTCCTCAAGTCCTCGGAGGAAATGCTTCATCCTGAAGGGAAGGCAACACTGTAAGGATTAATCATTTCTATCAATCCCATCTCTTTCCAAGGTTTGGCCACTGGTAAATAAAGCACATTTCTCCTCTACTTTTCCTCCGGCAAACTCAGGGGATAAAAGTACATTTGGGAGTATCTGATTTTATCCTGCCTGGTAGATTAGCCTGAAACTAGCCTGCTGGTGGAATTCCTTGAGCTGTGGTTGGTCCTTCTGGGAAACAGGATGCCAAACCAGATGAACCTTTGGCCTAATCCAGCTAAGTGTTTCTTATGGTTATTTTTCCATGATAATTGGCCTACAGTTAGCTTCCAGTAACCCTCACACCTGAGAATCCAAAACTTGTCCAATACTATCTGCTAAATACCATTGGCTGGTCATAACAGAATCTTCAGTTTTCAGAATGTTAAAATCCCCAAGCTAACTGGGAACGTTTAAAGCATTTCTGTAAGAAGGATTTCACAGGAAATATTGTTCCATAACAGAGAACTTCTTTACAAAACCTTTAAAGATGGTAAAAGACAAATGGTTAGTCTCAAACCCGTTTGTGTCCCGGATTGTGCTTTCAAACTCTGCACAGCCCTTGGGAATTTTCAAAAATGTTTTTCCAGCAGCATTGATAGAGTAGAGCAGTGGTCTTCAGCCCCTGAGCTGCGGTCACAACTAGGGATTTTGGCTATTTTTTAATTTTAATTAATTAATTTGTTGGTTTGTTTATTACATTTATATACTGCCCTCCCCTGAGGCTCAGGGCAGTTTATATAAAACTTAATGGAATGGGAACAGGACAGAAAAATCAGGGGCTATAAATGGTAACAGGACAGTAAATAACAATAGAACAATATGATAGAAGAGTAGAACAATGGTGAGAACAGTCATTCAAACTTCCATGCTATTTGACCACCAGCTGTATGTACTGTACTATATAGTATTTCTTATAAGGATACAGGATTTTAATGCGGTTTTAATTGGGGATTTTATTGTACTGGACTGTTATGTAACCCACCACAAGCCGGCGTGCCGAGAGTGACGGGGAAGAAGAAGACGAAGACGAAGACGAAGACGAAGACGAAGACGAAGACGAAGAAGAAGAAGATGATGATGATGATGATGATGATGATGATGATGATGATGATGATGATGATGATGACGACAGCATACTGACGGCTCCATGAGTCAGACAATGATTTCCATGAGAAGGAGCCTCAAGGGACCAGTGGAAGGTGTTGTTTCTGGTCAACCTCAACTGAATGCCTGGTGCAGTCAGCTACCCCAGCTGCCTTGAAGCCCCTGCCAGTGTGGTGTTGTTTCTGATCCTCTACACTATTAGAATACGCAAGATCTAAAGTGTGTAATATTGATGAAATTAAAAGGGTAACCTGCAGGGAGCACTAGAGGACATTATTTTTAGCATAGTTAATATAGGAACTTCCTGATCGTTTTCAAATTTTCTCCTCCAGTGTTCTGATTGGCTCAATGGGGGACTTCCTGCTTGTTTGAGATACTTCCTTCCAGCCAGATGGATAGTTAGATCTCTCTCTCTCTCTCTCTCTCTCTCTCTCTCTCTCTCTCTCTCTCTCAATGTGTAATTATTTCTCTTCATAAATAAAACTATGTATTCTTTAAGCATCCTGGTGCTCTGCTCTATCTGCATATTCAAACTCTGCCGACACATACTGCCGGAGACTCAGAACACCTGAGGATCAGGTAATCAGCTGGAAGGCAGAGATCGCTCTCTGGCAGCCCTGCCTCTGATTCCCCACACACACTGCCTGAAGAGTGATCAACTGTAGAGCAGCCAGGGAGTACCAACCATCCTATAACTTATTGCTCTCCTCCTCTGCTCCCGCTCTGTTGGAATAATTCTGGGGGCCCATCCTTGAGTTGTATCTGGAGCCCGTAATCACTAGGGCCACCCCCACCAAGAAACACGCCAGTGTATCAACCCAACAGCACAAACAAAGCGTGCAATTTCAGATCTAACACAGGACAGCAAACACAGGCATGAATTTAATTTGGAGACATTGTCTGTTTTTCTTTATGGGGCTTTTAACAAATCTCATCCATACCTCACAAGTCAGGATGTGATTTCTTTGGGATTCCTAGAACTGCTAATTGCAACGATTAAGCAATTAATAGGAGCAAGGAGACAAAATAACAATCAAAATATTTTAATAAGTGTGCCGTTCAGCCTCATTTATCCACATGACCTGGAGAACGTCCAAAATGCTCGGATTATCAGATGTTCCAATGTGCAGGGCCGGTTTTTCTTCTTCCAGACTCTTAACGTCTGGAAGAATGTCTCTGCAGCTCTACGGAATTCAAAAGCACCTATCGAAAGGCCATTTATTCAAGATGCTGATCAAGCCAGCTGCTTGTTTGTAGCCTCCTGTCAGAATCCTGCAGATTTCCTGCTCTACATTAGGAAAAGACAAGTACCTAGACTGAAGCCTCTTCTCTCTCCATATCATGGTCCCAATGCGAACTGAGCCCTGGAGGACTTGAGAACACTGAAGATCTGAGCTGGGAGAAACATATTGCCTACTTTGATTCTGGCTTGTAGAATTTGACTGCTAGGAACCAGAGTTCTGCAGGGGAAGCAGTCGGATTCTCAGGACACCTGAGGTGGAATCCCAAAGTAGAAATGAATCCCAGCATTCCACCTTTTCCAACTTTTCCCCAAAGTTTTGAGAACAGGACAATTCCTTTAAAATGAATGCTGACGTCTGCGATTCTCGTTTATTATGCTAGCTAGTGGCAAGCTGTTTTCCATTTTCCATTGCTTGCGTTTCACGGAAGAGGCCCAGTGTTTGTTTCTCTCAGCTCCGGAACTTCATGCAACTGTATATAACTATACAGAAATGCATGGACACCATTGCTCACAAAGCACTGGGAATTGGGTGAGCAGAGTCCAGGAGGAAGGATCTCCCCCCCCCCCCGCCCGCAGTCTGTGCCCCACAAGGTTTCCAGAGTCTTGCAATAGCTATGCTATTCCAGAATTTACAAAAAAAATCAGCCTAATTTTCTATCTTAATCAGGGTAATTTGCTTTTTAAAAAACCATGACAGATCATGTTGGATTACAGCTTTTAGTAACTCAGTTGTTGCTGTTTTTAATGCTGCCTTTATTGTTACTTTTCCTGTTCATGGACTGCTGCTGGTTGTTCTCTTAGATTGTTAGTTAATTATTTGAGTCTTGCTGTCTATGAGTTTTAGTTGCTGTTGTTATTTTAATCTCACCCTTAATTTTATACTGTTAACTGCCTTTTTATGCTGTAGAAAGGTAGCCTATAAATATCTAAAATTAATAAAATAAGTGATGCTTGTGTAGTTTGGGCTGAGTTTACCTTTACCCCTGAACTAGTTTTTGACCTCACCCTTGAGTAGCTTCCTCTTATTTTGTTTTGTTTCCCCTTTTATTTTCTTTTTTTCATGAACTGATGCTGCCAGTCTGTACCATGTATGTGCAGTTTCACATTGGTGGCTAACCACATGGCAGAACAGTGGGCAACCACACAATTTTGGCACACCACACCTCCACAATCTTATATGAAGCAAGCATTTCCTTTCAGTGAGGGGAAGAGAACAATTCAAGCTAGGGAGCGTGTGTATTCAGGAGCGTTCAAATGTCTAACTTGCTATCAAATCACAAGAGTACCATAAATCATTAAAGATTTTCTCTTTTTTCACCTTCTGCTTTAATGTGAGCCAGCAGAAGGTGCCGTCCGCTGGAAGGACTTTCTCCAAGACAGCCCCAAATCAGCTTCATGACCCAGTGGCACCAGCCAGCCAGCTCCTAATTGCCCTTCAGGCATTGACTGCCGGGCTCTCACCAGACCCAGGTAATGACCATCACTCCAGAAAGATCCTCAGTGCAACAGAGGAGTCTGGTGATAAGGAAACGCTCAAGGCTCAGAATTGTATTAAGAGATCAGGCCCCTGAAGAATCAGGCTTGAAGGATGCCTTGCGAAGAGTTAATGAGGGGTCTGGGTCGAGAGGCGGAACACACAGAAGCAGGTAGGTTGCACTATGATCAGAGTACAGTGAAGGCCAAACATGTTTCCAGGCAGAACAGAACTGCCTGGTATGTCTCGAGCAGGAAAAAGTGTGTTTTGGAAGTGGCATTTGGGAACAGGACCCAACAGAATCAAGAAACTGAGTGTTGCAAGGCTGGGAGCAATTAAGAGGCATTGAACTGGGAACTGACCTTGCCATCCTAAGGACAGTGACCCTATTCTGAACCCACTGACTTTGGTGTCACTGAGAAGGGTGCCATTCAGCATAGTATGGCACTGTAGGTGCTACACTCTGTTAAGGGGAGATGATTAGAGATGTTTAAGCATCTGGCAGCTTAGCTCACCTCATGCAAGTAGGATGTAGCTCACAAGCAGCACACATTTCATTGCTTCCTGGCTGTGTGTGGGGGTCTGCAGAGACCGGTAGCAGGGAATCCAGTTTAGACACTGGGGATGAATTCCATGTGCTGCCATGCAGGATCCACCCTGTTTTGTCCAATCAGGGTGATAACCCCGGTGCCAGATAACCCCTTCTGCCCATCCCACAGAATCACTCTGAGAACAAAAGACCTTTTGTATATTTTTACTGCAGCAGAAATATAGACACAGGGGATTTCCCAAATCTGTGTGTAGAGCAATACGATACATGAGACTTTATAACAATCCATTGAAGGTGGGGAAAGATGATGCTTTTGGGGTCAAACCAATAGCCTGGGGTGTCCACCCCCTTGCACATCCCACAGGACCAACCCATTGCCATTATGTTAGGTCACCGGAAAAAGATTACAAAAGTTCTCTTGTTAATATAAACAATTGCATCCGGCCTTGAGAATAGAACATATCAGCCTTGGCGATGTTTTAAGATACAGTCAAGAACAAGCTTCTGGGCCTTCTGTTATGAAACAGTCTGGTACACCAAGCTTCTCTTTACAGAACAATAATTAAAAATACATTATTTCACCCCTTACTCCATCAAGTCACAGGCTTTGATGGGAATCCTTCAACTGCATATGTGTTTGGGTGGTGGGCTGTTTAGTTGTTCAGTCTCAAATAAATCAATAAAAGAGCTGACGTTTTGGACACGAGCATCTCCACGCTTTATTGCAACCACTTACTGAACACACAGTCTGTTAAATCCCACCTTCTGAACTCTATCAGGGTGTCAACCGAGGATGAAGAAAAGGATGAATAAAATAGTGGATTTTAAAAGCTTTTTTAAAAAGAAAACTTGACCAAGGGTTCAATAGGGATCCCCAGCATAGAGCCAGTGGTCATCAAGGCATCTGCCAACATTATTCCTGGTGTCCACCAAGTGTTTTCAGAATCAGGAAACTGAGCATGGCAGGACTAGAAACCAGGCCGGGCTTTTGCTAAGCAAGGCTTCTGACTGGCCAGGGGAAATTTTATTAGCTGTGCACATTTTTTTAAGTGTCTTTGTTGGCAGCAGCCACCACAGCAGAAGCATCCCTATTGAATGACTGAAGGTCAACCCTAGGAACATGCCAGAGGGGATTGGATGCCAGCCAGCCCTGTCTCCACACTGGCCCACTTGCTGGACATTCCGGGTTTGCTATGGCCAGTGGCAGCTCTGGGAGATACCTTGGTGTGCCCCTTTCTTCCTTCTCTTCCCCATTGGGTGTGGGGCTCAGGAGGGCTGGTGGCATCTTCACACTTCCTTTTGGTATGGGGGATGACAGCTTTCTTGCCCTAGCTCAGAGTACCCACAATTTGGGGGTATGGCCTGGTTGGGCTGAGATCCCTGCCCAAGCATTCTGTGATGCAGGGGTAGTCAACCTGTGGTCCTCCAGATGTTCATGGACTATAATTCCCATGATCCCCTGCCAGCAAATGCTGGCAGGGGCTCATGGGAATTGTAATCCATGAACATCTGTAGGACCACAGGTTGACTACCCCTGCCGTGATGAGACCTTCCCAAGGCTGAAACTCAGCAGATGCCATAGATTTGCACAGGCTGTTCAAGGGCAGTCAAATTTTGTTCGGTCCCTGAAAGAGAATTGTACTAGAAAAGAAACCTGTACCGTTGAATTAAAAATAATTTTGGGGCAGGAAGGCTTCTCAAATTTGATGATCCATATTTTTGCTCTGAATAAATTTATTTATGAATAAATATGTTGTATCAATTAACAGGGTAACATCTGGAACAATGAATGTGAAAATGAATATCTCAAGTGCCAAGACTGCAGTCGTTTCCTTCCCATTACTTAAACTTTTAGAAATTAATTTGTACTACCGAATATTAAAATGAGCTTTGTAAAGTGTTAGACGATCTGGGGTTGTGTGGCTTGTGCTTTGATTTATAAGAATATGTTTCCAAGAACTTCCTCTCGTGTGAAGCCAGAAACCTTGTTTGTGCTTGGAGGTAAGAGTGTGGCAGGAAGTACCGCCAAGCTGACTTACAATGACCCCATTTAAGATGTCCCCTTTGCTGATAGAGAAGAAGGTAGAACAATATATTTCTGCCTTTAATATCCATTTCCTTAAATGAGTTTTTAAAGCTAACTATGTGTACATAGACTATGCTGAGAATTTCATGGAAATCATGTCCTATTATGCACGGGCATTTTTCTTTGTTGTTCTACATTGGTTTTCTTCCCTTCAATGCTCAGTTCACTTTCTGGTCACTGTTTCCCCAGGTTTTCTGAGAGTGCTTTTGTGTCAATTTTCCCCTTGTTTCGTTTCCAAGCTGGAGGGAATTCAAAAGTGAACAGATTATCTTGGATTTCCCCACCCCTGCACTTCTGCTGTCCCTTGAAAGTCATTCCCCCACCCATATCAAGGTTGTTCCATCCATTCTGCCCCTTCTTTCAACCTCTCCCCTTCATCGATGTACAATCTCCATTTTCTCCTCATTTTTAATTTTTTTAAAGAATTACAAGGTTGGGGACTCCTGCCTTAGTGCTCTGGATGTCAGTTTCATAAAAGGCGTGTCAATTTCAGCATCAGTTTTCTCCCTTTGCCTGCCTGCCTTTCAGTTCCATTCATTCAACTAATTTACACTAAAATGTATGTGCAAAACCTGAACCACAAGGATTTAAATGGAAGACATTTGCTGTGTGCTACTTTGCAGCTCCAATAGAACAATTGTGTAATTAAAAAAAGAAACATACACATGTGATACTCCAACCCAATTTTGAAAAGTGGGGGGGGCGGGCGGGTTATCGCTACAGAAAAAGAGAGAGATTAGGACTTTGCCTGGGATCCTTGGCATGTTTTCTTCTGTTGCCCGATTCCGTTCAGCCCACTTGACTTCAGGAGGGGATGGGGACGTTATGCATTTATGTATGCTGACATTCTCCCTTCCTTTGAGGATCAAGGCAGTTTACTCATCATAGTGGCACCAAATGAATAGGGGAAAAAACCTCCAGGACTTCCCCTGCCTCAAAAAAGGATGCTTTCTCCCTGTTAAAAGCCCTTCTGAGGCGTCTTGAAGATTTCTAATAGCAGTGTTCTCCACAGCTCCTCAGGGAGCCCATGCCACAAAGCCCATGCACCAACAATGGAAAAGGCAAGGTTGTGGCAACTGGGCCACCGTAAGTGGGAGAACAGCCAGTAGAATCATATCTCCTCTTTATTCCTCGTGCAGTGCTGGTGTGGTCTGAGGCCTTTCACAGCTACAGCTGAGCTTTCATGGACAGTGATGTCTAGCTTAAGCAGCTCTTGCAAGTTGTTACTGGGCAAACTGTATCACTTCAGACCATGGGGGTGGGGGGAGAGAGACAGAGAGAATTGCCATGTTTTAATTCTCCCTCCGGTAAAATATCCAGAATCTGCACATCAGGAAGATTCATACGGATACAACAGATGGATGAGTAGAGAGCCAGGAGGTAGACCGCCTAGGGCGGAAAAGAACAATAGTTTGCTGGGGGAGAGTTACCAATGAATTGAAGAGGGCCGGATAGAGGCATCACTTTCTATGGCGTCTGCACTTTTCTTTTGTCCAGTTGCCGCCGCTGGTCAAACAGAATTTGCAGGCGTCTGAAGCCCTGCGGTGCACTCCAAAACATGTTTATCAAAGATGACGGCAACACAAATGCGCACGACACAGACAGTCACGCCTACAGCTCTCCAAAAAGCTATTGTCTGTCTCCATTGTCAGGTCTGACTCTCCCTCCAGGCCCCCAGTGCCTTCTCTGAAATCCATGCACCCAATCCATTGCATCTGAAAGTAGGGCAGGGGGCTTTCATGGTCAGGAAGTGAGGGTGTCCAAAGTTGTGACATCACTTCCGGGGTATACTCAAGTGACATCAGGATTCGCCATGAATTCAGTCATTCCTATGGGCTGTTTGTGTGCAATTCCCAGCATGTTGTGACATCATTTCTGGATACAAACTGGAAGTGATGTCAAATGTCACATGTCATTGTTGGAGTCATGCCCTCTGGTGCTCCCTCTGGTACAAAGAGGCCTGGTGGGACCTAGAGACTGGAAACTTTATCTGGAAGGGATTTCTCCAAATAGCCGTGGACTTCAACCTGGGGGGGGTCAGAATTTTCAGGAAAACTCTGGAGCCACCATATTATATTGTTACCTTTTGGAAATACAAATTCGTATGGAGTAGGAACACTATGCATCTAGCTACTGGGCATATATGCTGAGAGGAGAAGCGGACAGCAAGGCAAAGTCACTCAAGGGTAGAAAATTTCAGTTGGGTAACCATATTACTCTATGGCAGCAGAACAAAGCCCTACAGCACCTTTAAGTCCAACGAAATTCTCCAGAATATGAGCCTTTGAGCATCCTCACTTTGTCAGATGAAAATACAATGAAGTTTGATCAGGCATGTTGCCAAGAAGGACAAGTTGGAGTCAGAATGCAGAGGTATATAGAATCCCTTTGCTGATAAGATATGATCAGTTTGATTAGAGCAAGGACGTATGCATAGAGGTGGAGAATGAAGAAAATTAGCATCTGTAATGAGAAAAGAATCCTATACCCCTAATCAGCCTGGGAGGGTCCATTGTCCTGATCTTGTTAATGAAAAAAATTCATTATTCTCCTTGGAGGTGGAGAGAATCCCAAAACAGCTTTGCCCCTTGACTTGTTCCTCGCCGTTTATGCACTGGAGGTTTCATGCTGGGCTGCAGGCTGGAGTTTTAGTCGTGGCAGGTTGCTCCACCTCTTCCTGCACCCACCCAGGGGAGCATTTGGCCCGGTGTGCCTCATCCACCCCTGATTTGTGATCCTGCCCGAGAACTGGGGCAGTGAAATTCCCAGTGCATAAATGGTCACTAAGACACATATCCTGGTGCTCAGTTTAGTTTATACTTCCTGGTTGTGGCTCTCTTGTGTCTGGCTTACAGTTCATGGTCTTGACACTAGTAAGTTCATAGCTCCATGTCTTCCTGTCACTTGACTCCAACTCCATGTCCTGATAATGTTCTTGTGGCTTGATGAGTCCTACGTGGGGTAAGACCTGGCTCTGGAAATGACTGCCTTGTCATGCATAGTGACAGATGTGATTTAGAGACACATCTTTATGGGAACAAACAGGACAGGAGTTTGTTAAGGATCCCTGCTGGTCAAAGGGCTAAGAGCTGCTAGCAGTAAGCATTTGAGTGCATTATGGGAAGCTAGGGAAATGCCACGCTTATTCCTTTAGTGTGCCCTTATATCATGGAACTCCTACCTTACCACACCATGAGTTGTTTGCATCAGGGTTTTCTTACTTGAATGATATTCAGTAGCTTGGGAGTCACATGTGGCTCTTCTGTTTACTGATCTACAATGTGGCAACTGTCCCAGGTTTTAGGAGAGTGGACAAGGCCCTTGATCAGTGGGGCCTTTGATTGTTAGGTGGTTCCCATCTCAAAACATCCAATGACAGATGAACAACTAGGATGTATGCCTCTCTGAGGCACTCAAATAGCTATGGAATCATAGAGTTGGAAGGGATCTCCAGGGTCATCTAGTCCAACCCCCTGCAGAATGCAGGAAACTCACAACTGCCTGCCCACCCACAGTGACCCCAATTCCATGCCCAGATTATGCCCTCACCCCCCTAAAAAAACCCGAGAATCTCTGCCCAGTCTGGCCTGGAGGAAATTCGCCTCCCAACCCCGAAGTGCTGATTAGCATTACTGACTTCTGACTTCCATCCCTGGCATGAGACCTGTGCCTCTCTGAGTCACAGGCCTCATACCAGGGATGGGAGTCTGTATGGTTCTTTTGGTTGATGACTACTGTAAACACAGTTCTCCAAAAGCCGCAGAGTGAATACCACTGCTTCAGCTTCTGTTTTCTAAGGGCAGGCTTGGTTTCAAATTACAGCCACGGGAAATTATGGGAGCCAGACTGGGAGATGCTGAGGTGGTGCAGCAGCCAAAGAAACTGTTCAGCCAACACCGTGCTCTGAAGGTTCAAAGCTGGCAAGGCACTTGCAGGAAGGGCAGACAACTTGCAGGAAAGATGTCATGCACAAATCTTCAGCATTATAGCCCTTCTCTGCCCTCTAGGTCCCAACTATCATGTGTGTGAAGTTTTGTTATCATGGTACAGCTTAAGCCTTGATAAGTTTTTTTTTTAATTGCCTAGATATGTAGTCCATGGACAACTGAAGAGCTACAATTTGGCCACTCCTGTAACAGACAGTAATATGGATCGTAACGTTCATCGTATGAATGAATGAATGAATGAATGAATGAATGAATGAATGAATGAATGAATGAATGAATGAATGAATGGATGGATGGATGGATGGATGGATGGATGGATGGATGGCATGGCATGGCATGGCATGGCATGGCATGGCATGGCGGGAGGGAGGGAGGGAGGGAGGGAGGGAGGGAGGGAGGGAGGGATGAATGAATGAATGAATGAATGAATGAATGAATGAATGAATGAAGTTCCAGCGCTGTGAACATGTTATGATCAGCTGTTATCTAAATTGATCGGGGCCCTGGGCACACACCCAGCTAGATTGCTTTCCTAGTGTCTGCTTTGTTCTTTCACAATGATGCAACATCATTAAGAGCAACATGCTGTCTCTAACCAACTGTGGTTTAGTTCATGTAGAACTGCTGCTCAACTTGATCTCCCAGTCTTTTCCACCAAAGGGTTTTGCCTTGAAGACCTTCTGAAATAGATCAAAGTTGCATTGGACAGTGTATGTCTGCACTGAGATTGCATGAGCTCTAAACTTTTGAGCTGACAGGTACCTAATAATGGCCCATTTGGGGGTCACAGCAAAACCAGAAGTCTAGTGTGCTAGGCTTCGTGTGTCACAAGCTGTATAGATGGTGCCATGTTCATTTCAAGAATCAGCAGACTTTTGCTTTCAGACAAGGCAGGGATCCAGGTGACGTGTGGCCCCTTTTGTATGTCTTGGTGGGTAGCCGTGGAACAAACTTTGAGCCTGGTATCACCTGTAAGACCAACCAAGTTTTATTCAAGGTACCATATAAAACATTAGTCTTCAAGCTGCCGCTGGACTCTCACTTTGCACAAGCCCAGTCTGAATCACCTAAAAGTAATTGGATCAAACTTTGTTCTACCATATCAGAGAAGAGTAGGAGAGGCAGATGGGAAAGGCTGCTGCTCCTACTATTTTCCCCATCTTTTCAAAGGTGATGCATGTGCCTCCATCTCCATCAAACTAAAGAGGAAGAATGACCTTCTGTGCACCCCAGGTCTATTCTGACCAGCAGTGGCTTTCAAGAAGAAGTGTCTCCAACTCTTCTCTCTGAGATCTTTAAGTGGGTACACCAAGGATGGAAGGAAGAACCTCCTATGCCCATATCACAGGGTCTCCCCCAACTCCTG
The DNA here is from genome assembly GCF_049243985.1 of Paroedura picta. Classification (NCBI taxonomy): domain Eukaryota; kingdom Metazoa; phylum Chordata; class Lepidosauria; order Squamata; family Gekkonidae; genus Paroedura; species Paroedura picta. The sequence continues at coordinate 20,967,073 of NC_135382.1, read as the reverse complement.
CTTCTTTCCAAGCAAGCTCCTCTTCAGGACCACCCTCTTAACAACAGAGGCCATGTCATTAGTAAAGATCTGGGGCCATTTTCTGATACTTGTCATTAAATATTCCGTGCAAGGCTGGCTTCCAACCAAGTTGTCACTCCTCCTGTCCCACATTCTTTTTTACTTTCAACTTTGTGATTCTATTGCCCTATTTAATGAGCCAATTTAAGGAGCAATCATTTTCTTAATTCTTTTTTGTAGATGACTTTTCATCTTTCCCACAAGCTGGAAAGTTTGATTTGAAGTCAATTAAGCCTGAAATAGTTAGGGCACACCATCTATGATGATGACAATTCTTTACACCAGTTGAATGGATTATGCCAAAGGACTATTACCATCTGGGAATTGAGACAAAGTAGCAGAGAACCCAACTGAGCAGCGTGATTCTCCTAGCGATGTCTTGATCTTGGGGCATCTGCCAACATCACAAAACTAGCTCAGAGTCAGCAAATCACAGGAGTTTTTAAGGCTCATTTTGAGGCAGGGAAAACCCAGGGAACTATTAAATTTGGTTGATTGGCAAGGGTGAGTGCCCTGGTGTTTGGGAAGAGCATCTGCTCATAACACGTATTTTGCACTGTGAACCCCCTCGCCGCTTTTTACATCAATATATTTTTTCCTTTTTTACTAGCCACCCTCAGAGATGTCCCAGTTGTGACCTAGCTTCACAGGGCCAAAGCTCACTAGCCAAAGGAGAAGAGTTCATTTTTACACCCCACTGATCTCTACCAGAGTCTCAAAGTGGATTACAATAGCCTTCCCTTCCTCTCCCCGAAACAGAGACCTCGTGAGGTTGGTAGAGAACTCTGTCAGGACTGCTCTATAAGAACAGCTCTAACAGGACTGTGAGTAGCCCAAGATCACCCAGCTGGCTACATGTGGAGGAGTGGGGAATCAAATCCAGCTCGCCATATTAGAGGCTGCCACACTTAACTACTACACCAAGCTGGCTCACTGCAGCTCTTATTAAACAGGATTCTGTTGGAACACATGCATATCACCCCCAATTTCACCCCAGTGGTTCCTGCCATTTTTCTCACAGGTCTAGATGGTTTATCTGTTTTGATAATCAGTTGATTTTCGTAGCAGCAGCAGCAGTGGTGGTGATGGTACCAGTAATACAAATTAGTATCAGCAGTGGCATTGGGTCACACACACAAGACAGTCCATTGGCAATTCTAACTTGGCAATTCCCACTGATCCCCCCCCACCCACTGCAGACCCCCTCCCCATGCCATTGCTTAGGGACCCCTATGCTCTAGGAGCAACATTTAGTAGAAAGTAGTGGGCCTTCTACCTTCTACCTTCTCCTATTTTGACAAGGGTGTCAAAGAACAAGGCCCCAGGCATTGACATCATACTCATGGAACTGCTGAGATGTTTACCAGTCAAACAAATTACAGCTTTGTGCCAGAAAATCTGGGAAACTAATAACTGGTCAGAGTTCTGTATTCATTCCACTATCAAAAAAAAAATTGTAACTCAAAAAAATGTTTCAGTTACCATACAGTAGCCCTCATTTCTCATGCTAGTAAGATCCTGCTCAAAATCATACAACCGCGCATAGCAACAACCACGGAAAGAGAATTACCAGATGTTCAAGCTGGCTTTTGATGGGGGTATGGTACTTGTGATCACATAGCCCTGGATTTTGGAAAAGGCACGGGAATATCAGAAGGGTGTCTACGTCTGCTTTACTGACTACAAGAAAGCTTTTGATTGTGTGGATCACAAGAAATTGTGGGAAGCACAATGTGTGGGGACTAGTATATTTGATCAAATCAATGCAGTTACTGTACACAAGCCAAGAAACCATTGTACGTAGGCCATTTGGTAACACTGACTGGTTCAAGATACAGAAAGGAATGCGCCAAAGTTGTATTCTTTCCCCCTTCTCATTATGAGAGAGATTGAACTCAACAAATCAAACACTGGAATTAAGATTGGAGGAAGGAATATAAATAATCTTTGGTATGCTGATGATGCTACCCTCCTGTCAGAAATGAAAGAAGGCCTAGAACAGTGGATTAAAAAGGTCAATGAGGTAAGTAAGAAATTCAGCCTTTTCTTAAACACTAAAAAAGCAAAAAATAATGACCTCTGCAAAAAACAGGCATGTCACATTAACAATTGATACTGAAGAGATCAAATGCTTTCAAGAATTCATTTTTCTTGGATCACAAATTGATGTGAGTGGCGGTTGCAGTATAACAAAACTTCAAATTGCTCTAGGTCACTCAGCAACGATGAGCTTGAACCAAACATGGAAGAGCAAAGACATAAGCCTGACTACCAAATGTAGATTAGTTAGGTCTATCACATTTCCAGTAGCCACCTATGGCTGTGAAAGTTGGACAATGAAAAAAATCGTACAAGAAAATAATCAATTCATTTGAACTCTGGTGCTGGAGAAGGCTTCTGTGGGTTCTGTGGACAGCAAAAGTAACAAACAAGGAAATACTATTGCACATAAAGTCTGCTATATCACAAGATCACAAAACTTCGGCTCATTTACTTTGGCCATACCATGCGATCCAGGCAAAAATTGTAGTGAAACAAAGGATTGAGGACACAGATCGTCAAACTGACCTTTCTCGCTCCCCTAGGTATGGTACACCACTGTGTTCCAGATATATTCAAGCCTCAGCAGACTATCTCTCCTATTTGGAAACAAAATACTATAGGAGAGCATTCACACTAGCTAGATGGTCTGCGTTACCTTCTGCCATGCTGGTGGGTCGCTTCAAGAAAACCCCATTAGCTGAAAGACTCTGCCCCTGTAATTCCGGGGAGATAGAGTCAATCGAACACGTCCTCTTAAGGTGCCCCGCCTTCAACTCTGCAAGAAATAAATTCATCCTCCCATTACTCAGGAATTCCTCCACCAGCTCAAACAAAGAAAAAGTAAAAATCCTCCTGTGGAATAGTAGGGGCCATATTATTAAGCAGGATGCCAAATTTTGTGCGCATGTGCTTAGCACACGGGAAAGACAACTTAAGCATAAGTGAAGATTTTTAGAGGAATTTCACTATGCATTTTTTATAATGCACCCATCAATTATACAATTTTATATATTTTAAATTTTGTACTGGCTCCCTGATTATGCAATTTTCTACTCTGAAATGTTTTTTCTTGCTATCTATTTTATCTGGCCACAGTGCTATATTAAAAATAAATAAATTTAATCCATGCGATTAAACTCAATGGAGAAAGCAATTATGCTAGGAATGATCAGTGGGAAAAGGGAACCAGGCCAACAAAGGGCAAGGTGGTTGGATGTGACACCAGCCAGAACTTTGCATGGCTGTGGGAGGCAGTGCGGGATCAGCGATCGCGGTGACAGCTGTGCCATAAGATCACCAAGAGTCGGACACAGCTGAATGGCTGACAACAATAACAATGGGCTTCATTGGGATGGCAGTTCCATTATACGTTGGACAATTTTGTATGGATTCAATCCAGGTAAATACAGCTGGTCAATAGAACAAAGTTTGAGTCCAGTAGCACCTTTAAGACCTACAAAGTTTAATTCTAGATATGAGCTTTCCTGTGTATGCTTTTCAGTAGAAACTGAGTTTACAATTCCCTGAACTCAATGAAATCAATAGATGGCTCTGTCAACTGAAATGACTTTGGATCATTATCCAAGTCCCTCTAGTCTTCCATCTACTCTGAACCTCCTATTTTCACAAACACAGGATACAATTCTCATTTCACCAACAACTGCTGGAGTCTTTTAGGATCCTTATGGATCCTGAATATTGCCACAGGGATATCTTCACTGCCCTGAAACATGGCACATGTGAGGGGAAATGCAACACTTTTATCCAAACACAAACATCTCAGGAGCATTTGGAATGGGGAAAAGCCCGGAAATCAACGTGAAACATCACACATCAAGCTCACTACCAAAAGGTCAGAATCATTCAGCAAAGAAGGTAACATTCCATGGTTTCATACAGTTCTCTTGCAGTCCCCAACTCATCCAAATTTCTACGGTGTCAGAAGAATTCAATGCAATCGAGAATCACGATTTATTTTGTAGATCCACAAACAAAAACATCCACAGGAGACAGGAGATCCCCTCTTGCCTCATCTCGGTCAAAGATGCCAAAGCCAATTAAACCAGCACAGAGACCGAGAAGCCAAGAAACAATTAACATGAAACAACACTTCCTTTTGGGTTATGGACAGGTGGGTGATACTGGACCCCTGTGGAACTGACACTTATGAAATTGTTTCCTCCACTTCAAGTGACATTATTTATTTATTTGTTTGTTTGTTTGCTTGTTTGTTTATTTAAATTTCTATACCGCCCATTTCTTTGCAGCTCTGGGCGGTTTACACTGAACAATATATAACTTACATGGAACATTACACAGACTATAACATCAAAACAACTTTCAATTAAAATATCAAAACTAAAAAGTGTGTTATCCTTCTCCCTGCTTTTGAAACCGTCCGGGCCAAAGCAAGAACAGGTAAGGTAAGAGGCTTTGAGTAGACCAAAGAGTTTCCAAACCCTAATTAGCGCCAACAAGCCGTCTTATCTGTCTCGTCATACGCCGTTCAAATCTGAAGACTCAAATCTCGACTTCAGACACAGGCAACAAGCCAGGGAATTATACACTTTCATTAGAAGGGTGGGAACCAAGGTAGGGCCTCCGTACAAAAGAACAGGGCGCAGCGCTTTGTAATAGACAGCTTGAGAGTCACTCGGCATTTGCTCACCCCGACAAGTTAACAATGCTCAGAAACGAAGCTAGTTAAAGTCAAACAATTACCTGATTAGGACATCCCTAATCAGATTACTAACAAACCATCTGGATGGTGTGTGTGTTTTTTTTTATCTCTCCCTTTGTGGCTCTTCCTTGGAATCAAGCCTGCACGGTAGTTGCTCCCTCTAGCGGCATTTCTCTGCTCACTTGGCATTCTCCTGGGAGAGGGGCATTATACAGAAAAGCAGGCAGGAAACCTCTCGTGGCCATTCACAGTTATAGAGCATATGTCACACCTGGATCGGAGGCCCCGTTTGATTGAGTTCGCCATGTTCGTCTGTACTAGCAAACCAAAATAGGAGGCCAGGGTCAGCGTAAAGGCTAGTAATGTTTGTGCCAATGGGAGCTTTCAGGAGACAGAACTCCCCTGTGCAGATGCAAGAGGAGCAAGATACCCCTTCGCTTTAGGTTTGCCCCACAAACAGAGGTGAAAGCAAGTTAGCCAGGAGTAGCGGTAAGACAGAGGTTGAAGCAATACTTCCCGTCTTCTGCTTTGAGTCCTCTGAAAAAGTCAGTACTGGAAAGAAATTGACATTACTGTTCCCCTGCCTGCTAGGGTGGCCCCCAGCTCCTCTTTCCTGCCACACACTGTCCATTTCTGCACTAGAGATTTCATTCAGATCTGCCCTTTTAAAGTGCCACCTTTTTTGTCTGTTTCCTCACTAAAATCCACCTTACCAGGTGCAAACCCAAATTGCCCTCTCACCCCACAGCAAGAAAATTCCTGCTTACAGTGATTTCAGTTTTCAAGATGGAATCTAATGTGTGGCTGCCAAATGGGGAAGTGCTTGCATTTGAGGTTTTCCCTACAGCTGCCATTTTGAGTTATCTGTGCACACCCCCTTCCTCATTGCCATCCTCCCTTCTCCCCTCCATCCCAAAACTTCTGACTTAAAAAAAGGGTAGTCACTTTACAACGCTGTTTCCAGCTGTAAAAATTTAGTGGCTACACTGCAGCAGCGTTGTAACACAATAACCTACTTTTTTTTTTTAATGACATACTTGGGGGGAAGGGGGGAGGCAATCGAGGGCACAGAGTTGTGGAATTAGGTGCAAGCAGGCACCATTTTTCCCAAAAAAACTGAAAAGGGGAAGGGATCAAATCATGATGGGAGGCTGCCTCCATTGGCGAATTTCAGCCTGGGAAACGAGGGGAGGAAAACCAAAGCGAGGCTAAAACAAGATATTGTCTCAAATATGGAAACAGTCTCTCTGTGACAATAAGAGAATTTTTCTTAAATGGGCAACACTATGATGTCACTTCCACGGAAATCTGGAAGTGACATCATGCCTCTCTAAAACCATAGAATGTTGAGTCATTTGTAGGGAGGACTGACCTCACTTCTGGGCTCAGTGCATGTGCAGCCTCCTGAACCTGTAGACCCCTTCAGCTGCCAAAAATGGGGCTCAGGAAAAGTAGGTCTCTTCTCTCCATGTGCTGCTTTTCCAGTCAAAATCAGAGAGAGAGAGAAAGACCTATCCAATGGCAATACAATAAAATAAAGAGAGTGTCCTTCCTTATAAAGAACATGTCAATACAGACCGGTATCCCCATACCTATGTGAACCTGTGGTCAGTATTATATTATTACCATACATAAGGTTTATATTCTTGATACTTATAAAATTGATAAAAATATTGAAGACTCTGAGGTAAGGGGCGTTCTTTATAAGGAAAACTGTAAAAGGATTTTATTGTATTGCTATTGGATAGGTCTTTCTCTCTGTGTTAGGTTTAGTTATTAGCCAGTCAAAATCAGGCCTACCTATGCTAACCCTGTGGGGAATTTTGGGGAAAACGAATGTCTAGTTTGACCACTGCACCCACTAGAAAAATCATATTTTACCTCATGACCTAAATTCCTGTCTCCCCCCCCCCCAAGTTCTGCCCCTGAGTGTCCCCTCCCCCCCCCAGCCAGGAGTTCCACACTTGTATGTGCATAACAGCGGTAGTGTGTGCGTGCGTACACACACACACACAATGGCAGAGATATCTGTCATGGAATTGTATTTGGTTTCTGGGGAAAGTGGCAACGTACTATTCAGCAACGGTGTTTTCCAAGACAAAGGCAGCGGGCAAAGATCTTCTGCCCAAACAGAATTGCTGCCATCGACAACTCAACAAAACCAAGGGGGGTGGGGGGGGGGAAGCCACCTCAAATGGAAATGAAAACATAATGTATGGAAATACGCGCTCATAAAATCTCCTTGGGCTTCCCATGTATTAATGTATTCGTTTGCAAACATTAAGATCAAAGGCAACGCAACAAATACATCCGGAAAAAAAAAAGTTTTTAGTCAGATTTTTATTAACGATATACAAGGAGCAAGGCATAAAAAATTAATACGTTCAAGCCTTGAAATGTCATGTGTAATGATCTCGAGTCTGCTTACCTCTTGCGCGTTTTGTTTTAGATCAGCTTGCTGCAGGTCTTCTTGCCTAGAGCAGTTCTGTAGTCAGGGAGAAGGGGGAGGACAAAGGAGGGGGGGCAAGGTTAACAGATGGTTAAAGAACCCCTCATCTGTTGCAGCAAGTTTTTCCCCCAAAAAAATACCAACAAGCAGAGAACAGGAGACAGGGTGTCAAAGATGGGTCGCTTAGATTCATAGAAGTGCAATTGAGGGCCTGCAGGCTTTTACCCAAGATGTTGCTAAATATTCAGATAAAAATAAATCGACTATAGCTGCTTCTTTTTTTTAAGAGTCCTGGTGTTACAGTAGCAAGACCAAGGTGAATGCCAGATAATTACCACATTCACACGTACACATCTTCCAGCCCTGCTCAGAATGTTCCCAGAACCAAAATAAGGATATTTGTCATAATAACCGAACAGGGTTCCTTTTAAAAATCTTTGTCTTTTGCATTGTTTGGCAGTAATTTCCCCCAACTTCCACATGTGGAGTAGAGATGCGATGTTGACTCAGCCAACAATGTAGTTGTCTGGGAAGCAGTTTACAAAACGGGTCGTATCCTGCAAAGATATTCCTGTCCCCATTGCTTTTCAACACCTTTTCCTTAATCTGTTTAATTATAGTTTTGTTTCTGCGTTAAAATGCAAGCGTGCTAATAAAAAAAAAAAACAGTGCTGTGTGAAAACCCAGAAAGTTTATGGAAGCATCTTTCTCAAATGCTTGAAATACTCGAAATTTTTCAAGGGATTTTTCAAGCACTCAACTTAATCCCAATAATCAAAGGGGAAATAATGGGTTCCCCTGATAGATTCCTAGCAAAGACTTCCCTTTGCAAAAAAAGGGGGCAAAGTAGAAGGAGAAGGGCTTTTAAATGGCATATAAACTCTTTATAACCACCAAGCCTCATTTCCTGCCAAGAATGATGGGATTTGTAGTTTTTCCTTCATATTAAATGAATGAGTAGGCCAAGGGATACCCAAAATCTTTGAGCCTGCAGGTGCCTTTGGAATTGTGACACAGAGTCATGGGCCCAACCACAAAATGGCGGCCAATGGAGGCAGGGCCAACCACAAAATTACTGCCACAAGAGACAGTTCACCACAAACTGTCAGAGAGTGTGGTAACAATAACTCTTCAGTCGTTCAGCAAAAAGCTCTGTTTAACAGATTATATTGTTTAAAAATATTTCCTTGCATACACACAGCTCACCTTCAGTCATGGAGTGAAGATCTTTATACGGTGGTTCCAGCTGTTGCTGAAGCAACTTTTTAAAAATTTCTACCACCAGTCAGAAGCCCTGATATGCAAAGCCCCACCTGACCTTGCCCACTTTCTTAAAGTACTTGGCAGGCATCAGGATACGGGTCAGAGGGCAACACAGCGCCCTTTGGCACCACTTTGGTGTCCTTAAAGTAGGCTGTTAAAACCTTCAATGCCCATCATTTCAAACCTAGATTTATATGGTCAGTTAAGGACTGACTAGGATGTAGACTGATACAGTATAGCTTGATCTCATTCTCCTCAGATCCTGGAAGCTAAGTAGGGTTGGTCCTTGGCAACTACCAAGGAAGGCAATGGCAAACCAGCTCTGCTAATCACATGCCTTGGAAGCCCTAGTTGGCTACAACTTGACAGCACATTACATAGAGACAAGGACTGGCTTTCCATGTGTCAAGGATTTCAACAAGGCAAGGCAGAATGATGAGTGTACTCAAGATATAGAAACAACAAATGGCCTTGACATTCGGACTTATGTGGATGACCTGATTTGATTATATGGAGAAGGATGAAATAGTTCAACATCTGAATCCAGAAGAAGTGAAAGAACTAGGAAACATCAACTACTACCCTGGATTACAAGTAGAACAAGAGGAAGATGGAAGCTATCTTCTCAATCAGAAGCAGAAAATCCTCGAATTTCTGGACTAAATGAATATAAAGAAGCTAAGCCACCAATTGTTTCTGTGGAAACAATCTACCTGACCCAGCAAAGAAGTAGTGGAATTCTGTCTGACAACAAGCAATACAGAAAAGCAATTGGAAGACATAAGAGCCAGTTTGGTGTAGTGGTTAGGAGTGTGGACTTCTAATCTGGCATGCCAGGTTCAATTCTGCACTCCCCCACATGCAGCCAGCTGGGTGACCTTGGGCTTGTCATGGCACTGATAAAACTGTTCTGACTGAGCAGTGATATCAGGGCTCTCTCAGCCTCACCCACCTCACAGGGTGTCTGTTCTGGGGAGAGCTTTGAGCTGCTTTGAGCCTCCTTTGGGTAGAGAAAAGCGGCATATAAGAACCAACTCTTCTTCTTCTGTTCATTGTGGGCATGTCATGCAGAAAGATGGAATTGTTAAGCAAAAGGGACTGGAATGCAGTTTAAAAACTTGCAAAGTCCCTGCAGGGCACTGCACATCTAAAACTAAAGTTACCCACAAGTGACAATCTTAGACTAGTAGAATACATGGATATAGGCTGGACAGGAGATACTACAGACACAAAGTCAACCAGTGGGCATTTATTCTTCTATGGCAGCAAAGCAATCAGCTGGACTAGCTGGAAACAAGTAACTGTACTCAACTGAAATGGATACTGCGACTAATGCCAGATCTGGGATAGAGGAATCCAAGCCAATACCAGTCTTTGAAAACAACCACGGATGGTACTTGCACAGGTGGAGAGCATCAGCTCAAGAACTACACGCATGGATATGAAGCATCATCTAGTAAGAAACATGCAAGAAGAAGGACTTGTTGAGTTGGAATGCTGTCTTAGGCCCATTATGCACGGCCGCCGAAACGGTGATTTTGGGTCACATGGAAAACGCGGAGGGGGAAGACGCGACACACACCGGTTATGCACGGGGCAGGGCGCGACGGCGGCAAAACCCAGAGTAACCGATTATGCACGCGGCGATCCAGGCGCCGCTTCTGGTTGCGCCCCGGTCACCCGGAAGCTGCGCTTTCTTCCACGTTTCACTGACGCGGCTTTTTCGGCGGCATGCACCGAAGCTGCAGCTGGTTGCAGCCGGCTCCGTACATTATCGGTGATTTTAGTCGCCGCCATTCCACCCCGAATGTGCACTAAAACCCCCGTGCCTAATGGGTCTTACAGATGAAATGATTGGGGATGTGCTCACCAAGACACTTGCTTGAGAAAAGTTTTGAAACTCCAGGTAAGAAGAGAAATCTTGTGGACTTTGCACACTAGATCTTGAGAAAGAGCCTTAGAAAAGCCAATGTCTGGTATATGAAGATGAGAAGGCAGGAGGGCAGCAAGAAGACAATTAGATAGGATGTGGTCAGCACCATTTTTCCATTTAAATGTCATTCCTTCTTGTCTCTAGATTGCTACTCTTAGGGCCATTTCCCCCCTTCTTCTCAGAAGTGCCATTCAGTCTTACCCTCTCTCTCAACGGAAAATGTAGTTAGAAACCTCTCTCTGTCTCTCCTCTTTCCTATCAAGTATGTTGATTCCTAAATAAATCTAATACCTAACCTAAACCCTTATCAACTCTTTAATCAGTTGCTGCACTGTTGCTGTGTTCATTACTCTGCCGACGCTGGCAACCCTCTGGTCGGGGAGGGGAAGGACCTCAGGAGGGATGTGATACCACAAAGAGTCCACCTTCCAAAGCCACTTTCTGCAGGGAACTGATTTCTGCCACCTGGGAGATCCCCAGTCCCACCTATAACTTTTCCATTACTCTAAAGAATGTTCTTGTACAACACAGCCTCTGTAGCTGACTGGTGAACAGCATGGGTCCTTCTAGTATGGAGTAGAGGTGGCCAAACTGTGGCTCTCCAGATGTCCATGGACTACAATTAACATGAGCCCCTGGTAATTCTAGTCCATGGACATCTGGAAACCCTTGGCATAGAGCTTGGTTAATGCTGTGGAACAGAGGGGTTGTTTTAGCAACAGAGTCTACAGGGCATCTGTTTCTGTCTGACCAACAGATGTGTACCCACAGAGCATAAAAACCTGAAGGGGGCATAGGGCAAGAGGCTGTCCCTCAAATATGTGGGTCCCAGTTGTAGTTTCCCCTAATCTCTATAGTAATAACCATAGAGTTGTGAGAAATTCCTAGAGCACTGCTATGGAGGTTATGTCCTAGTAATTTGTTCTCCTGCTCCTCAGTCTCTTGAGTGGAAGGACTGGGGCACAGAGACCCACCTACAAACTAGTGGTGGAGGGGAAGATGTGAACCTAACTCAGCACTGGACCCAAACTCAAAGGCCTCAATTTGCAATAGGGCTGATGCTTTTCAATCCAAGGGATGTCAAATTGGGCAAATTCAAAATTGATTTCAGTGGATTTAGAATGGAGTAACTCTGTATAAGGTTAGATTTCACAGCTAAATAGTCAGGGCAAGGATGGGAAGGTGAACCGAACCCCTCCTGTTTTGTTCTGTCTGCTCCCCCAGGGACTCTGTATGCAACCTTTTATAGCAACTCTTTTCCAGGAATCAACTTTTATAGATGAGTTTTATATGATAAAGCATTTCAAAGAGATGGCAGCAGAGATAAAATGGTGGGGGGGAGACAAAGTTCCACCCCTTTTTCTGGATATTGGCTTTTGTTCAGCAGAGGAACAGAAATCTTTTGTGCAAAGTGATGGTTATGAGATGAAACCCACATTAATAAGCCATCGGTTTGGGGAATAGCAGAGTCATGTGATGCATGTGAAGTGCTTCAATGCATGAATCAGTGCTAAAGGCCGACTCAGCTTCTCCAAGGTGTGGAATGTCATATTGGTCATGTAAAGAGAAAGTTTTAGAAGTCTATTTAAGCAAATAACCATTTTGTATTCTTAAATGTAAATCTGTGCTTTTTGTAAAAGGCAGTATTTCCTCTAAAACCATTTACAGAGGACACCTCCCACCCAAACTGTCCACCTGCAGAGGTTTTGCCAGCGTTAGTCTGTAGAGGTGTTTCACACTGCACCCGCCTTTCCAGTTGTCCCTGCTGCCACTGCAGTTTTGATTATTGTGCTTTCATCTTGACCAGTTCACACTCACGCTTTTTCTCCCCATCAGAGTTCTGTCAATTTTTTAACGTTTTTTGTCATTGTTAGGGGGGCTTGCACATGCACTGGGGAACCCAGTAAGGTAGGTGAGGTTGAGAGAGCTTCTGACATGACTACTGGGTCAGAAGAGCACTATCAGGGCTGTGACTAGCCCAAGGTCACCCAGTGGCTGCCGGAAATCAAACCCGGCTTACCAGATTAGAAGCCGCTGCTCTTAATCACTCTGGCTCTCACTGCACCTGCAGGACATACTGCCTCTTGAAACAGAAACAGGCATGCATGGGTTACTGCAGAAATTCTAAAGGCAAATCTACACACTGCAAAAATGATTTCAAAAATGCCACCCAAGGTTTTTATTTTTTAAAGTTGTCTTAACTGCAAATGGAGAAACAGCAAGAAAGGCAATGACTGGCTGCTGGTCTTGGCCTCCCTCTGGGGATTGCAACTTTTGCCAATACAGGAGCACTCCAAAATGCTGAAACACTGGCATGTATATTTTTAAAAGATTAAGCACCAAAACCTGCCCCTGCAGGGTAGGCTTCAGCAGGCAGGCTGCCTTGGGACGTCAGTGCAAAAAACTTTGTTCAGGTTCCCAGCTTTGGCTTTTTTGCAAATACAGTTTGCTTCCCTCCCCCCCCCCCCAAAAAAAAGTTTTTTTAAGAATATGGGGGGGGAAATAGGGAAGGAATGAAACAGCAGAGGGATGTTTTTGAAGTTGTCTGAAAACAAGAATAAAAACCACATTTACGTTGGATATATCAGAGGATTTTTAAACCAATGTGGAAACCCCCTTTAGTTTGCCCATGTCTCCTCCACAGAGCCGGGGGGAGAGAGAGTAAAGTGGATGACCTCCCTTCCTACAAGACCCTCTGTTAGAAACGTCTCTGCCTGTTATCAGTGATACCCGACATTGGCTATTATGCAACAATTGCACAATGACCACAACAACTAATGACTGCAATCTTGGCTGGACATTTTATGTTTCCCAGCACCTGAATTTCCCCTCCTCAGCAGAGTTCGGTTGGAAGGAGGCAGAAAGCAGCAGATCATACAGAGGGGCAACAGGCAGCCTGTCCTTTCAATGGGTCCTTTTGAGTATTCCCAGGATCCTTTCAATGTTCATTTCATTCTCAAGACACAACGCTCATGGACGGCAGCCTTCCATGTTAAAACATCCTGCTGGCCAATGGAAGGACGGCACAGAACTGCCAAGGTCTTGCAATCCTTTCATCCTCTACTCAGTTCCAGACTCTTGGTGCTTCTTGGCTGGGGGTCTTTTTGTTGTCCTGGATGCTCTTGTTGAGAAAGCTCACAAAGAAAAGCAATGAAAGCTACTTGCCAGGGTGGGGGAAGCCCAGGCTCCTTGTCTTTGGCAGACATATCCTCGGGGAGCTATGAGTAACTCATCGTCACACAAATTATTTGGCAGGTAATGTAAAGCTCACTGTACTGAGTCTTCATCGGGGCCATCCTCCCGACTGATGCTGCACGTAAGTTAAAGGAAAAGAAAAGGAGAGGATCAAAAGGAATGAGCAGCCTCTCTCGTCCTGCCTGGATATCCACGTCTTCCCTTCCAAACACCAAGATATCAGGCTTGTCAGTTACAATGAGGGAGTTCTTCTCAGGAGGAACAACACTCTTCCCTCCCGGGAAAAGCCGTTTTCCCAACATGGGCATCGCAGAATTGTACAGTGGCACAAAGCCATCTTTGAAGAGGCAGGAAGACAAAGGAAGTTCCCTGCCAGCTTCCACTGTAAGTTAAGGAGACCACTAATCACCTGGCAGAAAGCCATGTGGCCCAGCAAGGTCTCTCTCAACCTTTTGAAGAACATGAGTTATTTCCAACAAGATTCTTCGTGGACCCCCTCCCCCAAAGGAATCTAATTGGAGATTTTGTTGCGGGCTGTCCCTTCAAATTGCCATTGAGCTGGAGAAAAGACAAGCCTGGTTCAGGTTCTTCAAACTATCCCACAGGGAGTGTTCCCAAGGATTCAAAGTCATGGAGAAACCGTTGTCTGACCTGGCAGAGCTATGTTGGCATGCACCCCTTCCGAGTAGATTTGCATCAGGGAATCCACAGCTGCCTAGATTATGACCAGGGTGGAATCACACAGGGGCGGGGCTGTTGCTGAGCAGCATGCACAGCATCTGCAATTGCATGCAAAAGGTCCCAAGTTTAATCCCCGGCATCTTTCGTTGAAAGGACCAGAGAGCAGGGGCTGTGAAGGGCCTCCGTTTCAGAGAGCCACTGGCCACACAAAGTGCTGACCTCAATAGCCCAGTGGTCTGACTCGAAATCAAGCACCTTTACATGGCCTGCAAAACAGAGCTTTTCCACCAGGTCTATGGTTGAGGCCAGCGTGGCAAGGAAGATCTGATGGACCCCCCCCCCCCAGTGTTAAGAGCATAAAGGTAAAGGTAAAGGTATCCCCTGTGCAAGCACCAGGTCATGCCTGACCCTTGGGGTGATGCCCTCCAGCGTTTTCATGGCAGACTCAATATGGGGTGGTTTGCCAGTGCCTTCCCCAGTCATTTCCATTTTGCCCCCCAGCAAGCTGGGTACTCATTTTACCGACCTCGGAAGGATGGAAGGCTGAGTCAACCTTGAACCGGCTGCTGGGATCGAACTCCCAGCCTCATGGACAGACAGCTTCAGACAGCATTTCTGCCACTTACCACTCCACGCCACAAGAGGCTCTCTTTAAGAGCATAGCACTCGCTAATCGATCTGCACTCCCTCCTCCCACTCCCACTCTTGTATTAGTTTTCTTTTTGACGGGTTAATGGGGCGCAGTCCGCCATGGTCTTTTAAATGTTTTTAGGAGTCTTTTGTATTTGGAGATATGTCCGATGGTTTCAATGGGGTTTTAATACGGACAAATTGTAACCCGCCATGAGCCAGTCATTAGAGTGGCGGGCAATAAGTCAAATTAATTAATTAATTTGACTTAATTAATTCATGGTTTCATGTTCATTCCAAGTGAATCTGAGTTCCACGAGCATCACTTGGACCAGGTTTGAAACTGACCACTTGTTTGGATCACTGGCGGAAATGCAAGCAAATGGACCAAGACTGGGTGTTGACTCTGGCTTCCCCAATGCCATGTGGTTTGCATTTTTTCAGGCATTTGGCCTCAAGACTTGTTCAGCCAAGTTAGAAGTCTCCAGGGCCTCTTCTGCATGATGGATAAGCTGATGAAAACTCACTAAATACATCGTTGTTTTTCTGTTCTCTGCCCAGAAGAGTGAATTTACTCCGCAAACACAAACTGATTTTGCTCTGCATGGTGAACTGCCTCTTCAGCGCTTTAAGCATCTTTTAAGCGTTGTTTCTGAAAGATTTTTTTCACCGATTCATTAGTCATGCAAAGAAGCTCCTTAGTTATGCAGATTAGTGACTGCATTAGAGAACAAAGTGGAGTTGGCAGAACTACAGGGGGCAGGGCTATGAATTGTCCCATGCAGAGAGCATTGCAACGTAGTTTGTCAACAGATTATATTCAATGCAGAACAACGATTGTAAGATAATAAAGCGGTCTAAACTGGTTGTTTTTTAAACTGTTTTATTTGGCTCCGTGCAGAATACCAGGGGAAAGATGCTCTGAGAGTCAGGACATTTGACACCGCATTTTCTTCTGAGAATCAGTATGGTGTAGCGGTTAAGACGATCGGTGTGGTACCCATTGCAGACAAACTGGTGACTGTGCATAACAGGAGGCTTGCAGGTAGCCTGCACTCCTGGCCCATCCAGTGGGGTCCCCCAGAACACAACGCCTTCCGCTTCACAGAAAAAGAGCAGCTACTTCCATCTCCGATAAGTAGGCGGCATAAGGGCAGCTGCAGCGATCTGTTTCTTCATTGTTCTCGATCGTATGAAGCAGCAGCATCGCAAAACCATTACAGTTAAACGGCAGATCGATCTTCGGCAGTTAAAACATTTTGCTTTTAAGCCCAATGGCTATAATAACTACATTCTGTATCGGTAACCAAATACATGCTGCAAATATTTCAATCTCCCTCGAATTATTGAGGGTTTTCTTTTTTTTTTTTTTAAGAACGAAAAGAAAACAATATCTGGGCATGTTTCGGCATCTCGAGATCTCTGTGGCGCACACCCAAAACCCCCACTGAGCGGGGGGACAGAATTAGAGCCCCCTGCATGACCTCCACCTGTCTCACAATTGTATATGTTGACAGTGACAGAATAATTTGACTGCATGCTTTGCCAAACCACTGCTTGACTGCATCTTACAGTAGAAGTCAGGTACCAACATGAAAAGCAAAAAAGGAAGGAGGGGGGGACAGAATGTGCCACTTTCCTGCCTAGCATATACTCCGGTTGTGCCGAAGAACTCATACAGGCAATGATTTTCTTGGGCTTTGTCCGTGTCTAGGTGTTCCTTTTTGCACTGTGGGGCTTTCCCTGCAGATTATACGTTTGAGGCAGGGAATTTCCTTCTCCCAGCATTCTTAAACTTGGCCGCTGGGGAAGGGCTGTCCTCCCCCCCACTCCTCCCAGTAACCTCGATCACTGTGTACACATCTGTTTGCACAGAACCATTTCTAGGGAAGACACACTGCATGACCATCCCAGGCTGTCAAAAGGTGGGGGGGGGGAGAAAAAGGAAGCAAGGATTGGTTTGAAGAAGAAAAATTCCTTCTGCCGCGTGGTTTCCTACCTCATAGACTCGGAAGGGGCCAGACAGGCCATCTAGTCCCACCCCCTGCTCAATGCAGGATCAGCCTCAAGCATCCAGCCGAAGGATCTGTCCAGCTGCTGCTTGAAGGCCGCCAGGGAGGAGGAGCTCCCCACCTCTTTAGGCAGCCCATTCCACTGCTGAACTAGACTCATAGAATCCTAGAGTGGGAAGGGGCCATCCAGGCCATTTAGTCCCACCCCCTACTCAATGCAGGATCAGCCTCAAGCATCCAGGATAAGTATCCGTCCAGCCGCTGCTTGAAAGACTGCCAGTATCACGTCCTTGTTGTTTAAAACAAGATTTTCCCCCAAATCACTTTTGTAACAGAATGGGGGAGAGCAGTATTGTGAAATGGCAGAAACACAATTATTACTCCTAGGGTGGAGGCTGCTGTTTCAGTACCCTGATGAAACTAACCCAAAATAATTTATTACCTGTGGCTTTTTTAAGCTTCATGACAACCCCAATCTTGTGTCATTCTAGGCAAGGGATGAGCAAATGTGGCTTGCCATTGCCTTCCTCTGCGTAGCAACCCTGGACTTTCTTGGTGGTCTCCCATCCAAGGACTGACCTTAGTCAACCTTGCATGGCTCCGCAGCTCTGAACAGTCTGGGCTAAGCTCGGCTATTGAGAAGTGGTGGGGCATCACAAGACTATTGCATCGTTTTTCTCTGGGAGCCCCTGGGGAAAGCTGTTCTCTGACATGCCTGACACAAATGGAATGAAATGGCTTTGAAAGAGCTCTTACCTTTTCCCCCAAACCCTCTGCATCGCTGTTATCGGCTGTGCTAAGAAACAGTCTCCCTTGTGCTATTCCTGTTCATTTCAAAAGGACTCGCATTCCCAGAAGATGGCTTCCTTTGCCCTTAGCAGGAACAGCGTCTTCAAGCCTGATCCATTCTCCCAGCCCTCCTCGGCAACCCTAAGAAACATCAGACCTGCAAGAAAGGAAACCCTAATTCTGCTGCGCTGAAGTGTGTCGTTGAGAACTGAGACACATTGTTTATGAGATTATTGACTGCCATTTTGAAACATGATAATTTTAGGGGGGTTGTTGGAAGCCACACGCAGCCTCAGGCAAGATATGAATTTTAAAAAAAATGTCCTAAATTAACATGCTGTTCTGTTCCATTCAAAAACATGCAACAATGCAGGCCCAGCAGAGTTGACCTTTTAGAGTCCAAACTCTGCCCTTTGCTGTACGACTCTAAGAATACACCAGTCAGACATACTCAGATCCCATATCTGGAGCAGGACGAGTGCATCATCAAATGAGAAAGACAGGAACTGCTTTGAGCATCCTTGGTCTGCAGGGGGTGTCCATCACCATCTCTGAACAAAAGGCAGAATGTGTACCCTTTAAACTGCCTTGACGAATGTTTTGCTCAGCTCAGTTTTCACCTTGGCGGTGGGGACACCAGAGCCTCATGAGGGGATCCAAGGAGTCACCCTCTGCATCTGCTCACTAAGTCAGTAAGGCTCATAGTGCCCTTAAGGCAACGTCTGCTGGTCAGCTGGTTGGCAGTGACTGGACCTTTAAGGGCCTACAGCCTATGGTTGCCAGGTCTCCACTAGACACCAGCAGGAGATACGAGTGTAGAGTTGCTACAGCCCAATGGGGAACGCCTAGAAATTTGAGGAGGGAGCCTCAGGAGGACAGGGACCTCCGAGGGATACAATGGCACCCTCCAAAGCATCCATTTTCTCCGGGGGAATTGATCTCTCTAGTCTGGAGATGAGCTTTAATTCCAGGGGATCCCCAGACCTGGAGGCTGGCATCCCTACTGCAGTCAAACAATCAGCTGAGAGGAAGCCTTGAGCCAGGCGTGGGAAAACCAGGAAATGAGTCACAGCTGAGATGCAGGGGTGGTGGCAGCTTCCATCAGCTATTACTCAGATCCCATGAGAGGTCCACAGGGGTGGAACCTCCAAAGGAGCTGGCCTCAGGATCCCTTGCTGCTCATCCTGAAATGTATGGGAGGGCATGCTGTTACGTTCCCTGCCGGTTGGGGTCTGTCAGACTCAGGTGAACCTCTACTTATCATAGAAAGAGTTCTGTGTGGAACTCAAAAGTTCAAATGGTTTCATTGGGAAGTATTGGGTCAGGACACTGGTTCCTTCAACATGACAGCTTTAGGAAATACTTTATTTTGAAATGAGTGTGCAGTGGGGACAGTGGCCTTGTCAAGCCATGGTGGTGGTTTAAACCCTAAGTTTCTCCTTTCCATGCCAATAAAAATGGCTGGACTCCAACATCAGAGGTAGCCTAGACTGGTTCTGAGGAAGTGTTGGGAGACAGAACCTTTTCTTCCGAGTCTGCTATTTCTGCTTGGAAGATAGTTCCATTTTATTCAGTGGGGCTTACTCCCAGGAAAATATTCTTAGAATTGCAGCAAGAGACCTTGCTGTGTGAGGGGGAGAAAAGAGGGTTTTATACCCTGCTGCCCAAAGGCTTGCAATTGCCTTCCTTTCTTCTCCCCACATCAGATACCCTATGAGGTAGGTACGACTGAGAGAGCTCTGGGAGAACTGTTCTGCAAGGACAGCTCTAACAGAACTGTGTCTGGCCCAAGGTCACCCAGCTGACTGCATGTGAGGAAAGAGTGGGGAGTAAAACCTGGCTCTTAGAGGCTGCTACTCTTAATCACAGCACCAAGCTGGTTCTTTTTTTGAGTGCACACACAGTTAAAACAAACAAAGGAGAATGGGGGAAACCTAAAATATAGAACGCCACAAGGGGTGTGAAGAAAAATATAAAGTATTTATTATAAAGTATACATAAAACATAGGGCAATATCAGGCTACATTAAGAATTATTAGAACCAACTTTACACAAACTCTAGTAAGTTGATGCAAATGTGAAATGACCAACACGACCTTACACATTTTGACCACAAAGGCCTTCCTTGGTGGTCATTAATACATAATATCCAGAAACATCTGGAAAATAAATACATATTCATCAGGTGTTGTTATCTTGTATAACGTGTAGTTAGATGTCAGCTTATAAGGCAGGCCATGGATAATGTCACATGGTGACCAACCCTGTAAAACTTGAATTGGCCCGTAGATCAGAGGACTGATGCATGCTACTATTCGTAATTTCAGTAAATGCTAATGAAAGAGAATCTGCCAAGATGCCACTGCCTATCAAAATGTGCTTCCTTTGGTGACTTAATTTTTTATCTGCTTCTAGCCTGAGGTCAATTTTATGGATTTTTAAGGGTGTTCTATGATAACTTTATGCTGATTTTATGTCTATGGCTTGTTTTAATACTGATAGTGTAAATCAGGGGTAGTCAAACTGCGGCCCTCCAGATGTCCATGGACTACAATTCCCAGGAGCCCCCTGCCAGCGAATGCTGGCAGGGGTCTCCTGGGAATTGTAGTCCATGGACATCTGGAGGGCCACAGTTTGACTACCCCTGGTGTAAATAGTGGCTTTGGGGAGGGAAGATAGACCTTGATCTCGTCAGATCTTGGAAGCTAAGCAAGGGTGGTGCCCTAACTGTGATTTGACAGCACTTTACACAGTAAGAGAGAGAGAGAGAGGGATTGCTTTTATGGGGGGTTGTTAGATAAGAATCATCTCAAGTGGGTCTCCAGAGGGGCAACAAGTAAATTCCCTAAATAAATAAATAATACTCCTGAACATATACGCCAACATTTTACTTGTGGGATTGTGTTGTGTATCAGCTGGACATTTATGCTTTTACAAACGCTTGTGTTTTCTCTTTTTCTCTTTCTGCTGCCTGCATTATACAGAATCCTCATCAAGACTTTAAAAATTAAGAAGAGTGAGCAAAGTAAAATGCAGACAGCAGATTCACAGACGAGTTGCAACCGCAGCCTGCAGCCCACTTTTGCATTTCCTCGCTGGGCATGAAATCCAAGCCCGAATTCGAAAAAAGAAACAATCTCAAATGTCTCACCCTGCCTGCCGCCACAGCAGAACAGAGCTCTCCTGTGCACAACAGTAAACACTATTATTAATAGGCTGACTAACAGAACCGGATTCTTGGCCATGGGAGTTAGCGCCGCTGTAGGTAACAATAGCTCCTTGTTAACATATCGCAGTAGGTGCTAGGCTAACTGCAATCTGTTTCTAGCTGAAGAGCAACAGCAGCATTAGAAATCAGAATAACAAAGAACCTTGGGTTGTCTTAAAACTGTACTCAGACAGGAGCTTTTGTGGGCAGAGTGGCCAGAAGAGTTGAGAAATGCCTGGAGGTTTGGGGAGTGGAGCCTGAGGAGGGCTTCAGTGAGGTCTAATGCCATAGTGTGTCCACCTCCCAAAGGAGCCATTTTCTCCAAGTGAACTGATCTCTATCCACTGGAGATTAGTTGTAATAGCAGAAGAACTCCAGCTACCCCCCTCCCTGGAGGTTGGCAACCCAATTTGTCGGCCAGAACCTACTTTCATAGAATCATAGAGTTGGAAGGGGTCTCCAGGGTCATCTAGTCCAACCCCCTGCAAAAAGCAGGAATTTCCAACTACCTGCCCACCCACAGTGACCCCAATTCCATGCCCAGATGATGCCCCCCCCAAAAAAAACCCCAGAATCCCTGGCCAGTCTGGCCTGGAGGAAATTCGCCTCCTGACCCCAAAGTAGTGGTTGGCACTTCCCTGGGCATGCAAGAAAAGGCTACAAGAGCTCAGCGTGGTTATAATCCCTTCTGCCCACCCACTCACAATCTGCCTAAATTCACAGAATCAGCATTTCTGCGAGGCTATCTAGCCTCTGCTTAAAAACTTCCAAAGATGGAGATCCCATCACCTCTTGAGGTAGCCTGTTCCATTGAGGAACCACTTTAACTGTCAGGAACTTCTCCCGGATGTTTAGTTGTAAATTCTTTTGAATTAATTTCATCCCACTGGTTCTGGCCTGACCCTCTGGAGCAACAGAAAACAACTCTGCTTCATCTTCTATATGTCAGCTCTTCAAGTATTTGAAGATGGTTATCATATCACCTCTCCAGGCTAAACAGACCAAGCTCCCTCAACCTTCCTCATACGGCTTGGCCTCCAAGCCCCTCACCATCTTCGTAGCCCTCTTCTGGGCACGTTCCAGTTTGTCTACATCTTTCTTCAATTGTGGTGTCCAAAACTGAACACCGAACTCCAAGTGAGGTCTAACCAGAACAGAGTAAAGTGGTAACATGCCCTTGCACAATTTGAACACTATATTTTTTTTGATAGAGCTCAACCAAAGACCTGGTGGAAGAGCTCCATTTTGCAGGCCCTGAGGAACTTTGACAGCTTTGTCAAGGCCCTCAGCTCTCCCAGGATCTCATTCTACCAGGTTGTGGCCAGAACTGAAAAGGCCCTGGCCCAGGTCGAGGCCACTCGTACCTCCCTGGGTCAGGAATCATTAACAGATTAGTGAAGAGCAAAGAGCCCTGTGGGGGGCATAAGCAGATAAGCAGTCCCTCAGGCAGGGTCCAAGCCACTTATGGCTTCAAATGTCAAAGCTAAAACCTTGAACTTGATCCGGGCCATGACTGGTAAACAGTGCAGATGCCTCAACACAGGATGGATATGGGTCCTCCAAGATGAACCAGTGAGGACCCTAGCTGCTGCATTCTGTACCAGGTAGAGTTTCCAGATCAAGGACAAGGGTTGGCCAGCATAGAGCGAGTTTCAGAAGTCCAGTCTAGAGGTGACCATCACATGGATCACTGTGGCCTAGCAGTTCGGGTGCTAGTAGCCTTGCTTGACAAAGATGGTAAAATGTCGTGTATGCTACTCCAGTGACCTGTGCTTCCATGGATAGAGAGGAATCCAGAATCACCTGCAAATCCCTTGCTGTGGGTGAGATGTTAAGCTGATTCCCTGCAAAGATGGATTTTGAAATTGTAAGAAGAGATTCCTAAAACTTCTTTCATTTCTGGATTGTCACCTTAGTAGAAGGTTCTCCCCCGCCTTCATCTTGTCTAAGCTCCAGTACTGATTAAGCATTTGATTTTTATAACCTACTCCCCCACATATTGTGAGAATTGGGTTCAGTGTTAGTGTCAGAACTATAGACAAGCCTTTCTTGTGCACCCTCTCCTGCTGCTCCTCCCCTTTGTTCTTCACAACACGTCCATCACACTCCCAAAGGCTGCCGTCTGCCCCAGGGGTAGTCAAACTGCGGCCCTCCAGATGTCCATGGACTACAATTCCCATGAGCCCCCTGCCAGTGAATGCTGGCAGGGGCTTCTGGGAATTGTAGTCCATGGACATCTGGAGGGCCGCAGTTTGACTACCCCTGGTCTGCCCTTTCTCCTCTTCCCCCTCCCATTTTGGGGCCAGTGAATGGCGGAATTGACATCATCACATGGGGTCCTCCTTAAAGTAAGCCCACCCCCTTGAGTGGGAGGTGGGGAAGTAGAAACCAAGATCCATAGGTGGGATGGTTAGGGATTTTAACTATTTTAACTTGTTTTAATTGTCATGTATATATATATATATGTGTGTGTGTGTGTGTGTGTGTATATATATATATATATATATATATATATATATATTATTGCGAACTGTTCCGAGTCAGAAACTCTGAAAGGGGTGGTATATAAATTTAATAATAAAAATATAAATAAATAAATTAAAATCTTATTGATTTCTTTTTCTTTTTTACAATTAAGGAAACTCGGTACAGTTTGATTCCTGGTTGCTGGGTTTTATAAAAAATTATTCTACTGAGGCATTGCATTCCTGATTGATGTTTAAAACAAAAACAAAAACAGAGAAACCTTTGTGTGTTCTTCATCTGCTTCATACTTTAGTCTAGCTCAATTAGTAAGATGTCAGATGAAGATTAGAACATTGTTGGTTCAAACCTACCCTACCTGTGGGAATTCACCATAACAATTAAGTTTAATTTTTTTTTTTTTGAAAAGCTCATGTTTTAAATATGCCTGTACCGTGTTTTCAAAAGCAAAACTTCTTAAAAATTAAACATGCTGAAATGTGTGGGGGGGGGTGGGGGGGTGGAATAGCCACCTACAGGTAGCTTTGAAACATTTCATTTCTTGGTCTTGGTACCACAGAGGTGGAGGAACTTCCTGAAGTGCCGTCCATGCAGAGTTCTCTTTTCTCCAGCTTCAGGAGCAAGCTCAGCAAGTGCCCATCGCTCAAGGTGAGCAGCTCTCCTCTTTCTCGTATGGTTTCCCTCCTCTCCCAGACATAATCCTGTAGGAGTTATGCAGGCCCTAATCCTTCAAGGAGCTACTAAGGATGCATGGGGGATAGATTTGCTCAGTGGCACAAGTACATGCTGCAAACCAGAGTCTCCTCCATAGGAGACCCGTTTTCCTTCTGGCAATCTGGTTCAGAACTCTCCTTACACATCTCAAGGAAGATGGACCCAATGGCCAAAACTCCTTGAGGGTGTTACACTAGGAGCCAGTTCCTCTACCAAGAGCTCTGGATCACTGAAACCTCCAACAGGTATTAGGGCTCAAGAACCAGGGAAATCCTGGAAAGTTCTGGTGCCCTATACTCTTCTCCAGAGAAGAAGTGTGTTCCAGAATCCTCTTCCAGAAGAGGGTGTAATCCTGGGTTCATCCCATGGTACAGTTTACAGTCTGAACTAAACAGGTTGTAAGAATCTCAAGGATTTCTTTTTTTTTTTTAATCTACTTCACAATGACTCTATGCCAGACTTTCTCAACTTTTTTACCATTGGAAAAACCCCTGAAACATTCTTCAGATTTCAAGAAACCCCAGAGGTGGTGCAATCGTGCAGAATATGGTTGGGAAGCATAGTTGTGTACACGCTTCCCCTTCCAAGCTCCTCCAGACCCATTATTAGCCATTTTGGGAGGGGGAACAGGTTGACATGACCAGATGTGGGCATATCACCCGATGAATGTTGAACAAATTTAAGAAATATATAAAAATTAATTAACTCCCACCCATTCAGGAAACCCATCAAGGAACCCCAGGGTTTCATAAACCCCTGGTTGAGAAAGCCTTCTCCATACAAATAATTTGCCCTACTGGGGGTGTGGTTTATGATACCTGGCAGGAGGGGCTCACATTGAGGAGACTCACAGTTGGGACTTGGTGATTTCATTAAGACCCTCCTACTTTTCACCCACAATGTGCTGGACCTGAGCTATGCTGGGATGTCATCTGACCTCGTCGATGTCTCCCTTCTCTTCCCCCGAGCTTAATGCTTTCTAAAATACCCCCAATCCAAACCAGCTGGTGCTTGCTCCTTCCCAAAAGATGAGTGCAAAGGGAGCTCAGTCCTAGGGCTTAGCTGTGAGCAATATCCAAGGTGACGTGCTCTCAATGGGATCTGGAAGCATGCAGGTACATGCAGCCATCAGGCGGATTCAGCTCTAGTTGCGCATCCTTCTCATGGCTCTGCTAGGCTGTCTCAAGGTGAACCTGAAGAATGGGGATTCCTCCAGGCATACGTTAATGGGAGCGGGAACTGGAAATCACTGAAGACCAGATGGAATGGTCTCAGGGGTCCAGGTGATGTTGAAGACATCAAAGTCACAAAGTCAGAGAAACAGCACCTAGGGACAAGAGCTGACAAAGCCATAAATACATCAGCGTCGTGCAGAGACACCCAGGTGCACAGAGCGTCGTTCTGAAGATATAAACGGCACCCAAATCTGAAAAGAGATGTGAGGAAGGGTTAAATGGCAAAGCTCAGCAGCCAGGTGTACCCTTGTATCATCATGACTGCAGGTATCCTACGGTCCGTCTTGATTGGACCTTGTGTGCCAGGGATCCCCCATCTGTTTCCTGGCATTGTGTTTCCCAGCATCTGTTTGCTTGGTGCCGTGGTTAAGAGTGGTGGTTTCTAATCTGGCAGGCTGGGTTTGATTCTCCACTCCTCCCCCACATGCAGCCAGATGGGTGACCTTGGGAGACTCACAGCACTGATAAAACTGTTCTGACTGAGCTGTAATATCAAGGCTCTCTCAGCCTCATCTGCCTCACAGGGTGTCTGTTGTGGGGAGAGGAAGGGAAAGGTGATTGTAGGCCGCTTTGAGTATAAAAACCAACTCTTCTTCTACTCCTGTTCCCTAAAGCAAGGGTAGTCAACCTGTGGTCCTCCAGATGTTCATGGACTACAATTCCCATGAGCCCCTGCCAGAAAACACTGGCAGGGGCTCATGGGAATTGTAGTCCATGGACATCTGGAGGACCACAGGTTGACTACCACAGAGAGCCAATCAAAGATCTGCTCTTTTTGCACAGGATGCTTAGCCGATGACTAATCTTAGCCAATGACTCTGAGCCACAAAGGCGCGTGCCACATGCCGCGATCCCCGTGTTGTTTTTAAGTTATCGTGAGGCTCTTGGGGTGATCTTTCTGCCACCGAGTAACCCTGTAACACTTCTGAAGCAGATCAAAAGCAGCAGGAATTGATTCCTTTCCCAACACAAGCAGGCGGATGCTTGCAAACCTGGTCAGGCTTAATGGGTTCCTTTGATAGCATGCGTGTTGATATCTCTGCAGTCTTCAGGACAAGAAATATCCAGCTGCACTCAAACCCTCCAACCAGCAACGCTACAAGGGAAGTGCAGGCAGCAACTTGCTTTCCAAGCTTTGTTCGCGGCAAATCTCCCTAAGCCTTCCCTGGAGGGTCCCCCTCTTTATGGGAGGGAGGAGTTCTTCCTTCTCCAGAGCTAATTCGGCTCCTGAAAGCGAAAGGCGTCAACGGCGGGAAGGCAGGGCCCTGAGAAAACCTGGGGAGCTCCAGGCACTGAAGCCGAGTGAGCGTAGATCTGGTTTGTCCCTGGAGGGGAGACCGCCAGCAGGTCCACGAGATCGATACTGGTGGAAAGAGGGAAATAGAAAGTGAGCATGCCTTACTTCTGCCGCAACAAAGTCTGAACAAAACCAAACGTTTTAGTGGAGACCATGGGATGCCTTGGGCAGGGGTAGTCAAACTGCGGCCCTCCAGATGTCCATGGACTACAATTCCCAGGAGCCCCTGCCAGCGAACGCTGGCAGGGGCTCCTGGGAATTGTAGTCCATGGACATCTGGAGGGCCGCAGTTTGACTACCCCTGGCCTTGGGTTTAGGTTTCGGCTTTCACTAGAGGTAGCCCAATCTCATCAGGACTCAGAAGCAAAGTGAGGCTGGTGCTTGGGTGGGGAGGCTCTGCAGACGGAGACAGCGGCAAACCAGCTCTTGCTTCTCACTTGCCTCGGCATTGGCGTAAAGCAGGGGTGGCCAAACTGTGGCTCTCCAGATGCCCATGGACCACAATTCCCATAAGCCCAGGGGTTCATGGGAATTGCGGTCCGTGGACATCTGGAGAGCCACAGTTTGGCCATCCCTTCCATAAAACGACTGCAACTTGATGACACTTACACACATACAGTTCTCCGCAGGAACTAAGGCTGGATTCTGCCCCTTTCTACCTGCACCAGGGCACTGTTATCTACTGGCCACCACCTCCACCCCCCATCAAAAAACTCCCCCAGACTGTAGCCTAGCGCCGGGAGAACTGAAGGCGCTCCTAAACAGGGATGGTTGATGCTGCTACTGAACTGTTGTTCAATCGAATTCTTAAACTTTTGCATTCGCTGGCAGGGGCTCATGGGAATTGTAGTCCATGGACATCTGGAGGGCCGCAGTTTGACTACCCCTGACCTAGAAGCTGGCCAGGAAGGGCGCTCTCAGATCAAGAGCCTTATTGACAGTGCAAGAAGAATGCCTCCTCCGGATGTCTTCTGCTTTGAGTTTGCATTTGCTTTCTCCCCGGGTGTGCAGTTTGGGGGCTTCCTAGAAACTATTGGCCGGGGGAGGGGGGGGGTCCAATGTGTTTTTTTCTGCTCCGACCCTGGCGTTTCCAGATGGCCTGCTTTTTCAGGGGGAGAAAAATCACTTGCTGTGATTTTTATGTCGGGTGGAAGTTCTTCTCCACAGAGTCAATTTTAACTATTCAATTTAATTTCACTCGCAGACAAGGAGTTATTTGATTCTGTGTTTTGCACGGGACGTGGATGCTGGAAGCAATTTAACTCCCAGCCGCAGATCTCACCGTCGCAGCTATAGAAGTTGCTTAGAACGGGCTCAGCACTCCCAAGGAAAGGAAAGGCGGTCGCTGGGTTGGATCCTGCAGACACATGGCACTAGCAGAGGTGCATTCCTGTGGCAGAAGGAGCTTTGTGTGTCGGGGGAAGGTGAGTCCATGAACGGAAGCCTCTGGGCTAGCAGAAAAGAGCCATGGGCTGCAGCAGAAGGCGGACGTGTCCCTGTGTGTTTCTGCAGCCCCATTTTCAGCACTGAACAGCAATGAATTGTCAAAGGCTTTCACGGCTGAAGTTAACTGGTTGTTGTGGGTTTTCCAGTCTGGAAGTTTTAGTCCCTGATAATTCGCCAGGAACTGTAGCTGGCATCTTCAGAGAAAGGACATGGCGAGATGGAAATCTCTCCATGCCAAAGTTGGCATGTGTAAACCATTGCTGGACATTTTTTTGTATTTCTTTGGGGATGGGGTAAAGCTTCACATTCCTGACTTATCTGGGAACCTCTCAGGATATGGACTGAAACTAGGAAGTGCTTTTTCAGTGTCTGGGTGGAGTTCATTAGAAAGTCCATCAATCAAGGTCTTGCCTGTCTTATCTGATGAACTGTTGCAAGGGGTTTTTAGAGCTTTTGAAACTTTGCAACCACAGATCAGCCAGGGCTCATGGGAATTGTAGTCCATGGTTATTCATTTAGTCCGAGGAAGAGTGCTTACACTCGAAAGCTCACACCTTGAATTAATCTTTGTTGGTCTTAAAGGTCCTACTGGACTCTGATTTTGTCGTGCTACTTCAGACCAACACGGCTACCCACTTGAATCAGCCCCTAATCAGGCTGCTCAGAATGTTAAACTGTTCCAAAATACCATTCCTTTATGAAAAGCACTGATCTGGGAACAAAGGTGCGGGGAAACGTAACCTACAACAGCCTCAGGATACGAAACATTTCTCATTCTGCCCACAGAACAGGAAAGCTGAACAAAGTTTGAGTCCAGTAGCACCTTTAAGACCAATCAAGATTCCTCAC
Organism: Paroedura picta; assembly: GCF_049243985.1. Taxonomy (NCBI): domain Eukaryota; kingdom Metazoa; phylum Chordata; class Lepidosauria; order Squamata; family Gekkonidae; genus Paroedura; species Paroedura picta. Next base: position 20,938,105 of record NC_135382.1, on the reverse strand, counting down.
AGGTTGAATAATGCCCTTTCAGTGTGCTATTCATCACGTCGGTTTACACTGTGCAACCCGCCTTTTGCCTCAGTGAGAAAGGCAGAATGTAAATAAATAAAACGCACCAATAGATAACCCATGGCAGGTGTTTACCACGTTCACACGAAAAGCATCATTACAGTTCTACAGAAAGCCCTATGAGGTTCTGAACGTGGGTTCAGAATGTGCTCCCCCCCATGAGCAAGCCCACACAGAGGCATGTCCTGTGTGCCACACATGCTTTAAACCAGGGGTAGTCAAACCCCTGGTAGAGAGCCAGTTTGGTGTAGTGGTTAGGAGTGCAGACTTCTAATCTGGCATGCCGGGTTCGATTCTGCACTCCCTCACATGCAACCAGCTGGGTGACCTTGGGCTCGCCACGGCACTGATAAAACTGTTCTGACCGAGCAGTGATATCAGGGCTCTCTCAGCCTCACCCACCCCACAGGGTGTCTGTTGTGGGGAGAGGAATGGGAAGGCGACTGTAAGCCGCTTTGAGCCTCCTTCGGGTAGGGAAATGTGGCATATAAGAACCAACTCTTCTTCTTCTTCTTCTACGTCCCTCCAGATGTCCATGGACTACAATTCCCATGAGAATTCTTATGGGAATTGTAGTCCATGGACATCTGGAGGGCCGCAGTTTGACTACCCCTTCTGTAAAGGATGCTTGGTAAACCAATCGTGCGCAGAGCCTCTGCCTACATCAGATCCAAAGTGCATTATTCAAATGATTCGATGTTTTCAAAAGCATGTCTGTCTAAGGTTTTGCGCTGACAATAAAACCTCACGACGTGTTTGGGCACATCGGCACAAACGCCGGCAGGCTTTAAGAAAGCCCCGCATTCCCCCAATGTGCCAAGGAGAAGGAGAGCTCTGATCTGAGGAGGAGGTGGCACAGAAATAAATATATACTTGAGGAGACTGAAAAGCAAATCTCTCTCTCTTTCTCTCTCTCTCTCCCGTTTTTTCTTGGAGTGCCCATATTTTCCCTCGCTCGACGCAGCCACAGCGAAGCATCGCACGTCAAAAAAATAAAGAGGAATCAGCAAACGGCAGTTTTAAATTGATATATACTTCTGTTATTTTAATGATGTGATTTAAAATGAACTGGCAGTTTTCGGCATCACCCTTGGCTCTGTGTCAGCAGCGTGTTTGGTTCACTCAATCACTGACAAGGCTGAAAGAGTGAGCTGCCACTCACCAGCAGGGGGCACTGCAGGGATTTCTTTCTTTAGGCAAAAGCACAAATGAAAATCCTCTAGATTTTAAAGGGGGTGGGGGAGATGCATACTTCAAACCAAACTATCCACAATCTGAGGTTCAAAACCACTGTCATCACACACTCACAGTAAAGATGTGTTTGCAGGGAAACCAATGAAATCTCTCCTGTGCAAAATTATTTTGTTTGTAGAGAAGGTTTTCTCAGCTTTTTTACCAGTGAGAAACCCCTGAAATATTTTTCAGGCTTCGAGAAACCCAGAAGTGACAAGATCATGGACAATATGGTTGGGAAGCAGAGCTGTGTACACGCCCATGCAGGGCACCTCCCCTTCCTACCCCCGTCAGGCTCATCATTGGCTGTGGGAGGAAAGAGGTCAACATGGCCTTATATGGTCATATCATGATAAATGTTTAACAATTTTATATTAAAGATTAATTAACTCCCATCTATTCAGGAAACCCTTCCAGGGCCCTCAAGAACCCCCAGGGTTTCACAAAACCCTGTTTGAGTAAGCCTGGTGTAAGACAGTATTGGATAAATTCAAGATGAAGTGCAGGGGTTCCAAATTCTGCAGAACCAGGGTAGCCAACTTCCAAGTGGACTCTGGAGATCTCCTGCTATTACAAGGGGTCTCCAGACAACCAGTTCCCCTGGAGAAAATGGCTGCTTTGGAGGGTGGACACCACCATCCCCAGGCTCCTCCCCCAAAAACTCAGCTGTTTCCCAACCCAGAACTGGAACCCCTAAACAGGACCCTGCAGGCAGCCTGGAATGGATGATTTGGACACCACTGTGGACAACCCTATAATCTCTACTCCCATTTCCTCTGCTATGAGCAGTGGCAGAAGAAAAATAAACAATCACCACCAAGTGTTTCATGTGACATCACTTTTGAGGAAAACCTGGAAATGTTGTCATAGCTCTCTAGGAATCATTGGAATCTTTATGGTTTTACCATAGAGTTTCCAGCAATTCCTAGAGAGATGTGATGTCACTTCCAGGATTTTCCAAGCACTTGTATAATACCATTGCTTCCTCATGTTGTCCTTTCCCCAGTCTTCCTCTGGTTGCCAGCTCTGAATTAGGAAATATCTGGATATTTTGGAGGTGGAACCTGAGGACAGGATTTGGGGAGGGACCTCTCTAGGGTACAATGCCATAAAGTCCACATTGCAAAGCAGCCTGTAACAGTCTGGCCAGGTGTGTGTATCAGATTGCAGCAACCTCCATGGTTCTTTCCACAAACCAAAGCCTGGGGAAATACAAGATCCAAAGTAATTTCAGTCCAAAGTTGAGGATTCCAGAGGCTAGGCAAGCACAGTAGCCTGGCCAAAAAGTCAAGGTTATCAGGATTCAAGCAAAGCAGTGTCAGCATATAGTTTATGTTGCATTCACACACACCACAACATCCCTCAAGAGGTTTTAACATTTAAATGCCAGCTGCTCAGACTCAATCCTGCAACAACTCATAATCACTTTCAGCAGGTAGCTGATGTTGAGGCATAAGGCAAGCGCTTCTCCTTTTAGCCTGCAGCTCTGCTCTAAGCCTATGCCTTTGCCTCTCTAATGATGCAGGTGATCCTGGAGGGCTGGAAACAGGCAGCGGGGTTTCATCTGCTGGATCAGAGCTGGAGGTGACTCTGAGCAAGCTCTGGTCTGTAAGCTCTGGCATGCTTGCACCTCCTCCTCTTGTTTGTCAGCTTCTGCTGCCTCTGGCCTGGCTGTGCTGTGCTGACCCCTCCCTCCCCTGAGGAGTCCTCAACATTACTGAGCCCTGGTTGACCCATAAGACAGCCATTTTCTCCAGGAGGACTGACCTTTATCGCCTGGAGATCAGTGGTAATAACAGGAGGTCTCCAGTCACCACCTGCATATTAGCAATCCCAGGCCAGACCTGTTTCATGCTGAAAATTATCTTTGGCTATGCCTGATTTCCTAGCATTTTTGGTTCCGTTTTTCTAAAGGAATGCTGTCCGATATTGGTACTGCTGAACTGTAACCCAGAATCTTCCTTTTTCAGCCTACAGCATGCACCTCATGCATTCCTCCGAGCTCACTCTTATTTGAATGAAACTACTTAATCTTCTTTTGAGTCCCGTTTCCTGGAGGCGGGGCCAAACCCCCAAGCCCCACCAAAGCCATCAAAACTTTGAACACGGAAAGTTTTGCTCTCGGTTGCCTCCCCCTCCCTTCCCGAATTAAGAAAAATAGGCATCAAAAGTTTGGGGAACTCTGCGCTGGGCCTCCCGGAGGTCTCAGGACACCAGGTCAGCAGGTGCAAGAAAGAAAGATTGGAAAAGTCCAGCGTGATATGCCCAGAGAGCCGTTTCTGACAGAACGCAGTCAGCAATCCATGAGAAGTAGCATCTTAGTCAAACACAGATGCCACTATTGATAAACAGGCAAGCAAAACTCTGGTGGCAGAATGCTTCTATTTATTATTTATTAAACTAATAGCAACTGTTCTGAGAAAACAAGACAGAAGGCTTTTAAAGGCCTCTTGGAACACTTGGTGGAGTCAGTAAAACCATGGCAGTGGCAGAATAAAATTGGAGTCCCATGGCACTTTTAAGTCCAACCAAGATTTATTTAAGGTGGGCGCTTTCGTGGGCATGCACACTTCCTCGGAAATAAATAAATCTTGGTTGGTCTTAAAGGTGCCATGGAGCTCAAATTTTGTTCTGCTACTTCAGACCAACATAGCTACCCACCTGAATCTACCTTTATGGCAGTGCTAGTTTCCAATCTTGTTCATAGTTTGGATTATAAACACGTACACAGTCCTTAAATGTGATGGACCTATTATTCTGTTTCAGCTCCTGCCTTTTTCTTTCTCCTTTTTCTTTCTTTCTTTCTTTTTTTTTGGGGGGGGGGTCATCAACACAACAGTTACTGTCAGAATGGTTGTTGGGTTAAATCCATGCTGCAGATGATGAATAACAGTGCTAGCACTAAAGCAGGCGAAATAGCAATGTTCCTAGGCAGCATAACTGATCCCCACTGCCCACGTGCAAAATAAGGCCCCAGTACTTGCTTGGAAAGCTAGCAAGCAACACAGCCTTTGCTGGCCAAGAACTGGCTCACAAGTAATTCAAGACATTAACCAAGCAAATGGGCAAATCTCGGGCTTGACTCTCCGCATGTATACAGAACCAAGGGCCATGTTACTTGCTAATTTACGAAATGGTCCAAATGGTTGATCCAATCATGAAAACTTAATTTTCTTGTTGTTGTTGTTGTTAAGTGTGAAGTCGTGTCCCACCCATCGCGACCCCATGGACAATGATCCTCCAGGCCTTCCTGTCCTCTACCATTCTCCGGAGTCCAGTAATTCATTGGTTGCCAACAGAATGTCATTGTTTGCTCTTGCCACCAAGAAAATAAGGGCTGAAGAAGTCCTAAAGAGAGCAAATACCTAGAGTAAGTGCAGATGGACTTTTACAATCTGGAAATGGTTTTAATTTGATCGGTAAATGTAATCATATGGCTTATTTTATTACTTTGTTTTGAAATGTTTTTAATTTGATCGGTAAATGTAATCATATTGCTTACTTTATTACTTTGTTTTGAAATGTTTCAAAATTTTAATCTATTTTGTAATGGACTGTGATACACATCCAAGTAAACTGACTCCGTGTCTATGACGCTCTGCATTTTTCAACCATAGAGCATGGGAAGTTCAACTGAACTTGCTTGTGGAAAAAAACTGCAGCATCCTTAAAAAGGTTTCAGTATAAGATCTCAATCTCAATCGCCTTCCCTTCCTCTCACCAGAACAGACACCCTGTGAGATAGGTGGGGCTGAGAGAGCTCTGAGAGAAAAGCAGGCTTCACATGGAGGAGGAGTGGGAAATCAAACCCAGTTCTTCAGATTAGTGTCTGCCACACATAACCACTACACCACACTGGTAACCCTCACAGCCTTCTAATACTGTTTTAATCACTCCCCAAACAGTCTGGTGTACCATATGTTATCCCAGAACTAGAGCAGTGGTCAGGACTCTCAGCTGGGTCACAAGGTTCCTATTAATCTGCCATTTTCTGCCTTTTAGAAGGAGGTGCCTCCAAGAAGAGCAAGCGGTGCCATGCTTCCTGCCTCTCGTTGTACACTTGCTGAGAAGAAAAGCAGGTTAGCACAGTGAAATGGTTGAGTGGTCAAGAGTATTCCTCCGTAGCTATGACCCTTGATTTTTTCCTCACTATATTACACTGCCCAGTGCTTGGTTTGTGCTTATCCCCAACTCTTTTTACTTTAGTGGCATCAGTTAGACTGTTTCCGCACAAGCAATATAATTGGGATTTGCTTTTTTAAAGGGCCAGCTTTTCTGTGTGTTTCCACATTAAAATTCGCCTGCCCAGACACCATCCCAAATTGCTGTCTGGCATACCATGCATTTTCTAAATTCCCGCTTACAATAATTTCATCAGTCAAGACAGAGTCTCATTCAGGGCTGCCCAGTGCGGAAATGTGCACAATCGGGTTTTTCCCCACAATCGCCATTTTGAGTTGTTTGGGAACACCCTTTTTCTCATCACCAGCCTCTCTCCCCCCTCCCACCCTCCCCCTCCCTCCCTCTCTCAGTTCTGAAAAATCTGTCCTTTTTGTTTAAAAAAGGGATGACCATGTTACAATGCTGTTTCTAAGGTTTTAAAAAAGCTGTCTTGCACAGTAGCGTTATAACATTATAACCAAAGGGTTTTTTAAAAAAAGAAAATTACATTCAGGACACTTTGGGGGGAAGGGAGGGTAATGATCAAGGGTGCAGAGTGGTGGGATTAAAGTGCACAACGAAAGCTAAGCTGCAAGCAGGCACCATTTTGCAAAAAACACATTGTGTTGAAAAGGGCGTGGGAGCAAAGCATGACGGGAGGCTGCCTCCATCAGACTCAGTGCAGAAAGCATACTGTGAATTTCAGTTTAGGAAATGAGGGGATGAAAGCCCAAATGCAGAAAGGCTAGAGTCTACTCACAGCATCCAAAGGAATCCAAAGTGAGGCTAAAACAAGGTATGTCTCCTAATGCAGAAACGGTCTTATAGTTCTCCTTTCTCCCATGGACTGAAGGCAGATTACACAAAGTGAGCTAGTACAATCAGCAAAACTATCAGGACTTGGGCAGTATCAGACAGAGCATCATGAAAGGAATCTTCAGCAGAAATATAATAAATAAAATATATAAATAAAATAAAGGGATCCACAGCAAAAATCAGCAAGATCCTTCAGATGTGATGAAGCTTTGTTGGCCATATTGGAGTTATGAAGATATATCTGAAAGCTCAGTCTCAAGTCAAAGCAATGAAAACCTGTCCGTCCCCCCCCCCCATTCCCTTGTTAGACACAATTATCGGTAGCCAAAATAATGCAAATCGGGATCCTTTTGGAAAGGGGACGCGCACCTTTGTTCCTTTGAACTGCTTCTTCTCACCTATGGCGGGATTTGGTAATTATTTACATGGGGGGAAAAATGACATGCTGCCAAGTTACTGTAGAGATAAGAATGTACAATATTTTACAAAGCAACCTCTTTCGCGATCACTGTGAGGCATTTGGCTGGCTCTCGCTGCCAGAGACGGCAAGGCATCTGCTCTCACTTCAGCAGTTTATATTCTGAGTCTGGGGAGTGGAGACACCATCTCTGAAACAGCCTTTGGGGAACACTACCGAGCTTCTCTGCAGAGCTCTCCCAAAAAAGGGGGGGCTGATATTACAGAAAACTTGAAAGAACCGGCTTCTGAGAAAGGAGTAAGTTGCAGATTCCTAATGCCGACTGTATTTCAAACCTTTGAGTGAAACATTAAAGCAGTTCTGAGAAACTAGAGCAATTATTAAATATGAATAGCTTTCAAGGTGGAATACAACCCCACCGCTTTATTTTCCATTCATTTGATACATTATAAGGGAAAACACACGGCATTCTGCCTCCTTCCAAAGTTTATAAGGTAAAATATGCAATTTGGGGTTAAGGGGAGTCGTTACTGAGAGCATTTGTCCTTGGCTGGATTCAAGACGCCAAGCCCTGTTCAGAAACAATCCTCAAAAAACCAGATTATGATTTCACCCACAAAACTCAAGTTTCTCCAGTTCTGAAAAAAGAAAAGGGAAAAAAAGGGGAGGGGAAAAATAAGCAATGAGAAACAGACTGCAAAGCTGGGGGGAAATAGACATGCCAGAGAGTTTTCGTTTGAGGATCTGGAGATGTTGACCAGGAGCCTTCTGGATTGGTGGTTTTCAGGGAGCACAAGCCAAAGAAGATATTAAATTATAAATGCCAATAACTATTCAGGAAATCAGCTGGAGGGAATAAATCTCAGAGAGAGAGAGAGAGAGAGAGAGAGAGAGAGAGAGAGAGAGAGAGAGAGAGAGAGAGAAAGAAAGAAAGAAAGAAAGAAAGAAAGAAAGAAAGAAAGAAAGAAAGAAAGAAAGAAAGAAAGAAAGAAAGAAAGAAAGAAAGAAAGAAAGAAAGAAAGAAGCAAATTGGTTGACAGAGTCTCTGGTGCTGCACCAATATGTAATAGCCCCATGTGTGTCACAGAGCAGACAAGACCATCCCCTTACTGTGCTGGACGCAATTGCGTCCTTTACAGATATATTATAATGCTTAGAAATAAGTCGTTCTACCTCAGTTGATTACAATTGAATTCCATCCAGGTGTACTTCATTAACACACCCTGTAGCAATGCTCACCTTTATCCTTTTCTTCCAGCACCTAAGGAGCCGTTCAAAATAACATTGGCCCAGACATTTTTAAGGGTATTTCCCCCACCCCCACCCCCAATATTGGGGAACTTGGAGAAGATGTAATGACTTCTCTTTCTCTATGGCTTCTCTTTCTCCTAGGCTCTATAGTGCAGTGGTCCCCAACCCCCGAGCCGGGCCGCGAAGGCCTCGGCGCTGGGCTGTGGCTTCCTCTTAACCACCACCGCCCCACAGCGAGAAGCTCGCCAGGCTGCGAGCAAATTGGCCGCCGAAGCAGCCGTTCAGCTTGCGGCCCGGCAAGCTTCTTGCTTTGGGAGGGGGCGGGAAGAGAAGCTTGCCGGGCCGCAAGCTAATCGGCCGCTTCAGCGGCTGATTTCCTTGTGGCCTGGAGGGGTGGGGAGAGGGAGCCGCGGCCGCCGGCATGCCGGTGGCGCAAACACGCACACGCAGACTTGCCACGCATGCGCGTTTGCGTCCGGCGGGGGCGCAAACAAGCATGCACGGCAAGTCTGCGCATGTGCGTTTGCGCCGGGGCTGCCACGCATGCGTGGGGCCCCGGGTCACCCTCTCCCCACACCCCGGCGTAGCGGTCTGCAGCCTAGCAAAGGTTGCACACCACTGCTATAGTGTACTATAGAGTCTGCCCTACAAATCAGCAATTTTCTCCATGGGACAGATCTTGGTAATCTAGAGATCAGTTGTAATTCCAGGAGAACTCCAGGCTCCACCCAGATGTTAGCAAGTCTACCACTAACTTTAGACAATGTGAACCAATATACTGAGAGACCCCAGCCTTTTGGGCCCTTGAGCAGTTTTCTTCTTTTCGCATGACCTATCCAGAATTGTTGCTTTGTGGGCACCCTTCTACCCTATAACAGCTGCCTATTGTTGTGGCCCAATGGTATGGACATGTCTGGTCAACTGACCTGAGAGGAAGTGAGAAGGAGGAGGAGGAGTAGTTGGTTCTTATATGCTGCTTTTCTCTACCAGGAGTCTCAAAGCGGCTTACAATCACCTTCCCTTTCCTCTCCCCACAACAGACACCCTGTGAGGTAGGTGAGGCTGAGAGAACCCTGATATTACTGCTTCTTCATAACAGCTTTATCAGTGCTGTGGCGAGCCCAAGGTCACCCAGGTCACCCATGTGGAGGAGCAGGGAATCCACCCCGGTTCGCCAGATTAGAAATCGGCACTCCTAACCACTATACTAAGCTGGTCATGCCCAACAGAAGGGGGCTGGGTAGAGACTTCTTGCTTGTGCCCAGTTATGATTACATGAAGTTAGTGGCCAATATCTTGCCCTGTCCCCCAAACCTTCTATTTCTCCAGCAGTGAAATTGTACAGACAGTTATACCCTTCTAATCCCAGTGTGCTTAGTGAACTCAGAAGACAGTGACTCGGATTAGGTTGCCACTTGGAAATAAATACTTAGGACATTTTAATGGGAGCTGTGGAATGCATCTCAAACATGGCAAATGTAAAAGACTTATGAGACTGGAGAGAAACAGTCCGTTAGAGCTGCCCAAAAGCTAGGGACGGTGAAACAGACTGCAATGATTTGTACTCTTTATGGCGAGGTTACAGTGAAATTAGTAGAACTGTTTTGCAGCTCGCGTGATTTACATTATTAATAGAATCTCTGGTATTTCACTTAGCTAACATTATAAAATCAGGAGAAGGAGATCTCACAGGAATGATAAAAGCGGAAGGCTTAAAATATTTAATAACAGGATACTGTAAATCAAAGGATTAAGACCCTTTCGAAGAGTGGATGATCCACAGGTAGAGCTGGGAGGGAGGCAGGGAGGTATCCTTGCTCTTTCCTATTTATTATTTATTTATTTATCATACTTATATACTGCTCTCCCCGGAGGCTCAGGAGGCTCCTGTGGACATTTCAGCAGCCTTCAAGCTCAAACATCATTCTCAAAGAAATGGCTGAAGAATCCAATGTGCGTGTATCAAGGTTGCCCCTACAATGGTGGTGGTTATCATTATTAGAATTTCTGTATCGCTTATCCAAGGGCCAAGGGTCATGCATAGAGCGTAAGAACACTCGATACAAAACTTCGTTCAAAGTCAGAATGCAAACTTCAAAATGAGTGAGAGTAGTATTGTGCAATCCTAAGCAGACTTACTCTTTCTAAGTTGGTTGAAGTCAAAGATCTTAGAAAGGTGTCATTCTGTTTAGGATGGCACTGCAAGATGTGAAGGAGTGTCAAAGATCGCAGAGGGTGCTCCCCAAAGGGGGTGGGCAGGAAGACCATAAGTGGTCTCAGACAATGGGCAAAAGATGCAGCTGCCCTGGGGGCCCCACATATGGGGGCCTCAACTGCCCATGGTTCTGTCTCCCAAAGGAGGGCAGATGTCCATTGCCACTTGCGTATGCCCTGTCTGGCATTCAGCCAGCTGACTTCTAGCAATAGCGGTGGCTCCCACCACTTAGCCCTGGCAAGGCAGATGGTGGTGGAATGGCAGACTCCAAGACTGTCCCCCCAAAAGGCCACACAACAGCATCATAGGTCTGGGCATATCTGAATGAACCTTGTTTTTCATGCGAATGAAAGCCGCATGTTATTTCCTTGATCGGCCCCTACAAACTATGTTCATTTGAGCAAGTCTGTTCATTGTTCATGCTTCACATTGCCTTTTGCAGAGAGGTTGAGGGTAGTCACCTCTCGGCGTGTTCTCTAGAGCAGGGGTAGTCAATCTGTGGTCCTCCAGATGTTCATGGACTACAATTACCATGAGCCCCTGCCAGATGGCAGGGGCTCATGGGAATTGTAGTCCGTGAACATCTGGAGGACCACAGCCCTGCTCTAGAGCAGTCTCCATGTTTATCTTTGGAGCTTGAGTACCCCTTCTTGCCAGCTACTTGTCTGGCTAGCACAGTCGTTCACTTTGATGCAAGGCACTTCCTCCATCTTGAAAGATCCAAAAGAGATCATCACAAGTACGTATCTTAGGGAACGAAGTTCCAAGTTGCAAGGTGAGTTATTGCTCCCATATGTCCACTCACTTCAGCACCCTATACAGTTAGTTAGTTAGTTAGTTAGTTAGTTAGTTAGTTAGTTAGTTAGTTAGTTAGTTAGTTAGTTAGTTAGTTAGTTAGTTAGTATATTTCTGGACTGCCGCTCTCAAGCATTTGCTGGCTTGTGGTGGTTCACAAGCATATCATAAAAACTATGTCTCAACAATAAAATACCCTTAGTTAAAAGTTCCACTAAAAAACTTACAATATATATAACAATAATAATTAAAAAATGATAAAATGGTGGTACAACTTGGGTTGTGCATGGCCATTAACACTCAAGGGGAGACCTGCAGTCAAAACGGGTGCAAAATGGTATTCTGGATACAGTGAATATTTTAACTCTCTCACTGGAAAACACTTTCCACCCACTTGGGAAGCAAAAGCAAATTGACAAGCTCAACCCTCAGGCATACTGCCGATGCCTGCAGCAGAAACAGGTTCTGATTCTGGAATTTGGACCTGATGTTGTTACAATATCAGAACCCCCCCTGCCGATTTTTCAAGCGTTAAAGAAATGCAGCATTTTTTCAAGGTACGTAAGCCTTTTTAGATTTTACCAAACTTTAAAGGAAAATAAGGGGGGGGGGAATCAAATCCTTTATGTTGCACAAGAACGAGGAGCCTGAGGAAATGCCCCTTCTGGCACCACAACAGAAAGTAGCAGTCATGACTCCAATTCCATAGGGAACCGCCTTGATGACTAATGCATTAGAAAAGGCATCTTGAAACTTATTGGTCCTCATGAGTGAAAAGCCCCTCCTAAGCTGATATGTGGATGGAAAAGATAACTTGGGAGGTTACTCTGTATTACAACTACTACAAGTAGCTGCAGCAGCAGCAGGAGCAGTAATGTTTGGAAACCTGTTTAGTTACTTCAGCTGTTTTAGAATGAAAGCACCTGCTGGGGGGAGGGTCCAAGCACATATACCATGTCCTGTCTCAAATCTAATGTCCACCATTTCCAGGTTAACGGAGTTGAGAAAGACCTTTCTGTGTTGAAGATCCTGGTGAACCACAGTGATCAGAGCTAGAGGGACCAATGGTCTGATTCAGTTTAAGGTAGCTTCATAGGTCTGGCATCTCCAGGTAAGCTGGCGATGGAGAAAGCTTCCCGCAGAGACTCTGGAGAGTTATAGCCAGTTTGACTAGACAAGACTGACCTTGATAGACCCATGGTTTGAATTGATATAACGCATCTTCATACTTGCCTCAGGTGTTTAAAAATCACTATAAAGGCTTTTTAGTAAAACAGGCTTTTATGGGTGGCTTGATTGTTGATTGTTCTGTATTTAAACCTGGTCTGATAGATGTATCTTTGTATTCTCCGATTCCATATGTGTACTGAGATCATTTGATTGTAAAATTGCCACTTTTTTGTTAGAATTACCTTCCTTCCTTCCTTCCTTCCTTCCTTCCTTCCTTCCTTCCTTCCTTCCTTCCTTCCTTCCTTCCTCCCTGAGCATTTTTAATGGATGGGAACATTGATTTAAGAGTTTTAGGATTGTGTTTGTGAGAAAGCCTGGATATAGCTGTAATTCCAAGCTGAAATAGAAATCACAAAATGTTAACATTCAGCCGATTTACCTCAGAGTCCCGCCTGCTAAGCTTTTAGAAGTAATTTTGTGGAACAAAGACGCCATCCAGTGGCTGGCAAAACTGACAGTCATGTATCCCCACATGGTATGATACCACAGTGTGAACACAGGTATTATAAGAATGTTTCTCTTCTCGTCTGACACATTATTTCATGGAGAAGACTTGCCGTGTGCATTTGCCATCTGAGGAATTCACCTCAACAATCTGGCAATGGTTTCACCATGATCTTTTTTGCTTGCCGTAATTAGGATATCTGCATTATACTCCCAGGGAATGAGACGTTCAGTATTGGCTGGTCCCAGAGCTCTGATCTAGAAGTGTCTGGAGGAAAATGAGATACAGTATTTGCTGGCGTATAAGACTACTTTCCCCCCCTGAAAAACATGCCTCCAAGTGGGGGGTCGTCCTATACGCCGGGTGCACTTCAGTACTGTAATGTAATGTAACAAACTCTATATTTAGAGTGGAAATGTTGGGGGGTCGTCTTATATGCCCAGTCGTCTTATACACCGGTAGTTTACACCCAAATGAGGGGAGAGGAACCTGCTCTTCTTCCTGTGATTCTCCTCTCTGCAGCTTTCCCAGGCCACGTTCACCAAGCTGAGTTCACTTCAGGTACTGGATCCTGGCCAGGGGAGGAAACAGGAAGTTCCCAATAAGACCAAAGTGCTATTGGTGAGCAGAAGGTCTAAACCAGGACTTAAGCTGTCCTGTATAGGGTTGCACTCCCCTTGAAGAAACAGGTCCATAGTCCTGGGACTCAGAACTACTGCTGGATAAGTAAGTAATAGCTGTGGCCAGAAGTGACTTGTATAAACTTCAGTTGATTAGTCAGTTGCATTCTTTTCTGGCCACTGTAGTGCATGCCTTGGCTACATCTAGATGAGATTACTGCAGTGGTCTCTGTGTGATGCTGCCCTTGAAAGGTGTTTGGAAATTTCAAACAAACACAGGACAGTGACTGGACTGGGTCATAGAAGCCATATCACTCCAGTCTTGGCCCATCTACATTGGCTCCCAAGTTGAACAATTCAAGATAAGGTTGCCACCTCTGGGTAGGGGAATACCTGGGGACTTTGGTGGGGGGAGCTATGAGCGGGCGAGATTTGGGGCAGGGAGGGACCCCAGTGGAGTATAATGTTATGGAGTCCATCCTTCAGAGCAGTTATTTTCTCCAGGGGAACTGATCTCTGTCCCCTGGAGATGAGCTGTAAAACTAGGGGATCCCCAAGTCTCACCTGGGGACTGTCATCCCTAACTCAAGATGCCGATGTTGACTTCCAAAGCCCTTTGTGGTTTGGGATCATCATACCTGAAGGACCGCCTACTCCCTTCTGAACCCACCTGACCACTGTGGTCATTTGTCTGCTTCAAGCAGCCCTACCTTCTGAGATTAGTCAGGTGGCAACCCAAGAAAAAGACTTCTTAGTCACAGCAGGAAAAAGACTTCTTAGTCACACCACCAAGCTCTGGAACTTTCTCCCCAGCGGCAGTTGTCTGTCTGTTGCTTTATTGTCTTCTGCCAGTGGGTGAGGACTTTGGGGTTTCCTTTGGCATTCCCTCACTGATCCCTCCTTCTTGACCAATGTTTTAATTGCTGTTTTGATGTCTTGGTATGTCTTTTAGTTCTGTTCTTAATTGTTTTAATTATGTGTGTTTTTATAGAGGGGTTGATTTTAATAGTTTGAAAACTGGATTTTGTCACGTATGTTCTTAACTGTTAACCACCTTGGTGGGTCCTTGTGAGGGCCAATAGGTGGGGTATTCATTTTATTTATTTATTTATTTATTTATTTATTTATTTATTTATTTATTTATTTATTTATTTATTTATTTATTTATATACCGCCCTCCCCTGAGGCTCAGGGAAGTTTACATAAAATGTAGAAATGGTACATAGAACTTAGTTTTCATAATTATTTTCATACAACATAAATAATATTAACATTAAATTGTAACAGGTGCAAATGATAACAATGTGAACAGGGCCAGAGCAGAACACATGGGTGAATTTTTTTAGGAGGGAGGGAGCAGGGGCTCTGTAGATGTTGCTAGTCGCTCGGTCTCAACCAAATGCCTGATAGGAGAGCTCCCTTTTGCAGGCCCTGCAGAACTATTTTAGCTCCATCTGATTTCCTCCGGGAGCTCATTCCACCATATGGGGGGCAGGACCGGGAAGGCTCTGGCCCTGGTTGAGGGCTTCTTTAGAGCCAGGGATCATTAGCCAGTTGGTGGCAGCAGAGCGTAGAGCTCTTTGAGGGGCATAGACAGGGAGGCAGTCCCTCAGGTACACAGGGCCCTGACCACGTATGGCCTCAAAGGTAATTGCCAGAACCTTTAGCCTGATTTGGAATTCAACTGGCAACCACTGTAGTTGGTAAAGAATGGGCTGAATATGAGCCCTCCGTGGTGTTGCTGTGAGGACCCTGGCTGCTGCGTTTTGGACCAGCTGTAGAGAGCCACTTTGGAGTAGTGGTTAGGAGTGCGGACTTCTAATCTGGCATGCCAGGTTCGATTCTGCGCTCCCCCACATGCAACCAGCTGGGTGACCTTGGGCTCGCCACAGCACTGATAAAGCTGTTCTGACCGAGCAGTGATATCAGGGCTCTCTCAGCCTCACCCACCCCACAGGGTGTCTGTTGTGGGGAGAGGAATGGGAAGGCAACTGTAAGCCGCTTTGAGCCTCCTTCGGGTAGGGGAAAGCGGCATATAAGAACCAACTCTTCTTCTTCTTCTTCTTCTAGTTCTGGATCAAGGCCAAGGGCAGGCCTGCGTAGACCCAATTATTGGGCGCGCCAATCCCTAATTAAAAAATTATATCAATTGTCATTTGGACTTTATAGACTTTGTTTCAATTGTGGGAGGGAGGGCAGGACTATGGCTCAGGGGTTGGACTAGATGACCCTGGAGGTACCTTCCAACTCTATGATTCGATGATGTGCTTGGTGTGCAGATGATCACAGGCTCAGTCCCCAGCAGTCCCCAGTTGAAAGGAGCAAACAGTGGGTGGAGCAAAAGGCCTTCACCTGAGACCCTGGAGAGCTAATGCTCTCAAGGCCCTGATTCAGTATAAGGCAACTTCATGCCTTCGATAATCAATAACTTCAGTGTTCAGCCTGGCTCCCGTTAATCTCTTGCTCTGAATTTTGATGATGTTTTGGCTCTTTAGCTGGAAAAGCTGGTAGGCGCCTGCAGTACAAAGACACCCCTCGGCTTGTCGCATTGGCCTGGTAAATGTCAAGGTCAAAGGAGAGTCTTTTCTCATGTCTCTCATGTCTCACATCCTCCCCTTGTACACAGCCCACAAGCCCCCAAAAGTACCCAAAGCAAAACCCAGCCCGATCCTATGAAACAGTTCACTGGACAACTTCACTGGCAGAACGTTGAGTTTTTCCTTCTTTATCATCAGTCTTTCTCTTTGAGACTCAAGGCAGACTTCAGAATTGTAAAGGAATGCCATAAAGACCAGTATAATGCAAAAACAATGCCATAAAGATGGATTAAAGACATTATTTGTAAAAGAAAATCCGTGTAATACATCCAATAAACTGGATTATGCAAATAAAAGACAGTTGCTACATCCAATAAACAATATAGAGCAGAGAAGGAAAAAAACAGCCGCCGAACAATTTGCACAAACACCCGACAACTACAATTCTGCTCCCTTTGTTAAAAGGATGTTCCTGAATACTTCCATTATATGTATTTTGGAGAACTGTTGGAAAACATTTGCAGGGCCTGCTGGAGAAGACCATCTGGCACACCCTCCTGCTTCACGTAGCAGCCAACCAGCTGCCCTGCCACAAATTCCAAGCCCTTCCCCTGATGTTGCCTTGTTGGCCTCACCAGAGAAGTCATCACACCAAATGGGAGACACAACAGAGACCACTTGGTTCTGACTGGGGCATCCAGGGCCCTGGGGGGAAATCAATTTCACCTCCTGCACAGATGCAAAAGGACCCAGAAGGAAATGGAACTGAACCCCCGCAGGTGCTGCATAGCTGCACAGCTGTTTGACAGATGCTCAAGTTGGACGTCAAGAAAGCCGTGAGATCTGCAGCTGTCTGGAGCAAAATATGTTCGCCGACCAAATGTCTTCACCGTGGGGTTCACACATCCCTGGGTAGAGTTATTCAGCAGAATTTCGGAAGCCAACCCAGTTCTGTACTCAGGTACCAGCCCACCAGCTCAAGTTGCATCAGGTGTGTCGAGATTTTTTTACTCTGCCTCACTTGGAGTACTGTGTTCAGTTTTGGGCACCCCAGTTGAAGAGGGATGTTGACAAACTGGAACGTGTCCAGAGAAGGGCAATGAAGATGGTGAGGGGTTTGGAGACCAAGACATATGAAGAAAGGTTGGGGGAGCTTGGCCTGTTTAGCCTGGAGAGGGGATGACTGAGAGGGGATCTGGTAACCATCTTCAAGTATTTAAAAGGCTGCCATAAGGAGGATGGAGCAGAATTGTTCTCTCTTGCCCAGAGGGACAGACCAGAATGAATGGGATGAAATTAATTCAAAAAAAATTCCATCTAAACATCTGGAAGAAGTTCCTGACAGAGCAGTTTCTCAGTGGAACAGGCTTCCTCAGGAGGTGGTGGGTTCTCCATTTTGGAAATTTTTAAACAGACGCTAGATAGCCATCTGACAGAGAGGCTGATTCTGTGAAAGCAAAGGGGTGGCAGATTACAGTAGATAAGCGATTGGGATGTGAGTGTCCTGCATAGTGCAGGGGGTTGGACTAGATGACCCATGAGGTCCCTTCCAACTCTATTATTCTATGATTCTATTATTCCTCCTGGCATTGACATCTGTTAGTTGGAGGCAGACACCTGGGCCTTAGCATACACCGATGACATCAGCCCTGGCATGACCGGACCTGTCAATGGGCTGCCTTATCCTGAGCTGTTCCAGAAGTCAATGACCACACTGCATAGTGCGTAGGCTCCACCCACTTCTAACTGCTCTATCAAGGCATGTCTGCAGCAGTGCCCTGGTGGTTGACAAGGGCTGCCCCTTGAATCCCGCTGCGGGTTTTGCTTTCCTTGTATCTCCTTGGATGCTCCCTGCAGACACAAAGGTAATAACTTCTGAGGCCTTCTGAAGGACTTCCTACTCCAACAAGGATTGGGTCTTAGTTTTATTGAAGATGGAGGTCAGAAACAGATAACACACTGGTGGACATCATGACAGCCTTGGGGCCACGTTGTAAATTAGGGAACTGAACTGCAATACTGCAAGGTATTACGGACCCAACGCTGCACAGGGAAAGATTCTTGGCAGGAAATATATCCCATTGGACTGTAGACAATTGTTTGTTCGTTTATTTATGTACTAGATTTTTATACCACCCTCCAAACACCTCAGGACTTCCCAAGATACTATTAGTGGCCTGACCAAGCAAAATCTGGAGTGTCCTTTACCACCCGTCCACCTCTTGTCCACGTGATTTTAAAAATAAAAACAAAAATCCCTAAACTACTTTCCAAGAAAAAGTAAACTATGAAGTAATGAAGAAAATCTGCCATAATAAAACACTACAGGCAAAATAAATTTATACACAACACAACTATTTTTCAAACGCCGCACTCGGCTTTAGATGCCAGTTTGCCTCCCGGCTACAAACGCATTCTTCACACATGCTGGGAATTTTGAGGAAAACGAGTCAGCATTCGGAGGATTAATACAGATTCCCAGCGCTCTGGCCTGGGGCTCAATCATCAGACATCTATTGTCCTCAGGAGAGGTTAGGGGTTGAAATGCAAATTGGCAAACAATGGAATTCTTTGTTCGGATTATCAAGGCAAAGCGTGATCTCGGTGGCTGTTTAATAATTCCCCACAATTTTATAAACTTATTGAAATGATGCAGGAGTGCATCGGAGGAAAACAACTGAGGGGAACCCGACTGCATTTGCTCACCCCCCCCAAAAAAACCCACTCTGGGGGGGGGGGGGTGAGGGAAATGACACCAGCTTGACAGCTTATCGACCAAACTCGCTAAAGATTTATTGATTTGTCAATCAGGGCCTTGAGCGCTGCCTTCTCCCCATAGGAAAATTCATAATTTCTACCAACACGATATATCCCATGTATAAACTAAAGCAAATGCAAGAATCAATTCTGGCTCTGTTTTCAAAAAGGTCCCAGAGAAACGGAATGCTCTCCCTCTTGGGCAGGATGTCGGAATTGAAAGCCACGTTAATGAAGAATAAATGCTCACATTGTTCCAGTCACACCAAAATCGTTATTAAGACTGTGTGCAAGTGAACCCAACAGACACATCCCAGACGCTGTGGGAGACCGGAGCCCAAATGTGCTTCTGGATTAATGCCGTAGCTATTATGGCAGCGCTGACGTGCCTCACAGCACAGCGATCACACAAAAGGCTGCGAGCTCTTCTTAATTCTACCTGCAAAAGGTTCTTGCCAGTTTAAGTAGCCTGCTGTTTGGTGAGTTATGTGCACCGTAAGCATCACAAAGGAAAAATGGGGGGAACTGCATGATCCTTAGCCCAGCCCAGCCGAAATCCTTGGATTTAAATAGACGCAATCCCAAATACTTGGATTTCCACAGGAAGCAAATTGGGATGTCAGAATATTATCCAAGCTGAGCAAAACACTGAGCTCTACAATGCTGAAAACGAAGTGTTTCAAAATGCCATTTAAAATGCTGATGGAAGGTCCGAAGCAGCAACCGCCAAGACTGTTCCGGAGGACCCAGAGTAGCCTTTCTCAGCTTTGTTACAGTCGAGGAACCCCTGAAACATTCTTCAGGCTTCGAGAAACCCCGAAAGTGGTGCAATCATGTAGAGTATAGTTGGGAAACGTAGCTGTGGACACGCCCACCTGGAGCGCCTCCCCTTCCCACCCTATCCAGGCCCATCATTGGCCATTTTGGGAGGGGAGGGCAGGTCAGCCCAACCATATTCGGTCATATCACCCAATAAATGTTTATCAAATTTAATATATATATGAATTAAGCACCAGGTCATGTCTGACCCTTGGGGTGATGCCCTCTAGCGTTTTCATGGCGGGGTGGTTTGCCAGTGCCTTCCCCAGTCATTACCATTTACCCCCCAGCAAGCTGGGTACTCATTTTACCAACCTCGGAAGGATGGAAGGCTGACTCAACCTCGAGCCGGCTGCTGGGATTGAACTCCCAGCCTCATGGGCAGAGCTTCAGACTGCATGTCTGCTGCCTTACCACTCTGCGCCACAAGAGGCTCATATATTAATTATATATATATATCTTTAAACCGCCCGACTAAATAAATGGGTAAGGGCTGCCGAAGTGGGATTTGTCCGTGATGAGGAAGGGTCTGGATTGGACCCTTCCTCATGACAGACAATCATTCCTCATGACAGACCCTTCCTCATGACAGACCTGCCGATTGGTCCCTCTGATTCCCAGCCCCAGCAACTGCAAGCTGCGCACAGCGCGGCTTGCGGTTGCTCCCGGCCTGATGCGGCGAGAGGCGCGAAGCGCCTCTCGCCGCGTCAGGCCGCGGCCCGAGGGAGCCCCCGGCAGTCACGCAGAGCGCGGCTGCCGGGGGCTCCCTGCCTGGCGGCCTGACGCAGCGAGAGACGCGAAGCGCCTCTCGCCGCATCAGGCCGCCTCCGCCGAAAGAACTCCGCCGAAAGAACACCGCCCCATCAGACCGCCGCAGAATGAACGCCGCCGAGGGACCCCCACCCACAGTAAGTCCCTAGCGCCCGCTGCATTTAGCTGCAGCGGGCTTGATTACTAGTATATATAATAAACTCACACCCATTCGGAAAACCCTTCCAGGGACATCATTGTGGGCCTTGCTCAGAGAAAGGTCTGGGTGGGATGTAGAAGCAGGCTTTTGTCTCCCCAAAAGCATGCCCCTTGTCCTTCTTCTCAACTCTGAGAAGTTCGAGTTCCTCATGCCCATACAGTTACGAAAAACCTTTTCAGCCAACAGGTGCAGCTTCTACGAAAGCTACAGAATAGGGTTCAGCAAAGATACAGCATCCTCCCCTCTCATCAGGAAAACTGGTGCCCAGAAAAATTGTTCCAGTTCTCAAGAAATTCTGAATATAGGATGGGCTATGTGTGAGTGGGGGGGGGGGGGGATTAAAAATCTCACAATCATTGTAAAACACTGCCCTCTGGTGTCAAATGCATTGAAAACAGGGGGCTGCTGATGCCTTCCCCTTTTCCTTTCTTGCAAACGCCCTCCTTCCTTTTTCTTGGCTTTTACCTGAAAGAACCACCTCCAGGGTCATTCAGCTTGTTTTTCTGATTTGCAAAGACCTGCACATCAAAGCCCCCAGGACGTTTGCTGGCTTGGATGGTTGGTGCTTTTCCTTCTGTGCCTGGAAACACTAAGCCACGTTATTATGAGCTGTCTCAGTAAATCTGCATCATCAACAACAACAAAAAACCCTTCTGTCCAGGAACAAACCTAACTGATTCTAAATTGCAGGCAAAAGCAAGCTGCTGTTGTTTCAAAGATTACTGCGAAAAGGAGAAAAATAGGCAAAAGCAAAAAAAGCAAAAACAGTTATTACTGGGAAAGTGATTGATTGCGATAAACCACAGACCTTTTCAAGGAGACATCCATGTACATGGGCACAGCAGCGCTTAAGCAGTTGTACTTTCTGCGACTGCTGCTCAGCTCTGGCTAAAACGCCATACAAGTCCAAAGAATAGCTGGAACTATCCAGCTTTGCTTTGAAGCCTTCTTGTGATACAAACATGGGAAGTGCAAATAACTCCAGAGACGCATGTTGTGAGCATGAAGTTGCCTTATGCTTATAGTTTTAAATAGTTTTAAATGAAGGAATAAGTACTAGTGCCCTCCTTGGCCCCGGAACACCTAGCCACAGTGATCCATGTGATGGTCACCTCTAGAATGGACTTCTGCAACTCACTCTCACAGGCCTGCCCTTAAACCTTGATCCAGAAACTACAGCTGGTCCAAAACGCAGTGGCCAGGGTCCTCACAGTAACACCATGGAGGTCCCATATTTGGCCCATTTAGTTGCGGTCGACCAGAATCAGTAACATCTGCAGAGCCCCTTAACCTCTCTCCTAAGAACCCATATACTTGAACCATGGACCTGTTCGAACTGTTATGGATGAGACTGTTACCTTCAGTTATGGTTGCTATGATTATTGTTTTTATTGTTGCAGTCCACTTATAGGTTGCGAAGAAACAAAGTTCCATGTACTGTTTATGCTCCATGTGAGCCTCAGGGGAGGTTGGTATACAAATATAATAAATTAAATAAGTCAGACCCTATCAGACATGACCTGACAGCCCAGTCTAGCTCAGTCTCATCAGATCACAGAAGCTATGCAGGATTGGCCCTGTCTAGTATTTGGATGGGAGGCCTCCATGGAATACCAGGATCATGGCAAACTGCCTCTGGACATCTGTTGTCTTGAAAACCCCACCAAGAGTCACCACAAGTCAGCTGTGACTCAGCGGCACTGTCCACCAACAGATCCAATGAAGGTCAGTATTGACGTCTTAGAGTGGGAGCAGCTCTCCAGGGTCTCATGTCAAGGTCTTTCCCATCATCTCCTACCCTGTTGTTTCAACTTGGGGTGCCAGGGATTGAACTGGAAACCTTCCGCAAGAAAGGCGGGTGCTCTGCCATTGAGCTGCAGCTCATTCAAGAAGCTGCCTTCTACTGAGTCTATTGTGGAAAGTTGTAAAAAGGCCCCAAGATAATGATCAGGTAGGCTAGGCCCTAAGGTTGCCAGCTCCCTCCTGAGGAATTCCAGAAGATGCATGTGGAGGTGGGAACTTTTGGATGGATTTTTGATTCAAAAACATTCCTTTCCTCTAAGAAAATTGATCTCTGTGGTCTGGAGCTGAGGTGTAATTCCAGGGGATCTCCAGGTCCTGCCTGTAGGCTGGCATCCCTAAGTTTACTCCTATAAATATAACACACACACACTCTTACACACACTTAACTCCACTGGCTATAAATTGCAGTCCACTTGGAGTAAATGAGAACCCATCTCCTTCCTCTGCAATATTTCAATAAGGCTGCCAGGTTAAAAGCCAGTGTTCCACCACACACTATGCGCTATGTGCTCCTGAGAAACAAATCTGAAGAAGCGCAGGTCCTGAGCGGCACAGAAGCAGCTCTGAAAATATAGTTGCAGTGTGTTCTTTTTTGCTCTCTCTGAGGATTAAGGAAGGAAACTCTAGCCGGAGCCATAAATAAACCACTCGTTTTGGACATGCACAGAAGGCAGCAGGGTCTTGAGATGACATTTATCTTCACTCATGAGTAAACACTTGCTAACTCACTAGTGGCTATGCCACTTGGGATTTATCAGTCTACTCACTCCTGAAGATAAATGTCATATCAAAGCTCAGCCGTCATGTAATCTGGCAGCATTAAGTCACAGTGTTCTTCCCCTTGTAGGTTGAGATTTCATAATACATATTAAGATTGTCATCTGGTGCCCTGGCTTAAAGAAACAGCTGCCTCAGCACCGCACCAGGCTTGGGAAATGTCTGCAGGTTTAATGGGAAGAGATGGTTTCAACCCTGTTGTGAAATGGGAAAGGCCCCTTTGGGGGGCATAATCGCTTTGTCGAAGCATCACTGAACACAAAAAGGTCATGTTTAGGTTGCCAGGACACCCCCCCCTCGCCACTGGCACTTTGCTACATCCAGGTTGGGAAACCCATGGAGATTTGGGGAGGGAGCCTGGGGAGGACAGGGATCTCAGTAAGGTACAATGATATAGTCCACCTTCCAAAGTATCCATTGTCTCCAGGGGAGCTGATCTCTGCAACCTGGAGACGAGCTGTCACTCCAGGAGATCCCCAGGTCTCACATAGAGCTCCTGCCTCTCACCAGCCATTGATACGAATGCAGGTTTGCTCCTGCACTATTCCCCATGATGCATGAGCAGGGAAAATCCCTCTCCCCACAGCATTGGTTCTTTGCTTCAGATGACAGCAGAGTTTCTGTCGCTTCCTTTGGGAGACAGTTCCACCACATAACTGCCGCTGCTGCAGCTCTTATTTGGCCTCCATTTAACTTTCCTTAATTTTTCTCCCACGTAAACTCCCTTGAACCACTCTAAATAATTCATCTCCCCACTTTGATGTTTTTTATCCACACTCCCTCTTCAGCCTCTGTTTGGCCAAGCTGTGTGCATTTAATTCCCAAAATATTCCTTCCAAAGGTAGGGCCTTAATTGTGGCTTCCCTTCTCGCTTCCTGTACTTAAAAGACCACATCGTTGACACCTTTCAGAAGAATTTTCTTTCCCAGGAAACAAAGCAAAGATTTTCAGAGCACCGGCAACCATATTCTAAAAACAAGGGCATGTCTGTCAAGGGAACGGCCATATACCTGTCCCTTAACACCTTAACTGCCATAAACAGGACAAAGAAGGCAACTCATGAGCTTTCTGGTATTGTGAAAAGCTCCCCCTTATTAATGTGGGTTTCAAGACCTGCCTTCATCTTATTATACTTCAGGGACTGCTGTGGAAGCAAAATTTCTTATGTTCTCTGCAGAAAGAGAGAGAAAAATCTTTTACTAGCATATGTTTCAATAATGGGGACAGCGGCCCTTTTATTTTCTCAACTAGCCGAAAAGCCCATTGCATTCAGGAATGCCGCAACCCCGCTAGTGGGCAGCGGCAGATAGAGCGGGCTAGAAGGGGGGCGTACTGGAGATGACATTGGCGTCAACGGCAAGGTCGTTGGTGGCCAGGCCGGCAGGAAGGTGGGTGAGTGGTGGCGGACATATGGAGGCCTAACAGCCTAACATATGGAGGCCTAACATATGGAGGCCTAATATGGAGGCCTAACAGAGTGGGCAGTGCCCAGGCAGTCGCGGGGGTTGCAGCATGTCCTCGCCGCGTAGCAAGCAGCCAGAGAGCATGGCACAGGCAGCGAGGGCCGTCGGGAGGGCCTGGTCTGCGGGCAGAGGGCTCCGCAGGTGGGAAGGTCTACATCGAGGCAGAGACCCTGTGGCGCACGGGTGCTGAGTCGTGGGGCGTCGCCGGCAAGAAGGTGTGTTTGGAGCCAGTGGTTCCATGCCGGGGGGGACTGAGGGCCGCGCGGCGCCCTGCAGCCTGGAAGGAAGCGCCCTCGGCGGCCAGGAGGTGTGTGGCGGCGCCACCTGGCTGGGGGAGGCGGGTGCTGTAGGGGGCGGTCCCAATCCAGAGGCAGCCAGAAGGGGAAAAGCAATTGCCGTCCATTCCCCCTTTCTCTTGTGACCCTGATTTGCGCCTCTTGCTGAGGATTCCCCTTCTCCCAAGGAATTGAATTTTGGGGAGATCCATGAGCTGTAGGAGGAGGGAAAAGGGAGGAAAGTTCCATTTTGTTGATGGAAGTGTCCTTCCATCAGTGGAAAATTCAGCCTGGATCCAGTCTGTTTTCAGCACTCAGTCAGGCCGAAGGAGAGGACAGATACTTACCTAGCCATTGTGAGGGTCCATATCTTTCATGATCTAGCCTCTGGACCTAACAAATTCAGTTGCAATTAGCCCATCAAAACAAATATGTTAATTGTTTGAGCAGAGGAGGAGCACAACTATATACAATTTGTATACATTATGGAAGTACAAAGTTCCTGAGTGTTGTCTGAATCCTGGAGAAGGGTGTTTCCTTGTTGTTTCAGATGCTCTCTTGTCTCAGAACACTACAAGAGTAGTCTCAAACACCAAGAGAAACATGAGAACCCATTTGGTGTAGTGGTTAGGAGTGCGGACTCCTAATCTGGCATGCCGGGTTTGAGTCCCTGCTCCCCTACATGCAGCCAGCTGGGTGACCTTGGGCTCACCACGGCACTGACAAAACTGTTCTGACTGAGCAGTGATATCAGGGCTCTCTCAGCCTCATCAACCTCACAGGGGGTCTGTTGTGGGGAGAGGAAAGGGAAGGTGACTGTAAGCTGCTTTGAGCCTCCTTCGGGTAGAGAAAAGCAGCATATAAGAACCAACTCTTCTTCTTCTTCTTCTTCTTCTTCTTCTAAAAATCAGCTGTATGGACGCCCAATTAGGAGAAACAGCAGCTCTATGAGTCCGACAAAGGTTGGAGGAATGGCACAGGGCAAGACTGCTTTAAAAAAAAAAAAAGACTCACTTTGTGCTGCAACTTCAATCCAAATCAAGACCTCTCATGCATGTTTTTAAAGGTGGTAAAAAAAAAATCACTGGAAGCACGAGGTTCATGGAAATCCCAGCATGTCAGAGCATTGAGCCACAGAGGACAAGTTCTTCCCCTGATGTTGCCTCCTTTAATCAGAGAGGGGCTATGGCTCAGTAGAGCATCTGTTCTACATGCAGAAGGTCCCAGGTTCAATCCCTAGCATTTCTGGTTAAAAGGATTAGATGCATGATGTGAAAGGCCTCCACATGAGACTCAGGAGCACTGCTGCTGCTAGTCTGAAGAGACAATACCCAATCGATGGACCAATACTGCAAGAGACAAATGCTGGCAAAAGCTGACAGACATCTATTCCTGGTTTTGCAGGCTTCTTCTTAAAGGGGCTAAAATGCAAATAGTTCTTCCCCCCTCAAAAGGGGCAGCCTGTAAAGCTAGCTGGCCTCTTCCTTGGTAAGCTTCAAACCTGGAGCATGTGGCGCACAGCCAGGCTTCCCTCCACATGCTGAGCAGCCTTAGGCAAGCCAGCTGGAACCTCCTTTGCTCATCTGATTGCAAGCCCTGCTCCTGCTCAGTTCTGTGAACTGTCAAGCCAAGCCAGTCCCTTCCGGGGAGTCCAAACAGAGCACCCATCAGTGGAGAGGGAGAAGCAAACCTGGCCTGAGGACACCCTGGCTTGAGAAAGTCGTGGACTGCATTGGGCCTGAGAAAGGTAGGCGAGCCTTGGATCGTTTCATTGGTCTGGCTGTCAAGGATATGCAGGATTCGTGTGTGTGTTCTTCTCTGTAATACCAAGATTTTTTTCTGTGAAGCTATTTCCATATCATGATCCAGCATGCGCTCTTTTAATGCGCTTGCGAGATAAAGCGACGTTGTAAGGCAGCAATCTTCTCGTTTTCTGGTATAAAATTCCAATCTTATTGCCAGAGGGTGAGACCAGGATTTCGTTCTGAAGCTACACCAGAGGAGACCTTTAGAAGTTGCAGGAGCTGCACATCAACCTCTATGACTAAGAATTAACTGAGAACATGTTCATGGGGCAGCACCGTGGAGATCCCTGCTCCCGCATTCTCTGATCCCAAGGGAACTAAAGCATAAAGTCAGCTTTTGGGCTCAGCTTCCCACCCCATCTATCTCCCAATCATCTGGTTCTTAATCTGGGAGGGCAGGCATTTCCAGTCTCTCTTGGGCTGTGGGGTGTATTTCCACACAGCAGATCTGGCAGAGTTTTGGTGCCATGACCAAGGAGGTCCTCTCCCAGGTTGCCACCTACCTAAGCTTGGACAGTGGGACGTTTGAAGCAAGGCCTCTGAACGTGACAAGGTGATTTGGTGGGTCAATAAGGGAGAAGGTGACCTTTCAGGTATGCTGGTTCCACTAGCCAGATGGGGCTTCAAAGGTCAACACATTCCCTTCAGTTCTGCCCAGAAACAGACTGAGAGCCAATGTCTACAAGCCCAGAAAGGAGTGATATGGTCCCGACAACCTACAACATCCTGGCTGCAGCACGTTTCGCCGATTTCAGTTTCTTCATGCTTTGCAAGGGCAGCCCCACAGGAAACACAGGACAGTAAACTAATCTAGATATAACCAGGGCTTGCACCACAGTGGTTGGATCGTTTCTGCCCAAAATAGGCCACAACTGGCTGACCAGTCAAAGTTATCATGGAAAGCACTGCTACTGGTCACGGGGCTGGAACTTTGGGACTTCCTCTACTCTCCCCTCCTTTCCTATGGTGGGAATTTAGATTCTCTAGTCTAGTCTCACCCCACTAGATACAATGGAGTCAGATGGGGTCACCTATTTGGATGTCACTAGAATTTGACCCCTGGTCCAATCTTCTTGAAACTTGGGGGGTCTTTAGGGAAGAGTGTCTTCAAGCTACACTGAAAGTTTGGAGCCTCTGACTCAAACCCCCACCCCCACCCCAGGCCTCAGAGAAGACAGAAATGGGGAAATTCCCATTGACTTTAATGGTGCTATTGACTTTAATGGCCAAATTGCTTCGGAGCTGTCCAAATTGATTTCGCCAAACCTGGATCTGAATCAGCTGATTCGGACAGCTACAAATCGCTCCAAATCAGGTCCATCCAAACCAAATTTCTGTTTGCACATGCCTACTATTACAAGCACTGTAAAGACATTTTAAAACTACCTAAAATATTATCTTTCTTTCATAAATAGGAACAAAGGCCTGCTGAGACCACAGAGAAATATAACAGCAGGTCACGTTCAACAGCACACTTTTGGCACTGCTGAATATATTGTAGCCCCTGTACAAGCAGGGGAAAGTTGCACCACATTGGCCCCAAGTCTGCAGAGAAGTTGAAATGTTCATGAGAACTCTAATGAGCACTCTGTCATTTCTTAAGACTTTATGTAGCTTTCACTAGATAGTTTTGTCCTCCACGTATGCAGTTCTTAATATTTTCTTTAGAGTCCTCATGTTATTATCCCAATGTGCCTTGAGAAACATCCAGCTATTTATACTGGGTTAAATATTTTAAAAAATCATTAGACATAGAAGCATGGAAGCTTTATATGGTATCCCTGATCCTCACAATTCCTAGTTAAGGGGAAATGTTCAAAGCACAAATTACAAAGATGATCTGACTCTAGAGTGACTAGTTCTGTAGGGAGACTTTGGGGCTGGGAGTGGGCAGGATTTGGGGCAAGGAGGGGCTTCAGTCCACCCTCCAAAGCATCCATTTTCTCCAAGGGGACTGACCTCTGTTGCCGGGAGATGAGCTGTAAAACCAGGGGATCCCCTGGCCCCATCTGGGGACTGGCATCCTTATGACTCCAATGGTAACAACAGAAAGAACTTTTACTGACAAAAATAGCACATCTTACATGACATATTCATCTAGGTACATTAAATTATTGTGAATAGATAAACATCAAAGAAGTAACCTTGCTGTAGCTTCAAATCCAGCTAAGAGAGAGATGGCCCTCTATCAGATGAAACAAAAAGGAACCAACTGCCAAAGAGGTTCAAAAATTTAACTGATGATAGGGTGGGGCCAACTGCCAGAACTGGCAACCCTACTCCAACCAGAAGCTGTATTTCTGACTGATTAGATTTAGCGATCTCTGTTCAGTTCCTTCTAACAGGATACCTATCAAGGTAACTGTGTTTGCCTGGTATTTGTATTTACACTGAATTTCTCAACAACCCTAACCAGAAAAAGAAACATACCTTGCTGCTGTTATATCAGGTTACTATAAAGAATGGAGTACATTTAGTGATATGTGCCCCCATATTTGAAATGTCTGAGCTTATGCAAATTATAGAATTAAACCATTTCAAGCATTATGCCACCTTTAAAACTATTTCTCTACTGCAGTCATTTCTTCCACTTTCATTGTAGCCTTGCCAGCTAGTTAAATTATCAATGGCAAGGGGGAGAGAATCAACCAGATGATACCAACTCCTATGTGAATAATTACCAGTAATAGTGCCAATACTGGGGGGAGTATTCCTACGGTTACCCCTCAAGACCCTATAAAATCTACATTCAGCAAATTATATCCCCGTCATTTATTTTATTTATTGAAATTATTTTTATGTCACTCTTCCACCCAACTTAGGATCCTCAAGGCAGAAAACGATCAAAACCATTAAAACAAGCTTTAAAGATACATACTATAATGACAATTAAAAACAACAATTAAAGAAACCATATAAACAATAAACAATTAAATAAGACACATAAATCTTACAGGCCATTGGTAATTTTGTAGTGTATGCTCTTCAATTTTGATAAACAATTGTTCATATTCATTTATTATCTAGTTATTTGCTAGTTATAAAAACACATTCTGAAATAGCTTAGAATTGCTCTCATGGTTACTGTCTTCCCTTTATTTCTATTTCTTGAAATAATATAGATAATATATCTATGCGGGCCTGCCCTTGGCTTGACCCAGAAATTGCAGCTGGTACAAAATGCAGCAGCTAGGGTCCTCAAAGGAACACCATGGAGGACCCATATCCAGCCAGTGCTGAGGCAGCTGCATTGGCTACCAGTTGCAGCCCGGATCCGGTTCAAGATTTTGGTATTAATCTTTAAGGCCCTTTGCGGTCTGGGACCCACATACGTGAGGGACCGCCTGTGGCCCTATGCCCCCCGCAGGGCCCTGTGCTCTGCAGGTACAAATTTGTTGGTCATTCCCGGTCCTTGGGAAGCATATCTGGCCTCAACCAGGGCCAGGGCCTTTTCGGTCCTGGCCCCTAGCTGGTGGAATGAGCTCCCAAAGGAGCTACAGGCCCTGCAGGAGCTTTCACCATTCCACAGGGCCTGCAAGATGGAGCTCTTCTGCCAGGTCTATGGCTGAGGCTGGCGCGCTAAGGAAGATCTGTTTGACTCCCCTCAGGACAAAAGACATTGCTATGTGAATGGCCCTTCCTTACCTTCTTTTTGTGGGACAGAATTGGGAATTTTATGGTTCTTGCCACATCTTATTGTCTCTTATCTGCTGTATTTTATGTCTGTGGTTTTAAGGGGTATTTTAATTGGGGGTTTTATACAGACACTTGTAACCCGCCACAAGCCATTGGGAGTTGCGGGCAATATCAATCAATCAATAAAAATGTTTCAAAAGTGCTGATTTATGACCCTGGTTTGATTGCAAATCATTCCCTAATGCTCATGGAATATACCAAGTCAGCCAAAGTTGTGTATTCATTTATTCAATTTATAGTCCACCATCCTCATTGGACTCAAGGTGGATTATATAGTAGTACCCCATAAAAAAACCCATAACTAGAAAATCACAATCACAAGATGGTAGAAAAGAAAAATCCTCCAGACTCCCTACAACTGTCCATGAAGGGGTTGTCAGATGGAGTAGCATAGCCTGAAGGGACCCATTGATCTTAATAGACCCGCCTCAATCAAAGACCTGGTAGAAGAGCGCCGTTTTACAGTTCTGTCAGGGCCCTCAGCTCTCCAGGGAGCTCATTTCACCAGGTCGGGGCCAGGACCAAGAAGGCCCTGGCCCGGGTTGAGGCCAGATATATCTCTCTGGGGACAGGGACCACTAACAGAGTAGTACCCACAGAGTGAAGGGCCCTGCGGGGAGCATAAGCAGACAAGGGGCCCCTCAGATAGGCAGGGCCCAAGCCGCAGATGGCCATAAAGGTAAAAACCAAGACCTTGAACTTCATCCGGGCCATAACTGGTAACCAATGCAGCTGCCTCAGCACAGGCTGAATATGGGTCCTCCAAGATGAACCAATGAGGACCCTAGTAACTGCATTCTGCACTAGCTGGAGTTTCTGGGTCAAAGACCCAGTTACAGAAGTCCAATCTATAGGTGACTGTGGCCAAGCTGTCCAGGGGCCGGTAGGCCACTAGTAACAGCCCCTGGTGCAGATGGTAAGATATCATGCATGCTATGCCTGTGACCTGTGCTCTCTCAATAGGGAAGCATCCAGAATCACCCCTTAATTCCTTGCCATGGGCGAGATGTTAAGCTGCACCCCAGCAAAGGTGGGGAGATGCGCTTCCTGTCTTGCCCCTTTACTGCTCAACCACAGGACCTCTGTCTTGGAGGGGTTGAGTTTCAGGTAGCTCTTCTCTAACCATCCAGCAACAGCTTCCAAACATCTGGCAAACGTATCCGGGAGGGGGGAGTCCAGGTGGCCATCCATGAGGATATAGAGCTGGGTGCCATCTGCATATTGATGGCAACCCAGCCCATAGCTGTTCTAGATTGTGCATAAAAATGTTGAATAGCGTGTCTGGTGGGTTCTGGAAAAAGGAGCACAACCATTGAAGGGCTGCTCCTTGAATCCCAGCCCCAGCGAGATGGTGGGCCAGTAACTTGTGGTTGACCACGGCCAACAGATCAAGTAGTACAAGTATGGCCGATCCGCCCCAATCTAGTTGGCACCAGAGATCATCCGCCAAAGCCACCAGCACCTTCTGTATTGGGCCCGTAGACAAGTATAACTTGATAGAAGATAATATATAAACTGTTTAAAGGGGATAAGTTAGGGTTACCAACCTACAGGTGGGGGCCTGAAGGTGTTCTAGAATTACAGCTGCTCTCCAGGCTACAGAGCTGGAAGAAATGGAGTGTGGACTCCATAGCACAATACCCGGCTAAGGACCCTCCCCAAACCCTGCCCTCCCCAGGATCCATTCCCAAATCTCCAGGCATTTCCCAACCTGCAACTGGAAATGCTACAGGCCAAACTGCACAATATACACACTTATGTGTTTTGTTACCCAGATGGTTAGGCTGTTTCGTTTTTTAAAACTGAAAGGCAGGCTCAGATTAAAATGAGAGAGTCAGGGCTGCTTAAAACTGTTCAAAATCACATGCCCCCAGAGGCAGCTTTTCAGAGACCATTTTAAACTACAGTAGGAGGTGAGAGGTGAAGAATTTCCACTTCTCACTTCCTTGACAGAAATCCCTTTCATCAGCAGAGATTAACCACAAGATCCAAATAGGGATTTCAATTTCCAAGTAGGGCCTGGAGAGCTCCCAGAATTACAAAAGATTTCCAGACTACCCAAATCAGATCTGCTGCTGGGGAAAATAGTTGCTTTAGAGGAGGATGCTATGGTACAAATGATTCTAGGAACCTGATAAATTTCCTGAGCTGGCAAATCCAGATCCAAGCTGTAAACCCTGAGTTTTAATTCTTCTTCCAAAATGATCACAAAGGGTCTCAGTCATATCCCAGGTATCTTTCCTACAACAGGATTATCATTCGGTAGCACTACCACAGATATTCATGTGCTTTCTGCATTGGTTGCCAATTGGTAAGAAGCATGAGCACACTAGAGCCAAAAGGGTTGCCAACTGCCAGGTGGTGGATGGAGATCTCCAGGGATTACAACTGATCTCTGGGTGATAAAGATCAATCCACCAGGAGAAAGTGGCCACTTTAGAAGGTGGACTCTATGGCATTATATCCCATTGAAGTCACTACCCTCTCCAAACCCCATTTTCCTGCAGCTCCATTCCCAAAATCTTCAGATTTTCCCAACCTGGAGCTGGCAACCCTAAGGAGCACATCTGCTGAGAGGCAAGGAGTACCAATGTTCTTGGAATACAATCAGTCAGAGAATTCCAAAGATAAGCAAGAAGAGTTGATTGTAAAATTAAATTGCTGAGTCCCATTCAGAACAGAATCTTGTTACTGAAATGTGGGCATAACCACATTGCCAGAAATCTGCATCTGGAGTGGTGGGAAGGACCATGAATGGCCAAACATCAGTCCTGAGTACAAATCCAGGAAAGGACTAAATTTTTCCTGTGATCTGGTCCCAATGCAGTGTCAACTGCACAGCCGGATTGGGAATATCATTTACACCTCAAAAGGATCTAACAGTGAAAAAGCTGGGCTAATGATGGCAAGACTGAAAACTGTGTATGATTCCTCTTGTTTTGAGAGGGTCTACAGCTCGCCATCAGCTGGTAATAAATGTTTTGATGGGAAGTTAAGCCTGGCCACTTCTTGTTTGAATACCTACAGTTTGCAGGCAGTTGGCTATTATTATTTTTTTTTTAGGAACTGATGTATTGTTTAGAAACATATTTCTTCGTCTTCTGTACTGGACCTTCCTATCCAGAAACGCTTGCAGAAAATCGACTCGGCATCGT
This sequence comes from Paroedura picta, assembly GCF_049243985.1. NCBI lineage: Eukaryota > Metazoa > Chordata > Lepidosauria > Squamata > Gekkonidae > Paroedura > Paroedura picta. The sequence goes on along the minus strand of NC_135382.1, from coordinate 20,904,804 downwards.
CTCGTTTTCATTTTGCTGCCATATTTAACAGAAAGAAAGCATGATTCAAATAGGGAGGCGTGCCATTGTTTTCCATTTGGACTGCTTTGTTTCGATTTGGCTCGAGTGTTTTTTTTTTTTATTATTATTATTATATTATTAATCTGCTGCTTTCCCGGCGCTCTTCCTATGCGAGACGCCGGTTCCCTTTAGGTAACCCGCCTCGCCGAGGGCTCCAGTCCCCGCTTTCCCCGCTCGCGGTCTCCGCGCGCGCCTGCCCTCCCTCTCGCGAGATTTGGGCCACGCTGTTCCCGGCATCCATTTCGTGGCCGAGGAAGGGGAGGCGAGCGGAGAAGGCGATGGCGGCCATGTTGGGAGCGTCGGGACTGCTTTGAGGAAGGCCTCGGTGAGGGGGGCGTGCGTCGGGAGCCTTGCCCTGCCCTCCGCGGTGGAGCCGGAGCCCGAGGGGGAAAGGCGAAGCGGGGACGCCGCCGGAACCGTCCTCGGGACCTCGAAGAGGCCTTTCGGCGCGCGCGTTGGCTTCCTCCCGCCAGCGCCATGAGCGGGGGGACGCCTTACATCGGCAGTAAGATCAGCCTCATCTCCAAGGCCGAGATCCGCTATGAGGGCATCCTCTACACCATCGACACCGAGAACTCCACCGTGGCGCTGGCCAAAGGTGAGGGAGGGGGCTGGGGGTGGGAGGGGGCGACGCTCGACCCCCGCTCCCCCTCAGGGCGCACGGAAGGCCCAAAGAAGGGGTAGGGAGCGGGAACGAAGGCGCCTCTGATGGCGGGTGGGCGGTCGGGGAGACCTGGGTGGCTCTTCCTTTCACTCTGACTCAAGATATGTTTACTCGTAGGGTTGCCAACTGCGGGTTGAGAAATCCTTGGAGATTTTTTTTTTGGGGGGGGGGGGCTTCAATTGCGTATTATTATGCCATTAATGCGTTCTCCAAAGCTGCCATTTTTCTCAGGAGAGCCGATCTCTGTACACAGGAGATATCCAGGCCCTACCTGGAGGTTGGTAGTCGTATTCACGCAAAAGTAAACACCTCCTTGATCCAGTAGGTCTTATTTTCATGGGTGTAGGGACAGCAGCTACCTTAAATGGCCTGTCAGAAGCCTGGGTGTCGAGACAGACACTGTGTGTGGTAGGGCAGAATTAATGCAATATTTACTCAGATGTAACACTAGGACTCTTTCCAGGCATGCCATCCAATAAAGGAGGGAAGCGTTGTCTTACATATGCACACAAGTTAGATGCAGAGAAGAACATTTCTTGCTGTACAGCTAGTTTTAGGGGAGGTCAGGTGCCTTCAAAGATGCCCATCTTTTTATCTGAAATTTAAGCAGTCAGTGTAAAACACAAGACAATGCGATGGAGCAAGGAGTATACAGGTTATAAAACAGTGCAGGAGCGTATGGGATGTGAGGGGGTTGGACTAGATGACCCATGAGATCTCTATTATTACCCAACTCTATTATTCTAGGATTCTAGGGATGTAATACACCAAACAGTGCACATAATGGAATTATAAAGATGCAAGACAATGCAGAGTTGGGTAAAGCATGCAATAAATTTTCAAATAGACTGCAGTATTTGTCCTTTTATAACAAGCACTGAGTTTCCTGTACTTGCTTTATATCATGCCTTTCATCCCAGTTTGGACCCAAAACAGTCATTCTCCTCCAGATTATCTTTGTGACAACTCTGTAAGGTAGGTCAGGCTGAGAGCATGTGACTGGCACAAGATCACCCAGTTAGTTTCCATGGCAAAGTGAAAGTTTGAGCCTGGGTCTTCCGAATCCGACACTCCACATTGAATTATACTGAGATCACTTTCAAGCACAATTTTACTGGAGAGTGAGCCTTGCAAAACTTGTTTTTTAGTAAAGTTTGGTGCAGTTGGTCAATATAGTTCTGTGTGCAAGTTTCAGTGGGTGCATGTGAGCCCTGTACACACATTTTAGGTTCTGTATTTATAGTGGGCATAAACAGCAAGCTGCTTCACACAGTGCTTAGGATCCCTGATCCCAAAGAAATCAAATTGGCCTCAATTAGGGCCAGGGCTTTACTGTGAAATCAGTATATTACATGAAAACGTGTTTATTACCATATCTGTTTCAAATATATTCAAATTCAAATATATTGGAATGTAACATTCTGTTTTTATTGTTCACTTCAATAATTTTATAACTTTACAGAACAGGATACCCCTACATGGGCTAAGAGCTTTTAAAGTCTAAGGTCCTAAGATTCTTAAATGCAACTGCATTTTAATTCAGAAACTTCTTGAAAACTGGAATGAGTAGATTTTTTTTTTAAGGTTTCAGTTGTATACATACATACATTCACGTACCACTGAACACAGGTAGACTTGAACTGTAAGTTAATATGTAAGAATTTGGCTGTGTAGGTGTTTATGCATCAAGACAATAACAATTGCATTTGAGCCGAATGAAATATTTATGATGCGTGACTGTTGTTTGGCTTATCAAAACCTGCTGTGCTGTTTTTGTTGGTTCTCCACCCTCTCTTCACCATGAACAGGAAATGCTGGCAAGTGCATATACTTCCCATTCACTCCTGTTCTTACTGTTTGTATTCCTCAGCCTTTTCATTTTATTCCTCCCATTCTGCATCCACATCTGTGTAGAATCACATTTATTTGAGGCATGAAATTAAATCTGCAATGCCAAATACTGCTCCTAAAGAGCTCTTTTTACTTGGAATTGCCAAAGATCAAACCTGCAGATTTCTGCTTGGTAAGCAACATGTGCTTTTCTGAGACTCTGCACTGCTGTTTGTGCTTGATCAGAACACTTGTTTGTGTTTATTGCAATCCTCATGTTTTTATTTTTGAATTCAGGAGTACAGAACATGGATACAAAATATAAATTATTTCAGAAAAACATCAAATCAGATAAAAGAATGCTGAAACAAAATTTAAAATACACGAAACATAAATATGAAAGAGATAACAAGATCAGCAATTTAAAACGTAAAAGGAATTTTAAAATAGCATCTCTAAACGTTTTCATAATCAAACTTTCAGGCTTCCCAACCAGCATCAGATTAAAATCTGTAACAGTTTTTAGGGTGTTGTCCTTCTTTATAATCTGGTTTGATTCTCCCCCTTCCCCCTTATATGAATACGGACACATGCATATGCTTTAGAAAGCCATTTTAATTCTTGTTGTCTTTATTTTTTAAAATTTGCCATCACGTTCATAAATATTTGTCTTTACATGCGTTAGAAGACTGATTTTAGGGTTGTTAAACACTTGATGACTTTTCCTCAGTCGGGCAGACAGATTCAGGCCATGGGTTTGTACACTATGCTATCAGCTTGCACACGCACCTTCCTCCCTTGTACACTGCAAGTCAATTGGTGTTAGCTTTGAACCACCAGTTAGAGCAGGGGTAGTCAACCTGTGGCCCTCCAGATGTCCATGGACTACCAAATCCCATGAGCCCCTGCCAGCATTGCTGAGTTAGAGTTAGAGACTCGTCACAGCTTTAATTTCTCAATTATCTGTTTTACAAATATACAGCAGTTCTGAGTAGTTTTTATTTTTTGCAAATTTTATATGCCTCTGAGACAGACGATCATTGTATAATTCAAAGTGCCTTTACCCAAACTCCTTTGCTACGGTTTTCCCCTCTACGTACATCCTTCCCAGCATAATCAGCTTTATCTGCACATGTTCGGAAATGTGGAGCTGAGCCTAACTGATATTCTGATGCCTTGTATTTTGAAAACTGTTAACTCTTCAAGTAATATCAAATGCTAGCCTGAGTCAAGAGTTTTTAAGTCCTTTGGGTTGTCCGAGCGGAATATCCCTCCATTTTTCCTAACGAATCTATAGAGTGTCTTTATATACTAATAAATCTTTCACTCCACCCCACATGACTGACAGCAGGCCAGCTTCTACTTGTGGTCATGTAAATAAACATATGAAGGAGCTTGGTCGAGGTGGTGAGCTTTCTTGGAGAGCAGGGATTGCCATTTATTTTTTATGTAGTGAAGTTTTGAAAAATATTTTTCAGGCTTAAAAAGAAGTAAATTGCAATAAGACTACAGTAAAACAAATTAAAATAGATAAAATATCAGGAGAATGCCTGAAGCCCCAAGGTGTTGCTGTTTTTTTTATAATACTTACTGGTTCTGAGTAGCAGCACCTTTTTCAGGGGTCTTCTGGGTCTTGGGAGGGGGGGGAGAATTGGTGGAAATCAGTGCAGCCTTGTATATGACTACCTGGACATTTTTGTTTACAAAAGGGTGCCAGCAAAACCTGTAGGGTGAGCAATTTCCACAGTTGGTGGCTTTGCTGCAGTAGTGCTCCATCTCTGTTGTTGTTAGGTGCGAAGTGGCATCTCACTCTACGGGACCCCATGGACAATGATCCTCCAGGCCTTCCTGTCCTCTACCATTCTCTACCTGTCCTCTACCATTACTCCATCTCTAGTTGCCACCAATTGTGGAACTTGCTGGATTCTCTACTGCTATCTATTACTTACATTGGGGCTATACCCAGGGAAGCATTCTAGTGCTTGGAAGCTTTGCAGAGCTCTTCCATGTGGGCTAGCTGAAGTATTGCTGGCTATCTAAAAATCAGCATTTAGGGCTTTCACAAAGCACTTTGTGTTCTGAATAGCACCCAAATCTTCATGGCAGAGCAGAGAAACTGAGTTTTCATGTGACTCATTTCGTTGTTTGACTAAAGGTTTCCCTCATGTTGAAATCTGCACATTCAGTAGAAATCAGAACTCAAATTCAACAGTAGTTCATTCCCCACACTGTCTTTCCATGACTGTGGAAGGTACTGCACTTCCACATTGTGTAGGTATGAGGGAACACTCTCAGATTTGTTACCTTCTTTTGTGAGTTGGGTCAAGCGTGACCTCATTTTTCCTTCTTTTATGTGCACTCTTTGTTATGTTTGTGGCATGATAGCACAGTTTATGAGTGAATGCTAGTAAATAGGTATATTTTATTTATAGTAACAAAGCTTTAGTAGTTGAATGTGCACAGACGGCCTGGCTTACCTGTTAAAGAGCCCAGGCAAAGCAACTTGCATGATCCATAGAAGGATACATTCAGTGAAATGGGAGAAAGGAAAGGGTTGTGTTTTAAATTACTTTGCAGGCAGGACCTATAGTAAGTCATACCGCACAGAAATTTTTGCTTTGCTGACTACATATTGCAAATAGATTTGGCTGTAGAAATTACAGTTTTACACTTCATACTTCTGTGGAATTTTTTGTTTGATTTGCAAGTACCAGGCGGTATCCAGGACTAGAAAAAGTAGGCACTTCTGAATGACCAGAAATCTGTTTTGTCAGTCTTGTTCTAAAGTGAAAAAGCTGGTGGATAAGAATTTCCCCACTTCCAGATACAACTAAACTGCATCTGGGGGTGAGAATTAAGCAGAGAACACAGCCTTGTAGATGAACATGTCACTGGATTATTTGGTTAAAGAAATTTTGATTGTACATTTTTCAGGCCTCTGATATAACTTGACCACCTAGCACAGAGAAGGACAATGCAAATTTCCATGTGGCCCAAGAATCTTAGCATTTTTCTTTAGAATTTGTAATTATGATTGTTTATGATAGACTTTTACAAATTATTTATATACCCTCCTCAAAAAAAAAACAGATGAACTATTCTGCTTATAAGACCTCACATTTACTGTGTTTTGTGATTCAGGTTTCCTGGGTTTCTGATCAAGGCAGCAATCCTAAGCACATATATTGGCACTAAAATTAGTGAGCCTGCTTCTGATTTAGCAGTGCAGTCTGTGCAGAGTTATTTAAATTCATTCAAACCAGTGGCAGTAATCTGCTATAACTCTGCATAGGATTGTATTGTAAAAGATCTTTTCATGTGGGGGTGGTACCTGCTTGTATTAGCATTGTTTCAGATTGAATTTTGCACAGCAAGATTGATATGCTTAAAATATAACGACATGAGGTAATCTAGTACTGTACTGAATCCAAGGGCAGCATAGACAATTGCATAAAGGCACAATTTGCCTGTATTCAATCCCTGAATTTGAGTTAATTTCAGAGGTTCACAAAGAAGCTCTCAGAATCTTTGCTTTGTTATTCATAGTTATATCTGTGTGTAGTAGTTACTTCTGTGTTCCAGCTTTTAACCTTTCCAGTAGGGCACCCTCAGTGATAGTTGCCCCCTACACTTGTTTAGTCTCATCCTGGTATAAATACTTTATTGGTGTAGAATACTCAATAATTTTGTAATGGCTTAGAGATCTAGTTATAGCACCATTTGTCCTGCTGTGGCAGATAAGAATGGAGTGTACTCTGCCGTTAAGAAGAGACATGCATTACTGAGGGCTTTACATATTTGCAAAAGAAAACACCAGTCTATTCCACCTTTCACACAAAGGGGCTCTTTAGGTGCCGGTGGCCATGTTTAGGGTTGGGAAGCAATTTTGAAATCAGCATGGTTGCTCTAGGTTAGAGCCAACTTCTACTTAAATAAATGCATTGAAACTTGCTGTTTGGAGGTTTTTCTATGCAAATTAAGAATTATACTTTTTCGTTTCCTTTGGTGGCACAGTTTATGCAAATATCCTGTTTGGCTGATTAGCCAACTATTCTTTGTAGTTCCTGCTAACTGCTTCCTTCCCCTGAGTTCTGTAATATGCACAAAAAAAGGGAGATTTCTTATTTTGCAGTAGGCTTTGGAGCCAGTGAAGGGAAGCACACCACCTCCTTAGACATTGGGTATGTTTGCAACACTTGGTGTGGTGGTTAAGAGCGGTGACTTCTAATCTGGCAAGCCAGGTATGATTCCCTGCTCCTCCACATGCAGCCATTTCCTGGCATTCTTAAGCAAGGCATCCCAGCATGGATGGTACTCAGTGGATGTGGCACAATCTTCTCTAGCAGCTGGATTTAGTGATCTCTGTTCATGACTGAAAAGTCCCTCTTGAATTTCTGTTATTTGTGTTTAAGACAAAACTTCAGCAATCCCTGCCCTAGCTAGGTTGAGCTGAGGTCTTGGGAGATCTTGGCCTTTTTTTTTGCAGCATGTGACAAGTCATCTGTAAGTAGTTTTCTTACAGAGCAATTTCTTTATGACTGAATTACACATGGACCTGGATTGATTATTTTATTGGGCTGGTACATAAATGACATACTTTGCTTAGTCTGCCTTCTGATCCTGCCAACTATCAACTGTTTACATTCGTTTGCTCGGGACTTCTGTAAAGTTAATTATTCCAAATCGACATAATGAAGCTAAGGTGAAAGGGAGATGCAAGCAAAATCACACCTCACTGTTTCTACTGTCCTTCTTGTTAACAGTTTGTTGTCTAGGTGTGATGAAAAGATAGTGTTTGCTATGAATAACTTGACCACTGGGGTTGGATCCAGAGTAGCATTTCTTGAGGAGTAAAGACTTCTTCCTGTGGAGTGTGTATCTTAGAGCTTCCATGTCCTGTGGCAGCCCAAGTTCTGTCTCCCCCAGGAGTAAGATTTTTTTTGGTGGGGGGGCAAGTCAGTCTGCTTAGGGGAGTGAGCTGTGAAAGTCAGTACTTCAGAGAACTGTCATTGAACCTACAGGCACTGTTGTATCCAGTCTTTCAGAAGGATCACACTAGAGACTTTTCTGCTCAATTTGGGAAGGAAACCTGTCAGCAAATGTACTTCATATGCCCACTTTCTCTATGCAAGAGAAATAATGGTTTTCCCTCTGCTGTGAAGTTACTTCATTCTGTGGCTGAGTGAAAGCTATAGACCTGTGAGGCTGTTGTACCACCATAACTCCTGCCTGGACCATGGCCTCCATCAGGTCCTCTTACCTGGCAGCAAGAACTTGGAAAAGGGATACTCTTCTGGATGAGTGGGGGGCTGCAGCTCAATAGCAGAGTATCTGTTTGGCATGTAGAAGGTCCGGAGTTCAGTCTTCAGTATCTACAGCTAAAAGGATACAGTGTGTAGAAGATGAGAGACACTGGAGACCCCTTGCCAATCTGAGTAGGCAGTGCTGGAATAGTCCTTGATTCGATATAAGACATCTTCATAAGTTCACGTGTTCCTGCCTCTGCTGTCCATGGGTGTCTATAGTGCCCATTCTGTTCCTTATGTTCTGCTTCTCTGGAGCATGGGGTCTTGAATAGGTCCCTGCCCAGTCACTATGTCAAGTTTTGGATGCTGATGGCCTTTAAGAAGGCTAAAGTTATCTACACCAGGGGTAGTCATGGACTACAATTCCCATGAGCCCCTGCCAGAAAACGCTGGCAGTGGCTCGTGGGGATTGTAGTGCATGAACGTCTGGAGGACCACAGGTTGACTACCCCTGATCTACACCATTTTGTCTAGGGAAATTTATTATATGTATGACCTGCTTTGCTACCCAAAGCACCCTAGAACAAACACACATGCACTCAGCTTCTTTCCCTTCCCAATATAATATTATCTCTCTACTGCTGTGCTTTAAATGTTGTTCTGTTAGTAACTTTGGAGAAACTGGTCTCAGGAAATTTGTCTACTTGTGAGTCTTGTTTTGTGTTTTATTTTTATAGTACACAGAATGTTTCATATGTGATAAGAGATAAAACAGTGCTAGAAATAGCAAGAGGCTGTAAAACTGCCACATAATTTTTATTGGTTCTAGGCAAAGCTGTGAAATTCTTCGCTTATTGTGTGGTCCATTAACCCAGTGGGTGGGCAACAGTGCTCCTCAGTGTGCACTTTCCCATTTATCTTTAGTAGCAGAACTGTTTTACGGTTTTCAAAAGCAACAGCGGGGCGGGGGATGGATTTCCTACATCCGATAGATATAAGCAGGTATGGCCAGCACAGCCATAGCACTTGCATGAGACTTACTGTCTTGTTTGATATCGGATGTCTTGAGTAACTTTGCCAAAACTGTCTCTATGGAGATTTTAAGAATATGACCATTGAGTTGATCCCTGGCCAAGCCCCCCACTGTGTCTTCCTCTTTTTGTTGATATTTCACCATGCAGCACCTGACAACAACTGGGATCTGCTGCACCAGAGCAAGGCTTCTGTTGTGGAACTGTACGGGCCTCTTGCCTTGGCTTCTGATATTGGATCATCAGTATCCTGAGACTGAAAAAGCCTCCTTTTTAAACTTTTGATTTATGACGTTGCAGTAGGAATCGGGAGCTTCATTTAGCTAGTACAGTTTAATCTGTCTTGAAGAACTCTAGACCTTCCTCCATCCTGCTACCTGAGATTTTTGCAACTTGAGATGCCAGAGTTGAGTGTTCAACGATATGCATGCGTAATGTCCTTTGATGCCTTGTGGCTTTTGGCTGTAGGTTTATTACATGCCTCTCTATCACTGCCATGAATTATTTGTGCCAATTCCAGATTATAGTAGTATAGGAGTTCTAAGGAATCAAGATGTTTCTTCTTGAATATGTATGCATAACCAGTATATTATAAGAGTATTAATACTAAGATTCCTTTGCAAACGTTAAAAGTAGAATGTGCCAGTTAAAGCTGTGGTCTCAGATTAACCAGGTTTTATTTTCAGTATTAGTAATTGCAAACAATTTGGCAGGAAATGTATTATAGCCCACCCTGGGACCATTACCCAACTTCAACCAAACACCTGGTTGAAGAGCTCCATCTTGCAGGCGCTGCGGAACTCAGAGAGCTCCATCAGGGCCTGTAGCTCTTCAGGGAGCTCATTCCACCAGGTAGGGACCAGGACAAAGAAAGCCCTGGCCCTGGTTGAGGTCAGGCGCGCCTCCTGGGGCCCCAGGACCATCAGCAGATTCATACCCTCAAAGCGGAGTGCCCCATGGGGGGCATAAGGAGGTAAGCGGTCCCTCGGGTATGTATGGCCTGAGCCGCATATTCTTAAGGCTTTTCATGTTCAAAACATGCACCATGAAAAAGTTTGAGGGCTGTTTCCCCATTTCCATTGGAAAAGTTGGGAAATTTGAGAAAGCACTGAAAATAGCCAAATTGTAGGTGCATATATTTTAAGAGGGTTTTTGTTTGTTTTAATTTTGCCATCATTTAATATGTTGTGATGTGTTTAAAGATAATATAGTATTTTCAGCATTCTGAACTTACACTTAATATCAAAACATGTTGGTATAAATAGAAAAAAATAATTGAGTGAAACTGTCATGGTGGAACATGGTGGGAGAGGCGGCCTTGCAGCTAGAAGGGTCCAAAGTTGTGAAGGATTTTGTTGTATTGTATTTATGAATGTTATGTCAGTATCAAAAAATAATTGTACAAAACAACAAGGTAAATATCTGAAGTAAAATTCTCAAGAATTACAAGGATATCTGGACATTCTGATGACATTTGTATGTTAAACTATATGCAATTGACTATGTAGCTGCCACATAAAAGTATTTTGCACATAATTTTTTTTGTTGTGTTATTGCGTATATTGAACCTTCTGTTGGGTTTCAGAGTGCTGCCTTTCTCACTGATACCTTATTTTTTTCTTGTATTTTGTTGTAAAGTTACAGCTGACTTATGGCTACCCTATAGGGTTTTAAAGGCAACAGACGTTCAAAGATGGTCTCCCGTTGCCTGCCTCTGTAGCATAACCCTGGCATTTTTGGTGGTCTTGCATCCATATACTTTCCAGGGATGACCTGGCTTCACTTCTGAGATCAAGCAAACCTGGGCTATCAAGGGCAGGGCACTGATAACATATATCCAGGCTTAATTGTTCTATTGTATGTTCATGCTGCTTTTCAACAACAAAATGTTCTCAATACTTCTAGCAGTTATACTAAATTAACTGGAAGAATGAACAGATCAGACATCACAACTGAGTCCTAAACTTGTGTAACTTTTGCTGCCTTGTAATAGTTAGCATTGCTTTGATAATGTGGCCAGCAGACAGCGGCTCCCCTGCAAAATAAAAGATAAGCAGTGTAGGCATCACACCCGAATGACATGGCTAACCAGCCTGCCCCTCCCAGATGAGCTGCTCTTTCAATTGCATTACATGTTGATCTTCTAGAGCAGGCTGCCACTCACCTGGTAGCCTGGGACAATTAAAAATGGTTTTCAATGGATGTGCAGACTGACTGCTTCCTGTTAAGTCAAGCCAATGAAGTGAAGAAAGCTGCTTGTGGTCAAAACTGGGTTAGTCTGTTTTTAGCTTAGTCGTTCTGTTTTGTTTTTAATGGCCTTTTGACGTCAGTGTACAGGACCCAGTGAATTTTCAACATCATGTTATGTGATGGGTTAGTGTAAAATACTAGTTGATTTGTTAAAACTTTTTTTTCCTTTTTTTTGTTTTGTTTTTTGGGCAGTTCGTTCTTTTGGAACTGAAGACAGACCCACTGATCGGCCTATACCACCTCGTGATGAAGTATTTGAATACATTATATTCCGTGGCAGCGATATAAAGGATCTGACTGTTTGTGAGCCACCTAAACCACAGTGTTCGCTGCCCCAGGATCCAGCTATTGTTCAGGTACAGTCTGTACTATGCCTAGTTATAAAGTGTGCAGTTGGAGAATTCAAAAAGGCCTTTGTGCATATTTAAAGAATTTCCAAGTTTAATTTGGCACAGAGGCTGTGTGAACTTAATCACTGCAGCTGTGCCCTGTGATTTTTTTAAAATAAGACCATGAATTTGAGGATTTGTATGTTCTTCTGGGCAGTGCAGCTTTAGCAGCCGTCACATTGCTGCTGTTTATTCTTCCTCTCCAAATCTTCCCCACCACCATATTTCTTTCATATTAACCAAGTTTTTTAACAGCCCAGGCAGATAGTTAAGGCTCTAGAAAGATTCCATATCTAATGATCTCCCTCATTATCTCAAGACACCATCGGACTTGAGAGGCTCGAGACACCATCAAACCAATCCCAAACGGATCTTTCAAATTACGGATTTAGTCAAATGCTCTCTGAAGAAGGTCTGTCTTGCACAAAAACTTTCAGGGAACGTGTCTTCCCACCTCAGTCTGTTACAAAGTAATGATGCCACAATCCAAAAAGGCCCAAATACGAGCTGTAGAGAATTTTTATGATCCAATGGAGGAAGCCACCATATGGAAGTCTTATGAAACAAATGCAAAGTGTGCACAGACTCACACTGAAATATATGTTTCTGAATTTTGAAATGGCTACATTAGTCAGAGATCAAAGCATGTCATAGGCAAAGAAATTTGTTTTTCCAGGAACAATGGCAATACGGTTTATCCAATGGGTTTCTGATTAGAGGTCTGCATTTGGCTATATCCAAGCTGAAAAAAACCCTAAAAATATTTTATTAGTATTTTCCAAATTTGAGTGTTTTTTCAGCTATCCAAAATGGCCAGCCCCCCCCCCCCAAATCTCAAAAATATTGGAATTTTTCGGGATTGCTGGCTAGTCAAAGTTAAAGGGTATTGAGAGTCAGCATGATAAGAGTGGCAGACTCTAATCTGGAGAATCAGGTTTGATTCCCCTGTCCTCCAGTCAGCTAGGTGACCTTGGGCAATTCACAGTTCTCTTAGTGCTATTCTCACAAGCAATTGTGAGCTTTCTCAGTCCCACCTACCTCACAGCGTGTCAGTTGTAGGGAGAGGAAGGGAAATGTGTTTATGAGCAGTTTTGGACGCTTGGTATAAAGAAACTTGTCCTCTTAAAGGGATTGCAAGCCCTTTAAATACAGCTAGGAGGGAATACATTTAAAAGGACCATGGTTCCCTTTTTTCCCCTCCATTGAAACTAGTGGAGGATGGGGGGTCCTTTCTTTTGGGGGGGTGAACTATGTTGCAAATTTGGTGCCACTACCTCAGAAAAAGTGCATTCCCCCATGCCCTAAATACCCCCAGATTGATTCCCCATTATACCCTGTGGGGTCCACCATTGACCATTCAGGATTTCTAAAAAAAAATCAGAATATCAGAAATACCAATATTTTTCAGTTTCGGTTATGATTTTATTTATTTTTGCACTCCCCTATTCCCGAGTACTTTGCAGTGACTGGTACCTTCTGGATGCAGGTCCCACCAATGAACCTTTGAAAAAGCACAATGGTTTAAAATGATTATTTTGCCTCTTTCATGACTTTGGGTTGGATCCAGCCAGCTTTTCTGCTGCTGAAAAAAAAAAACAGGCTGCAATAAGGAGAGGTATTAGGTGAGATTGAGTGAAAAAGCAGGCTGGATCCACCCAGTTATGTTTCTTGTTCTGCCTTGCATTGAGTCTTGTACAACTGCTTTCCTTCAGTCTTCTCTAGGGTCGTCGTCTTCTACTTCATTCCAGTCTGTGGGCTCCTATGGTCCTTTTGGCAGAATGCCAGCCTACAGTCAGTTCAGTCCAAGTCCCTTAGTGGGCCAGCAGTTTGGTGCTGTTGGTGTTGGTATGTTTTGCTTTTTAACCTTTTGTTCTTGGCAAGTAAGTTCAGTATCATGAAACAATCACGAGCCATCCTTTAGGATAAAATTGTTCACACTTTTGTGTCATCCAGGTAGCTCAGGTGACAGTATTAAAACAAAATGCTGGGGTAAACCAGGTTTGGCAGGCCAAACCCATTAGGGAACTACTTATCTGAAAGCCCCATATAGGTGTCTCAGGTATGCTCTTGTACAACTGTTTCTTCTAGTAGAGCCTGTGCGGAATATATTCCTGATATTTGTGTGCTGTAAACATTCCATGTTAGACATCATGCTTGGTACATGCTTTAAGCTTGCATTGCTTAAAGCATTTCAGGTGAAGAGGTATGTTTGGAACATGTTAAGTGATCTTACATGTTTCATTACTTAGAGAGAAAACTGATCTATTGCTTCCAAAAATGCCTAATATAAATGAGCAAAAGTATGAGGATGAGCCTTCAGGATCAAACCAATAGTCAATCTAGTGTACATCAGCTTGTTTCACAAAACAGCCAACCAACAATGTGTAGAGGCCAAGGCCTCCCCCTGCCTTCTAGCAAGGTTTCCAGGTTTTTACTGCCTCTGAATATGGTGGTTCCCGTAACTCACCATGGCTGGCATAGATGGGCCTCTCCATGTCTTATCACCTTTTAAAGCCATCAGTGCTTATGACCATTACTACTTCCACTGGAAGTAAATGAGCCATATGGAAGGGCAGTAGAAAAATCTAATAAAATAAATACATTGATTTAATTACTTACTGAGTAAAGTGGTATTTCCTTTTCTGTGTCCCGTGCATAGTCTATTCATTTTTCACATTTGCAGATATCAGATTATGACCAAATCCAGTAAATTGTAAATATTTATATTCTGGTCTGCATAATAGTCACATGACCATTAGAAAATGCACTCAGACAAGTGATTGTGACTCAAAGCATAACTAGGTTATGCAAACATGGTCACCTATTTAGGTGCTTGGAGCTTTCAAAAAAAGTTTAATTGGCTTTAAGAAGAATATTCATGTCTTATTAGGCATATATACACTTGAGTGGCCCCATTAGCTGTTTTAGGGGTGTTTCCATAGAAGGGGTTGTTTGCCATATAAAAGCATAACCAAGGTTTATGTGCATATCAATTTAGTTCAGCAAACGCTCATTATAGTGATAGGGGTATTGTCCCTTTGTCTTGGGCTGTGTCTACATTGAAGTCAAACTACTGGAATAATCATACCTTCCCATGGCATACTGGGAATTATGCCTCTGTACATACGTTGAGCTCACCAAGAGAGAATTCCTCACACTTCCTATAAATATTGGGGCTACTTGGACCAAGCCTCGACACAGTGGCAGTGATTCCATTTCAAATATATATATATATACATATATTTTAAGAATGTCAACAAAAGAAGGCAAATATAATATAGACAAGCCTGGACGATGTGCAAGCAATGGCTTTTGTCTTTGCTTCATCCGCCCATTATGCATGGGGGGAATAGCACGCATTCGGGGTGGAATGGCGGCGACTAAAATCACCAATAACGCACGGTGCCGGCTGCAACCAGCCGCAGATTTGGTGCATGCCGCCGAAAAAGCCGCGTTAGTGAAACGCGGAAGAAAGCGCAGCTTCCGGGTGACCGGGGCTCAACCAGAAGCGGCGCCGGGGTCACCGCGTGCATAATCGGTTACTTTGGGTTTTGCCGCCATTGCGTCCCGTCCCGTGCATAAGCGGTTTGCTTCGCTTCTTCCCCCTCCGCATTTTCCATGTGTCCCGAAATCGCCGTTTCGGCGGCAGTGCATAATGGGCAAATTTTATATGTGTGCTTTTTATGGAATTGGAGCACAACAGTCCTGGAAACTGTAGGCAAAGCCGACTACATATGTAGGGCAAAAAATTTTCCCTGGGAAAAAACAACAATGGGAAAAAAAATCCACCTTGGATCTTTGCCTAGACAGTTGTGCTACTAGCAAATTCATTACAATCAGTGCGGGTGGGATCTTAACAGTGTAATGACAAAACATGTGCTACTTGGGGCTTAACTTACCTTGTTTTTCACCATGCAGGAAGTTCACTGACATCTTTTGGGACTGAAACATCGGCCAATACAAGCTTGTCTCAAAGCAGTGCAGTTGGTTCCACTTTTACGACAGATGCGCGATCATTAAAAACACAGCTCTCTCAAGGTAAAGGCTTTTACTGTGTTGCATTTTATGTCGGTTCTTAATTCTCATGCTTGCTTGTATCACCATGGCTTAATTTAAATTTAAATGGAATAAAATAAAATGGTTACATGCACTATGCTTTTGTGTCCATTGGGGAAAAGGCTTGGATTACTATAAGATGGATATTATGCCAAGTATAAATACTAGTGGGGTGGAAGTGGTAACTCTTGATTCTCAGTCCTACACTGAAGAGACTTGCTGACACAAAAGTTTAACAGGAAACTGTTCATATGGCTGCTATGGTGACTAGTTGAGACTCTGTAGGCTGATATAAAAGGCAAAAGTTTTTCTGTGCCACTTCCTGCTGTGTTAACCTTGTGTCTCCTGCTACTGAGAACAGCTTTATGCTTTATTCACGCATCAGTGAAAGCTTTGAACCCTTTTTAGGGATGATTTTTCTTGGCTGTTTGTTTTTATAAAGCTGCAATTTTATTAAGTAGATGTGGAGAGCTGGATTTCATTCCCCACTCCTCTACATGCAGCCAGCTGGGTGACCTTGGGTTAGTCACAGTTCTCTCAGAGCTCCCTCAGCCCCACCTACCTCACAGGGTGTCTGATGTGGAAAGAAGAGATGGCAGTTATAAGCAGTTCTGAGACATCTTCAATTAGTGAAAAGTGGGGTATAAAAAAACCTGTTTCTTCTAATCGTATATAAGTAGCAAATAAATCTGCTTGCATTACTTTTCAATTGTTAAGCAAGAAAACATTGAAATACTGCTTGCTTTTGGATACTACTGTTCCAAAAATAAACTGTCATTAAGGAATTAGAGATAATAACTCCTGTTCCAGAAATTGTCTTATGTGGACTGAATTGAAGTGTAAAGATTTCAGTTGGCTTTCCTGTCTCTAAGATAATTGCCGGTGGTTGTATCTGTAAGGATTACTGCTTTGCCCCTCTTTTCTTTTTCTTGAATTGGATGAGGGGGGTTATCACTATGTTCCACCATCATGGATTAGCGCATTTAAGAGTATAGAAACAGTTTCTCCTCGGACATAACTGTCTTGACTGGGTAAGTCAGGTAACGCCTTCAGTCTGGATTAGCAGACTTCAAAACAGCTCCCGTGTCCAATACAAGGATAAGGAACTGTTACTTTTGGCTGTGTTTCAGGTCGCACCAGTCCTCAGTTAGACCATTTGAGAAAGAGCCCGATCCTGGAGCAAGCAGTACAGACCACATCGTCCCACTTACCTGCATCAGCACCAGTCGGGCGCCGGAGTCCTGTTTCATCTAGGTCTCTGACATCCGCTAACCAAAAATCCTTAGAACATCAGGAGCACAGGCGAGGTAAAACTTATCCATATGTCATGCTTTGAATTTTGTCAATTCTTTTTTGTAAACTGCTTTCCTATTAAATAATTTAGTGGTAATGTTCCTATGATATGGGGATATATCCTTCAAAGATACCTGTAATAAATAATAGTAAATCTGTAAATCTTCCTTTCCTGAGTAAGAAATGATTAACTGTTTGCAGCCTGCCTGCTCTGCGCACTGCTTTCCTAGACTGCGCATGGGTACAGCCTTCTGGAAAGTGAGGTTAAGCTATAGAAGGAGCATCCTCTGCTCCTCTCACCCTCGTCCTTGTGATCACTGTGGGGATTCGCTTAGCTCTTGTTTGCTTTATTTTTTTTCCAAACATAGAATAATGCAAACTCTGTTAGCATGTACAAAACATGAAAAACAACAAAATGTTTTCTGCATTGTTCTCCATCCTAGGTGAAGCACACAGATTGTCAAGATCTGAAGCAGAGCAGCTGAGAAGTGATAAACGTCAATTGGGTAAAGTGAATACTTCATTAAAAGTAAAATGTAATGGAGCTTTTAAGACTTCGTTGATTATTTCGAATCTCAAGAAAGCCAGGGTCATGAGAGCAAGCAGAAAATGCTGGAGCAGGTGACTATAGAAAGTGGGATAAGCAATAGATTTGGAGAGAGGAGATCTCTCTGGGTTAGTAGTAGAGATGGTGTAATGGCTGAAAGTGTACCCCCAGGGTATGTAGTTCCCCCAATGCCTGATAGTGTCTGATGGCATCAGCTGCAGAATATTGCTGTCAACCTTCATGGTAATGGTATTAAGAATGAGGCACTACTTATCAGAAGAAGGGATTGTTCTTTGTTGCAACATTTTGTAGTAGATCTCTCCAAAAACAATTTTTCCTCTAGTTCCAGGGGCACCTCCAGTACGAAGAGGCCGTGGAGGTCACCGTGGAGGCAGAGGAAGATTTGGTATCAGGCGGGATGTTCCAATGAAATTCGAAAAAGACTTTGATTTTGAAAGTGCAAATGCTCAGTTCAATAAAGATGAAATAGATCGTGAATTTCATAACAAGCTGAAACTAAAAGGTAAGCTGTGCATTTATCTTCCAAACAGAGAAGGGCTGTCTTAGAGGCCACTTCTGTAGAAGTATTTGGGTTTGCTTTAAAAATGAGAATAATCTTGTTGAAATTTTCTGTGTAACCTGCGCCAGCCTAACCTACTTCACAGGGCTGTTGTGAGGGTAAAATGTGGGATTAGGAGAACATAGTAAGCTTCTTTGGATCCTCATTGGGAAAAGGCCAGAGTATATATCAAGTGAGTAAATAACTATCCTGCTGGTAAGCAGGCATTCAGCCAAAATGCAGTAGGCTATAATCATGTTTGGAAAGTAGCATTTTTCTATGACAAATCAAAGATGATTTGAATATTACCTGCCTTTCAGTGTTGCTGAAATAGTTTGCAGAAGCTCACCATAGCTTCTTCTGGAAAGGCCTGGTAATTTAGTTGTTTAACAACTTTCCTTGTTTCACTCTAATGAACCACAAAAAGACAGCCAGGAAGTGCCTGTTGAGTACAGGGAAGGCTAAACACAGCCCCTCAGCAGCATTTTGAATTGAACACACTGAGAAAAATTCCTCCATTTCAAACCAAGTGCTTGCAAATCCCTGGGATCCAACAGAGGAATGTCTTATTGGCAAATGCAGGAAATAATCTCTGTTGGATCCCAGCAAATTTTAAGTGGGTGCAACACAGCAGAGGATTTTGAGATGCCCAGCTAAGAGCAGGGATCGGAACACCCATCTTTTGACCTAGAAAACAGCTGAGAGGCTACATTTTCACACATGCCCACCCCCCACCCCCTGCCGCCACATTTATGTGGGCCGTAGTGGGTCCAGGTGTTGTCATAGACTTGGTTGCTTAGGTGAGCAATAAGAAATCTTGACTGGAACTTTGAATCGTGCATCCCTGTCAGGTTGATGTTGTTCTGAATTTGCTTTTTGCCTTGCTTTAAAAATATACTTTGCTGTCTGAGTGACTGTTGTTGACCCTTTTTCACGCCCACCCACAGAAGATAAACCAGAAAAGCCGGTAAACGGAGAGGATAAAGGTGACTCAGGTGTCGACACCCAGAACAGCGAAGGCAATGCAGATGAAGATGACCCTCTTGGGCCCAACTGTTATTACGACAAAACCAAGTCATTCTTCGATAACATCTCCTGCGACGACAACAGGTATTGCCTGTTCAGGGTAGCCAGCTTACTGTGTGTGTAGTCTGTTTGAACTATATCCAAAAGATGACAAGACCTCAATGAGATTTGCTCTAATACAAAACATACTTCAGATAATTAATAGCTTAGTAGACCTAAGTAAAAGTTCCTGCTCTCGTATGTTTCAGAGAACGAAGGCCTACCTGGGCGGAAGAAAGAAGGTTAAATGCAGAGACATTTGGGATTCCGTTGCGTCCAAACCGTGGCCGTGGGGGCTACCGAGGGAGAGGAAGTGGTGGTGGAGTTGGTGGCTTCCGGGGTGCTAGAGGGCGTGGTGGCAACAGAGGAAGCTTCGGCGTCCCTCGAGGGTTTCGTGGTGGATTCAGAGGTGGACGTGGTGGCAGGGAGTTCGCAGATTTTGAATACAGGGTAACGTAAGGTTTTCCCCTCTCAAAATTTCACTTTTTTTGCTTTCATCTCTGCAAACACTGTAGCCTAGCAAAGAGACCCTCACTTCAACCCAACAGTAATGGCCTGGGAGAAATTCAGTCAATGGAATTTCTTCCGACCTGTCAAATTCATGTCAACACAGGCCCCCATTTCTTCCACAATTCTGGCTTTAAAAAACATTAGGAGGGAATTCAGTCATAAATTGTTTTAAGAGCAAGTGAGGCAGAATCTTTTTTTAGGATCAAAAGCTGTGCTCATGGAAGTTGTCATCATCAACAATGCAACAACTGTCAGATCCACTCTGACCACTTTTTGGTTAGCTGCAGGCATAGAGCCAAGCAAGGAGCTCGCCTCAGGCCCTGCATGTGGTAGAGTTGGGGAAGGTCTCTGGAAGCCTTGTGTAGTGTTAAGGGGTGTATAGCACTTCACAACCTCTTGAAGGCTTTTCTGCACTAGGCTTTCTTGGGGTAGAAAGGAATTGGAGTCTGGCATTTGGAAAAATGAGACTTCACATTTCAAATGACTGCCTATGCAGTCCAGAGGAAGTTAGGCGAGGCTTTAAGTTCTGTTATCCCTCTGAGAGTCAGTGTGGTGTTGTAGTGATTAGGAGTGCGGACTTCTAATCTGGCGATCCGGGTTTGATTCCGTGCTCCCCCACATGCAACCAGCTGGGTGACCTTGGGTTCACCACAGCACTGACCAAGCTGTTCTGACCAAGCAGTAATATCAGGGCTCTCACAGCCTCACCTTCACAAGGGTGTCTGTTGTGGGGAGAGGAAAGAGAAGATGAATGTAAGCAGCTTTGAGACTCCTTCGGGGAGAAGCGGCATATAAGAACCAACTCCTCTTCTTTCTCTAGCTTGGCCTTTGTGTGTTTGATTTAATTTGATTACATGTTTGGTTGAGCAGTAAGTAATATTAATGTTTCGGTGGGGGGGTCTTTTATTTTTTAGAAAGACAACAAGGTTGCCGCATAGTCCACAAGGAAGTTGAAAGCCAGGTGGACTTGCAGATCTTCGTAGTCCAGAGAATGTGTCGGTCTTTGCAAAGAAATTGACTTAATTTGCTGTAAAACTCGTCACCAGCAATGGGGTTTGGTTTTTTTTTTTTTATTTCAAAGGGGTTTGAAGCAGTAACTGTTTTGGAAAGAAAAATGCCATCTTCAGAAACAACGAACATTAAATATATTTGCAATAGAAAAAATAAGTAATTTCTTATATATAGTTAAGCTATAAAGCAGTACGTCAATGGCGTTTAAGTATTTTTTTCATCACAGAAAAGATTTTTCTTAACTGAATTGTATTTGATTGCTGCAGGTTGCAAAGACAATAGTATGCAGAAGGCCGTCAGTACTGTGAGTGTGTTGATCCACTGAAGGTTGTTTTTTGGGACTCCTGTAAGATCCCTTTTCTGAAATAGTTGTACTTTTTTGTCAGATAGGGTGCTGGGCAGTAGAAAACTTGCTTTGTCAGTCAAAAAATGTAAACACAGTAAATATTGTTTCTTGGGCAAAGGAAAACTTTTTATAGTTGTAAAATTCCATGATTAACCCATTGCCAAAGAAACATTGAGGAACTTTGTATAGCTGTATAAAAAGCAACTAATTTTTTAAAAGAATAAAACATTTTTAAGTCAACAGACCTGCTGTGTTGAGACACTAGAAACACACAGGAAAGCTTATTTCAGGTTTTCTTTTCCCCTTTGTAGCTTTTCAGGCTTTAAACTCCTTTGATTTTTATATTTTGACTACAAATTTTAAAAACATGAAAATGTTCTTCCATGATAACAAAACCTGCTTAAAACTATTCTGTCTTGGCAAGAAATTCGGTTCTGTACGTTTCGGGCATATCAAAGAGTTTGACCAAATTTAAAGTCCATTGTCAATCAAGACAAGCCTAGACGCTTCGCACTGCAATTTGCGTTAACTAATCCAACTGGAAGGCCAGTGGCCCAGGCACACACGTTCTGAAAAGTCTCCATGTATCAATTCTTGAAACGTTGGCACTTGTTTCAATATTGTTGACATACTCAATTTAAAAGTGAATTTCCTAGTGTTTGAAATTGCTTGAGTTTTGATGGACTGTAGCTTGGAGACATTGAATGTTCATTTTTTTAGACAGTTATCCCCCAAGTGATTTGGTATGAAGTACTTGTACAACAATTCTAAATAACTAGTTCAATGACTTCTCTTTTTTTGGTATTAAGTTATATTAGACACAGTAATCTGGTAATTTGTGTTTGTATTTGTATATGAAAGCCACAGGAATAAAGGGATCCAAAGATTAAAGCATTTTTTTAAATCTTAATTTGCTGGGTTTTTTTCTTTCTCCATGTTCAGTAGTGATCAGATGTGGATAACTGCACTGTTAGGAAACGAGGATATTTAAAAGTGATTGATAGAATCATAATTTTATATCTTTTTGTATAGCACTACAAGCAAAGTATTTTGTAATTGGTTTCCTTATGGGGTCATGTATTTGGCAGACGTGGCATTTAGATACTCTTGTTTAGTAATATTTTGCATGTTAACAATGCCTTTTTGGGATCCACAGATCATCATCCTGAACAGTTTGGGTTTTTTAAACAAAAGGCAAGTCCTGTCCTGTTGCAATAACGATGTAATACTGTCTGAGGTGTCCCCAAGTTTTATTTAAACCAAGATAAAATTGTAAATACCAATGAGATGTGCTGTGAAGGTATGAACTAGTTTCATCTTACCCACCAATCCTTTGGGTTTATTAGCTGGGGAGTGTTTGTACCCTGGTCAAGAACACTTTGTCATACCTTCAGTGTACCTTGCTACAGAAGAGTGGGGCTTTTATTTTAAGCCAGAATAAAACAGTTCAAGAAAAAAACAAGTCTTGTGGAAGTCTTTTTCTTCCCCCACCCCTCCCCGTTCCATCCTGGTTTCAAAAGTGGGGAGGGAGGAAATGCTGAATTTGTTTTATCCTCTTTTGGTGACGCCTGCACAGTTGTTTCAGACTGCATCTTTTCATCTCCTGGAAGAGGTGTGGATCTAGAGTTAAGTCAGTTAAGAAGTTATCCGGTCAGGTTTGGTGGACACTAAGAGAATTCTTAATGCATGAAAAAGATGGCTCGCTAGTCTTGAAATGGAAATGATTGGGACGAGGGAGAGTGAAGTGAGTCTTCTGAGGCCAGAAAAGCAAAAGATAGTTATATTTTCTAATCTGCCTTGAGTCTCAGTGAGAAAGGCAAACTGTAAATTAAATGAATAAATCTTGTGGAACCTTAGACAAATTGAATGGGGCAGAAGCTTTCCATTACACGCATGAAGTGTTGCATTCCATTGGGAGATGTCTTAGTACAATAGAGGTACAATAGAATTGGAGGGGGAGGCCACCAAGCTCAGCATTCCCAATGTTTAGCTGTGCTCAGGGTCCAGTCTGACGAGAAAACCTGCCCAAAACAGAAGAAGTTCAAGGCGGCCAGATGTGTGTCAGGAATTCTTTCTCCTGGCACAGGGTTGAGAAACTGACCCAATACCACTAGCTGTCAGCTACAGCTCCCAGTTAACAGCTCTCTCAAGCTATATCCTCAAGTATTTACTGGAGTAATCCTCAAACATGCCTTTGTTAGTGTGTATTGTCCTTTTGCCAGGTCATCACTGAAGTGCTTGGATCTTTTTTTCTATTAACCAGTTCTTTTTTTCTTTCTGTTCTGCTGTACCAGAAAAAAAAACTTCTATGTCATAAAATGCCTGGGATTTCTAATCTCCCTTTGTGTAATAACTGCATGTCTGCCAATTTAGATGCAGCACTTTATGAATCTTATGAGGTGGCTTGCTTGGAAACTTGTTGATC
This sequence comes from Paroedura picta, assembly GCF_049243985.1. Taxonomy (NCBI): domain Eukaryota; kingdom Metazoa; phylum Chordata; class Lepidosauria; order Squamata; family Gekkonidae; genus Paroedura; species Paroedura picta. The sequence continues at coordinate 20,881,522 of NC_135382.1, read as the reverse complement.
TTTAAAGTGCCGCAAGGTTCCCTTGTTTTAGAACAGGAAACCTAGTTTTAGAGTCAGCCTCATGAGCAGAGAATTGAAAAGTGGTCAAAGTTAAATTTTAAGGGATCCACGGTGGAAACTGGCGGAAAAAGTAAAGATATAATTATGTTTGTGGAAGAACAAGCCTTGCTTAGGGAAGAGCCAGCAAGGTTTCTATAAAGGGCAAGTCCATCACACCAACCTTTTGCAGTTATTTGCACGTGGTTGCAAATTTGTGTGTAATGGTGATATGGCAGCTGTTTTATCTTCCAAAGCCTTTCAACAGACTTCTTCAAAGGCATACATTTAGTGGTGGGGGGAGGGGGTTAGAGGATGAGCTCTCCTGTGGATTAGTAATTGTATACAAGAAAGGGAAACAAAAGCTGATTTTTCCTAACAGTGTGTGGGTACATTTGCTGACAGAAAAAGAAGAATCAGGTTTCAGCACCATTTGACATTTTGGGACAGAAGAGTAATCTGTTGTTTCCTGAGTCCACACAGCTGTGGCTTCCATTGTGGGTTGTGTATTTGGTCCCCTCCCTTACCAAAACCCTGCTCTCATACAGGCAACACTGCTCAAAGTGGCATTATTTTAATTCTATTTTGCAGCTGGGAATGCCTAGAATTCCAACAACATTAACATTAGTGGCTGCCAACATTACCAAAACCACAGGATTTCACTGGGAGAAAAATCATTGTGTAGAAATTGCTAAATTGGAATTGGAACACTGACCAGGCTTTGGGAGAGGCTGTGGCTGAGCGGTAAAGCATCTGCTTGATGTACAATATGTCCCAGGCTCAATCCTCAGCATCTCCAATTACAGGATCTGATTGTAAGTGATATGAAAGACCGTCACCTGGAGAACTTTCCAGTCTGACCAAACAATACTGATTGATGGACCAAGGATCTGATTGGGCATGAGGCAGCTTATTGTGTTCATATGGCTTGATGCAGTATTCCGTTTTAGCCAGCAGATGGCAGTGCAGGACATGGTGTTCTATCCATGGTACCAAGAACATTAAAAATGTTATTATATAACGATAACAATCAAAACAGCTTTATTTGTTCAAAGCTCTTCTACCCTGCTTTTCACCCCTCCTGCCAAAATGGGAGCCCAATGCTGTTTTTACAAGAACTGCTAATCGATTTGGTTTCTGTTGCCCTTTCTTGGGGAAGTAGCATATAACTTCATTCTTCTATGCTGTTTGCTTTAAACCAATTATTAACCTGTGCACACAAACAAGCATTGGCTCGCTTCCTGTCTGCTGCATCTTTGTTCAAATCTATGGCTTGAAAATTGAATCTCCAAATCATTTGAAAATGATACTTACCTGTATCAAATTAAAGCACCAAGAGTAAACCCCTGAAAAACCCTCTGGTCTTGCAGATTTCAAATTTGATTGTTCGCAGTCAGATCACTGCTATACAATGCTGCTATTTCTCTTCTACCCATCCTGGGTTACAGAAACTGGGTTACCCAAACTGGGTTACAGAAAGAGGGTGGCAAGTTCCCTTGTTAGGCAGGTATTTTTAAAGTCCCCAGGGTAAGGGAGAAATCATCAGTGTCAAGCTTTATGAAACCATAAGAGGGAAGAGAAATTATGCCGATTTTCTGAGTATCTGCTCTCCAGTTTCTACCATCCACATTCCCCCGTGTGTTTTCTCATTCTAGGAGAAAGGAGAATAAACACGTGGGCATTTTGCTTCCTATCCGGGAGAACACAAAGAGGCTTTCTTCAAAGCAGCATTGCAAAGAGAGCAGCTCTTGGGCATGGGAACTTATTAAGATTAAACTAAGGTTTGGAAAATTGGGGAGTGGAGGGAGCTTTGTGTGGAGATAAGATTCTATCCATTTCACAGTCCAAAGCTGTGATTTCCTCCAGGGCATCTGACCATTGTGATCTGCCGGTCAATTCCAAGACAGTGCCAAATCTAACTGGACCCAACTTCCCCAGAGCCAGCTTGGTGTAGTGGTTAGGAGCGTGGACTTCTAATATGGCAAGATGGGTTGGTTCCCCGCCCCCCCCCCCCCCACATGCAGCCAGCTGGGTGACTTTGGTCTTGTCACAGTACTCATAAAGCTGTTTTGACCGGGCAGTGATATCAGGGCTTTTCTCAGCCTCACCTCCCTCACAGGGTGTCCTTCAGGTAGAGAAAAGTGGCATATAAGAACCAACTCTTATCAGGGCTCGCTCAGTCTCACCTCCCTCACAGGGTGTCTTGTGGAGAGAGGAAAGGGAAGGCGACTGTAAGACACTTTGAGACTCCTTTGGGTAGAGAAAAGTGGCATATAAGAACCAACTCTTCAGTAATCTCAGGGCCCTCTCTCAGCCTCACCTGCCACAGAAGATGTCTGTTGTGGGGAGAGGAAAGGGAAGCGGATTGTAAGCCTCTTTGAGACTCCTTTGGGTAGAAAAAGAGGCATATAAAATCCAACACTTCTACTTCATATACTACTATTCGCCACCCATCATGGGAGATCCAGACCACTGTCTGAGTTGATCCAGATGACAGGAGCTACAAACATCAGACTGCTTACACTAGACATTTTTAATAACAGTATAATTAGAAGTCATTTTACTACAGTTTTTTACTTTGTATGTATATTATGTTGTACACTCCCCAGATAGGCAGTATAGAAATAAACAGATATAAATCCCACCTGCAAGTTGTAGCCTTGAGTGTTACTCTGAAAAATCAGAGTTTTTATTACGGGACCTGGAGTTGCCGACTGGTAAAGAGAATTGACCAAAAGTATCAGGAGACTAGTTCCTGTGGTTGAACTAATAACTTCAGGCAGTGACTGCAGATTGCACGTGTCTACCTTGCCCCCACACATTCCAGACTGCCGGGGTTTAATAAATTCCTAACCACATTTTTCCTTACCAAAACAGATAATTCAGAAGGCTAAGGCACTGAGCAAATGCATTTCCCAGACTTTAGGTTTAGAAACTGAATTTCTGTGGTTTTTGCAAGCAAGTTCTTTTGTGTTAATGGTCTCATGATGGAAATAAGCTAATAAATATATCCTAGATGTTCGAATCATCAGGCTTGCTAGAGCAGCAGCAGCAATTCATGTGTTTTCTGGTAATAAAAGAACCATATAGTTCATCCGTACCCCTGCAGCCCTTGGCTGGTAAATCATGCTCCTGCGGGGACATTTTGAAGGTCTAAGCCAGCCTTTCTCAACCAAAGTTTCATGAAATGCTGGAGTTTCTTGACAACCATGGAACGGCTTCCCGAATAGGTAGGAATTATTTTTAAAATAAATTTCTTAAATTCATTAAACAGTTGTCGAGTGATATGACCCTATATGGTCATGTTGAGCTCCCCCCCCCCTCCAATGACAGGCCTGGAAGGGGTGGGAAGGGGAAGGCTACTGGGTGGGTGTGTACATAGCCATGTTTTCCAACCATAGTCTGCATAGCAGCGCTGGGGTTTCTCAAAGCCTGAAGGATGTTTCAGGGGTCTCTCAATGGTAAAAAACAAAAGTTGAGAAAGGCTGGTCTGAATTCTATGTGCTGTTGTCCCAATTTGGGACTGGCCTGAACACCCACAACTAAACCCATTTCAACAGATGTCAGAAGCTAAGCAGGGTCAGCCTGGATTAGTACTTGGATGGGAGATCACCAAAGAAGACTGTGATTGTTGCATGGAGGAAAGCAATGGCAAATCGCCTCTGCTCATCACTTATTTGGAATGTGCTGTGGATGGGATTGCCGTTAGCTTGCAATTCGGTGGCACCTTATCCTTCCGATTCTGAGAAAATGTAATATGTAATTATGTAAAAGCTGAAATAAGCTGTGGGATGCTGTTTCTTTAAAAATGCCTTTAAAATAAAGCCTCTCAACATTTTGTGGGATCTGCCTCTTTTTTTAAGATTTGACATTGTACATGCAGGAAGAGCATATATGGGGTTTGAAAGTCCTTTGGCAAAACTATAGGATCGAGAAACCAGCCTTTCACATCTCATCCTACACCTCCTCTTAGGGCTAAGAAAGCTCTTAGACCGCCTGTATCCTTATGCCCCCTGCAGGGCTCTTAGTTCTGTGGATGCAAGTCTGTTGGAGATTCCTAGCCCAAGGGAAGTTTGCCTGGCCTCAACTAGGGCCAGGGCTTTTTTGGTCCTGGCCCTGACTTGGTGGAACGAGCTCCCAGAAGAGCTGGGGACTCTGTTCCACAGGGCCTGCAAGGCAGAGCTCTTGTGCCAGGTTTTTGGTTGAGGTCAGGGTGAGTAAGTTCTGAGCCCCTCCCTGTGCTAGCCAGGTCAGCCACCAAGATGCGCTTTCCTGGAGGCTATTGTTGCAGTCTGAGTGAGTTAGTGAGGATATGTCACCATCAAGGGAGAATTTTATGGGTTTTAACGGGGCTTTTATGATTTTGGAGGTTTTATGAGGATTAATAATAATTCTTACCTGCCACAAGCCGCTATGTCGGAGAGGCAGGATAAAAATATAATTATAAATAAAATAAGGGAAGCAGTTGTTTGTCCAGTCTCTAGTGGGAAAGGAGAAGCAAAGTGTGGATGTTGCTGGATGATGAGTTTAAGTAAAGGATAGGAAAATGCCCTCCTGTAAGTGATCCAGCCCAGGGAAAAATAAATCCTCTTCCCTAGAGGTTTTCAGCCATTAACTGAACATAGCAGAGAGTCGGACTAGATCCTTTTCTGATTCAGAAACTCTTCACTTTTTCTGTTTGGAAAAAGGAAAGGGAGATATGCTCTTTGGAAGCCAACAGTGTACATTATGGATGTGCAGCTCAAGATTGCCCCAGTGACAAAATTCAGCCCTCCAGAGTTACTAGTAGCTCCCCTGTTTGCACCTTCAGAGGCAAAGTAACGTGTCTGTAAAGAAAGACTTGTTCCCTGTGGGTATGACTAGCAGCCCAGTTTGGGGTGACCTTCCACCTACCATCCTCAAACAGGTCCTTTAGGAAAACAAGAGGCTGACCTGAACGGTATTGGCCAGCCAGTTTGTCACAAATGACTTCAAGTTAGACACATCAGCACCTTTTTTATTCATTTTTTTTGTCTTGGCAACAAAGAACTGAAGCCCACTAGCGGAAATGAGAGGCCAGCAGTCCCGGAAGGCAGAACAATAGGCGTTATCTTGCCTGCCTGCTGGAAAAGATACTTTGTGACATTTATTTGGACAAGATCAGCTAATCTACCAGTGTTGATGAACAGCCATTTTCCACAATAGCCAGCTAGGCTTCGGTCTGCTAGGTTAGCAAGGCCCATGCTGTGTGCTGCAAAGGAGAGGGGAACAAAAGGTTCCCATCAAGTAAGCTATCCCTCCTGCAATCCTGCTTCCTTTACGGCACCCTGCTCTGCCTTTCAATCATTCTCTGCATCTCAGAATGGGACTTCTCCTTCATAGCATATTGTAGCCCAGCAGCACTTGAATCTATGTCAGAAAAGAGAGTTGCCAACCTCCAAATGGGGCTTGGTGATCTCCTGGGATTACAACTGATATGCAGAAGACCAAGATCAGTTTCCCTGAAGGAAATGTCAGCTTCCAAGGGTGAACTCCAAAGCATCACCTCCTCATTGAGTTCCCTTCCCAAACTCCACTGCCCCTCAATCTCTAGGAAGTTCTCAAGCTAGGCCTGACAACCCTAATTGTGCCCAGCTGGAACCCTACAACTACCATCCTCGATATTCCACAGACAAGGATTCAAATCCCTTCTTACAAATACATACTTCTGACACACAGGGAAGGCAGGACAGCCTGCCCAGGAGCCCCCCCCCTCCCCCAGCTCATGTAGCAGAGGGGAACCCACAGCATATGCAGAGTTTCAGGAGATGAGACAGGAAAAATGAATTGCTGAATGGTAGCATTTGGTAAAGGTGACACACCACACAAGGGTCTGTTCATCAACCAGTTTTTTCAGTTATGCAGCCTGGGGGCTGAAGAAAGTTCCTCACATTTTTATCATGCCATATATCAAAGGTTCAGCCCCCCTCTTCTGAGGTTAAAATTGCCCTCCATTTTATGTCAGTGTAGGGACATCCTGTGCCAAATGGACTAACTCCACCATAAGGCCTCTCTTTTTTTTTGTACTTTTTACATTCTCCGAGACAAAGTATTGGGCTGGGCTTTTCAATTAGTTGCCTGTTTGCTACAGTCATAAGATGTCTCTTGGCCAAACAGAGTACTGCTCATTCAGAATAGCAGCAGTTCTCCAAGATCCACAGGGAGAGGTCCCTCATATCACCTACATCCTGATCCTTAAGTGGAGATGCTGGTTATTGAACCTCAGATCTTCTGCATGACAAGCAGATGGTCTCAGCTATGGCCTCATGGCTCTCCTACTTTTCTCCAATAGTCATCTTTTCCTTTTATCTACATTTTCACCACTTTATCCCTCTTCAAACTCCCTTATTGGCCTCTGCTCCTACTATTTCTCCACCTTCACCTTTTCACGGCGAGAATTTTCTCCTTGTGTCACACTACTTGCTTGATACCAAATAGGAGTCTTGGGCACCTTGAAGCCTTAACATTTTTGTCCAGCAGAAGGTTCTCTGAACCATAGTTGCAGAGGGTCTTCCCTATGCAAACATTTATATATGAGGTTGTTTGGGGAAAACAGTAGGGTCAAGAAAGACATGTAATGCCGGGTGAGAGGCAGCTATGCAAAATTAAAATGTAATCAAGGTAAGTACAAAGGCCATTAAAAAAGCAGTAACTGGCAACCTCCCTAGGTTTGCAGCTCCATTAAGGCTTGTGCCAGAATAAAATCTTGTTCATCCTGAAGGTGCTACCAGACTCATGTTTGTTTTTACCACAACAAACTTAACGTGGTTTCTTCTGTTATCTTCCTCCACGTCCTTTACTTCACAACCTTCTCCTTTTCCCCCTTCACAGGGTTGCCTGGTCAAGGGTCTCCTGAGGCTCAGAGTCTCAGTTGGCACTTGGCAGATTGAGGAGGAGGGGGGATGCCTGATGGAGCTGACTGGCAGCTGGCACCTGGTGGGTCTGTGTGGGGTCTGGTGGGGCCAGGAGTGCTGTTAACTGTTAAAGCTGAGCAGAAAATAGCCTGCCCTGGCTCAGAGACATTACTCTTTCTCAGGACACACGGAGGTTGATGCCCCGAAACTAAGGGTCAAGCTCTGTCTGTACCATCCCTTTTTGAAGGGTTGCCAGGTTCTGTCTTCAAAATTCCTGGAGATTTAGAAGTGGAGTCTGGGGAGAGCAGGGTTTGGGAGGGACCCAGTGCCATAGAGTCCATACTCAAAGATGCAGATTTCTCTAGAAAAAAGATCTCTGTTGTCTGGAGCTCAGTTGTAATTACCTTCCTTTGTCTTTGCTCATTTTTATCTCAGTTACTTAGGACTTACTCTTTTCTTCAGAGGAACTGATCTTTGTTGTCTGGAGATCAGTTCCAATTCTCTGAGATCTACAGATCCCACCTGGAGTTTGATAATGCTGCAGGGAGCTTCAACATGGAGGGGTGTCTGCTCCTCTCACAAGACTCTCATCATTCTGTCCTTTTCCCAGTGCTGAGCCTTTCCCTCTTCCCCACCTGCAAAGACATCATCAGGATTTGCAAAAAAAAGTACATAACTCCATAATTAAATAGTGAGGTTTAGTGATGTAGTGATGAGGATACATTTCCTTTGCATGGAAAACTCCCTGCAAGGGGAAAGTAAGTCAAGAGATAGGTAGAAACCTTATTGTCCCTGCTGTTTGTTTTGTTTGCAGGGAGCTTGTAGCAAAGAAGACAGCACTCCAAAATGTCACCCTGCATCTAGTCTGGTTTCTGTCATTCCACCACACGTATATACTGTACATGTGAACCCGATTTAACAATTGTGTCTACTATCACACCATCAAAATATTCCTTCTCCCCCTTCAGGCTGCTACAATTGAATCCAACAATTTATTTCCCTTGTTTTACTCTGTAATGATTTTTTTGGTACTCTACTGCTTAATTACATTTGTTTTTCTAATTTTCTTGGCTGTAACTAGTGTCTCTTCTTATTCTATTTAGCCACCAGTTTTATTATGCTTTGTTGCTTCACTGTACAGTAATGATTCTACTAACTACGTTTACTGGTTTTATTGCACTGGGCACTATTTTGCTTTTCCCATACTTTACCGCTTTACTGATTTCATCACATTTTACTTTATTTCAGCCATATTGCACTGGGTTTCACTGAGGCTCTGGAATCTGTCTGTCTTTAGCCTTGAGGATTCAGTCACTGGGAGAGGTGCAATAGAAACTGGCTAACCCAACCGAGCCTCTTGTGGCGCAGAGTGGTAAGGCAGCGATATGCTGTCTGGAGCTGTCTGCCCATGAGGTTGGGAGTTCGATCCCAGCAGCCGGCTCAAGGTTGACTCAGCCTTCCATCCTTCCGAGGTCGGTAAAATGAGTACCCAGCTTGCTGGGGGGTAAACGGTAATGACTGGGGAAGGCACTGGCAAACCACCCCGTATTGAGTCTGCCATGAAAACGCTAGAGGGCGTCACCCCAAGGGTCAGACATGACTCGGTGCTTGCACAGGGGATACCTTTACCTTTACCTTTAACCCAACCGAGCCTACAAATAACTCGGCATCTTTAAAGAGACCTTCCCTGGAGTCAGTGCAATTCCCTAACACGGGGACATTCATTCTAGTTTCATTCTACCACGGCTATGTAGATTTCCAGGGCGTTCAGGACAATTCTACATTTCCTTGCCGCTTATAGACAGAAATAGTGACCCAACTTAGTGTTGCCAGGTTGTGTGCAGCAGTGATGAAAATTTGCAATTGGATGCTGATGGTGATGTTAGCCATTCAGTTGACTCCAACTCGTGGTGATCCTATGGCACAACCGCCGCCACGACGTCTGATCCTGCACCGCTTCATTTAGTTGTGTAATGCTGACCAGTGTCCACTTTGATTGCATCCGGCCATCGTGCACCTTGTCGGCCTGGTTTCCTTTTCCCACGAGTTGGATCCCATGAAACAGCCAAAGTAAGCAAGCCAGGGTTTCGCAATCAGCTTTATGCACTGTCTGATCTCCTTGTCCGTGACTTTTGCCTGTGCCAGAAGAACTCAAGAGCTGTGTTTATTGCCGATGTACATTCCTACTACGTGTTTATTTAGTATATATAAATGAATGCTGTATTTTGGGATGTCTTCAATGCTGGTGTTAACAGACCCATCACGTCATGTTATGCTGGTCCACGACCGTAATAAAAGTCTGCGTGCCTGCCCCTAACACGAGGCTTAATGCTGAGCAGACTTCGTTAGGGCGGCGACACGGACCGGAGGCTCGACGGCCCAGCCTCGCCGCCCCCGCGCCGGGCTTTTCTTTCGCCTCAGCGACTTTCCCTCAGCGGCGCCCTCTGGGCCCCGCCCACCGGGCCGCGCGCGCCCCACCTTCCCGCCACCTCCCGCTCGTCACTCCGCGGCCGAGCCCCGCCCCTCGGCCTCCCAGGCCCCTCCTTCCTCGGCGCCCGGCTGAGGAGCCGCCGCCGCCGCCGCCGTTTCCGGAGCGCAGCCGTCAACTGTCCGAGTCAGCGAGAGGCGGAGCGGGCCTCGCTGCAGAGTCCGGCCTGGCTGGGAGGGCTTGGCAGGTGAGCAGCGCCGCCGCCGCCGCGGGCCCGCTTTCCCCTCAGCGCGACCCGCCGGGCGCGAGCAAGAGGAAGGGAACGGGGGCACGGCACGGCGGCGTCGTCGTCTCCGCGGTGAGGGGAGAAGAAGGCGAGAGACCGGGGCGCCGCCCGGTGGGGGCGGGCCGAGGTCCGCTGAGGCGCCCCCTGCAGGAGGGGAGCTGGAGGGGCCGGGGGGGGGTTGCTGCTGGGTGGGGCGGGAATGTGGGGGGCGGGAGTGTGGGGTTCCTCCCCCCCCCGCCCGGTCTTCCCTCCCTCCCCCGCCCGACGTTTTCATTTTATTTATTTAATAAGGTGGACCGATTCCGAGTGCGGCGGTGGGCCGGACTGCGCCTGCGCGAATTCCAATGCATCTTCCTGCTAAATAGTGACCCTGCCTCGCCAGGGCTCTTTGGGGCTCGCGGGAGGGGTGGCTCTCTCTCTCTCTCCCCCCGGGTGTCTGTGAGTGAGTGAGAAGGACCGGCGGCCTCGCCAAGGGGGGGACGGGACGGAGGGGAGGGCTGCTCTGTTCTGCTCTGGCTTCCCTGAGAGGGAGCCTCCCAGTGCGAGACGGACGGAGAGAGGAAAACATGACACCGCGACATGCAAGGACTGGGGGGAAGGTACAGGGATTCCTTGCTTGGGTGGACGCGCCCGCTGGTGGATGATAGTCCATTGCTTAGCTTTGTGGGGGATTTGTTGGGGGAGGGGGTAGGGAACGGGGATGGTCTTGCCTGCTCTGAGCGCTGGCGGATTAGGACCCGTTCTGCACAGGGGTAGTTAATGCACTTTCAGTGCACTTCAGAAGTAGTGTTTTTTGTTCCACACAGGAAAATTCAGCTGCAAAAGCACGTTGAAAGTGCATTGTTTAAGCTGTACAGAAGGGCCCAGAGCTCATTCTGCACCCATTGGATAATGCATTTTTAAGGTGCTTTTGCAGCTGGATTTTCCTGTGCGGAACAGGAAAATCTGCTTCTAAAGTACACTGAAAGTGCATTATCCATCCTGTGTGGAATGAGCCTAGGGCACTAGCCTTTCCTTCTGTGCTCCTCTGGGTAACCCTCACCCCACTCTTTCAAGGCAGGGTGCTGTGAGAGTCTGCAGTCTAGGTTTGTGATTTGTAGTAGTAGTTCTGGATAAGGGAGGATATTTGGGTGGGGGCTTGTGCAGGCTTGGAGGACAGGCTGTGAGGACTTGTGCTGCAAAACCTTTGGGGGGTTATACATAGGAGTAGCCCCCTCCCCTCTTACAAGGCAGCATTCTGGAGGAGGAACTTGAATATGCAATGTCTGTGATTTGTAGTAGTTCTGGAAAAGGTAGGAATCTCAGGGTGGTGTGAGAGTGAGTGTGCTCAAAGCACTGAAAGTTAGGTGTGGTTATGCTACAGAATGTTTCCCAGTGTGCTTCTGGGGGGACACTCAACTTCACTCATTAAGGCAGAGGTTTATGCAATGAGGTTGTGTCTAATGCATTTGTGGTCTGTAGGAGTAAGTCCAAAATGTCACTTTAAAAGCCCCTCTGGGTTGACTTAGAATAAATGGCTCCTGTAAACATCCTATAACCAATCTCTGAGTGGGAATTGATGATAATTATGTTACTGGGTGTTTTGTGTAATTTCTGTAACAAAGCTTATTTCAGAAGATTTAAGTTCATAGATTTTTCTTCATGAGTAGCATCCCACTTTAATACACTTGATGACTAATTGGTTTATCATTGGAGATGTGATGGCGTGGTGTTTTAAATAGTAAAAGTTTTTAAATAATTGAATTTAGCTCAGTAAAAGTATTTCAGTGAACTTAAAAAATAAATTTGTTTTGTTTTAAAGAAAAGGGTTTTCTGCTTGGCTTCAAAGCTTTCAGAATTTTATGTATTGACTGTGCTGTATTGTTTTTCCTTCTTAAGTATAAAACACGTAAAAGGTTTGTTGGTAATATTTTGAAAAAAATAATATATGCTTTTTCTACTGAATTAGATTTATCACCTTTCCTGAGTTTAGTGATGCATTGTATAATAGTTGCTAAATGTTCACTGTGATGTTATTGAATGTAACTATTCAATTCCTTAATTTATATACAGAGCTATTACTACGTACTTTCTTCATAGAGATAATAGTGCACTTCCTTATGTGTTACAATAGTTTTCATCAATATTAGTTTTATAAATTTGTGTAATCGTTTTGATAATGCTTTAAATATCTTGAGTGTGACACCCCCTAACAAAGTTCCTTGGGTTCATATAATCTGTTTAAACAAAAAACTTGTTATGTTGTCCTTTTTATGGGTAAACTAGAAAATAAGCCCGCTGCAGGCAAAATGCAGCGGGCACTAGCGGGGCGCGCCATGAGGGCGGCGGGGCTCTGCAGCCTGGCTTGGCAAGTCTGGGGTCGTCCTGTGGGCCCGGCACCTTGCGGCCTACCTGGTGTCTTGGGGGCGAGCGACGGGCGAGCTCGAGGGCAGGAGAAAGTGGACGGGCTGTGGCGACTTGCGCAGGCTTCCCAAGCTGCGGCCGGGAAGCTGACTGGGCATTCGGGCAATGTCCCGTGGGTGGCGGCGTGGGCGGGAGCGGCTGCGTGCGGTGCCACTGGAGCTGGGCAGCTTGCGCCCCATGGTGTAGTGCGCCACCGCCGTGGGCCCTGAAGCTTCTTCCGCTGGCCGGCTGGTCCGGCGGGTGAGTTGTGGGCAGCAGCGAGGCGTCCTGCGCGTGCACGGCAGGCGGGAGCTGCTGCAGCTGGCGTTGCTGGAGCTGGGCGGCTGACGCTTCGTGGTGGGGCGCGTCGCCGCCACCGGCGGTCCCAAAGCGTCCTCTGGTGGCCGCTGCTGGCTGGCTGGGCCGAGGGGCAATGTGTCGGTGCTGGCGGCGACCTGCGCTCTTGGAAGGCTTGGAGGTAATGGCGGCGGGCGGACGGCTGCTTCGGGGGGGGCGGATCGTCCATCCGGCGGCAAGGGACCCATTGCGAGCCTAGCTTTGCGTGGCTCGCAATTGGTCTCTTGCCGCTGGACTGACACTCGCTTCGTGCCTGCCGAAGCCCTCCAATTGTCAGTCCGGGGGAAGGGGCTTACCGGCACCCTTCCTCATCCCGGACAGGGCCCGCTGACGGAGCCCTTATTCTTTTATTTTATCCGCTCCGCGAGGAGCGGTTAAAGATAAAGATGTTTCATTCTGTGCAGAATTTTGCAGAAAAACTAGGTTCCATCTTCAGATGAGGGACTCAGTTATATCAGTTCTAGTAAATTCTCAGTATTATATTAGCTGACAGTTTACATTAAAAATAATTTGTGAGGCTCACTTAAAAAACCTATTACACTCCCTCCATATTACTTGCGTGCATGTGTTCGGTATTCTTGGTTTCTATGTCTCACATAGACCATGTACCTCTACTTTCATGGTAATTAGTTTTCTTAGTCTGATGTCACATGTCATACTGTGTATTTAAGAGGATTCTCTTTTCTGTAGTGGTTTTTGACTTCTGAAAACGTATAGTGCTTCATAGGACATTAACCATTTGATCCTTAGCATATATGTTATACCTTATTCATAAAGAATGTATGAGCTACTAGACTAATTTATCATTGCACAGCCTTTGGTTTAACAAGCGAACATCAGAGAAAGATGTTGGCACCAAATATGTAGGCTTTGTGGGTACAATGTACTCATTTTGGGAAATTATCAGCATGGCAAGACTAGTTGTAACACATGGATACATATTCTAGTTCTGCCCTCAAAACTGTGAGTGACCTTCAACAAGTGCTTGTCTGTTTCACCCTTCTCCTCATTTGTTAAAGAGGAATTATAATCCCCCTTAATATGCTTTTGTAATAATGAATGAAAGGATTGTACAACACTTTGCAGTGGAAGTATTATGCACATGAATAATGCTAATCTAACTATGTGTGGAAACAGGCAGTGAGTGTGGGCCTATTTGGGGCTATTCTTGGAGCAATGTAAGGAATGTGATGGTAGCAGTTGGAGAAGCTATAATATCAGTGAAACAAACTGTAGTTAGGGAACAAGTCTCTGGTCTATGAGGCTATGTGTTTACATCTGTCTTAAAGATTAGTTCACATGTTAAGCTTTTACAAGTAGTATTGCATGTGTTTCTAATTCTGTGTGATAGGAAGCAAATCCCAATGAACTCTTATGGACATTGTTTACCCCACTTTCTGGTAAGACTTCCAAAACAGCTTGCAACTTACCAACACAGTTCAAGGCAGCGAGCAAATTTAAGAACAGGCAGTTTTCAGAGTCATAGAGATCAAAATCCAAAACCATCAGGATGCCATCTTCACAGTTGCCAGCAGACTTGAAACAAAGATCTGCTGAAAGTAGAATGGTCTTTATTGGTTCTGGGAACGGAGAACTGAAGCCATGTTGCTGCTGCTAAGCATCTTGTCACATGGGAGGAATAGCCATGCCTCTGCTAGCAGTGGCACATGAAGTGTAAACATCTCCAAAAGAACCTGAATTGGAGCTGTAGTAAAATACTGTTGAAGCAACTGTCCTCTGAAAAATTAAATGGCCATGATCTGGGTCTGCTGTAATTTTCTGAGAGCTTGTTGAAGGCTGTCCCGAGTGGAGATAATTGTAATAGCCTGGAAGACACTCAGGTGTAGCCAAACTGTGGCGTTCCAGATGTCAATGGACTAGAATTCCCTTGAGCTCTTGCCAGCAAGCATGCTGGGAGGGGCTATTGGGAATTGTAGTCCACGGACATCTGGAGAGCCACAGTTTGGCCACATCTGCACTAAGACAAGTGTAGCTGCCCCAGTCACACTTGTGCAGGAAGGACTACAATTGGTAGATCACCCTAAGCTGAGAAAAGGCAGTTGTAGCTCCTTGTACATACAAGAGCCGTGCTGCATCCAGAAATAATCCCAGATTGTGAACAATTTTAGACCTTGTGAACCATTCTACTTTGCTTTTTTAAATTCTTTTCCATCACAATTGTAGGAAGAAGATCCTTAGCTACAAGGGAAAAGGAAGCAAAACAGCATTGTGTTCTGTTCCTTCCTGGCTGCTCAGTAAATGAGGTAGTGAGTGAATGGTGATAGTTGTTCACTTAACAGCAGCATGGGACAAGGAGAGGAGTAGGAGTTTTTCCAACCGTGAGTACCTGTGGCAGATGTTAAAAGAGAGAGATGCCTCAGGTTCATGGGAATGTGATTTAAAGGCTAATGTGGGAGTAAACTCTTCAGATTTGCACCTAATGTGGTTAATTATACTAAATTATGACAGAATTAATTTGGTATAGCAGTTCAATTAACTTGTTTATCTCTACTTGGAGATTACTCTTGTGTAGAAAAATACGTTTATAAGTTCCTGACTCCCCATGAACAATCAAATTAAGCATCCAGTCAATGAAGTTTTGTATAACGGTGGGGGAAAACAAGTTACATTGTCCTTTGTGTCATGAGGGAAACCCTTTCTACAACAGTTAAACAGAGAAGGCCTCTGAGCAGAGAAGAAGTGAGTATTTGAATGTATATATTCGTACATTTGTATGAAGAGAACACAATTGCACAGTGGGTGACATGACTGTTGGGATTATATAGAGTTGGTAAATTATATTTTGGTTACTATATTCCAATTCAAAGCCACTCCGACAGCCATAGGGCTTTATCTAGGAATGATCTTTGATTTCTTCTGTAGTTGTGGTTCACCTACAAAAAATGTTAGTGCTGGTTCGTAAGGCATTAAACATGGACCTATTCTGCACATGTTAGATAATGCATTTTCAGTGTCTTTTAGAAGTAGGATTTCCCTGTTTTGCACAGGAAAATCTATCTGCAGAAGCACATTGAAAATGTATTATCCAATGTGGGAATGGTCCATGATTAAGTCTAACAAATGATCAGTTAAGATCTGGTATAAGATATTGAAGATTCAAAGATTGTAGTCAGCACACAATACTAAGATCAGTATTTTAACTGTGTCCAAGATGGGATCACCGATAGCAAGTGGAAAGAGTAAAGGCAAAGTAAGCAAGCTTTGACCTATATGCAAATGCTTAGTGATCAGTACTGTCAAGAGATAGAAAAAGTGGCTTCATTTTCTGGTAGACGGATGTGTACATTATTATCTTGGAACTGCAGAAATGTTTAGCACATCTTGTAGAATGTTGATTTCTCCTCCCATTCACTAATGTGTGATTGGATCAGTGCTATACATTACTTAGTGTTATGAGACAGGCTGTCACTTTGGATTTTTAAATAGCTTGCGGGTATAGGAGTATGTTGTGAAGGTTCACAATGCTACACAGTGTCATGAATTAAGGTTTCAAACCTGCAAGTTAAGTGGATGTGTTGGGCCAACTACTCATGAGCCTATTAGTGCTCCCAGCTGCTTTTGTCTCCTCCTGTGGTTCAAAGTTTGGGAGGGGGATGTTCCTCTCATCTGAGGGCTAGAGCAGGAACTTAATTACCAGGCAACCCCTGTATGAGTTCGGGCTACAATATATGGGGGTAGATTTGCCAACTGATTTCCTGGAAGAAAAAATAGTATGTCCTTTTAATAGACAAATGGGATGTTATTTATCATAAGACCTTATTTACTTCAATGCTTCAAAGAGCTTTAGCTTCCCATTCCCACATATTATTGATACAGGACCCTTTTTCTCTGGATAATTGGCATGTGGGTAGATGGTGGGTAGATGATGTAAATCCCCCCCACATGTTGTGTTGTTTTCACAACCTAAGTCATCTCTAGGAGGTGGCTACTTGCTCCATTGAGGAAACTTTAATCCTCAGAACACATAAGCTTTCTCAATAGGGCTCACAGCTCACTGCAATGGTAGCTTTAAAACTGTGCATGCATACAAAAGCTTATACTTTGAATAAGACTTTATTGGCTTGAAGGTGCCACTGGACTCAAACTTTGTTCTGCTGCTTTAGATCAATACGGCTGCATATCTGAAACCCCCTGTAGGTTTGGAAAATGGCATGGGTAGAGAGAGGCTTCAGCCTCTTCTACCCACAGTCCTGATCTGAATTTAGCCTGTGTGTGACTGGAAGTGAAGTAGCCGTTGTGGACCTCCTCAAGCATGCCTGTTAACAGCCCATGTGGACATGCTTGCTTGGAATCTGTTTCAAGTCAGACCTGCTGCTTGCTGTCCTGCAAAGAAAAATAAAGTGGAGTATATAAAAAAAAGGGAGGAGAGGTGACCTTGGAAACTACTGGCCAGTGAGTCTGACATCTGTTGCCGGGAAGATAATGGAGCAGATTTTAAAGGGGGTGATATGGAAAACATCTGAAGAACAACTTGGTGATCCAGGGAAGTCAGCATGGATTTGTCTCCAACAGGTTCTGCCGGACCAACCTGGTTTCCTTGTTTGACCAAGTGATAGGCTTACTAGGTCATGGAAACTCAGTTGATGATGTTTCCCTGGATTTCAGTAAGGCTTTTGATAAGATTCCCCATGATGTTCTGATGGGTAAACTGGAGGACTGCAGGCTGGATTTTCAAATAGTTAGGTGGATAGATAACTGGCTAGAGAATTGCACCCACAGAGTAGTGGTGTTTCACTGATTGGAAGGAGATGAGCAGTGAGGTGCCACAGTACTGGGACCGGTACTTTTAATTTTTATTAATGATCTGGATCTGGATGAGGTGGTGGAAGGACCCCTAATTAAATTTGCAAATAATACCAAATAGGGACGAATAGCAAATGCCCCAGAAGATATAGAGTTCAATGAGATCTGGATATGCTGGAAAAGTAGGCAAATGAGAACAAGATACCATTCAGTAAGGAGAAGTGCAAAAGTTCTACTTCTGGGTCACAAAAATGGGAAGGATGCATACTGAATGAGATCTTGGGTAGCAGAGTGTGTGAATGAGATCTTGGGGCACTTGTTGACTATAAGTAGTGTGATGCAGCAGCAAAGAGGATGAATGCAGTCTTAGGCTGTATCAACAGAGGTATCATATCACAATCACAATATGTCAGTCCTGCTGTGTACAGCATTGGTCAGTCTGCATCTGGAGTCTTATAAAAGGATGTGGACAAAATTGAGAGAATGCAGAGGAGAGCAAAGAGGATGATCTGGGGCCTGGGGACCAAGCCCTAAGAGGAAAGGCTAAGGGACTTGGGAATGTTCAGCTTGGAGAAGAGGTTGAGAGGGGATATGATTGCTCTCTTTAAGGTTGTCACTTGCAGGAGAGCTGGGAATGGTTCCTTTTGGCAACAGAGGATAGAACCTGCAGTAATGCGTAAACTATGTTTAGAACAGTACCAGCTTTGGGGGGGGGTCACTTTAAGAGTAGTTCAGCTCTGGAATAGGCTGCCTAATGAGGTGGTGAGCAACTCACTGGCAGTCTTCAAACAGCAGCTGAATAGATACGTATCATGGATGCTTTAAGTTGATCCAGCATTGAGCAGGGTGTTGGACTAGATGGCTTGTTTGGCCCCTTCCAACTCTATGATTCTATGTGTATTTACACAGCAATGCTACTGGGTAGGGAGTCCAGACTTGAGGATGCTCAGGGATTTTAAATCATGTGTGCTAATTTTATGATAAAACCATTTCATTTATATCAGAAAGATCCACAAATTCACTAGCCTTTCCTCACCTGGTCAGCTACATAGTGTGTGGCTATCAGTGTTCAAAAATGTCCTAAAGAGTTTGAAGAAACTTATTGCCATGCATGAGTTTAAGTTCTTCGAGAACTTATGTGGGGATTGTATTGGCTTGACCCTGTATAGGTACTAGGGAGGGGAAAGGTCAGTGTAAGTCTTTTCAGTTAGACTAAGACAAGAAGGGAACAGCAGGATACTGTATACCTGAGACAATGCCATCTGATACATTCGGACAGTCATTCTAGAAACGTAAAATAAACCTTAGTACAGACAGCTGCTAAGTTCCCTCTTTACTTGACTTCCTTTCAGAATTAATATGTGTTGAAAGCTTTAAGGCCTTTGTACGTTTTCAACCAGGATTGTATGCAGTGAGAGATTTTGGGCTCTCAGGTTCCTTCTTACAGTTTCCCCTCATCACGGGAGGGAGGAAGCAACTGAATTACAAACACCATTATTCAGATAAACTTAATATCTCTGTGACCCTGGGATACTAAGCCCTCTTTCTAATTAGTTCAGTCTTGTAAAGTCAGGAAGATACCACTGTGTGATATTGCCTGACTGTTGAATCCCCCTGTCCTGCTTACTGAAAGGAGGAGGTGAGGAATATGTTCCCAGTCTCTTCATGGAGTACAGTCCAAGCTATGTACGGAAATTGTAGGGCAAGAACGTGTCCTAGGTGTACTGCTTGTACTATTTGTGTGCACTAAAGCAGGAAAAGGAAATTACTCTTAATATAAAATAGTTCAGTTGCCTAATGCAAACTTCATAAAAAAACAAGTTTGTTTTTTTTACTAAAATGTACTTTATATTCTTTACCAAATTCATTTAATACATATGTTTAGATGCATGCTGATTTAAATCCCACATCCTTGTTTCCTTAATGATGCAGTTAACACATCTAAGGAATTTGTGAGAATATACCTGAATGTCTTGGCACAATCTGAAGGTCTTTCCTCCTTGATCGTCTTAAAATGAGATTTTGTGTTTCTGTTTTCCAGTTCTCAAGCTAGATCAATTTTCTTAGTCTGTTGTTTTGTTTTGTTCCATGGCAAAATTTGATATATAGCTACATATATATCCTGTGGAGCTGCCTTAGTGACCCTGATTAGACTGATAGGCAGAGTATATAGATACTGTAAATAAATAAACAGAGCTCATTAGTAGACTTTTTAAAGCAACGAAGGTTACAGAACAGTGCACTAAAGTTCATCTATGAGTTTTAAGGGTTGATGTCAGAAAAAGTCCAAAGGCTCCATTGTCCTCCCAGTGTCAAATAATACAGATAGTAGAATCCATAGTGACCTTTTCTTTCCGTTGCTTACCTCCTTAACATGATTCATGTCTTTGTCTCTGCCGGTCCACAACTGCAGCATGAATCAATGATTCCTCTACCAACTGGATATTAAAGTACTGTTTGCTTAACCAGTTTCCTAAGAACGGTGTTTCACTTCACTAGGTAGCTCAGGCCCAGGATGGAAGGAAATTGAATACATTTATTGCTGTGTTGCTGTACAACATATGCTGAAGAGAATGACTAAAGATGTGTAGCTTAATGATGTGGACGTCATGCACAGAAGCTGTCTGAATGGTGGGCTGACGTAGGACAGCTTAACAGTGCAGTCCAGTGCTGAGTTCCTGCAGTTTAAATCCACTGTTACTCTTTAGTGTATAGAACTACTTTGCATTTGATTGTACTGTTAATCATTTATCTAATCAAGAGAAAAACTGACTTAAAAGATTTGTCACATTTTGCATTGGTTCTTCACATTGTTTAAATAAAAATACATATTAATGCATGGCTTTACCACGAAACATGTGGGCAGACTTTATAATGGGTTGTAATTTTGTGTGTTTCATTTTAAATTGGGTTTTAAAATAGATACGCGGGGAGGGGGGGTCCAGTTCTCAAAACCAGCTTAGATGAAATATTTTTGGTGATTGTGGGTGATTTTGATGAGTTTTGCCACCTGCTAACATCTGCACAGTCTCTTGTTCCACATGGTCAGGAGCCTGTTGCTTTTTATACCGGTTGCGTAGTTGAAGAATCCATGGGTTTGGCAGGTTTGCTAAACTCTGGACAAAGTCACTTGAACCTTTCTGCCTTGGATGCCATGTTATCTACATACAAAGTTCTGGCTGTATCTGAAGTATCTACTTGTTGTATATAATGCTTCAGTATGTGCAATATGAGCGTGTGAACAATCAGCGAGGGCATGACAGCCACTCAACCCTCAAGTCTTCACATGGTACACTTTCTTATAGGGGTCTCCAGACACTTTCCAATTCTGTTTTTAAACCCAGTTCTTTGAATGGAGCCCAAACACAAGCAGACTACTTGCAGATATGGGTGAGAGTTGATCCAGGATCTGCAGGGCCTGTAAAACGGAGTTCTTCTGCCAGGTCTTTGATTGAGGCCAGGGCAAGTAAGATCTAGGGCCCGTCTCCAAGTCAACCAGTACATCAGGTTGCTCCCCATTAACCCCGAGGCAGATTGTGTCTGTTGAGGGGGGGGGGAATAATACCACCATCAGGACATGCTGAAGTAAATGGTTTTATGGTTTAGGGGAAATTAACATGAAATTAAATAATGTTATGACTCTTACCCCCACAAGCAGTCTTGTACAGGAGTGGTGGACTATAAATCATCATATAATAAAATAAAAAAAATAAATATGCCCTAGGTGCAAATCTGATTCTTGGAGGAAAGTCTATTTACTTCTGGAGAACAATAGTTTAAGTAAGGTGTGTGTTAAGTCTGCTAGCCCAAGAGGCCAAGGCTGTTAACAAGAGGAAGAAACCATGCTGTACAGGGAGCCATGGGCTAGAAGGGAAATGTTACAATTCTTAATAATCCACAAGGTCCTTTCATTATCCTGAATACTTGGGTAACATCTGTGTACATGACCACTTGGTTTGTTCATTCTAATTCTATTGCCTTTCTAATCTGCTGTTCCTCCGAAGAACTTCAGGCAACATCCATGTTTTCATCTCCCCCATTTTATCCTTGCATCAATCCTTTATTCGTTTTCACCCCACACGTCTCCCCAGTGGGGACCCAGAATGGCTCACATCGCTCTCCTGTCCTCCATTTTATCCTAACAATAACCTTGTGTGGTAGTTTAGGCTGAGATTGCATGACTAGCCTAAGGCCACCCAACAAGTTTTCATGGAGAGAAAGGATTCAAACCTGGGTCTCCTGCATCCTACTCCAACACTAATAACTACACTGTGCTGGCTTTTCAACCTTTGAAATAGGCTAGGCAGAGTGACTACTCTAAAACTTGCTGTGTGACTTTGGGCCAGACTGGCAATTTGAGCTTGGACCTCCCAGATGGTTTGCCAACACTGCAGCTTCCCTCCACTGCATGGACAGTGAATTCCTAGGCTCTACTTCCTGTCAGTTAGCCAATTTTCTAACTTGTAAGTACATAGTCATGGGACTATGAAGTGATGAGTCAGAGATGACAAAAGATGAAGTTCAAGGGCTATTGGAAAGTCATGCAGTTAAGAGTTCTTAAGAAACTCAAATTTGAAAATCATTGTCTTCTAATGAACGTATGCAACATTGTAATGTTTGGCTCCCTGCCAAATTCTTGAATGTGAGAAATATTAGTTTCTAAAAGGGATCTGAAAAAAGCCCGGAGATTACAGATGAGTTAGAATAATCTCAGTTTCAGGTAAATTGATGGAAAAGTATTAGACATTAAACGGAGGCCTGAGGCCTAATGAGGAAGAATCAACAGAGTGTCTGTACAGAGAAGTCCTGCCTTCCCAGCCTTTTGAAATATAGAGGGTTTTGAACAGAAATGTGTACCAAGGTGAACTTGCAGGCCTGTTTCACTTGCACTTCAGAACCCCTCACTAATAACTCATGAGCAGACTTGTCCCATTGAGCAGGTACCCACAACATCTGTTTTATGGTTTTCGCCAGGTGGCAGAAGGGATAGATTACTTTACACTCCCCCATGACTGAAGGGGCTTCTTCTTGCCTTCTGTCAGACACCCTTGATGTCAGGGTTCTCCAGCAAGTTTGGAGGGTCTAAATTTGTTACCAGATGATTGGTCCGGATAACTATGGGTTTTGAGAGGCCAGAAACTGTTCATCAAGTATCTGTGGAAATTCCCAAATATCCCAGACAGTCAATTCCAAAGTCTATTTCTTCATCTTCTTTGGTTGGTTTATTGCCTTGAAACTAAAGAACAACAGTTAATTCTTTAGACCCATGTCGTCTTCAAATAATTTGGAAAAACCCCATGTTCTAGGTCACTAAGTGTGCCAGCTTCCATTGGAAGCAGAACTTCCTTTTCAAGAATGTTAAAACCAGGGCCTTAAGGACAACTTAAGTTGAGTTAAATTAATGTTTTCCGTATTTTTCTACTGTTCCATGTTGCTTGTTATCACATTGTTAATCTAAGTTATCTGTATATAGATATAATAAATAAATAAACTCTTAAACATAAAGCTATTCCCATTGGTTCTGTTTTCTCTGGCATATTATGGAAATTAATTTTGAAATGTCTACACTTATTGGCCCAGGAATGAAGTAACTGTGTGCTTTCACAGCTCACTGTTTCCTTAGATGATGCCTGAACTTTCTCTTCCATTCTTCTTCAAGCGCTCTAAACAAGTTTCGTATTAAACCTTTGTCCTATAAGACAGCCGTCCTTGGTGGTCTTGGCCTGTTATGTATTGGAACTAAATGTCCTTCTGGTAGTTGTGTATTCTGTAGGAAAGTGATACTTCACCAAAGCCCACCATTCATTCTCAAGATAAACTTGTCTTTGTGTAGGTTTCCTCATCATCTTGCTGAGATCCAAAATATCCTGAGAAGGCCCAGCACAAAGTTTCACCTGAACTTTCAGCTTCCTGACTCATCCTGCCCCTTTGTAGTTCTCTCAGAATATAAGGAAGAGTGTCAAACTCATTGGGGCCATATATGGAACATATCGAGCTTCTAGTGAGCAACTGCTAAAGACAATAACTCCCTCAGTTTAGGGGTACGCTTCTTTAGCGGGCAGCGGCTTGTCTTTTTTTTTTTTTTTTTTTTTTTTAAAGAAGGGTATTTATATGCTGCCTTTCTCACCATGCACTGTGGCTCAAGACAAGCTTTATGAGGTAACATTCCTCTGGGCATCATTAGGGGTAGTACATGATCAGCAGTCCAGACTTAGTCTGTCTGGATATAACTTTCAGTAGAAAGATTCTGCAGATGATCAGTGATCCTGAGAACTCTTCCCTTCTTCCCTTCATAGGACATGAATTTTGTCGGTATTTCAAAAGTTCTCCTGAGCCTGGCTTTTAAAAAAGATTTTTGTTCTTAATATATAAATATATTTTCCAATCAGAAACATGTAACACCCCATCCCCTTCTGCTTCTAGTCACGTAGTTTGCAGGGCTTCTTCAGAGTTCAGTGACCCTGCACAACATCCCTTAAGTTGTTTGTTTACAAGCTAGCCATCCTTAGCTTGAGGAGGCTTCCTGCCTCTCTTTGGATATCTCATATTTCTCTTCCACTTGTGCTTGTTTGTAAACATGTCAGTAGTTGGAGGTGCTTTTGGTTTGTTACAGACATTGTTGGAAGAAGAAGTCCTTGTTGATCATGCCTCATTATATCACAGAGAAGGGGCTTCCCAGTAGTTTGGGCTGTTTTGTTCCTGTCTAGAAAGGAGATTCAACAGGTAGAACAGAACCTCCATTTCTTTTTCACATAGCAGGTGAAACACCACAATAGGGTGTGGTGTAAGAATGTATGACTCAGCGTGTTTGCTTATTCTTTGTGGGAAGCTAACATATTTGAGCTGTGCTGTTTTGAAATTAATCTATTGCTTGGTTATGTGGTTTTAAAATATCTTCATCTGGTTAAGTGAAACCTCCTGCCTCGCAGATGTTGCTGGATATGAAGTCTAGTCAAAGCCACTAATGATGTATGTTGTGATTTTTTGGGGGTAAAAAAATAAATTGCATTTTTGTGGTAAAGGGCTGGTATGATAGAATAAATCTGTAGTCAACACATGGAAGGCTTTGGAGGAACACATTGTTTCTTTTCCTTTGAAGACTGAGGAGGAAGGGAAAAGATTTATTTCCCATTTAGTTCCTGAAATGACCTGTGTCTTGTTTGATTCGTATCATCTGAAAATCATATTCCACAGTTAGTTGTAGCACTTACCAAGATGAAGAGAAAACAGCAGTTTTTCATTCTAAAAGTGAAGCTGATTCAATCAGCAGGTTAAAGGGAGTTCCCTGCAATGAGCAGATGTCTGCAATGGCAGATCATAGGTCATCTGAATTCTGCTGCAGTCTTTGGGGAGGGCATGAGGGCACCCCTTTGGGGGAGGGACTTTTGCAGATCACATGGCTTTTCATGCAGAAATTTTGTTTAGGTTCAGCATCCAATTTAACAGAGAAATCTTGGACACCAGGGTTAGAAAAATCTCTATAGCCTTGGGGACCTGCCAACAGTTAGGTTAAACTGGAGATACCCATGATCTGCAGTTAAAAGGATCAAGCTGCAGGTGATGTGAAAGACCCCTGGCTGAGACCTTGGAGACCTGCTTCTAGTCTGAGTGGACAGTACTGACCTTAAGGTCTGATTCAGCGTACAGCTGCTTCATGCGTTCAGTGGACTTTTTCAAAACAGTACTAGAGTCAGTGTTGTGGGTTGGAGTTGGAGTTGCTGCACACATTGTTTGCCATCATTTTTATATATTGGAGGGTGATAAGTGTATGCAAAAGTAGTGTAAAAGCAGCAATTTGCATCTCTTTCAAGTATTTGGATATATTTTCAGTTTTGCTTATTAAAAATCCAAGGAATGTATGTTTTTAAATTTCATACATTAGGGCATGTAGTGCAGACATCTACAAGATGTATATATAATACAAATATGTTACTAAAGCAGGTGATCTGCCTTTTGTTTCAGGCTTCGAAGCATGTTTAGAAATATTTCCAATAGACAACTTAGATTCGCCTTCCAAAATGTCCATATGTCATTCTAAGAGAAGGAGACCTTGAGCTTTCTTATATTGGCTCTTTATTGATCTGTTGCTCTGTGTTTTAACATAGACCGTTTACGCACTGGGACCTTCACTGCCCCAGCTCCTGTACAGGAGCACAAATCGGGGGCAGATGAGGTGCACTGGGCAAAATGCTGCCCCGTATGGGTGCAGGAAGAAGTGGGGCAACCTGCCATGACTAAAATTCTAGCCGGTAGCCTGGCATGAAACCTCCAGTGCATAAATGGTCATAGAGTGTCTCTGATTGTGCAAGGTTACAGGTCTAGGTGGCACTACCTCCTTTTACTGCAGATCAGCTCTTGTAGATGATTTCAGTGTCATCACAGGCAATGCCTTTAAAAAAAAATCAGGCAATCAGCTGCCTCCAGTGCCCCTTATTGGTGGCTTATATGCAGCTGTGGGATAAACTTGGTGGAGATCTGCAACATGGTCTTAAATTAAGTTTAAACATTCATGGTTAAACATTTTTCTTTAGTGAGGAGCAGCATCATGTTGAAGACAAATGAGCGTCATCTATGTAATGAACGTTGAAGAATAGCAGGTAAGCTGTCTGTATTCCATGTCAGTGTCGTGTTACCTAATTGCTTCTTGTTCTTTTGAAAACTTGTCAGGAGGAGCTAGTATAGGAAGTCTTTCAAATTAGATCCTGGGAGATTGAACTGCAAACTGAGAAGCCCCAAGTTCAGATTTTACCTCTGCTGTGAACTCATTACATGGCTTAAGCAAGCCACTCTTCCATTGTGATATGAAGATCTAACATGGTAGTTGTGTCGGTTACACCAAGATGGCATACATGAAGCACTAAACTAGTTTTCTGATGCTAATCAGCGTTGTTGTTACTGTTATTAACTCAACTCTAGCTGATGATATTCATGACCAGCAACATGTTTTTAGATCATATTAATATAGCCCAGACCTAAAGAGCCTTTTGAGCCTAAGTTCTTCAGATGGTGTGCATGGATTTTTCTCTCTCACACACAGCTTTTCATCCTGCAGTGGAGGCTACACCTTAAGTTCCCTAAAGTTTAGGGTAGCAGCTTGTTTGGGCGATATAAACAACTGCTTTCATAAACTAAAGGAGTAAAATTTGGAAATCCATATAGATTAATCAGAGAAGCATATAGAATTCAGCTCTGTGCCTGTTCAATCCCTAGTAATAGTTGTTGCTTTAGGCATCATTCTTCTTTGTAAGATATGGGAGTTCATGAGCGTTCATTGTTGCTATGGAAGGGAGAGTACAACTTTGTCTTGGGATTAGTCCTAGAGCAGGTACTGCCAGTGGTATGATATTTTCATCTTTGCCCAGAACTGCAAGGTTTCTGTCTCCAGAAGATTGGCTTATTCATTAAGAGATGGAGCAGCATTGAAATATATATGCCCAAAGCACTAGTTAATCCATGCTTTCTCAACCAGGGTTTCATGAAACCTTGGGGTTTCACCATTTGGGTGGGAGTTAATAATTTGTAAATATGTTTTAAATTTTAAAAACAAATATTGACATGACCATATATGCCCCCCCCGACAATGATGGACATGGAGGGGAGGGGCCACAGCCACACAAATCCTTGCTGGCTGAGTCTCATCATATTTGGTAGTAACCAGAGTCCAGAGAGGTAAGTACTCATATTTTAACTTAACGGGGGGTGGGGGAGCAGCATAGGCCTGCTCAGGCCCTGTTTCTGGTGTGTATATGTTGGGTGGGGGGGTCAACAGAGCAGCATTGGCTCTGTTTCTGGCATTGTGGTAGATGGGGCAATGGAGTTGCATAAGCCTGCCCTAGCCCTGTTTCTGCAGGCTCCCAGTGCAGGTTCCCTTTGATGAAGAAGAGCAAACTGGTAGCCAGAGTGTAGGTATGGTTTGTTCACAAATCATCTGGAAATGTTTCTATGCTGTCACTTCTCGTGCTGTGGGTATCATATTAAGGGTGTGTTTGTCATTGTTTATTGGAAAGGAATGGCCTCAGGTGTCCTACCAAGTTTTTGTTGCTTATTCATGACCAAAATACTGCTTTTGATGTTAATGTTGATGGGGAATAGTTTTTTAAAAAATAAACAACATTCTCAAGGAGTTGTCTTACAGCTTTATAGCTTTCAAGAGAAAAATAGCTAACATTCTGTCCTTATGAAGTTTCAATGACTTTGACATTCTGAAAAATTTGGTTATGCAAATGTTATTAGGAAATATTTTGTTGCATATTCTTTAGTCTACTCAATTAGGCCTATTGTGGACTTTCTGTGCCTTCATAAGATCTCACTTGATCACTGTTTGTAGTTATTAAAAGCACAATGTCCTGCCCTGTTTAATTGCTTTCACTAACTTGTTAGTTTTACACTGGTCTGAAAGTACAGTTGTGAGCTTAAAAACTCTCATTCAAAACCATTGATCACTTGTGGTTGATATTTGTTTCTGACTATAAATCATTACAAAGACCTACATTTCTAACACAGTATTGCAGTGAGAATTAGTGCAAGTAAAAATTCCGTGTTTTTCTCAGATTCCCAAAAACAGGACATGTTTCAAAGCTGCATTTTTCTGTTTATTCTCTTGCCTCGTGCGGAATGATTTAACATCTTATCCTACCTTTTCTATCCTTGATAAAGATGGTACAAAAACAGAATAGAATGTATGAATAAATAGTGTAGAGCAGTTGGCTTAACATTTGAGGGTGTCATTTGTGAAGGTTAATATTATCCACAGGGGAAGCATAAAAGCAGTTATTATAGGAGCTAATAATTTTATACAAGAACATTCAGTATACTAGGACTCTACAGCTGACATGGAAACCTCCATTCTTCAGCAAAGGAGTTTCAAAGGGAAGGAGAAATGTTTGTGTAATAATTTATCAGTGGGTTTAATTGTTAAATATATTCTGACAGCTTTCTTAGCCACTATAGGTGTTAAACTGTAATCACCAGATTACAGCTGTTGCAAATTGTTGCTGTGCTTTACTTTGTATACTTTTTACTGCATCCCAGTGGTATGCAGCCTTCAGGTTTAACTCACCCTGAGCTCTCATGGAAGGGTGGGCTAAAAATCCTTATCCTTATCCATGGTTCCTCTATATATTTCTGAGCCAGCCCGGGGGGTGGAACATGTCCGGCTGTCCAAGTTGTCACCCTGATTGGCCCTGCCCCTGCAGCTCTCGCCCTCCATCCCTGGACTCTACCCTCTTTGCTCTCAGACGTGCCTCAGTACCTGGAGCTAGCAACAGGTAAGGGGGGAGGGCCCTGGGCAAAGGGTCATGGTAGAGAGCCAGCTACGCAGGGCCTGCTAATGAGGGGCCCCAGCCTGCTGAATGCCTGCTAAGGAGCTCTGTCCCGGCCCTGCTAACGAGCTGGTCAGCCCCTGCCTGCCCCACTTGATCCAGCTGCGAGCTGTGGCCCAAAGCCACCTTAAGCTGCCTGGCCAGGGGAGGAGACCCTTTCAAGGCCTGTTCTTAGGAACAGGCTTTGAAGTTAGTATTAAAATAAGATTATAGGAGTAGTTTTAGCAGTGGATGCACTGTGAATGTGACCCTGGAATGTGGCAGAACATTGAGCGCAGCTCAGGAGTGACAATGGAAACTGGTTATAGCTACTAGCTAAGGTCCTGTCAAGTTTCACATGCTTGGGAACAGCAAGCAGGGCAGGTGTTTTCTCCACTATTACCTCTCTTCTCTGCAAGTGAATAGCCAACAACCAGCAAGTTGGTATATACAATGCTGGGAGGAGGAAATTCTGAACACAGTATTTTGGCATGTAAACAAGTTTTTCTCGCCCCTCTGTCCTGTAATCCTGCTGCTTGTTGTTACCATCATGTTCCCGCTTGTAATGATAGGGCTGCCCAATACTTGTATTGGTGGGGAAGTTAATGGCATATTTCTAACATGCTATCAAAGGATTCTTTTTTCCTCCCTCTTTTCCCCAGAACTTGGTTAAAGTTTTTGGTGTGAATTTGGGTGGGGGGAGTTGACAGATTTTTCTAGTTTCAAGATTTCTTAATATGTGTAGTTTAGCGAAGGAAATAAAACAAAAACGCCTTTATACAATATTGATCTCATTTGATGACACAAATGTCTCAAAGCTGAACTGGAAAATAGTGTATTGTCCAAACTAAATTCTTGCCTACATTAAAGGATTTTGTACCGGTTAGAAAAATGAAGTAAGCTACATTGTTATTGCTTTTCTTAGCCGAAGTGGCGTTAGCTATTGGAAATATTTCCAATATATATATGCTCACCTTGTCTTGCTGAGCATTTGACACGTTCCTTAGTAATCATTCCCCCTCCTCCTGAAATGAAGCTTGAAATACTTGCAACTGAACTAATATTTCCCCCATTTTCATCCATTTTCCTCCATTTTTCTTTTCTCTTCCTCCCCTCAGTTGTAAGCTGATTGGGGGGCAGTAGTCTTTCCGTTGTCCTGTAAAGCATTATGCATATAGCTGATTGATGGGGCACGGTTTTCACATGTTACAGTGAAAGCACATACATTCTGCACATACATATATTCATCTGTTTGTAAGAAAGAACCAGTATGCATCTACTTCACAAATGAAACCAGAGACAAGAATCTGGACAAAAATGCAATTTCAATCACACATGTATGTACCTGTACACATGTTGATTGGATCCAACAACAACAACATGAGAATTATTCAGCACACTTAGAAAGATTATATGTGAGTTCACCGCAATTTGTGAACAAGGCTAAACACATATGAGTAATGATTGGGTTTCTCATTGGTACTAAATATTTTATAGCTTTTACTTTCAAAACAATGAAAACCAGTCTTGAGAAAGAGCTTTTGTTCTTTAAGATAACCTTTCTCTAAGTAGCACTGAAATTCCCAGAAAAATCCAGAAGTTACTGAGTTCTATAAAATGATAGTAGCCTACTGGCTTTACCGTGTCAGTGAAATGGGGTATACCAAAACCTGTGTTGGGAGCCCCATATAGTACTGAAACTTCATGCAGCTTGTTAACCCTTTCACCGTGTCCTCAATACTTGCCCTTGTGCCAAAGAACTAGAAGTGTTTGAAATTGAAAAACAAAGCCATTAAATTCAAAATATTGGATTCTGTATTGAATGGTTAATAAAATGCTAAGCCAGTAGTGTATCTGGAAGTACAATGTAACCTTAATTGTCATGTGCTGCATAGCTTGGCAAACTAGCACTAACATAATCTAGGTGAGGACCATCTTTAATCTTATTTACTGCCTAGGTGTTTTGCAGCAATAATTTTATTTTAATCTTTTGTGTGTTAGGCTTATTTGAGAAGTTGAATAGACATGAAGTTTGACCATTGGAGACTCTCTAACAGCCGCCCAACATCTATGAGGAATTTAGGAATGGCAAATAAACCAGCATATGCAAGAACAGGTGCAAGTTCATTTCAGTAAGCAATGCAAAGCCATATGGGCTAAAAAAAAGAAACCTGATCACAACTAGCCTTGTGACACGTTTTATAATAGCTTTTTGGATCAGCTGCAGTTTTCGTTTTTGTACTGGGCTTTCAGCCAGTAAGGAATCCTGGTAATCAATTTATGAGAAGCCAGCTAGCTAAATAAATGAGCTGATTAAAGCTAAAATGAGTGAGGTAGTGTGGATAACTATACTTGGCATGACATTCTGTGTATGTTACCCATGTGCAGTCACTCCTGTCTAAGCCAATTGAGTTTTTCAAAAATTCTTCATTTTCGGGAATGAGCAAGAAGAATGTTTCATTTTCTAGTTCTTTTCATCATATGCTGTTCCAAATGTTCTAATCAGGAAGCACAGTTGTCTTATATAGTTGACTCCCGATGCCTTTATCTTGTCAAGAAAGGCACTAGGTTAGTGAGTCTCTGCCCCCATCCTTGATGAGGAGAGTGTTATGTATTCTGGATTGCCTGATTTGAACCGTTTATGCACTGGGAACTTCACTGCCCCACCGCCCATGCAGGAGCACAAATAAGGGGCGGATGAGGTGCACCAGGCCAAATGCTCCCCCGCGTGGGTGCAGGAAGAGGTGGGGCAACCTGCCACGACAAAAACTCCAGCCTGCAGCTGGACATGAAACCTCCAGTGCGTAAACGGTCTTAATGACTCCTGCTCCCCAAATTAAGGAGGGGAAAAATAATGGTAAGAAAACTCAAGTTGGCCAGCATGTGAAACAGGGATGGTTAATGGCAAAATAATGGTAAGAAAACTCAAGTTGGCCACTGTGTGAAACAGGATGGTGGACTAGATGGCCCACTGGTCTGATTCAGCAGGCTTATTCTGAATAATTATTCTGCTATTTCACTCGAGCTTGCCAGGGTTATCTATTTTGTATATGTTTCTGTTGCAAACTCAAGTGCCTTTCAAGTAAATATAAATAATTACATTCTCTCTTGCCATCTTCAGAGGTCTGCTTCTGATGTTCCACTATCCTTGGCTAGTTGGGTGGCAACCTGAGAAATGGCCTTCACAGTCATTGTGCTGTCTTCTGTTGTTGTCTTCTGGTTTGGTATTCCCTCACTACCATTTATTAGCCCTCCTCCCTCTTTGTATGTGTGTATGAATATGATTGCTTTGTTTTAAATATTTTATATATGTATTTGTATTTTAATTGTTTTATAGTCTTTCCTGCCTTGGGGATGGAGTGGGGAAAGTGGCATAGAAATGTTTTAAATAAATAAATTATCCAGTAAAAGGAAGCCAGTTGTTTAGTGACTGAAACAAAAGGAACCAAAGCAGTCCTTTTGAATAGCATTTGAATAGCATTCCTGTTGAGTATTATTTTAATTGATTATCAATTTAAACCATCCTCAACCTTTGAGAAGGACAGGATTCAAATTTAATTAATAAATAGTGATTTCAGTGAAGAATTGAAATGGTGCACTGAACTCTTTGCACCCAAGAAACTTTGCAAAAATCAAATCATAATTTGATCAACAAAACAATTTAAATTGATTTCCCCATTGCTTGATACTCTAGATACCCAAGACCAGTAAACATGAACATACAGGCAGTCCCATCAAGCATGTCTGGTGTATTACACCAGCAAGCTTGAATATAACCTTTCAGTCTTGCACATTTAAATACTAGTGTCAACAAAATCATGCAGAGTATCTTCATGTGTGGTGGAATTGACCTTAAGATAGACCAGTTGAAAGTGTCATGTTCTAACTAGTTAGAGACCAAAAACTAATATTTGTATTACTATTACAGTAATATTTAATGTTGATATTGATGTTTCTTTAGGAATCCTCTTGTTGTAGTGCAAATTGAATGAACAATTCCATCATTTATGCAACAGCTTCTTAAGGTATTGGAATAAGTACTTAACGCCTACAAATTCACCAGAGTCATGTGATACATGTGTTACAAATTTAGGCTGGAAACCCACATTTAACAGTTTATAAAACTTAATTTTCTGGGATAAAATATCAGTATTTTTAAGAATGTTTTTCAAGCAGAGTTCAATGATAAATATTTCACTGACAGTTTTTACCTGGAAGAGCCACCCCATTATCCTTGACTCAGTTCTCCTTGTTATCCAAAAATGAAATTAATTTTTATATATGCAGCAATTCCTTTAGATTTGGATAGATCCCGCAGCTTCTCTGCTGATAAAAAGGTCTCCTTTGGCTACCCAAAAAGTCTGTGCAGATCATGAGACTCATATAGATAAAAGCCATATGGGCAGAGGTTGTATTAAGGAAGAATAGTAAGCAAGATTCACTGAACGAGTTGGTAGGAACCACCTCTTTATATTTAATGTGGCTACCATCTTGACCCTGCAACATAGATGGGTGTCATAGATATGAAAATATTATCTCACTGTGTGGCAGTAGTAAAAGAAAATTCCATGCTGGGGATTATTAGAAAAGAGACTGAAAATGTCCCTAGGTGTGCTCTCATTTGGAACATTAGGCACAAATATTCTCCCAATGTTTTTTTTAATGTTGTGGTTTGTAATGTCAGACTCATGTCCATTTATTCTTTGCAACCTCCTGGACCAAATTGAGACCTAGGTTTCCTATCTCATTACCAATGCTGATATCTCTATGCCTACTACCCTTCTGCATATGACACCTAATCTTATCAAGCCTGCTATTGTCATTCACCTGCTATTGCCATCTGACATCTGAAATCTCAGTTATAAAGTTTATATCTCTGGAGTATGGTGTTACATTTCATGGCATATATAAACTGGCCCAACAAAGTGACATTTATGTCAGATCCAGTCCTTGTAACAAATGAGTTCAACAGTCCTTGTAACAAATGAGTTCAACACTTCTACTCTAGAATGTATTGTATTTGGATCAGTAGTTGAAATTCTAAAGACGCAGAGTTTTAAGAAACAAAAACTCTTTACCAGATCCTACGGACTGGTTAAACTGTTGGAATATGGTACAATGGTAAAACTTACATATTTCATGCATAACAAATCAACTGTAATTCAGAAAAACGTGGAGTCCCATATTGGATTGCATTGACTATTTTTTAAAAAGAGGTATGAAGAAGTAATTGGCTTTCAGACTGTATGTAAACTCAGAGGAAAATGTAAACTTTGGAGAAAATGCTGTACGTGGAGAAAATGCTGTACGTGTACAAGGGTGGTCAAACTGTGTCTCTCCAGATGTCTATGGACTAGAATTACCAGGAGCCCCTGCCAACATGGCACTGGCAGGGGCTTATGGTAATTGTAGTCTATGGATATCTGGAGTGCCACAGTTTGGCCACCCCTGGTCTATGATATTAGGATGATGTAAAAGAACAAATGTATTGTCAAATGTCAGCCTGGTTCATTTTTGTTTTCTTCAGATAGAGTTCTGTAATATGTAATATCTCTCTCTTTACTGAATAAAATTTTCAAGACACTGTACAGGAGAATACTTATTTAATTATATTTGTTAATCATAGCTAGGAGGAAATCTAGGCTCAAAAATGAGAAGGTAGCTAGTAGAAAGTAGTGATTGGCTACCATTTTTATAAGTATATTTGGAAAATAGCACACTTTCGTTTGTATTGTGTGCTATAGAAGATTATAGTTTTTGAAAGGTTCATTTTATTAGTTTCTGAGACATGACTTTGTTCAAATTATTTTGATTTTTTCAAGTCAAACATTTTAAATGGAAGATTAAGAACAGACGTTAAATCAATATTTATCTGATGACACACACTGATATGGAACCCAATTAAAACAATAAAAATATAAACTTAATTGCTAGAGCAAGAAATGAGACAGCTGTCAGGAAATAAACATATTTCAGCATATTCCTAAGTGCTTGCCAGGGTCTTTCCTGTAGTATGGTAAGACCTCTTCATCTTTCCTGAGAGAAGATTCTCAAGTGTGATTCAAATTACAAAAGATGCCATTTTTCAGAATAATATGGAAATTGTTGTTAGGTGCGAAGTCGTGTCCGACCCATCATGACCCCATGGCCCAATGATCCTCCAGGCCTTCCTATCCTCTACCATTCCCCGGAGTCCATTTAAGTTTGCACTGACTGCTTCAGTGACTCCATCCAGCCACCTCATTCTCTGTCATCCCCTTCTTCTTTTGCCCTCCATCGCTTCCCAGCATTAGGCTCTTTTCCAGGGAGTAGCAAACAACAAAATATGGGAATAGCAAACAACAAAATAGAGGAAACTCAACCCAAAATCTTCCAATTTCATCAAAAGGGTCAAGCAACAACAAATAAAATAAGAAAATATATTTTATGTTATTTGTTGTAGAATATGAGAATATAACATTAGTCTCTTATATGACACGAAGATTTGGGTAGTAATCCAATTTTTTGCATTGGGTGGGAAATTCATGTAATTTGATGAAAGATTCAGGATTTTTCTGATTTGTGATTGATTAAGGAGACCAGATAAAAGATGTTATGTGGGCCAGAAAAGTACAGAGTCAAAAATGTCCTTGACCAGAACTTACTAGATGGCCTGAGATATGTCTCTAATTTTCTCAGCCTCATACTTCCCCCTGCTTGGTAGGATAACAGTAATTTTCAATGCCAGGCTATTGGCAAGGATAACTTGAGTGCATATTGTAATGCGCTCTGAAAATATTTATTATGGAGGATTGTGTTATGCTCTATGAGATTTTAGCTGCATAATACTGGAGTAACTTTTCAGGTTGCTAAGGTCATACATGACAAAATTCTGAAGAGAATATCTTTATCTTGGTGGTGGAAGTTTAATAGTGGGTTGTTAAGCGAATTAAAAAGCCTGTTTCTGTGCTGCACATCACAGCATTGGAACGGGGACAATGGCAGCTTCAAAGCAGAATGGATGATGAGTACCTGCTCAGTTCTTTTCTGTCTGCTTCAGTGTTTGCAGCAGTTTGGAACATCTCTGCAGAAAATCATCTTCTCTCCTCTGCTAGTTTTTTATCTTAAAAGAAAAATGTTCTAGTTGTCTTAGTGGTAATTAGCATTTTTTAAAAAAGAAGAAAAGAATTGGATTAGGGTTAGACTACTGAAACTGTAATGACTGGGGAAGGCACTGACAAACCACCCCGTATTGAGTCTGCCATGAAAACGCTAGAGGGCATCACCCCAAGGGTCAGACATGATCCCGTGCTTGCACAGGGGATACCTTTACCTTTTTACTGTAAGCTATCAGGAAAGGGCCTCTTGTGGCGCAGAGTGGTAAGGCAGCCGTCTGAAAGCTTTGCCCATAAGGCTGGGAGTTCAATCCCAGCAGCCGGCTCAAGGTTGACTCAGCCTTCCATCCTTCCGAGGTCGGTAAAATGAGTACCCAGCTTGCTGGGGGGTAAACGGTCATGACTGGGGAAGGCACTGGCAAACCACCCCGTATTGAGTCTGCCAAGAAAACGCTAGAGGGCGTCACCCCAAGGGTCAGACATGACTCGGTGCTTGCACAGGGGATACCTTTACCTTTACCTTATCAGGAAAGGGATAGATGCTCTCCCACTCCAGTGCTATCACAGGAGACTGGCACACGCTTACTGGAAGCTGTGCTGGTCTTTTGTCTCTGTCCACCCCTTTTAGGATTGGTGCAGTGTTTAGTAGAGCAAGCAGCTAGTAGTTCTCAACAACTGCAACCATTCTTTCATCTTTGATTCCTGGACTGTATGACAGCACAAACTCTTTTCCATTTATTGTCTTCTCTCTGGTCAATATGCGATTTTACTTCATTCAGGTTTGTTCTGTCGGAAAACCTCTAGCCCCTCATAAAAACAAATATGATCATTTGATTAGAGTGGAGGAGGACTTAATCCAGTTGGGCAAATGTCTAGCTGCTTATTCATGGCCATCCTTATGCAGCCAGTGCAGCTCAATTCAGAGTGGATGACCGGTTTTCAAAATCGGATTTTAATTTTTAAAGTTGTTTTAAATTTTCCTTGTCTAAAATTGATGTCTGAATTGAATAAAATATATTAATATGTAAACCCAGTCTCTTAGACATTCCTGGATGAAGCTGATTATCCTAAACCTGTTTGAATATGATTCTTATACCACACTGGGGGGACAAGGTGGGAGTGTTGTATAAGTGATACAGCTAGAATTTGGATGCATTTGGTCAGGACTGTGTTTCTCCTTAAGAACTGGCTTCATGGCTTAGTGTTCTTAAATCAACCTTTACTAATGTATGTCACATGGTGACCATGGCCTGGGGCACCTTTCACCAATTTCAACTGGTGTGCATCTATACCTTCTCTTGTATGAACATGACCTTGCCTTTTGTCTTAGTAGTGAACAGATTACACTTGTACAGTGATTTGTATGGGGACTGCTAGTGAATGGGAACTTCAAGAAATATGCAGAACATAGTGACTCAGCAGTTGCAATTAATATGTTCTGTTCTTGCCTCTCAGAATGTTTCTGGGTGCAGTTTGCTGTGTTTGACTTTTTAGAACTGTAAATAGCTTGGGCCAGGCGTTCTTGAAACCCAGTCTGGCAACAGTGTGAATGGGGACATGCAAAAAAGGGTACTTTCAGGTTAGGGTATATTAAACTCCAAAATATCAGTCCCAATATTCCTGGATCCCAATACAGGTGTGGTATTAGGATTCAGTAAGTATTTGGGAATCCCAATTTTTTTTGGCTATGTTATAACCTTTGTTGTTGAACCTGTTTGTGCATTAAGATCAGGCAAGACAGCTTGCCATCCTTATGGGATTAAGTTAGGTGGCTTGTTACAGGGGACAGGACCTTCTTACTCATGGTGTCTTGGTCATAGAATGCCTCTCCCCCCATAGAATGCCTCTCCCTTGCACGTAAATAAATTAATAAATCTTTATTTTTGTAGCCTCTTCCTGTGAGGCTCAGGGTGGTTAACATTAGTCTAGAAATACAGTCATAGTTATCAAATGTTAAAATCATATTTTACATTAAGAACACATTTCAGTATCCCAGCACATCTGCCAGCTAATTGGGAGCTGAGGAGGGTATCATTTTCGAGCAGATGGAATTAGCCTTGGTGTTCCAGGGGATGTTTCCTCAGTGGAGGTCAGCCGATTAGATGTTGTTAGATGTTATATTCCCAGCCTCCGCCATAGGCCTGGCAGAATAGCTCTGCCTTGCAGGCCCTGTGGAACTGGTTAAGGCCCTGATCTCAGTCGTTAGAGCATTCTACCATGCTGGAGCCAGGGCTACAAAAGTCCTGGCCCTGGTTGGGATTAATTTTACCTCTTTGGAACCAGGGACCCTGAGCAGATTTTGGTCCATTGACCTTGACCATAGTGCATAATGGAACAGGCAGTCCCACAGATATACCTGTCCCATACCATTTAGGACCAGATGACAGCTGTTTTATTCCTTTTGTCTTTTGGTGAAGTCAGATGTTCAGATCTTGTTCTGTTGTTCTTATGCTACTGCTCAATTTTTCTTACGGTTTTCTAGTTTCTCATTAATTTTTGTTTTAATTGATTGTGTTTTGTCTTGATTTTCTTAAAAGTCCCCTTGGTGCCCTCTGTGCAGAAGGTAGGTGTGTAAAAGAATGAACCAGCCACCTCCAGCCAGTCTTGGAGAGGCAGCATATAATTATTTATTAAGACATACCCCAACTTTCCTCCTAGTTCAAGGTGACTTTCAATAATAGTTAAAGCATCCCCATTCCTTCCCTTAAAAAATGCTTGCCGGACCCACTCTTAAAAGCCCTGGCAAACAGACAGATCTTGCAACGCTTCCTGAAGATCTCCCAGGAGAGGACTCCCTCCTTTTCAGGGAGCCCGTTTCAGAGAACTAGAGTTGTGATAGAAAAGGCCTAGGCCCAGGTCAATGCCAAATTGGCTACCCTAAGTGGCGGAGTAGTCAACAGATGACTGCCTGATTACTGTAGTTGGTGTACAGGAAAATTTGGAGGGAGACTGTCCTTCAACTATGTAGAGGAGCTGATGACTTTTAGCTTAGCTACATATAGCATTTCATTGTTACAACAACCAGCTAACATGCATGGTTGTGAAAAGAAATGCATGGATTAAATGGGAATCTTTAATTGATTATTAAAATCAGCTCTTTCTTGGTTTTAAGTGATATCGCTTGGATTTAAACCAATTAATCCTACTTTAACTCCTCTCATGTATTTCAGTGCTGAGGGCCCGCGTCCCTATCTGTTGATAACTGTTTTCCAGGTGGTTTTCCTTATTGGCGATTTTAATTTTTAAGCCACACACTGGATCTGTAAAGTGCCATTCTGTTCTGGATACGGGGCAAATAAGTATTGTCAGGTCCCAGCCATCTGAATTTGAGTCATCCTTATTTTGGGGAATCCATGCTGCAGTTTGTGGTATTTGCATTGACAAAAAATGCTAAGATGGGGCAGACTTGTAGCATCCATCTAATTATAATTTTTCATTTAAGCAGTTTATTTATAGTCACTTAATATAAGTAATAACGAAATTAATGTATTTGAACATCAGCTGAATTAATCTCATTGCAGTCATTCAAACAAAATGTGGTTTTAGTTAGCATTTCTTTATATCTAAGCATTGGGTTGCTAGTGGGGGAATAGATAACATCCATTTATGGTACATTTCAAATGTTCGTATGGCTGAAACTTTTTCCATATTTATCAATAGTTTATATTCAGAGTAATATAGCAAGGGAAAAGGGAGTTTCTTTTTTAAATGAATGGTTCACTTATCTATAATTTTTGTAATTTTCCTCCTGCCAGGAAATGACCTAGAGGCCTTACAAATACATTTCTGCATTCTTCAGACTCTGCAATCAAGAGAAGTTCGCTCCGAAAGCACCACTTAACTAATGTTAAAAGGAAACTACCTCAACATACAGAAGGAAAGGCAGAGAAGACTTTCAGTAAAAAAAAAAAACACACATACACATTTTCTGAATAATGTGTTCTTGCAAAGTCTTCAGAAAGCAAACTTGTGTTTTTTTTCAGTATTAAGATTGGAAATTCAAACCAGTTTGAATGATGGGCTCCATCAAACCATTAAGCTATGTGATCTGCTGATGTGAAGGCTCAGTGGTTCTTCAAGGAAAGACTTGCCCTGTGTTACAATCACTGTTGAA
Source organism: Paroedura picta (assembly GCF_049243985.1). Lineage (NCBI taxonomy): Eukaryota > Metazoa > Chordata > Lepidosauria > Squamata > Gekkonidae > Paroedura > Paroedura picta. Next base: position 20,841,889 of record NC_135382.1, on the reverse strand, counting down.
CAGTGGTTTTGCTCTTCCTCCCCTGATACTAACTGAAAACATTTATTACTATGAAATTACTTTTTAAAATATTGTTAAAGTTTCTTCATTCTAAATTAATGTTAACAGGTGTCAAAAATGCATTGGCAGGAAAACTGGAGCAGACAGCTTTTTTTGCCCCATGCTTTGAAATTGTATCCTGAGCACATACTAGAATGCTAAGCAGGAAACATACAGTATTTTTAAGCTATCACAGCTTGCTTTTACAATACAGTTTGTAACTGCAGCGGTGCTGCGTTGGAACACTGAATAGTACGAAGCCAGCAGATCTCCTGCCTTTCTCACTGCTGATATAAATTACCTACCTTTTTTGTTTCTAAAATGCCTCTTACAAGAATTATGTGCATACACTTCTTCTACTGCTATACATAGGTATACTTCTGGGGGAGCAAGACTCAAGAGTAGATTGTTAATTCAAGGAACCTTTGGACAAGTACTTATGTATTGCTGCAGTGCACAGGAAAGTAAAATGGACTATAAGAGGCGCTTTTTGCTTGGCGGGTCCAAGCAAAAAGTGCAGCAACACCAGCAGTATCAAATGCCAGAGCTAGGCAGGACCTTGAGCACGCCTTTAGTATCTCCAGCCACAACATCCCCTCTGGTTTCCCCAG